>NW_028327171.1:185126205-185745848 GCF_987537825.1 Furipterus horrens | reverse complement strand
CCCACCGAACCCTCAGCTCCACGGACCCCACAGGCCTACATGTGAACTCCCCTGTGCCCCGCCTCGGCTTTTCGGTTGGTCGAGGGGAAAAACAAGCCCCCACGAGGCCTCCCGCGGTCGGAGCTCAGGTAGCACCGACCGTTAGCCTCCCGGTGCCGGAACTGCGGCGCCCAGCCTCCATCCCGGGGTCCTCCGGCTCGACCCCACGGTTGACCGGGGGGGAGGGCGGGGCAGGAAGAATCGGGGGCACTCGACACCACCCCACAACAAGCCCCTCCAAGACCCGACTGCGGATGCTCCCACCCTCGGCACCCAGGCCGCCCCCGCGCAGCCCCCTGACCGCTGCTAGCCCAGCGGTCACTCCCTCCCTTTCCGCGCCGCTCCCCAGCCTCTACTGGAGACTAAGTCAGGCGCGGGATCCCACACGCGGCGCAGAGGCTGCCCTGTCGCCAAACTCCGGGGCAGCTCAAAGCGCACACGAGGAGCGGGGTTTCCCACGCGCTTCGCTGCAGCTCGCCACAGCCGCCGCCGCCGCCGACTACTGCAGCAGCTGCGGGGACTCCAGTGCCCGGATCCCCGAGGGTCCCTCGGCCGGGACTCCCAGGTTCTTGTCTCCCTTTCTGCGCTCCCCCCCACCACTGTCCCGGGACTCGCAGTCTCCGCCGCGCTTGGGGCCGGTTCTGGGGGAGGGAATGTAAACAAATCGGGGTTTTATAGTTACCTCACACTCGAGTGCCGTGTGCATCTCCTCTCCGCTCGGTACCAAACCCCGGCTGCACCAAATCGTGTATTCACCAAAGCTGGCTGCGCTAACTGCGTCGCGCAGGCTCGCGCGTCAGACGCCACACTACGCTAGCGGCGTACACAGCCCACTCAGGCCCCTGCGCAGCCGCACCCCGTCTGCCTCGCGGGTGCTACGCTCCGGACGTACACGCATCACCCAGCCATTCATTTCGGGTAACGCAGCTTGCGTAGGGGGAGCACACCACTCGCGGATTCAACTCGGACCTTCAGAGCAAAAGGAAATTGGAATCTACGCAAACTGCGGAGCCCCGTGGCCCCGCGCTAGTTTTGTTCCAAGAAAGAACACCGCGGAGGAGTTGCGGCGGCTTCTAGCGCATGCGTGGAGCGCCCTTCACCACTTGGCCTTCTCTCCCAGCTTTGCACGTTGCTTGCTGCGGCCTGAGGAGGCGGATGAGTGATGAAAGCTAAAAGCACGAATGCTTTAACCAGCTTTCAGATTAATAAATCAGGATGTTTATCCGTACACGAGTTAAACATCTACGTTAATTTAACTCCTCTCCTTTGTTAAAGTCTGAGTGAAAAAGCTAATATTTACTTAGTGCTAAATGTGAGGGTTTTTTTTTCATGGCTCTCCCTCACCCCACAATTGAGTACAGAGCCCTTCCTGCAGGCCTTACAAGCCTAAAAGAAAAGGTTGGGTCCTGAGAGCATGTCATGAACTTGGGAAATTTTGGAGGCCTTTGACAACTTTCCAAGCTTTCCCACCACCTCCTAATGCTTAACTTGTTATTTCTTAAGACCCAACCAAAGGCAATGACTCCCTATCCAGCCGAGCAATTCTTTGGACTCCTAACTACATTGTGTTCATTCTTGCTCCCATTCCTTTCCTCTCACCATACCAGCCGCCTGAATTGTCTCCACCCCTCCAATTAAGCAATTCACGACCCATATGTCCTTAAAAGGTGGCTCTGGACACCTTCCCTTTGTTCCATTACTCTGCTTCCTGGCACTTATTCCATCTCATGGTGAGGCTTTTTTGTGTTCTGTCTGATGCCTGTTTGTTTCTGTATCCAGCCAAAATCTACTTAACAGAGTTCTAGGGTGCCTTATTGATGTCCATCAGAGTGCATAAAACCATGATCAATAGTAATAGCAAGCTTTACTATGTGTCAGGTACTTCCTAAGTGCTTTATATAAATATTCATTTCATTGCTATTAACACAGCAAGGTGGGTATTATTATCCTACCCCAGGAAACGAAGGCACACAAAATTAGGTAACTTGCCTAAGATCACAGAACAGGTAGGAAGGAAAGTTGGGATCCAACCCAGTGAGTATGGCTACATATTCTTGCTATTCTATTTTCAAAGAACATCTTTTTAAGTGTGTAATAAATGTCTACTAACTGTCAGGATACTAAGCTCCTCATATCCCCTTTTTTTCTTGTTTGAAAAAGCCTCATCCCTGCTGGCTTTCACAGCTGCTATTAAGCAAGGAGAGAAGACCTGAGGTGTAGAGAAAAGAGATTAAGTCTCTCAAATCTCACTATTGTCACCAACTGTGGGACATCATAAGGACCGTGATTTTCAGATTCATGGATAAATTAAGGGAATTTATCTAAATTTATCCTAAAGTCCTTAAATTTAATAAAGTCAGAACTAAAGTCTGTAGATTTCATAAAATCAATATACAGTATTCCCTCACTTATTGCGGGTATTACGTTCTAGACACCCCCCCCCCAGCGAAGTAGGGACCTTACATTTATTCTACACTCTTAAACCTACATAACTTTAACGGCATACGTATACAGTACTGCAAAAATCCCACGGTATAGCGAAAAATCTGCGATAAATAATTAAATGTAATATTTTTTAGAATCCCGCGATGCAGTGAGGCCACGATAAGTGAACCGCAATATAGAGAGGGACTACTGTATAGAGAGGGACTACTGTACACATGTTGTATATCAATATAATACATCCTTGGACCCAAAGCATAAAAAGAATCCAAATTACCATGACAGTAAGGCTCATAATTATTTTTGAACACGTAATTATTGCCTTTCGAATATATGCAATATCTTCTAAATAAGATACAACAGTTACATTCCTCATAGTGTAAGTTACCCACAGTGATTTTTAGTTATGTGTTCACAAGTCTACTGTTCAGCTGGTACAGGTACAGCTGAACTGATTGTGATCAAATATTAAAATGCTCCATATAAGTTAGTCAACAGCTGCAGCTCTGAGTTGAATTGCCTCATGATTCCCAACCTGGCACAAGCACTTTCAGATTCCTTAGACCTCCCACGTTGCAGGAACTAAAGGTTTAATGCATGGCTAAGACCTATGCTTTACTAATTGTTATATATTTTAAATATTACCCCTGTGATAACGGGAACTCAGGAGTTAAAGATTTTAGCCTTAGTTGATAAGCTTAAGTGATTAATGCATGTGGAAAGCTTTTATTCCAGGAACTCGAATGCATGACCACATGCCTCCAAGAGGTCATAAGTAATTCGACCTTTGTTCCCCAAGGGGTCTGCAAATGATGGAGATGGTATGTATCTGAGCCATTGTGTTCTGAGGAGGGAAAACCTATGATGCAGATAAAGAACTATTGATCAATAGATAAAGTACTAGGAAAATCATGGAAACTCTTACCCAATTAACCTTTTTTCGAAACTCCTTAACCTACTCTTCTATCAATTAACCTTTTCCCAAGCCTCTTACCCACCCTTTCTTCTCCTTATAATAAGGTTGGCTTGAAATGAGATGTTAAGATTGTTTTTGAGATTACATAACTGGCTGTCTTCCTAGGTCACCAGCCATCTGAATAAAGGACCCATAAAGATTCAATCCTTGTCTCTACTTACCAGTTCTGGTAGTGACAGGCCTCACAAACATCAACATTTCTGGTTTCACCTGCATAAAACTATACAGTAAGCTACTTGAAAAGGGACCCTATCTCCTATCACTTGATACACTCATCCACACATTCATATATGATGATCATACGTATTCATGCTGATTAGGGAAGAACTTAGAAGTGAATTAATAGGTAGTGTAAATGATTAAACTGCAAGCAAGTATATATGACTTTTTCTATTGGGAAAAAGTTTCAAAAGATGACTTGAAGGCTTACTCAAAATCATATGCTGAGTTAAACAATGGAGAGTGCAGCAAAAACATTACTATAATATATGTTTTATTTTTATCTGTTATATGCAGGATGTGTCAGGGTACAGAATTTGTAATATGTTAGAATCATAGAACTTCTTAAAGGGTCAGGTATGAAGCCTATCTGAACTACAAAAACAATGCTCAGCGGGGGGAGGGATTGAATTATGTGTAAGTGGTTTAACTTTTATTTGCTCTGCTTTTTCACACTGCTTCAGTCACAATTTTATTTCACATATCTAAAAATTTAAGCTTGACCAATCTACATTTTTGAGGCAACAAATCCAATGGCCATTTTTGTCTTTCAGAATTAGAAAAGAACCTGCTATAATAATTAAAGAAAACCACACTTCATACCTCTATCTTTCTTTAGCTGTAACTAAAAGAAGTCCATGCCATAACTTGTTATTTTTCCTCCAGTAGAGGAGAATATTGTTATCATTTACAACAAACTTAAGAACCTTTAATTAAATTTTAAAGAACATGACTAATTCTAAGAAATCAGATATTTCCAAATTAATTATTCTTTCCATAAATTAAGCTTAGTAATAACCAAAGATAAAGAAACCTCTTTAACTTCACATACAATTTAAACTGATTTTGACTTCTGGTCAAGATGGGAGCATAAGTAGACATGCTTCACCTCCCTGAGCAACCACAGAAAGAATTAAAACTAGATCTCAAAACAAATAACACCCAGACCATCAGAAAATTGAGATGTACGGAAGTCTGACAACCAAGGATTTAAAGAAGCCACATTCATCCAGCCGGGTAGAAGAGGAGTCACAGGGATGGGAGGAGAGTCATAGAGATATGATGTGGTGTGGAAAGGTGGCAGCAGAATAGATAATCCTACATTCTTGTATGGTGGATGAAAATCAAGAGGAATACCTTGGGAGTAAGCAATCCCAGCCCCACGCCAGACCACATAGCCCAGGGTTCCAGCACCAGGAAGATAAAGCCCCATAACTTCTAGCTGTAAAAACCAGTGGAGGTTGGGGTGGCAGGAGAAACTGCCATATTTTCAGGAAACTCGGTTTAAAGGGCCCATACAGAATTGGAATATATGCAAACACCCCTATTCTGGGATTCACAACCAGGGCAACAACTAGAAGGGTGCCAGTTACATACAGGAAGTGGGTGAAGTGATTGGAAACAGGGTGAGTGCTGGACAAACCTCCAGAAGCCAGGCAGCAGCACTGTCCCCTCTTCAAGCCCTCACACCACACAAAAAAAGTGGTGAAGCAGGTTGCCCAGCCCTGGTGATTACCTACCTAAGCCTCTGCCACACACAATTTTCAGGTGCCTTTTCTGCAATAGGCCATGCTACTAAGACAAGGAGTCAAAGTAGCACTACCTAATAGACAGAAACAAACCCAGGGAGGCTGCCAAATTGAGTAGACAAAAGAAATATGACCCAAATGAAAGAACAGAACAAAATCCCAGAAAAAGAACTAAATGAAACAGAGATGCAGAGTTCAAAATGGTGGTGATCAGGATACTAAGAGAACTCATTGAGTATGGTAACAACATAAAGGAAGAAATGAAGGTTACCCTAAATGAAATAAATAAAAACCTCCAGGGAACCATCAGTGGAGGGGAGAGGAAGCTGAAAATGAAACCAACAATTTGAAAAACAAGGAAGGAAAAAGCATTCAATCAGAATACCAGGAAGAAAAAAAAAGAATTCAAAGAAACGAGGACAGGCTTAGAAATCTCTGGGACAACTTTAAACATCTGAGTCTTAGAGATGCCCAAAAGAGAAGAGAAAGAGCAAGAAATTGAAAACTTACTTGAAAAAATAATGAAATAAAACTTCCCTAACGGGTGAAGGAAACAGACATACAAGTCCAGGAAGCACAGAGGCACAAACAAATTTGACCCAAAGAGGACCACACCAAGACATATCATAATTAAAATGCCAAAGGTTAAAGGTAAAGAGAGAATTTTAAAAGCAGCAGAAGAAAAGCAGTTACCTACAAAGGAGTCCCCATAAGACTATCAGCTGATTTGTCAAAAAACAAAAACAAAAACAAAACTTTGCAGGCAACAAGGGACTGGCAAGAAATATTCAAAGTGATGAAAGGCAAGAACCTACAACCAAGATTGCTCTATCCAGCAAACCTATCATTTAGAATGGAAGGGCAGATGAAGTGCTTCCCAGACAAGGTAAAGCTAAAGGAGTTCATCATCACCAAGCCATTATTACAAGAAATATCAAAGGGACTTATTTAAGAAAAAGAAGATCAAAACCATGAGCATTAAAAAGGCAACAAATTCACAACTAACAACAACTGAATCTAAAAATAAACTAACTAGGCAAACAACCAGAACAGGGAGATCATTTGGATTAGATTAGATATGTAGATCATTTGGAGGGTTATCAGTTGGGAGGGAGAAGGGGAAGAATGGGCGAAAAGTTGCAAAGCTTAAGAAGCATAATTGGTAATTACAAAATAGGGGAATGTTAAGACTAATATAGGAAGTGGAGAAGCCAAAAAACTTATATGCATGATCTATGGGAGGGGGATTGCTGGAAGGAAGAGAGGTACAAGGCAGAGGGGGGCAAAGGGAGGAAAATTTGGATTACTGTAATAGTATAAACAATAAAATATATTAAAAAAATAAATGATTTTTTCATGGCCAAACAAGTTTGGTTCAGACACATTTATGCATAGAGGCAAGAGTAGTAAGAAAGCCTAAATTATACTGATATATAACCCTGAGGTTATAAGTGTTAAAAGATTGGGGAAAGAAGACGTCAGGAATATGTTTTAAACATAGACCTCCAAATAAACTATCTATTTACTTTTAGAGACCATGTATTTTTAGCCTGAAGATTTAAAGTCCTAGCTCCAGATATGAAGCCACAAATTTGTGAAATATACATCCCATTTCCTTTCTTTGAGGCCTGTATTACTATGCAACACATAACATGTCAAGCCCATAGTCAGCATGGGAAGTGGGGCCTCTGGGGCAGTCTTTTTCTGATCCCTTGAGAAATTATAGCTCCACCATCTCACCTGAAGACTTGCCATGCTGTTACAGAACCCCAGCCTATGCTGTTCTGGAACAGCTCCACAGCTGATTGCCTGTCCTCAAAAGTGTGACTCCAAATACAAAAGTTTGGTGGAAAAGGAAAGGGGTCTATTTAAAGTTTTACAGATTCAGAATAATAGCAGGTTTTTACCATTATGCCCCACTCCCTTCAAAACACCCCCAAAACACTTCGTACTGCCTTCCCCAGCCAAACAGGCCAGTTTCAGAATATGCCAGTCAGAGATACTGTCTTTCAGAAAAACAGAAGTCTACGGCTCAGTATTCCCAGTCACAATTCAGCATTTCAGGCAGCTTGCGCTAACCCCATGCTTGGTTAGGCAGGTCCCAGCAATTCCATCAGCTCTGCTGTGGCCTTCTCCTTCTTACACCCTTTCAGACCTCAGGGCTTCTCTCTCTCCTCAAGGCACTCCTCAATTTGAAATGCTGATCCTGAGCACCATGAAAAGTATCTTAAGCCTATCATCTGCCCTTTTGCCCTGGGCTGCAGTACAGCTATTATCTAGCTATCAGCTTATCTTAGATATGCAAAGTACCTTAAAAGCTGTATTATCTACTTTTCCCATCCTCCAAACCTTAAGCTGTGGGGACTTTGGGGACCCCTCCCCCACTGTTACAATTCCTAAAATTGAGATGAATAGGCCTTGAGAGCTTGTATGGAAGTTCCAATCCAAGGAGTCCTTTCTAAAGAGGCCATTCTCTTCCACAGAGCCCCCCACTTTGAAGAGGGTATACAACTGAAGGGAGAGATGAACTAATTAATCCCACCCTGGTGAGAGGCAAATCTGATTGATGTGCCTGTAAGTGAAACCATTCTGAGTTGGTAGATTTAAGCAACAAAGTGAGTTTCAGGCCTTCTGTACAAACAGAAATAGATTGGAGAAATGAAACAATTAACACATCTGTGTAGAAAAATTAACTTTTTTCAATGATTTGACTAGATGAAGATAATATTAACAAGACCTTTTAATTTCCCTTCATTGCATTACAAACCAAAGGCCTTTTCCACTACACATCCTTACTGGAAGAAAGACAATAATGGAGAAGCTTAAAAAACTCTGATTCACCATGACAAATCATTTCAAAAATAGAAATGAGACCTAGCTCAGGGAAAAGAGGAAGACCCACTCAGAAGAATGAAAATAAGCAAGAAGCTCTGAGTTAGAGTCTAGATAAC
This sequence comes from Furipterus horrens, assembly GCF_987537825.1. Classification (NCBI taxonomy): domain Eukaryota; kingdom Metazoa; phylum Chordata; class Mammalia; order Chiroptera; family Furipteridae; genus Furipterus; species Furipterus horrens. The sequence continues at coordinate 185,737,692 of NW_028327171.1, read as the reverse complement.
AGGCAGACAACACATGTGCCTATACATTGGTACCAGGGATGTTTCTCACCCCAAACCTGCTATATATATTATGCTCACCAATCTCTGGAAACCCACATTTAGAACTTTATTTTGGGGCCTTGAAACCAAAGAGATCTGGACCCTAAGGGAAGTTATTATCATTTTATTATTTATTTATACTGCTGTGACAATATGTTTTTCCAGGTCTTTTCTGAAAAGGAAGTTTTAAGAAGGGAGAGAAGATGACTATCTAGATTTCTAACAGTGGTATAAATTAGCTACCATGTAAATATTTTTTAATAACAGTTTCATTTGCTTAACTGGTTAAAAATTAACTCATTTTAAAAATTTATTTTAAAATGTCATTACAATAGAGCAAACTTCAAATCTTGCCTAGGACTTCCAAGATAATGAATAACAAGACACATTTCACAACTGACATTTATGAAAACAATCAAATACATCTTTTAAAATCAAGACACACCTGGTTTATCTTAATAAATATTGCTTACCTTTATTAAAATTGTGACAGCAATGATACAGCAAAACTCTAAATATTAGGGAAGACAATAAATAAATTGTCAAAACAAGACTAGTTTGTGGGGATTTCCAAATTTTTCTTGCACTGTTTCTAAGTAAAGCTCAAATCATATTTTATTTTTACTAATAATGATAGGGGAACTCAAGAGTTAAACGAGTTTAGCTTTAGTTGACAGGCTTAAGTGACTAATGCATTTGGAAAGCTGTTATTCCAGGAACTGGAATGCATGACTGCATGCATCCAAGAGGTCACCAGTGATTCAACCTTTGTGCCCCAGGGGGTCTGCAAGTGATGGAAATGGTATCTAAGCCATTGTGTTCCAAGGAGAGAAAGCCTGTGACACAGATAAAGAATTGTTGATCCACAAATAAAGAAGCATTAGGAAAATTAATGGAGTACAACTCTTATCCAATCAACCTTTTTTTCAAACCCCGTACCTACACTTTCTTCTCCTTATAAAAAGGCTGGCTTGAAATGAGATGTTAAGATGGTTTTTGAGGATACGTAGGATACTTAACCTACCATCTTCTCTGATCACCAGCCATCTGAATAAAGCATCCATAAAGATTCAATTCTTGTTTCTACATATTGGTTCTGGTCATGACAGGCAGCATGAATACCGACGTTTCAAGTTTCAATCGGTCATTTTTACTTTCTTTATAGAATTCCATAAACCACCTTTTCTTGCCAGCACACATCTTTAGAGTAGTTCTAGAAAGTTCCTAATGTTTTTCTGAGGACTGATTATGGCAGTGCCCAACAGTTAGCAACCTACTATGCTTGGCTTTCATTCTCATAGATTATCTCAACTACAGCCTCCAATGATTTCATTACTCTCAAGTTTCATTCCAATTGCAATGACAGCTGCTTTCCCTAAGCAGTTATGTTTCAGTCCTTTTTCCCACCTTAAACACATGAAGATATATGGTATAAAATATGCCAAGCACCATTTTAAATGCTTTAAATATGATAACTCATTTTATTCCAATGACAGCCTTGCAAGGTAGGTATCATTATGCACATTTCAGAGATAAAGAAAACTGAGGTGGTGACATAGCACGTGGCAGAGCCAGGATCTCCGTCCAGACAGTATGGCTCTAGAGGTGATGGAGGCTCTTAAACCTTACATTATGTTACCTCTTATACCAAGACTATGTGCAGGTTCCAGTTTTTGTGAGGATAGCTACATTATTTTCTCTGCAAATGTTATTTTTATTTTATTAAAAAAAATTTTTTTTTAATTTATTTTTAGAGAGAGAGTGGAAAAGAGAGAGAAAGGGAGGAAGAGAAACATCCATGTGTGGTTCTGGCCTGCAACCCAGTCATGTGTCCTGACTAGGAATTGAACCAGTGACCTTTTGGTTTGCAAGTCAGTATTCAATCCACTGAGCCACACCCGCCAGGGCTAACTTTTTTTTTAAGTAAATAGAGCCATAAACTGGTAGCTTCCCAGTCCATAATGTTGCAGAAATGGACATTTTAAATGGGAACAAAAAATATAAAAAACATTTCAAGATAGTTAAAATGTGAACATTTGTTCTTTCTTGCTTTATCTTTCAGCTTTACTGGCTTGAATCGATTCCAAGGGAGATGTTTATTCCACAGTCTCTTAAATTAAATGTTAATTAGTCAATCTGGCTATACATTTAGTTAAAAGCTTTTCTCTCTTTATGGTGATTTGATATAGTTGTTTAAGTATTTATTTTTATCAGTAAAGTTGTATTAAAAATTAGGCAGAACCAAGTGTATGTCAATGACTTGGATCACCATCACATAAATACGACCTACTTATGTGATAATCAATAAAGAATTGGTCATGTGCAGGCAAATGTATTCCAAAGATTTAAAGTATAATTTACTTAAGGATTAAAGGTTTATTTTGGTTCTAAGATTTATATGAATGTATATCCTCTGCAAGTCTACCTTGGAAAGAGACAAACATTAAGGAATGGAAGTATCTTTAAGCAAAAAGTTTGTGCTTCAACTTCCAGCCAATATGGAGGCATAGACAGACATGCTGCGTCTCCCTCCACAACTAAGAAGGAGTGCAACTACCTCAAAACTAGAAACAACCGGAAGTTCCAGAAAATCAGACTGCATGGAAGTCCAGCAAACAAAGATATAAAGAAGAAATACTCATCCAGACAGGTAGGAGGGGCGGAGCTGGGGCAGAGAGGACACGGTGTGGTGGTGGCAGCAGTGGGAACAGCGGCAGGCTGGCGCAAAGCGCAGTTACATGTTTTAAAAAGTCAGGAGGGACACCTGGGGAGCATTTCCAGCTCCTCACCGGATCTCCCAGCTCACGGTCCCAGCACCGGGGAAAATCAAGCCTCATTGCTTTTGACTGTGCGAACCAGTGGGGGTTGGGACAGAGGCAGAAACTGCCGATCTCTCAGCAGAGTCTGCTTGTTTAAAGGGCCCCTATGGACCTAGAACATCTGCAGACCCACCCACTCTGGGAACGACGGCCAGGGCAGCAGCTAGAAGGGCGCCAGTTCGGTGCAGAAGTGGGAGAGGTGCCTGAAACAGGGGCAAGTGCTGGGCAAGCAGCATTGTTCCTTCTTGAACCCCTCTCCCGCATACAGTGCCACAACGTAGTGAAACAGGTCGCCTGTTACTGACGAATACCTAAGGCTCCGCCCCTTACAATGTAGTAGGAGCAACAGCTCTCCCTGGGACACAGAAGCAAACAAACACAAGAGACTTCCGGCCAAGATGGAGGCCTAGACTGACACGCTCCGTCTCCCTCCACAACTAAGAAGGAATACAACTACCGCAAAACCAGCAATAACCAGAAGTTCCAGAAAATAAATGGAAGTCCAACATATGAAGTTATAAAGAAGTGGTGCTCATCCAGACAGGTAGGAGGGGCGAAGCCTGGGAGGAGAGATCAAGCTGTGCTGTCCGCAGCAGCAGCAGCAGCAGCAGTGACGGCGGCAGGACAGCGGTAAGCACAGACACCCGTATTTAGGGGGAGGTGAGAAGCGCCTGGGGAGCACCCTCGGCTGCAGACCAGACCCATCAGCTTGTGATTCCAAAGCTGGGGAAGGCAGACCTCCATTGCCTTGGACTGTGAGGCATGGAGTGGGTGGGAACAGAGGAGGAGGCTCCCGGTCTCAGTGGAGAGTGAACAGCAGGAATCCATCTTGGACCCCCACCCCGCAGAAGACACCACAGCGTGGTGAGACTGAGACAGGTCGCCGGGTTGGAATGAGTGCACGGGGCTCCGCCCCCTATAGCGTAGGAGGTGTGACAGCCCCGCCCAGGAAGCAAAGGTAAACACAAAATGGTCAGGATGGCACAGATCATGACAGAGATCCCAGTGATGCAGCTGACCAGACAGCAAATATCTAATTTAATGGCTCAGCAGATAAGAAATCTTTCTGAGGCTCAGTTCAGAAAGATTATAAAAATTGGTTATAAAAATGCTTACAGACCTAACAGCAGATCTTAAGCAAGACGGGGAAGGAATGAAGGCTAGTCCTGCTGAAATGAATAAAAACACATACGAAATTAGTGGTGAGGGCAAGAAAACCAGGGATCAAATCAACAAATTGGAACATAGGGAAGGAACAAACAGTGAACCAGTGCAGAAAGAGGAAATAAGAAGTGAGGAAAATGAGGAGAGGCTCAGAGACCTATGGGACAGCTATAAGCGGGCCTACATCTGAATCATAGGGTTGCCAGAAGGTGAAGAAGAAGAACTAGAAATTGAAAAATTATGTGAAAAAATAATGAAGCAGAACTTCCCTAACTTGGGGGAGGAAATAGCCTTACAGGTCCAGGAGGCACAGAGAGTTCCAAAACAACTGGACCCAGGGAGAACCACACCAAGACACATTATAATCAAAATGTCAAAAATGAAGGATAAAGAGAGAATCTTAAAAGCAGCAAGAGAGAAGAAGAGAATTACATACAAAGGGGTCCCAATAAGACTATCAGCTGATTTCTCAAAAGAAACTCTGAAGATAAGAAGGGACTGGCAAGAAATATTCAAAAGAATGAAAAGCAAAAACCTACCACCATGATTACTCTATCCAGCAAAGCTGTCACTCAGAATAGAAGGGCAGAAAAAGTGCTTCCAGGACAAAGTAAAACTGAAGGAGTTCATCAGATCTAAACTACTGTTATATGAGATGTTAAAGGGACATGTTTAGAAGAAGGAGGATCAAAACTATGAACATTAAAATGAAAACTGTATCACAACAACCAACAACAGAAGCTAGGGAATTGAAACAAAGGCAGACTAAATAGGCAACAAGAGTGGGAAAGAATTATAGGTATGGGGAACATATTGAGGGGAGGTCAGTGGGGAGGGGGAAGGGGCGAAAGGGGGGGAGATGGTACAGGAATTAAGAAGCATAGTAGGGGGGAGTGGAGTAGATAGGAAGATGTTGAGAACTATATGCACAACCAATGGGCATGGACTAGGGTGGGAACAGCTGGAGGGAGGGGGGTCACTGGGTGGAGGGGAACAAAGGGAAAATAAATTGGCACAACTGTAACAGCATAATCAATAAAGCATATTAAAAAAAAGTTTGTGCTTTATTTATGTGCAAGCCACTCTATTAAGTAGCTAAGAAATGAGGGTGAACAAAACATGATTCTTGCTCTTAAGTGGCTTACAATCCAGCTGGGGATGTAATTAAAAAGGGAATTATAGTACAGAGTGGCAAGTGCTACGTGAGAGACAGGTATGGGTTGCTATGGCAGCCAAAGGGCAAAAATGGCTTGCAGAAGGAATTGAAGTCCAAGGTCTGACCTAAAGGATGAATAGGAGAGCCAGGTAAAGAGCAGGGGACAGAGCAAATGAGTGAAAATGTGGTTCTCATTTGTGGGAACTAGAGCACACAGTGTGGGTGTGTGTAAGAGATGAGACAGGACCAGCAAGCAAGGCCTTCATGTACAACGTAAGAGTCTAAAAGCTACCTTGATGGCAATAAGAGCCACTGAAGAATTTTAAACAGGCAAGTGGCATAACCACAAGCAAGAAGAGAAGTAGGTAATATGGTAAATTTGGAAGGCAGAATAATACTTCACCTCCCCTCACCCCAAAGATGTCCACATTCTAATTCCTAGAACCTGTGGGTGTGTTAATTTACATGACAAACAGGGATTGGGATTGGGGATGAGATTAGGTTGCTAATTCTCTGACCTTAAAATGCAGAGAGTTAGCCAGTGTGCTCAATTTAATCAGAAGGATCCCTAAAAGTGGAAGAAGACAGAAGAGGAGAGTCAGAGTCAGAGAGAATATGGAAGCATGGTCAGAGAAAGCCACAAACTAAAGAAAGTGGGCAGGTAGTTTCTAAAAGTTGAAAGAACTTCCAGAAGAAAAGCAGCCCTGTAAACTGTGTCAGACCTCTAACCTAGAAAACTATAAGAAAGTAAGTTTCCATTGTTTTAAGCTGCAACAATAGAAAACTAATACAATTAAGAGGCTGTTATAGCAATAATCAATGTGTAAAGTGACTGAGGATAAACAAATTATGTATCGGACTTGAGAAGTGTCAAGGACAAAGAATTAAACTGGAAATCCTTCTGTATTAACTTAGTAGCTGTAGACTTAACCTTGTTAATCATTCAGCTTTGTTTGAAATACTTATAGAATAAGCAATACTTTGCCGGGTTTTGTTTGTCTTAATTTGTTTTCCTCAAAGTAGAACATTAACATTAGCTTTAAAATTTAACTAGAAATACATGCTACAACATGAGTGAATCATGGGAGTTATAGTCATCAACAAAGTCCATTGAAGGCCCAACGTAGCACTTTCAAAGGGTCTGTTTTTAATGAATGAAACACAAAATATAATGTAATATAAAACATGTAATGAGATGCTATGTTTGGAGAAACAAACACATGGAAATATTTTGTAAAGTACATTAATAGTGTTGGGATTTGGGGGAATTTATCAGTTTTGGGATTTTTCTATCCTAGTCCTGTTGCTACCACTACTACTAATAAACATTTATTTAATGTTTGCTGTGTGTTAGAACTTTCTTAAGTGTCTTACATTATTATTATTTTATTTAATTCTTATAACAACACTACATATTCTTGTTATTCCTATTTTACTGATAAGAGTATACCTGCAGAAAAGTGATGAAACCTGCTCAACTGGGGACATCCGCTAAAGCTTAAACCCACAGTCCAAGTTCGAAGCCCTTGATCTTACACCACTAAGCTATTTATCAGTGTGTGTGTGTGTGTATGTCTGTGTGTGTGTGTGAGAAAGGGGAAGGGGGAGAGAGAGATAGAGAGAGAGGGAGAGAGAGAGAGAGGGAAGGAGAAAGGGAGGGAGAGAAACAGAGACAGAGAGAGACAGGAGAGACAGGGGAAATATAGTGGCTAAATTTTTAAATCTGTTTTAATAAACTAAGGGCCAAATTGTTTTGGCCAACAAAAATGTTCTTCTACTGAACTTTCAGCTATGTTTAGAAACAAAGCTCTAATACTCCTATTTGTATTTCACTTTATTTGAAATTTAATATTTTGTCATGCTTCACATTCATATGGGAAGCAAAGCACATTTTAAAAATATTCACTGCATTTGTGCAATAACTAGGCTGATAGCCAACATTGTTAAGTAATAGGTTTGGTTACTAGCAATCAGTCAGTTCTGGATTAACTTGATAATGGGAGTGGTGTTGAGGAGTCGTTGGCAGCCGTCCGTCTCTAGAGAGGATGGTGTAGCTTCTTAAGAGTCTATCTGCACCGCCGAGAATGGCTGTGCAGTCCGACTCGGGAGTGACACGGTATCTGTCTCCTCCCGTGTTGAATCGACATCTTGCGATGACGCTGGAGTGTCCTCTCCAGTGAAGCTGAAGCTACAGAGCCTGGGCAGGGTGATATGGAGGGTCTGCTGTTGCCCATGCAGCAGACCCCCCCTCTCTTCGCAGCTGAAGGGTCCAAGGGAAAGACGGAGTCAATACAGCTTGGCTTCAGGTGCGCCGCAGGAGTTGCCGGTGTTGACTACAACGTCAAACCGCCTTAGGGACTCCGGCTCCGGATTTTCTGTCGGGGTTTACTCCCTTAGCCTTTCCCCTGAAGAGGTATGCCGCAAGGCAGCGGAGGTTTTTTGGAGTCAGAGTTTTCCTTCTCTGATGTGCCCTGACTGGAAGATCGAACCAGCGACACTTAGCTCGCAGGCCGACGCTCAATCCACTGAGCCAAACCAGCCAGGGCTCGGTGTTGAGGAGTAAAGAGGAGGTAACAGCTAACACAGAATGACTGTAACCATGAAGTTCTGATAAGCTCTTCTTTATCAGAGATAGAAGAACTGACTTTTGGGCTAACCATGGTTAAAAGTGATGGCAGAATCTTCCCAGTGTAGGGCTGGAGAGGAAAGCTCTGCTAATTTTGCATAATTGACCAGTAGAGGACAGGTAAGAAGAAAACTGAGAAATTCTGGTTCAAGGTCCTAACTTCTTCTCTTTTCTGGTTTCCCTCATCCAGCCCCAACCTACCATAGGTTAGCTCTTTTTTCAAACCATCAGTAATCAGCTACAGTTTTTCTGCAAAATGGTTTATCCATTATCATAACTAGTGCAAAAGGTGATATATGACCGAATATCATTTGATTGATCTGATATGTACAAGCATAATATTACTTAATAACTATATTCCATGAAGTATGTACAGAGATTCTGTAGTTTTACATTATTAAATCAACCCATATAATAGAAATGAAATAAGGATGGACAGATTCAGAAGGGCATGCATCTGTTGATATTTCCTAAGTGAATATTGATTTATGCACTCCACTTTCTCTTTTATCCCTCTTAGAGCCAAAATTGTTAAAAAGACTTTTTTACACACACACATTCACTCAACCCACTTTCTCAACTCACTGTTTAAAACTGGGCTTCCATTCCTACCAGGTCATCCAAATTGTCACTAATGGCTTGAGTTACTAAATCCAATGGTCACTTTCAACTGGTATTCTATTTGATTTCTCTGATCCTTTTGAGGCCATTAACCACTTCCTACTTCAAATACTCAGGAAATTTGATGAATTTATTGGCACTTAAGAAGACATGTTCAGGACACGCAGCTTGAGAAGCCAAAGAATGTGCCTTTCTCCCAAACTGACTGCCCCATCAAACAAGATACCTGCCTGACTGCCCCTCCTCCAGCCTTGCTCACCTTTGGGTATGTCCGGCCCCCTCTCCTCTCTCATAACAAATAGCACTCTTCTGATTTTTTAACAAGCGCTTTAGTAGCTCCTTGCCTATCTTCTTCAGGGACTTTTGTTTTCTAAACTTCCATGTGTGTAGGAAATTTCTTCTGAGTTGTCTTATGTAACATTGTACACCAGTGTTTGTAAAGGAGTGTTTTTTAAGGACCACTTGCACCAACACCAGTCTCTAGGGGTACTTATTCAAAGTGCAATTTTCAGTCCTCATCCTAGGAACCAGCATCTTGGGAGAAAGACCAAAAATCTGCATTTTAAATCACCTCCGAGGTAATTCTTATTAAAAAAAAAAACGCACCCTAGGTAATATCACCCAACCCCATGGTGTCAGTTACTATTATATTTATATGTCAATGATGTCTATCTCTCTGTTTTCAAATAGGAACATTCCACTTGATGTCTCACAGCCAATTCTTATAATTTGAGATGTCCTAAACTGAACACATCTTCTCTCAATCCTGCCACTCTTCCTCTTGTTTCTCTCAGTTCTCAAAATTGTTCTACTGGACTCCCAGGAAAGGGAAAAGGCAGAAGGGAAGTGGTCATATTTGTCTCCTCTCTCAATTAATTCTCTCTTAAGTCTCTTGACCCTTTCTACTTCTCACCACACCCAAGTCACTCCCATTGTTAAAAGTATTATATATATTGCCTAGAACTAGTTGACTTCTGGTCAATCCATCCTCTGAAATGAAAGTTGACATACGGATTATTCCTATGCATAAATTTTTCAAAGCCTCCCATTGCTCTTAGGTTAAATAACTTCACCAACAAACAATATCCTACCTAATCTGCTCCCATGTTATCTCCATAGATAACTTTGCAATTTTACTTTGCAACTATCTGTCCAATATAATCAGTAGTAGTCACATGGGGCTATTGAGCACCTGGTATCTGGATAGACCAAATTGTGACAAGCTGTAAATATAATTCACACATTGAATTTCTCAAATGGGGTGCAAAAAATATAAAAATGTCTCATTAATAATCTTTCATATTGATTACATGCTATGATTTTAAATATATTGAGTTAAATAAAAATAATATTAAAATTAATTTTACCTGATTGTTTTTACTTCCTTAATGTGACCACTAAAATTTTTTAAATTACATAGGGGGTGTGCATTATACTTCTACTGGGCAATGCAGGTCTAGAACTCTATGATCCAGCCATATTAAAAGATTTGTTACTTCAAATGTTATGCTTTTCCTTTCTTAAAGTACCTCCTCCTATCTGCACCCCTTCCCCTTCCTTCATCTGATTACCTTCTATTTGTTCTTCAGGGTGTGGTTTAGTTACCACTCTGAGGAGCTTCCCTGCCTCTTCCTTTTCCCAAACCAATTCTGGGTTAGTTTTATGTCCTATATGTTTGCACATACAGCACATAACTGGCATGTACTACACTTGTAGTTTACTTGTCTATCCCCAATTTATGTCTCCTATACTCACTAACTGCTTGTTAGCAGGACTGACTTGTTCAGTGTGGTTATTCTCAGCATCTAGCACACCAATGCAAAGTATACATGGAGTAAACACTAGAGAATGGCTGCTGGAAACGACTTCCTAAAACCCAAAACATAAAACATGGCTAACAGTGTGTTTGGGAGAAGTTATGAATTAGTGTTACCTCTGCATGTTTAACCTGTCCATATCCTATCAAACAACACCCTCAACCATCTCTTAAGTCCTTTGTCCCTATAAAAATTTAAAACTTCATCAGTTAATGCAAGGGAGAAGATGATCAGAGAACAAAATGAACACAATTTTTGGTTTCTAAATATTTTTAAATTCTTCTCGAAGATATTCACTGTGAGAAGAATTACCTATTCACTGAAAAAAAATTTTATAGCATTTCTGAAGATCAAGTCTTTCTTTGCAGGAATTTAAATGAGACCTAAAATCAAGTCATTTTCTCTATAATCCTACATTGCTGGCATTCACAGAGAAGTTCTGAGAACATAAAAAATTCTGGCATTCTCACATTATAATTAATGTTTACCACATTACTGTTAAGAGAAAAAATTAGTGTATGGGAAATATAAAAGCAGTGAGAACAGACAGTAACCATTTTCTTAGTCTTGTCAGATATAAATTTTAAGTGGCATCCTCAGTGTTCAGCCAAAGATCACTCTCAGTTTTATGGTTCTATTTTTTAATGCTTTGAGGCTTTTTATGACACAGCCAGGCTTTTTATCTCTCCATGTTTTTAGGAGATTAAAGTGTCTAGAGGACTTCTAAAGACAAATAATAAGCCTCACCTTAGTTTGGGGCTCTATTTAACTGTTTTTCTGCTTTCACTGCTTCACCGCTTCGCAACATGTTGCTTTGCCGTGTTCCCCACTCCAGTGAAATGGCTCACTCAAAAGCCATCACTGAACGGGGTATGTAAACACAGAAGCCACTGAAAGAGCTCCCAGTGGCTGGACCAGTTTGAGCAACGAAATCAATACCGTTTTGAATGACAGCCCAAAGTATAAAATAAATATTCAGGGGTCCATACTGATATCAATCAATCAATCAATAAATAAAAATTGGAATAATAGACAAATATCCCATGCAGAAGAATTCCAAATAATTTATGTAGATACTCAGTCCTCAAGGAGGAGGACCCCCAACTCCCCACTTTGAGTATGTGGAGTGAAAAAGAGTAACGGTGGGGCAATTTGACACTCACTCAGCTGGATGATCAAAGTCAACATCAATGGCGATAAGTCATGTTCATAGTATGTGACTTTGATATAATGAGATTAAAATGTCACTTTACCTCTGTGGTCTTTCTTTCTAAAATCAACAGCCCCGGTTTAATCATGAGAAAAACTTGAGGACCATTCTACAAAATACTTGACTAGTACTCCTCAAACCGTGAAGGTCATCAAGCCAAGGAAAACTTGAGAAACTGTCACAACCAGGAGGAACCTATGAAGGCATGGTTACAGTAAAAGGAGCCAGAGGGGGAAAAAAGGCAGGGCCCTCACCATTGCAATCTAACAAAGAACTTAATACAGAAGGCTAAAAGCAAAGGAAGACGTGTTTCACCCATTGACTCAGAGGTCCTGAGCCTGGTCCAATAAGCCTGCCAGGCATTCCGAGAAATACAAGTAAACAAGATACTGCAGGAGTTGGGGAGGCCTTGAAAGTCTATGTGCATCATCTCCACTAGCTGGGAAAAGGAAAACCTTGAACCTGTGTATTTATCCCAAGGCCTAGAAGGAGAGGGGGACTAAAGTGCACAAAGAAAAGCCCCTAAAACAACTTTGGTTAACTGCCTGCCTCCCGTCATATAGGCAAAATGAACAAATAGTCTGGAGCAAGATAGGGATTCGGGTTTAAGAGACCCCCCACCCATACCTACATTTGGGTAGTCACATCTCCCTAGGAAAACTGGCACCATCATTACCCATCAATCAATGTATTACTCCCTCATCCCCATCCCACCAACTATGTAAGTCCTCAGAACAAAGAACTCGCTCTCTACTCTGGGTCCTTTTGCCATATGGGGGGCCCCTGGCCTCCAGGCCTCTGGTCAGGGGAATTCTTGCCACTCTCTTTTCTCTTGGTCCTCTGGCCACCTGTGCTGTGGTCACATGGGTGCTGTCACCCAGCCTTTGGCCACCTTTGCTTTTGCTTTCCCATTCACTAATAAACTTTGCGTGCACGCTAATAGGCTTGCTGATTTGTAATTCCTTACTGTGTCATCAAAAAGAACCAGAGTTTCTCCAGTAACTATACGACAACTAAATGTAATGTGATAATCTGGATAGGATTATGGAACAAAAAAGAGGTGGGTAAAAACAAAGGAAATCTGAAAAAACTATGGACTTTAGTTAATAAGTGTATCAATGTTGGTTCACTAATTGTAACAAATATACCAATGTAAGATGTTAAATAAGGGAAACTGGATGTTAGCTATGTAAGAACTCTGTACTACCTACAATTTTTCTTCATATCTAAAACTGTTCTAAAAATAGTTAATTTTTAAAAGTCATCATTGATTCCTTCTTTACCAAATCTTATTGCCTTTTCACAAACTTCATCCTGCACTGTAAAAAAAAAAAAAAAAAAAATCTCCTTGTGGAAACTCTCTTCCTTTATTTAGCATTTTCAATAATGCCGTCTCTTTGTTCTCTTCCTGCCTGATACTCTTTTCCAGTCTCCAGTACTGGATTTCTCTTCTTCCCATCCCTTAGGTGATATTTCCTCAGTTTCTACCTTTGACTGCCTTGTCTTATCACTTTATTTCTCAGGGAAGAGAGAAATCTTATCAATTCATACACCTTTATGACTAAGTCCTATCTCTCTTAAAAGTCAGACCATCCAGATTCCCAAACTGCCTAAAGACATATCTACCTACAGACTTTCAAAAACATTAAACTTAGTTACAAAAGACAAACCTTCATTTTAACCCCAATCCTGTGACTCCTATTGTGCCTTTTATCATGATTACAAGCATTATAATTTCCCCAGTCATTCAACAGGACGGATCCTTGAATATACGCCAGTGACTGTTTTCTTTATCACCAGTAGCCTCTCTAGTTTTATGCAAAAATTGTTTGATTCTATCCTATCTGCTCCCCTTACTCTCTCAGATTAATTTTCCTGAATAACCACCAATAAATCAATCAAAACAGCCTTGGTTTACTTGTTGAGCATAGAAGTGAGCCTAGGTACAACTGACACCTCCAGTCCTTTCATGAGACAGCGATATGAGATGTCACTGTTTTATGTTCTGGGAAAGAAACAAACAGCCCAAACAAAGAACACCACCACTGCTTTTGGGGGACAGACCAGATATTCAAGTTGATCCCCAGGGGGCATGAAAGGCAATGAGCTGCTTCTGTCAGCCTAGAATCTGGCAGCCCTGGAGCTTTGCAGTATGCGGTCCATGCCCCTGAAAACCTGAGAACGCTTGTCAACATTTCCCAAAGACAGGTCACAATTTGCTAATTGCCACATGTCACTGGAAAAATTCTTCAGCTTAACTGTGGCAGATCATTGCTGTCTAATCAGGCCATTAACCACCCTGTTAATAGAATTCTGATTTTATTGAGACAACATAAAATCATGTACACAGGAGAGGCAGAAGCTAAGCCCCAAATGGTAAATCTTTGGTCTAAAACAAGTGGTCCTCAAACTTTTTGGTTTCAGGATCCTTTAACTCTCTTAAAGCATTTGTTTATGTGAATCATATCTATCAATATTTACCATCTTAGAAATTAAAAATAAAGTTTAAAAATATATTTATTAATTCATTTAAAAATAAAACCAATTAACCCATTAATATAATATAAATAACATTAGAGAAATAACTATATTTTTCAAAACAAAAAAATGTTGAGAAATCTGTAGATTCCCATATCTGCTTCCGCACCCAAACTTAAACCCAAGCTGTTGTTTTGGGTTTAAGTACATTAAAAAAAATCCTGCCCGATACAAATAAATAGTTGAAAAAAGAACTATTTTAATAAATTCTTCAGATAACTTTGGATATTCTTTAATACTACATTAAAACTCAAAAAGTAGTTATTCTTTAAAGGTTAATTACAATGTAGAATCTGAAAAATAGATGAATGAAAATTTGTACTCAGTTACCCTTAACATCTTTTAGTCTGCTTTGGTCTTCGAATGGATCTGTTACCCGTGAATGATTTTGTAACATGCATTTGTAATTGGGAAAATATTGGTTCAACGAGTTACACAGATCTTTCAAATGCTGACACATTTCAAAAAATCACTTTAGTTAATATCACCACTAATATCATCAGAAAAATATTTAAACCCTGGGAAGCTATCAAGCACACAGTGGGGGGTACAAGTTATCCAGCATTCTTATTTTCACCTGAAAGCTTGAACTTTATCATTTGCAACAAATATTATCAGTTGTTTTCCTTGAAGTAACAATCACTTTGTTTATTTTCAAGAAACCGTCAGCAAAATATCCAAATCTAAATAACCATATCTGTCAATTTTTCAAGTTAAAAAAATATGTGTTCTATGGAAAAAGCAGCCATTTCAGTTCACAAACAAACAATTGTACAATATGAGACAAATAACAAAGCACTTCAGTGTGGACCGGAAACAGCAACAGCAAGAATGACAACAAAACTCACTTAACTTCCTGGCAGTAAGAACACAACGCCTAGTAGTACATTTTGGTGCCATAGCCTTGACTTGTAGAAACAATGGGGAGTGTTACCCACCATTTCTGCTTTTACACTATCAACGAAATGAAAAAGGCAAATAACATCTTAGTGTTATTAGGGAAAATGATTTTCACCTTGTGAACTTCCTGTAACCATCTCAAGGCCTCCAGGTTCCATAACCCTCTAATGAGTTTAGCCAATGTGATATTCCATTTCGTTTATCAATTAGTTCTGGAATAAGTATGTGACATCATTCTGGCCAATAAGTTTAAGGAGCCTCTGGGAAAGGTTTCTTCTTTCTTCTAACAAGATATGTGGAAGCAAAAATGTCCCTTTTCTGTCTTTGGACTTTGTGTCTCATTTACCTAGGAAAACTAGAAATAACCTGCCCAAGAGGACAAATAACACTGAATTTGGGAAAATGTCATTGTTGAATTAGTGAGTTATTCAACTTCAAAACTGTCATACCTCTAGAATTCTTGTTAGACAGGTTTCCGCCACCCCCTTATGTTGAAAACATCTTTACTCATAACCTTAGATTTCCTATTAACCAATCACTATTCAAAAGACCGTAAGAGCCTGATCACCATTCCAAACTCTCCGAAATGAGCAAGCAAAACAAAATTATTACAAACAATTTAATAGGAGCTGGAAGGAGGTATAACAAATTAAACAACTAGAATAAGTGGCTTATATGGAGGCAAACTGAATAAAAGAGACAATATTAAATTTTAATAAAAACATGAGAACCTTTAAAAGAGATTAGAATAAAATACCAAAAATTCGGGACTGAAAAACATTCCTGAATTATATAGAATGATCAGGATCAGATCAGAAAGCAACTAGGTGTTCGGAAGGCAAAACCCTTGGAATATATCCAACTATCAAGAAATCAAATCACAGATTACATAATAGAGCAATAGGAAAGTACTCATTATTCTGTTTTAACACAACCAATACTCTATCACCACAGTTGGAGATGATAAAGACAAGTAACAAAATATGTTTATTGTGAATTGTCAGGTTACTATAAAGAATTCTTCTCAAAATAAAATACATCAGATCCTTGAATAACATCATTTCATTCAATGTCCTTTCACTAGAAACTTAACTCTTGTTTATATCAATTAGCCTTTGGTAAACTTCATTTCCTTATACTCATTTTGCTTAAAGTCACCAAATATAACAAAGTAAAGACTTCCTGTAGGTTTATCTTTTGATACCTGCACATATGGATTTGAAGATTTCTAACTCAATTTTTGAAACCCTCACACTGAAGTTCAGCAGGGAAAACACTTAAAGAAATAGAAGAGAAACAAACTTATCTTGTAGATAAAAAATATTATTATTATTAATTTTGCCTATGCACTTCTCCTTTGTCTGGAAAAGCAGAAATGGTTTGCAGCTATTTGTGCTTTTCAAGATGAGCGTTCCTGCGCTGACTGGTGTGGCTCAGTGGATTGAGCACTGGCCTGCAAATTGAAAGGTCACCGGTTTGATCCTGGTCAGAGCGTATGCCTGTGTGTGGGCCAGGTCCCCAGGTGGGGATGTGGATGTTTCTCTCACACATCATGTTTCTCTCCTTCTGTTTCTCCCTCCCTTCCCCTCTCTAAAAATAAATAAATTAAAAAAAAAAAAAAAAAAAGAACAGTGTCTGCCTCTTCAAGATGAATTTAGTCCACTGTATAAATTTAGTCAACTATATAAAGAATGGCTTTAGGAAAATAACAATCTCACTCTATAAAAGTCAGCATAAAGCTCCTCTAATGTATAATGGTTCTATAATATAATATGTGTTAAGGTCAAGCACTAAATACCATTGAATTACTTATATATTTAATTTAGACTAGTTCTGGAATGTGTAGACATTATCACATTAAGATCTATCTATCATTTTACAGGTTTCAAAACAGAGAAGTTCTATTTTTTTATCACCAGATCAAGAGTAGAAATGGGCCTAGATTCCTAAAAGTACTGGATGAAACCATGAATCTTAATTCAGATTAGCAGATTAATACTATAATTGTTTAAAAGGGAGTAGAATAAGAGCTGAGGACCTTTCTTTGCACTTGACATTAGTACTCAAATTCAGCTTCACTGAAAATGCTTTGATAAGAACAACAAACCACTTAACTACTTTGGGCAAAGCTTATCTCAAATCAAAACCATGATAAAATTCCTCTTATCTAATATCAAAACAAATATGGGGGATGCAGATCGCTAAAATCCTTAAACAGAGAGCTTAAACAATTAAGATTAGAGTCACCATATTAAGTCACAGCCATTGTATGACAGTGGCTCTACCATCAGTAATCGTGCTTCATAAAGATAATGATTGGGGGAAAAAAATAATGATTGGTTTTATATTATGTAGAAATTATGCATTGATTGGAAGTCTTCCATCCTATTTTATAAATTTAATCTAGTTGTTTTGTCTTTTATAGTTTATAAGCATCGATTGGCATATCCATAAAATTTTACATTGCTTTCTACTTTAGAATGTAGTAAAATAGTGCTTTATGCTGGTAAATAATCACAAACTGAGATTGCTTTCAGAGGCTGTTTTTCAGAAACAACTCCAAATCAAAGACCCAGCAAAGATTAATCTACTTCCATTTGACATGTTTTCTTTTTTAACCATCCTAAAGAATTAACAGAAAGCAGGATAGCAAAACTTTTAAATAAATTATGCTTATGAATTAAATTACAATTTATCTAACAATTTGGTGTCTTTTTAAAATTTTTCTTGAAACTTTGAAGTGATCCTGTGCTTTGAGGGTACTCTTAAAATGTTTTTTATTATTTTTTAAAGCAGCGGCACAACATGGGGCTAGGATATGTTTGGTGTTTTAATTAGAGATTGTTTTAACTGGAGATACATTTTAAACATAGATACCTAGTTAAATAACTAGGTTAATTCTTCTAGCAATAGTGTAGAAATATTTCCAAACTATCCCTTTCAGACAAGTCCTACAGGGGAAAATTAATTTCAAGCTATTGGTAGCCTGGATACCTATCAGAAAAGGAATTTTGCCAAGTCATTTGCATATTAGGTGAAAAAGTTTATCCCACTAACCTGAGACTGACATGCTTAGTCTGTGGCTCCATAGCTGTGGTTTGACATAGATGTTGAGATTAAAACTCACTGCTGCTATTCCAGCAATCCAAGCCAAAATTGCTGGTGTAGAAGCAATGCAAGAGTAGTAACAGATTTCAGATATATTTTTGGAGGGAGAATTGAAGACACTTGGCTACAGCTAATAGTTATCCTTAACCCTCCCATATATATAGCCATATAACAAGGATAAGGGTGTGGGGGGGGTGGGTGGGAAGTGAAGAATAACTGTATTGAAGGAGCTGTCTTTTCCCAAGAGGCAGAAGACTAGAGGAAGAGCAGATTTTGAGGTGTAAGTGGGCGATGAAGACTTAATTGAGCTGTTTTAAGTTTGAGATACCTAAGTGACATATAGGGGAGATGCCAAAGTAGGTAATAGAGTATCCAGGTCGAGCGCTCAAAAGAAATGTGAGTTAGGTAATAAATTTTAGAGTTGTCAGTGTTTGGATGATATTTGAAACCATAAACTGGATAAGATTGCTCAATACACAGGGAAACAATTTTTAACATAATTCCTAAGGAGTTTGATTTTTCAGTTGTTTTAGACTTAAATAGGCAGGCTGATTTCAAAACTGCAGTTAGTTTTCTTCTATCACATCAACTTTTTCTGTACAACTTATCTTAATGCGACCGCTCTAGGCTGGATCAAGCCTGGATTGAGGGAAGCACTAGTGCTCTCCTATTTGCTGAGAGCAAACCTCCCTCGAGTGGGGAGGGGTGGGGGACGACCTTGGGGACTAGTGACAGGTTCATCCTTGTCTAGGCTATTCAGTTACACATGAGACAGTGTGGTGAGAGGTTGTGTGCTGCTCTATATAGGGAATCGTATTCTGAAGTGTAGTCCGAGTTCTTGTCTGTATACAAGGAGTTAGCAGAATTTATTTTTTTTATTTACATACATACTTATTTCCTTTCTTTCAGATCATGTCTGCCTCTGCTGTTTCTCATCGTAAGTGCCTAAACAACCCTGATTCATTTTGTTGTATCTGTGGCAGTTTCACCATTCCCAGTGAAAGGACAAATATCAGCGCATTTGTCAGGCAAGACTATTTTGCATATTTTAAAATAAAACTTGGTGATCAAGATAAGTCTTGGGCCCCTCACAAGGTATGCAAACAGTGTGTCGAGAGTTTATGAATGTAGATGAAGGGAACACATGATAAATTGCATTTGGTATACCTATGGTTTGGCGAGAGCCCAGAGATAATTCAAGTGACTGTTACTTTTGTATAGTGAAAATGTCAGGATATAACAAGAAAAATAAATGTAAAATAGAGTATCCTAGTCTACCATCAGCCATACGCCCAGGGCCTCATTCAGCTGAAATCCCAGTGCCAGTTTTCACCGAACTTTCAAAAAATAAGAGTATAATGGAGAACTAAGTGATAGCAACGATGAAGATTTTGAAATTGAAGATGACTCAGTTCATAAGGGATTTGATCAGCATGAGTTGAATGATTTGGCATGAGATTTGGGACTATCCAAAAAGACTTCAGAACTCTTAGCATCAAGACTGCATGAGAAAAACTTGCCTGAAAAAGGAGCGAAAGTATTCTACTTTTGATAAGAGAAAGTGCATTTCTGCGGTACTTTTGAAGTGATAGTAGCGTTGTGTACTGCCATAACATACATGGTTTAATGGATGAATTGGGAATTCCAATCTATAACACAACTGAATGGCAACTGTTCATCAATAGCTCAAAGCAGAGCTTGAAGTGTGTCTTCCTCCACAATAGCAATTTATTTGGTGCAGTCCCAATTGGCCATTCAGTTTGTTTTCGTGAAGAATATGAAAACATAAAGAAAGTCATTGATCTGTTACAGTATTACAAGCACAATTGGATCATCTGCGCAGACCTTAAAATGGTCTGCTTCTTCCTTGGTTAGCAACGTGGATACACCAAGTATCCCTGTTTTCTGTGTATGCAGGACAGCAGAGCTTATGAGAAGCATTGGGTGGAATAGAATTGGCTTCCAAGATCTGACCTCACACCTGGTGACCCAAACATTCTACATGAGCCACTCGTTGACAGAAAGAACATTATATTCCCACCTCTGCACATAAAACTGGGTCTCATGAAGCAATTTGTTAAAGCTTTTCCAACTGCAGGAGACTATTTCAAGTGTCTCATTTTGGCATTTCCTAACCTGTCATTTGAAAAGATAAAATACTTTAATATATATGTTTGGTAGCAGAACTTTACTACTTGTCCACAATTTGACTTACAGTAAGAATATATAGCCTTTATATGAATAAAATAACTCTAAATAAACAGTATATTCAGGTAATTTGTTTCTTTATTTTCCCTTGTATGTACATTTTATATAATTTTTGGGACAAAGGAAGGGTATCCTATACTTTAAAAATTTGATGTGATAGAGAAAAACTGGATCATTTTTGTATTCAGATGCCAAAAATTAGTTATAAACAAGTGTCAGATCTAACTCAACAAAAATTGCGTTCCCCAGTGAATAATTAGGTAGAATGTAAAGAAGGTCTGGGATATCTGCCTGGAAAACTTGAGGAATTTTCCTACCCTGTTTTTACTAGATTAACCTCTCATATACTTAGATCTCTGCATAAATTTTACTTTTCTCAAAATACTTTTTCTGACCC
Organism: Furipterus horrens; assembly: GCF_987537825.1. Lineage (NCBI taxonomy): Eukaryota > Metazoa > Chordata > Mammalia > Chiroptera > Furipteridae > Furipterus > Furipterus horrens. Next base: position 185,717,089 of record NW_028327171.1, on the reverse strand, counting down.
TTTAGTCTAAATTAGGCAACACCTGCTCCAATGTGCCACTTTCCTTTTTCTTCAAAGTGCTTATGAAAATTTGCAAAGAATTATTTGTGATTATTTATTCTGTATCTCTGCATGTACTAGAATGTGTGTTTCATTAGGGCAGAGGCCAGATTGTATCCCCAGTGCCTAGCAGTGCCTGGCACATAATAAATACTAAGTGTTGAGTAATGAGTTAAAGTGGATGTTAAGTTGAGCCTTTTAAGGTGATAATTGAGCAATAGTTAACATATAACAAAATTTTAAAGATTTTATTTATTTATTTTTAGAGAGCGGGGAAGGAGAAAGAGGGAGGGAAACATCAATGTGCAAGAGAAACAGTCATGGGTTGCCTCCAGCACACCCCAGCCAGGGCCTGGCCTACAACTCAAGCATGTGTGCCGTTTGGGAATCAAACTGGCAACCTTTGGTGCGTGGGATGACACCCAACCCACCGAGCCACGCCAGTCAGAGCAATACATATGACAATTTAAGACATTAATCAATTATAATTATCTTGAACTTTCTAAAGGAAGAATTAAATAGCAAAGGATTCAAGTATTTTAGATAGTTATTTCACTCTCCATGAAGGATATGTGATATACATGAATGTTTATGGGGAATGTTTATATTCAAAGTACAAACAATTCACCAACTATCCAAGTTCTATCATAAACGCCCAGAGTTTAGAGCCTGTGTTATTTATCTATATCCCCACCAAGGTTCTCTTATGTATGGTAAATAGTTCATAAATATTTATTGTTTCAATGTATGCTTTAATTGTTGCATTAAAACATTTACTTACATGTTTCAATTATAACTTTAGTAAACAAGGAGGACATTACATTGATTTTACTGACGTTTTGCTGATCTTACTCAAAGTGCTCATGTTTGTAAATGTTCCTTATACTAGAAGTTTATTTCTAAAGTTTAAGAGTTCTAATTCACAGACAGATTTCTTCCTCAAGGGACTTAATAAACTGCACACGGAGGAGACATACCAGAAGTGTGAGGTCTGCAAAATTTGATATTGACAATGATCTGCTCCTGTGTTTGGCATTACTATTCCTCTCTAAGATAACCAGTGTTTTTTTGCTCCCCCTTGATATCTAGAGATTCTCAATGCAACATCTGGCCATTTGTATTCTACACGCATATGCACATTTTACTTCTCTCAGCTTGACCTGTCTCCAACTCTCTGTGGCCTTATTTCCTATTGTACAAGAAAATGCCTGGCTGTAGATTATTTTAAACAATTATTTTAAGAATCATAAAATGCTAGAATTGGTAGGTCATTAGAAGTCTCTTCCTCACTTTTCAGCTACTCAGGTGATTAATGGTATTATTTTCTGGGTTTTGTTCATTTGGGTAACACAATTGCCTTTAGGGTGTACTGCTAATGGTGGGAAGCTGTACTGCTCAGACCACATCGCTAGCCTCAGGTACATAAAATGACATAAACTGGGCACTTATTTAAATGAGTGTCTTCATAGTTCACTTCATTTTAAACTGGAGAATGAGCAACTATTGAAGTTGTAGGTATTTTGTTTAAATAAAACATTGAAGGAGGTAGGAGTCATGGAGGGATGGTTTTGTTTTCTTTTCTTTTAATGCAGATTTCTAGACCCACTGTTTCAAAATGTTTTAAGAGATGGATCAGGGATAAATTATCCAGAGTCATTATAGCAAATGGAATTCACACATATCCCTGACTACAAACTCCAAATTCAGATCACTTCTTAGATAATAGTGAACCCTTAATTTAATACAGAAAAGTAATATTTTAAAATACAATTTAAGGCAATCTTTCAACTGTTGAGAATTTACTGATGCATCATCATGAATTTATTTTTCCTGAGAAACATAGATTAATGCTTTGAGATAAAAACAGCCAAGGGACATTGGAAGAGGTTTATGTGCAAGGAGAGAAATTGTATCTCCAGGCTATAACTATTTATCAATTTTCCGCCACTAAAATCTGTCAGCCAGTTTGTGAGTCTGAGATACAAATGAGTAACTACACAGAAAAATATTCTCTCTTGGGAAAATTTACTAGTGAAATTATTATCCATTGATGATTTTTTTCCCTGACATCCTCTTCCTCCTTAACTGCACTTTGCACAGTTACGCTCCAATTGGCCTTTCTAATTACTGTCTTTGGTCTTCAAAAAGAATCCCTAAAATCTAGAAGTGGTTTGGTTTTTAAAAGGAAGTTCTTTTACTTCTACTTCCACAGAATTAGAGAAGCCTTGTTTGAGTTTTTATTTTTTAAGAAATTATATAGATTAATAATACTATTTTGTAGTCAGGAAAAAGAGTACTTGTATTATGTTCTCTTTTATATGTCAAACTAAAATTTTGTTTATAAGTCTCTCATTTTAAACTGCAGGAATAAAGCCATCAAGTAAAGAGAGGTAAACTGGCAAGTAGCCCTACCAAACAGCCAGACCATCAACATAGAATTATACTAATTACTGCCTAAGTCTCACTCTCTGAATCTGAATAAGGCCTTCTTAACTCAATGGGAGTTTGACAAGTTTCAGCGTTTCTGAACCCTCAGTGTTATCTCCAGGGGAAAAATAAAGAAGAGTGCAGAACAGAAGAAAATACAGCAAAGGCTTTTTATCTCCTCAAGGTAAGGAAGGTGAGGTCAGGGACTCATTTAGAACTTTTAGTGGCCTGGAGCTCCGAAAAGATTATGATTCCTTATAAATAAAGTCAGTACCAAGTTATAAATTTCAAAGTGCAAAACTTACATGCATACTTAAATCAAGAACTTCTCTCCAGTTCTTTTGTTTTTGCTAATAAAAATTTGGATAAGTTTATCACTGCCGAGCTTTCTTCAATTTTTGTATCCCTGGCTTTGCTGGTGACCATTGAGCAATGAAGGATGGGCAAAGAAAGACCTTATCTTAGACATGTATGTTCCTTACTTGTCTTAGACCTGCATTTTCCTTGCTTATCTCTCATTCCAATGTCTTGCACACAATAGGTATTTACTTCATAAATGAATTCGGGATGGGGCTTGATAGTGGTGAAGTTACTCCTTATATAACCGGCTGATCAGGGGAAGTTGTTAACAAAGTTTTAACCTTCAATGCCTCAGTAGACAAAGACTGTGGCTATTCTCAACAGTATGTTATCAACACCTTTTGAAATTGCCCTTTCGAAGTTTGCTAGCTCAGGAGAAGAATGTTCACCTTTCCCTTCTCTGGTATAGGCGATCACCACATCTTGTACCTGTAACACATGGAATCAACAGGCCTTCTTTCATGCACAGATATAACTGAAGAGGACACCAGATTTTGACTGAATAATCTCCCTCCTTTTTTTCCTCCTGACTATACACTTTTCAGAGAATGACAGCATCTTTGCTGCAAATTTTGAGTCCTTGGTCTAATTTTTCCAAACCTGTATACTTGAGAAGGGGTGTGTGTGTTTTTTGCTTTTTTAAAAGAAAGACTAAAATGTCACTATTTTGATGGAATACTTTTGCAAAGGCACAAGTATATTCACAATATTTTCAGGCTCTTTTGTTTTCAATGGATAAAAAAGTAAGCTGCTAAGAAAAAAAGATAATATAAATAAAAGTATATAATACACTGCATCCATTTTTCCCATTTAAGATTTGAAAATAAGCCAAAAATGTTTTCTTTTTCTGGGCCGAATTTCTGTTTGAGAGTTAAAGCATGCCATTAATGGGTGGCCTTGAACTTTAGTTATATAGACCCAAAATAAAAATTACGCACTTTAAGACTCTAAGTGTGGAGGAATAGTTTTTTGCTCCACAGTAAATATTATTTTAATATGGCCTCTCTTGTTTAAAGAAATGTATACTGAGCCCAGTAGTACAAGAATGTAACATTAACAATTTATTTACAATAAATTATATATAACAACAGCAAAGTTGGAGGGGGCGGAGAAAGGAGACTCTGTGTTCTCATAAAAATTTATAAGGTCACTAAAGCAAATCTAAATGAACCTTAACAGAAGTATTAATATTTAAGTAGTATAGCTCACACTTGGGGGGAAGTCATATCATTGATAGTACACTCAAAACCAGTCATGTCATGAAAATACATGCCCTTGTATAATTTGGCAGAACAGCCCAGGATACAATGAACCTTTTCATTAAACGGATCTCAAATTTTGCTTTAAAGTGACATTCATTAACATACAGACTCTCACCTCTACTGTCCTACTATCTGCTTCAGCTATGTTTTCTGAGATTATGGGATCTCCAGCTATTGTTATTTTTATTCATTCCTGAAACCAAGATATCAATGATGTCCAGACTTTCTTTTGATCTTTATTTACAAGTCCTTTTGTCACATTCACAGCAATATCTCTTTCAGACACTTGAATTCTCTTTAAACCCTCACTCTTTAAAGATTACTTGCCCTGTGCCTGGGAGGTACGGCTGACCAGATGACAGTTTTCATGCTGTCATCCAACGGCCTCAGATGGAACATGTTTACTAGGTCTACCTAACTGCAAATACTTCTGGAAATGTAGCAATGCTTGAACTTAAAGGGAAAATTCAAAGTGTAATAATAGGCACTATAGTAAGAAGCAATGCGATTTTATGAAAGACCACAGAGTTGAACCAGCTAGACTTTAGTTTGAATCACAGCACCACCATTTCTAAGTAGGGGAAATTATTTAACTACCTAGACCTCAGGTTTTTCTTCTGCAAAATATTCCTTACATTACAGACTGTCTATGTAGATTTAATGGGATGAGGTTTATAGCACCTAGAATATTTGCTTATACATGGTCAGTTGGTCATTAGATTTATTACACAATTAATTTGGGGGTTGTTTGGGTGCTTCTCCACACCCTTTACATCTTTTGTTCTTGGAGTCATCAAAGTCATCAAAGTCTGCCTACTCATGCACAGTTACAAAAATCTGCCTGTTAACACCTATCTTTTCAAGCCAAATTCTTTCAATGCTGGATCGTTTCGTACTTTAACGGCTACAAATTTATTCTGGCTAGTTTGTGCATCTCTGAATTAGTGAAAATTTTACCAGGAAAATGATCTTTTCCAATCATGCTGACCCTGCACCTTTTCTCCTTAATCTTATCTTCTGCTACTGCCAGATCTCTAACTAAAGAATTAAACTAAAGGATATGGGGATGCTTTAAAGCATTTGGAAATAGCAGGAAGAATAGGACTACCTATCCTACAGGTAGCTTCTAAATCAGCATGGCTGACTTCCACATAGATAGTAACAGCCTTTTGCCTCTATGCTGAGTTTGATACCAAAAAAAGTGAACTCCATCAAACACTACCTTTAAAAAAATTAAAAAACTTACAATCCACATGGCAATCAATTCCCAATTCCAAACAGGCCTTTAAAAAACATTCAGCTAATTTCTAAACCTGTATTCTTGTGGTTGCTTCTTTCCATTTATGATGCATTACAAAGCATCTAAAAATTATGGTATATCTATATGTATTACATAAACAGACTACCTAAATGATGTGAATTCTAATTTTGCCTATCTGAGCAATTAAAATAAATCACTCTCATTAAAATAAGTCTCCAGTAAGCGTCATCATTGAGCACCACGCTGTCACATTTAATAGTGTCAGAAAGCATATAGTTGAAAGGAGATGAGTATGTTCAATGAATAAATTACACCTTTAACGATTTTGATACAAATTAAAACTATGTAAAACTTGTGTTCTATTTGAAAAATATTAAATCCAGACTTTTGAACCTTCTACTTGTTTTTGGAGCAGGGAGTCTCCAATGCCCTATACTGATCTAGATCTCTGAGATACCAGTCTCAGGCAGAGATTTGGGAGGAAATGAAAGAGGGATCCAGAAAGTGGGAACTCAGACAAGAAACAGGTTTCCAAGATGGGTTTTAGAACTGAGCAGCTATCTAAATTGCTCAGTACCAGATAGGGAGCAACAAACTTGGATCCGTTTTTTCCTTCTGTTTTGTGTGCTTAAAATAATGTCCCATATGTATCATTCAGAAATAGTTACTGAATGAATACATGGCTCTTGAAAGGGCATTGGTGGTAGAGAAGATCTTCTAAAATAAGGATCTTACAAGAGAACCTGGCACAAGGTTTGTGGTGGATTTTTTGCTGGCAAGGATCAGGAACTGGATCCTTAAGTACAGAGTGCTTGCTCAGTAGAGGATTTCCGATGTAGCTATCCATGCTTAAGATTCACAGACAGATTTTATAATATCCAGAGAACTTGAACTGCCAAATTTAACTCTAATGTAAAATCTAATCATCATCTCAGAAGTTTTGCCCCATATCTCATGCATATCGGTTTACAATTTAATCCCTTCTCTTTCTCTGAACTCTGGGGAAATATTTATGTCTATAATGCCTTCATTTATTTTGAATGAAGTCACTATTTATTCTTTTCTCCAGGCTAACTCAACTATACTTTCATGTTATTATTGGTTATTAGTTATTATTTCTGACCCTTTAATTATCTTTGTTGCTTTTTTAATGTTCTCCAGGATTTTAATGTCTAATGTCTCAGAATGCAAGCTTGGACATAATACGAGGTCTGTCCTGAAAAAGTCCAGCCATTGTTGATATAACAAACAAGAATGGTTTGTGGACTGGAATGCACATGCATGAACAATGATGACCTCACTGTGCTAGTCAGTAGTTGCCACTGAGTGAGCATGTACTATGCAGCCATCACATTCAAAATGACTGAGAGAATAGAGCAACAAATCTGCATCAACTTTTGCCTTAAGCTTGAACATTCCTCCACAGAAACTATTCAGATGATTCAGGAGGCTGCAGCTATGGGCCACTGGTAATTGGCAGCTTCATCACAACAATGTGCATCTTGTACATAGTTTTCTGGTGAAACATCAAATCTGGCACCCTGTGACTTCAGGCTTTTCCCAAAACTATAATCACCTTTGAAAGGGAAGAGATTTCAGTCTACGGCCATACCACCCCGAACATGCCAGATCTCATCTGAAAGGGAAGAGATTTCAGAGCACTGATAGGATTCAAGAAAATACAACAGGGCAACTGATGGCAATTGGAAGAACTGTGTGAGGTCCTAAGGTACCTACATTGAAGGGGACCGGAGCTGTATACAATGTTTCTTGTATCTTCTTCAATAAATGTCTCTGTTTTTCATAGCACATGGCTGAACACTTTATGGACAGACCCGTATGTTGGGAATGGCTGGTGGAGGCTAATGTTGAATTATTACCATAATATCACTTTATGCTTCCTATTCCAATTTATGTAGACTTTTCCAGCTTTTGTTGTTTTTTTTTTTTTTTTTTAGTTATATGCTCCATTTGTATAAGTTCATATTTTCCCACAATCTGAGGCAGTCATTTTTTATATTGGCAATTCACAGACCTACCTGCATTCTCCAACTTCTATATATGTAATTTCTTTCCTCAAATAATCACTTTGTGTGAATCCAAACTAAATCTTTATTCCTAAACATCATAGTTTTAACCCAGTGCTAAGCAAATGTAAACAGTCTAAACATAGTATTGATATCTGAAATCCAAAACCAAACTCATTCTCTTTATTATTATCTCTCCATCCCCAAATCTGTTTCTTCTTGTAGGTGCTGTCTGGGTCTCAGCACCACTCCATGCCCAAGTTTGAGGGACCAATAACTTTTATTCTGTCTTTTCTCTCACTACCTATAACTAATTGGTTTTCAAGCCCTGATGATATTAACCTTCATGTTCTGTTAAGTTTACCTCTTAAATATGACCCCTGCCCTCTATTTCACTCTACTACTTGAGTTCATGTACTCAGCACCTCTAGATTGGACTACAATAACTTTTTCCCCCCCTTCAATCCCTTATTCCCTCCTTTCTTGAGACACATATCATGTCATTTTCTGCCTTAGGAAAAAAAATCACATTTCCATTGCTTAATATGCATTTAAGACACTCACATCACCTGCCTTTCCAGTTTCCACCTCTCTTTCCACTTTTCTTCCTCCCCAATTCCTCCCAAATCAAATCCTATACACCAAGATGGCAAATGTATCCATTTTAATTAATGGGAAGTGACTGCCTGAAATAATATGTTTTAAGAAGGACCATGACAGATTGGCCATGTATACCATGAAGGGGTGGTGGTAATGGCAGCACCTATGTAACACAATTGCTTTTCATCTTACTGTACAAATTGAATATTTATATTTTCCTAACCCTTCCTTTTTTTGGTATTCCATGACTTTTAAATTCCTAGATATGAATCTTGCTTCTCTTTCTCTATGCTCTCACAGTTATCATTTAAAAAAATAATTTAGTAAGTAGTATTTTGACAGAGGATGGGCATACACAAACAATCAGATCCACACCTTACATCATATACCAAATGCATATGAAAGATCAAAGACAAATGCTAAGAGGCAGAGCTATAAATGTTCTAGAATGTAACATGAGAAGAATTCGTTTATAGTCTTGGAGTGGGTAAGGTCATTCTAACTATGATTTAAATTCCTGAAATCATAATAGAAAGATTGGTAAGTTTAACTCTTTCAAAACCAAAATAAGGTACAAAAAAGCAAACAGCTAACAAAAAACTAAAACACTGTAAGCAAATGCAGAAGACTGGGAGAATTATTAGCAACTCATATAAGAAAGTACAGTAGTTTTAATACATGAAGAGCTTTTAGAAATCAACAAGGAAATTACTAACAACCCAATATAAAAATGGGCAAAGAATGCTCAGGGCACTGTGAGGGGCACTGCTTTGGAAATCACAGGGAAAGACAAAGCAGGTGAGACAATGTCTGCCTTTAGGTAGTTTATCAGCTCAGCTAGAGAGGTTAAGATAAATATATATATATAATTATAAGGTAGAATGTGGTCACTGCCTTATGAGTTACAAATAAAGTTGTATGTGATTTAGAGCAAATAATTCTTAAGGGTATTATATATCTGAAAAATTCAGTAGTTGAAAAGGGGTTTTTGAAAGACTGATGTGATTTTTCCGAGAAAGGGCAGGGTATTTAATTCAGAAAATCAAATGCCTGTAGGGCCAGAGGCAGGTTGTGCATATAGTAATCTCTCCCCTTATCTGAAGGAAATACCTTCCAAGGTAACCCAGTAGATGCCTGAAACCAAAGTGTTGAACTTTATATGGTTTCTCCTATATGTACATACCTGTGATAAAGTTTAGTTTATACATTAGGCCCAGCAAGAGATCAACAACAATAAAATAATAATATAATAAAACAATTATAATTATATACTGCAATAAAAGTTACGGGAATGTCTTTTCACTCTGCCTCTCTCTTTCTCTGCTAACTGATCTGATAACCAAGATGGCTGTTAAGTGAGTAATGGGCAGGTGGAGGGCAGAGCACAGACGTGCTGGACAAAGGAATGATTCTTGTCTGGGAAGGACAGCGTGAGATTTTATCATGTTACTTGGAGCAGTTCACAATTTAAAACTTATGACTATTTATTTCTGGAATTTTCCGTCTAATATTTTCAGACAACAGTTGACTGTGGGTAACTGAAACGGTGAATTAAGGGAGACTACTATATAAGTGAATGGATTGCCAAGTCGACACTGATTAAAAACAGGATCTAGAGGTTCTTTAACTTGGCAGCATATTAATATTACCTTGGAGATTTAAAAAAATCCCCATGTGTAGGCCCTAACTCAGGCCAATTCAATTAGATCCCCAGGATGGGGTGATGGGGGGAGGGGAGGAGAATGGAATGGAGGTGCCTGTAGTTTCACAAAACTGACCAGATGATAACAACATGGACCAGCAGCATTCTCATCACACATGACTTAAAAATGCAGAATCCCAGGCCCTACCCTGGACTTATGAAATCAGAATCTCCATTGTGACAATATATTCAATAATTCTCATATACACTGTAAAATATGAGAAGTCTCTGCTCTAGAGAACTTCATTGTTTTACAAGTGAGTGGCCATTCATTATGTAGTATTAGTATTTCCCTAAGGAAATGTTGTCCCCAGTTATAGATATTTTAATTTTTCCACTTATTCTGCTGGCAACAACCCAATTAATTGATATCAGGTGGAAATCATCAAAAGCTGACTGGGGCCTCCCAGTTTGTTAGAGAGAGAATAGTGGATTAGTGGAATTTGTCTAAAGGCAGACATTTTTTTATTGTGGGTTTTTGGTATTTACTTTAAAAATTGTTTTTGAGCTGCAATAGCATCCCTGCCAATGTCATCAGGTAGCGAGGTTCATTACACAGTACCACTCTCAGGTAGGCGGGTAGGGGTATTGGAGCACCACCAGCTCAGAACTCGCCTTCTCAAGTCCCTTCAGCAAAATTTAAAGGGTATTTTGGAAATAAAGCTATAAAGCTATAAAGGTTTGGAGGGCTTGGAATGCTCGAGTAAAGCTTATTTTAATTTTGGTAATGTCAAGTCACCCAATATTTTTAAACCCAGGGTTATAAACTGCAGTATAGACAAAAAAAAGGAAATTTGCTCCCTCATGATCTGGTTGGAAATATAACTGGCACAAGGAAACAGTTGAAGGCTGTTCCCACAAATACTGAGCTCCTACTATGTATCAGGTGCTATTCCAAGTCCTTTAACTTCATCCCTTGGGTGCTATTTCTAGTCAGCCAGCTTCCTGGAAAGTTCATGTCACTGTTGTTCGAATGAATGATGTCACAAGATAAAAGTGTGGCTGAGTCAGAGCAATCCATGGCTCCGACTAGAGACTGGCAACAGCTCAGCAGCACTGTCTTCACTAACAAGGACCACTGAGGCTGGGAGCCCAGGAAAGGGGGGGAGGGGCGTTCAGAACAGGTAAAGATATATCTCAGGTCTCTCTCTCTGTCCATTGCTCAATATTTAATACCAGTTACAAAATTTAAAATGGCAATACTAGCACATGGCTTTCGAAGAAAAATAAATATCTGCAACCATTTTCTCTTGCTCCTACAACCCTTGTATGAATTGTGATCTTTAAGTTATTGTTTCACTGAGTAATGTTTTTACCTACCTCTGTTGAAATAATATATAAAATAACTTCTATGGATGAAAAAACAGATAAATTGCCAATGAAAAATCAGTTTAAAACCTTAATCTGTTGAACCTCCTCTGCATTAAAATACGTATAATTAGTTCTAAAACACACTAGGCATTTTTGTAAATAATCCATAAGAGTAAAAATAAAAAACTTGACAGAATGGGGTTCTGTAAGAAGTTTTTTGATATAAGGTTTTTTAAAAAGAAATTTCTAAGCACTTTAAAATATTTTAATGCTTAAAGAAAATAATCACTGAGAACAGCTGTACTATTCCTGTATAAGTTTAGAGAGCATGCACTTATTTTGTTTTTTGGCTGTGCACACCCATGCTAACAAAGGAAAAGAGAAACAATGGAATGTATTAGGCAAAGCACTCAGGCAGGACAAAATGGAAAAATAAATCCCCTTTTGAGTTAAAAAGAAACAGAAAAATACTTTTCTATCATCAAGGAGGAAGAAAGACATCTCTGAACATGAAATAAATATTTTCCCAGCAGTGAGCTAGGGGGCTTTGGAGGTGGGGTTGGGGAATAAAAGGGTATCAAGTCAGAAAGAATTGCTTTGGCCCTTGCGAACAGAACTTCAATTTATAGAACAAATCAATGCACTTACAGGACGTGTTTAACTTCACCTGTTGGGAGGTAGGTTCAGTCCTTTCTTCTCCTTTGAATGAATGGGGAAGGCTATCAGCTCGCCTGCTGCCTCCCACCACAGGAATGTGGGCAATCTATCCGCAGCGCTGTTTTGAAAACCCATAGCTCTTAAAGGAGCTGTATCAACAGGTTCCTCCTGCTCCCTAACACTGAGGCGATTGTAAATGCTGAATGGGAACCTTGAACAAGTTAACCACTATCACAGGAATTTAAAACCAGCTCTAGAGCTAGAGGGTTTTTTTTTTTTTCTAAATAGAAACACAATTTGTATATTTTTATCACTTCAGTCTTTCGAGCCCAGAAGTATGGAGATAACAAAGGGCTATTTCCTCATAGCTTAATACAAAGCATGTTTTAAGGAAAGCCTGAGAGTTGGCCTTGGAATGTCGGTTAGGACAGAGAATTCTTTCCCAGATGGAGCTGCTAATGTGGTTTTTAAGAAAACTCAGGAGACTCAGAAATGTCCTTCCAAGCAATGTAATAAATGCCAAGCCTTTACATACTATCTAATGCATTCCTATGGCCACTGCTCTTCAACACAGATAGTTATCTTTTCTCTCTAAACTTTGACATACATACGCATATGTACTTTCCATTCTGGCTTTAAATAAAATGGCTCCCAGCACATGAGTGCTCAGGAGAAGCACCAATTACAGGAGCTTTAACTCACCAGCTCTAAATACTAGGGGGAAATCATAAAAAAATTCTAACCGTATTTTAAACTTCTACCTATGATTGTTAAAAACTGGAATTTGGTTAGAGTGTTGATGTCCAGAATTGGCTTGCCAAGTCTGCACAGCCATTTGTCACTATTGTGATAGCATTTGCAATTTACTCTATAGTACGAGGCAGCTACTCTTAAGAGGCAATATGGCTTGATATAATTTGATTATGAAGTGTCTTAAACTACATTTGGCATGAACTTAATTGAAAATGTGTAATATGATTCAAACATTGAGCACACAACTTTTTAAAAGCCAACATTGAAAACACAATAAAAAAAAACTACCTTTAATCTTAATGATAGAAATGAAAACCTTTATAATAAAAAATAACTACTGAGCAAATAATTTGTTTATTACTACGTACTGGTTATTTTAATTGACCAGTTTATTAGATGATCTATATATAAAAATTAGAAAGGAAGTGTTTAGATAATTGTCTGTAATTTATTAATGTAGTAGATTTTAGGGTTCAGTGGAATAAACTTGAATGTTGATAACTTTCACATTTGAGGAAGCAAATTAAGTAGCAACAAAAGCAGAAAAATCTAGGGGAAGTGGAATAAGGAATCAAAAGATAAGAGTCAGCAATGGAGATTAATAGCAACAGTGTACAAAACAGTGAACACTTCAAGATTCATTTCACTGTTTTTCTTCATCTGCCTGGGATTTCTTAAGAGTTTGGACTCTTCATGAAGTTAGAGAGAGAGACAGAGAGTGAGGAACAGAGGGAGAAAGAGAGAGAAGGCAGAGAGAGAGAGAGGCCAATGTAGGAAAAACACTTGAAGGCAAACATGCTAGTGAACTTGGCCTTGAAATTCGTACTTGACATTGTGATTTTATCACTTCTTAAAGGGATATGACAAAACTCTTGAAATGATTTCCAAAGGGCATGGAGTATTTCCAAAAGTAAGGTAAAGAGGTCTGTAATCATGTATGCATTACTTATTCAGCCATTGCCAATTAAGATGATCAGATACTTCTATAAAATTGGAATTATGAGTTTAAGGTTTTATATTAACATGCTTATACATTTCCCTTCCTCCCTGTCTCTCCCTTCCCCCTCCCTCCCTCCCTGCCTTCTCTCTCTCTCTCTCTCTTTTAACTTAAAAACAAGATTTGTATTGTCCTTTAATTCTGGTGCCAGAGTAACCTGAAGAACTAATGTGGAGCAAGATTACCTGGGAGCCTGTAAACCGTCCCCACATTTCTATTTACTACAAAGATGGAACCTGGAGAAAATTAAGAATCCACAGCTTTACTTAAAATAGCCAAAAAATAAAAACAACACAAATACTCATCAACAGGGAGGAGTAGGTTGTGGTATATCCATGCAATAAAATACTATATAGCAAAAGAACAAATTATTGATACATAGAACAAGATAATTGAATCTTACTGACTTAATTTTGATCAAAACAAACCATACACCAAAAAGTACACAGCTTAGGATTCCATTTTATATAAAGTTCAAAACCAGCAGAGTGGTTTACCAGAAAGGGGCTACTGATTGGCAACAAGAGAGCCTTCTGTGTGCTGGACATGTCCTAGATCTTGATCTGGTTGAAGTATACAGGGTTATCAATATACAAAAATTTATTAAGCTTTACACTTTAAGATTTGTGTACTTCCCTCTGTTATCTGCAGTTAAACTTAAAAAAATGAAATTAAAATAAAATTCACAGTGGAGGAAGAAAATACAAGTTAGAAATCCTCTACCAAAAAACCAACGGGTTCAACAAAAGTGAAAGAGAGCATCTCATCTTTTAAAATGCAGAGAAATAATCCTTTACCAGGGGGTGCAAAAAATGACCCATCTGTTTTTCTTTTAACATCCTTAGCTCATTAGGTATAGAATGTGGAAAGAGAAGGGGAAGTAAAGAATGATTAAGTCTTTCCAAAAAACAAGTCAAATTTGGGAACTTAAGTTTTAGAATTTCTTAGTTAGGGATCCTCTTCTGTCTCCTTAATCCTTACAGAAAGTACCCTGAGTCCCTTTGGGGGAAGCTTGTTGTAAAGAGTAACTAAGAAGACAGAGGAAATCAACTCTTTGGGTTTCAGGCAGAGCATTCAAGTTTGGCCTCAAGTTTACTTTATTGCTCAACAGGATGGGAAAGGAGCGGGGCTGTGGGCAGTACTGTCTAGACTTAGGGTGGCGAACACCCAATGCAATATACATATGATGTATGATAGAGCTGTACACCTGAAACTTACATAATTAACCAATGTCACCCCAATAAATAAAAAATAAATAAATAAAAAGAAATACTGTCCAAGACTGAAGGTGTGCACACATGGTTGGACTTGCCTCTGTGTTCTCTGTGAAAAACCACATGATGGGTCTGGTAGACTGGGAGCAGATGAGAAACTCCAATATTTATTTCTAGTCGAATTCTCCTGATATAACTTATGTGCTCTTCTTTTTTTATAGAATGGTGGCAAAGCAAAATCCCTGTCTCCCACCCACTTTTTTTTCCTTCAGGCTTTTTAGAAACACTATTAGCCCTGACTGGTGTGGCTCATGGATTGAGTGCCAGCCTGCAAACCAAAAGGTGGCCAGTTCGATTCCTGGTCAGGGTACATGCCTGGGTTTTGGGTCTGGTCCCCGGTTGGGGATGTGCAAGAGGCAACCGATCTTCCCTCGCACATTCCTGTTTCTCTCCCTCTCTTTCTACCTACCTGCCCCTCTCTCTAAAAGTAAAAAAATAAAATCTTTTAAAAAAAGAAACACCATTAATTCATTTGTCCTGTTCACCTCCCTGTAGATACTCCCCAGAGCTGGCAGACCATGTCTGACAGCAAAGACTGTGACTGGTGATGGATGTGTGGATGGGCTGTGGCGTGGCTTTGGAGCTTCATGTTGTGGCATTTTGACATTGTCCCTGAATTTTTACAACTAGATTGCTACCTCATTTGCCACTCAAAGTACTGCCATTACAACCTGGCTGCCTTTATTAAATTATTTTAAAATCCTAGACTAAAATTAATGGAAAAAATTATGGCAAATGCTACACTTGAGCATTTTATTTAAATATATACAGGGGGGAGGGGGAAGAGCTAAAAACTTAGAACCTATTTCTATAATAGGTATTTTATATACATTATTGTTAGGTTTGTGCCCAGAAGAAGGGAGGAGTCATGTGGACCACTTCAAAGCCTTTACTGAGGGATGTTCAAGCAGGCGGGCTGAGTTCAAGCAGACTGCAGCCCCAAGGGAAGGGGAAGAGGGATTTTAAAGGGCTTGGAGTAGACCCCCAGGGAGTAAGTCTCCCTGCTAGTAGGTCTCAGACATCCAGGATATAAACGTTTGCAAAACAACAATGTCCTCTGATGAGGGATGGCTGCCAGGAAATTTATGGTAAATGATTAAGGGAGAGGGGAAGGAACAGTAGGGGTGTAATTAGCTCTCAGCAGGGTGCTGGCCATGCCTTAGTTGCCTCTGTTAATAGGGAAGCTTATGGGGGGTGCATGGCTGGTGATGCATTACCCTCTTTGTTTCAGCATGGGTGGTGGCTCAGGTCCTCCAAGTTCTGGTACATTCTAACAGTTATCCCACTTAACCCTCTCAAATCTCTAGAAACTAAAAATTAGTACCACCATTGTGTAAGTGAAAATCTCAGGCGTCAAAGAACAAAAGCTTAAATGTGCACAGCCAACGTTCAGCCCAGGTCCACGTGACTCTCAAATCATTTCACCTCGCTACTGCTCAGGCAAAGCACCTTCCTAAAACACACAGAGCTTAATTATTCTTTTATCTTATGAAAAGAACATATTGGTGAATTACATCAGCTAAAATAGATGGTAATCTCCTTGAGGGCAGAGGTAATGGCTCATCTTTTCATGTGGCATAGAATAATGCCTCAGTGTGTTAGGTGCATACTTCCCCACAGGTGCATAAGTGATGTTGATTATTTTTTTAATCACACACATACACAACACACGTTCTCAAAGCCTACATAAGCATCTACATCATTGTCAATTATGGATTCAAATACCTGCAGGAAAAATAAAATTTACTCACTTAATTAAAAAGTAGTCTGTAAAAAGAATGGTTAAATGTCCATTGATAACATAACCCGAAAAATAAAAACTTGGGTACTGAAGTACATTTGCTGGTCTTTTAGCTTTAAAGGCACATTGGCCAATATTTCGGTTATACCAGGAAAACAAGCAAGGATAGAGCCTTTTATGGTATAACTGACCTAAACATGGAGTCACTTCAAAGAAAAAAACATGCACACACAAGATGTTCTGCTTATAGAAGATGGAATCTAAATGGGCAGGCTAAAACCCAGATGTTGGTAAAACTACACTCAATGACCAATTCTTCACACCAAAGAATCCAAAAACTGACTGAATACATTTTCTTTACAGGACCCCCCCCCGCCCCCAATTTTATTTTAGTTTTTTTGGTGGAAGACAAGCAAGATTTAAATTCTTAATGCTGAAACTAGTTTACTTTTAAATTATGGTAAGTCAGTTTGTTACTGAAAGAATTGTACCTGTGTTTTTAAGTTGCTATATTGTTAATGAGTCTTTGCAGTTAAAGACATGCAGAATTCCATGGTGATGCACTTTGTTATTTACTTGTTATTAAGATTTTCAGTTTGCCGGATGTTGAATAATCAGAATTTACAGCTAAATCACAGAATAAAAGGACTTCTTATAGAGGCTCATTGAGTTTTTAGGTAGAATTACCCAGGCTTTCAAGTTTGTGATTACTGTGTTTCTGCTTCAGAATTATCTAGGATGAGTTTGCCTATGATCCTAAACCCACTTGTATGTAATCAGTTAATTTCCATTAACTATAACTTTGTCTGGTTAGGCCCATTTATGAGATTACAAGAAAGAAACCAGCATTTCTTTCTTTCTAGATTTTGTCTCTCTTATTTTGTCCATGTTATTACAGTATACAAACATTTCTGAAATTTCAATAATGTTTATCTGTGCACTGTAAATGTTTTCTTCATTATTACAAAATATTTACTTTTGCTGTTTATTTTTGCAGTTCTCCACAATTTTTTGAGTAGTCGTTTCTTGTCAAAGGAAAGCCTACATTGGCTCATTTTGGGTCAAATACCTCTTTTTAATCATTTTGGGTTATTTTTGAGAACAATCTCCAACTGACTCCTGCATAAAATCCCTTCTCTACATTATGGTTCTTAAACTAATCTGTCTTTGCACATAAATCTCCTCCCTACTTCTGCCTCTCCATTTTTAATGCTTTCCTTAGAATCAGCATTCTCTTAATTTTAATTCACATTTTCATCTATTCCTTTGTATGAATTTACATATTTATTCTTTTTGACAGGTAACCACTTTATTCTATCTTAAAGTCTTAAAAGTCTTTACTTTCGGTCCCAACTCACCCTCCTAGAATGCCAGTTCATTAATACACCAAGTTTCTTGTGTGGCAGACTCTCTAAATGTGACACCTCTGGTATGAATGGGGGGGCATATCTGTCATTCATTGTACTGATCCTTATACTACTGAAGACAGTGTTACCCCAAAATTAAATATTAAAATAAATATTCAGCTGTTTAGCTGATAGAATATACTTCACTAAATAACTATACTATTTTGAAAAAATGGTAAAACACACACACACACACACCAAACTTACCATTTAAAGAAGATTTCAGTAGTTGATTTAGGATCTTTACCTCTTTATTTCAGTTTAATCCAATTCAGGTAGCAGCTATAGAAGCCCGTCAGGTCCAGAGGCTGTAGAGACCACAAATAGAAGAATAAAGCAAGTCCCTCCTAAATTTTCATTCATTTAGATTACTTGGCGTGCTAGGGTTTTCATACCCTGAGCTTTCTATAAAGTGTTTTCTTTGAAGAGTGAGCAGTAACTGTTTTCACCAGCCGGCGAGGATCTTGGGTTTCCCCCCTTTTAAAAGCTTCAAGTTGTTCTCCAATTATCCTTTTTATGTTGTGTAACCCTCAGGGGTTTATATCCGACTTTCATATTTAATGTATTTTAATTCAGCCTGTGATGATCTATATATGCAGTCATGAGCTCATCTTCCCCTTAGGACTTGCACAGGTAGCAGAGATGAAATTGGCTTTCTCTACTACTTCCTGGCAATTGCAAGGCTGACTTCATGAATACCTTTATTTCTGTGTTTGCATCCAAAAGTTCTGGAGAGAGTGTGATTACTTGATTTAAATAAATAAAGCATGGTCTTTTGGACCGATCTTTTTATAACACCATGGCTCTAATGAACTGGCAACCCACACATCCTGGTTTTTCATTTTCTTTACATGCTCCCCACCAACTTGTTTATTCCTTTGAGTGACCCCCTTGAAATCTAGAAAGGTTTGTATCACTTTTTCATAGTCTGTCTATCTCATGGCACAAGAAAAATAATAATTTTTTATTTGAGGAGAAAGAAAAGTATCTTTCCCTTCCATCACTCCTCTTTTGGAGAGGGAAGTGGGAATGGAAGAGAGAGGAGTGGAAGGGAAGTAATGCCCAAAACAGAAACCTGTGAAGCTTCATTCCACTGTATGTGCCACCTTCAAGGAGGTCATGGTCTCAAGGAATTCTTTTTATTTTATTTTAATATTTTATTTATTTATTTTTAGAGAGATAGGAAGGGAGAAAGAAAGAGAAGGAGAGAAACCTCAACGTGTGGTTGCCTCTCGCACACCCCCAACCGGGCATCTAGCCTGCAACCCAGGCACATGCCCTGACTGGGAGTCAAACCAGCGACCCTTTGGTTCACAGGCCAGTGCTCAGTCCACTGAGCCACACCAGCCAGGGCTGGAGGAATTCTTAATTGAAATAATATCACTACGAGCATCTAACACCAGCTTCTCAAATATTCCCCACTTTCTGTCCCCTAGCTGAAATCTCCCTCATTTAAAAAATCGTCTCACTCTATAAATAGTCATTTCGGTATTGTCTCATCTCCCCATTAAATTCTGCTGCTCTTTCTATTTTCTGCCTATAGCACCTAGCCTAGTCCTAGGCTTTTGATAAATGTCTGCTAAATTGAAATAAGTTGCTTGACCTTGCTCAAGATCCCCTTTTCTAGCATGTTAAAAAAGCTTATTAGTTTAGTTCACACCTTCATCTTTACCACACACTATTAAGATATAGTGATCAAAAACAACATAAAGAAAAGTAACATGGTTGATTTTTAAACTCCAGCCTGTGAAATTATAATACTTTTTTCCAAAAGAGCTCAAGGTGAACTGACCTTCATGTTTGGTAGTGTAGGCCTCAAGATACAGAGAGAAATTTTTTTTTTTATCTTAATTACTTTCTGGCTAGTATGGAAGATAATCAAGGGTAATTAAAATACATTAAGTGCAACTTTCACAAGTTTATAAAATAAAATAAAGCTTAAACTTGAGCTTGTCTTCAGCCATATCTACATTGTGCACAGGATCATAAAAATTTGGTGAATCATTGGATTGTGTGTCTCCATGTTACCACACA
Organism: Furipterus horrens; assembly: GCF_987537825.1. NCBI lineage: Eukaryota > Metazoa > Chordata > Mammalia > Chiroptera > Furipteridae > Furipterus > Furipterus horrens. The sequence continues at coordinate 185,697,238 of NW_028327171.1, read as the reverse complement.
TTCAGATCTGAAACAGCAAGAAATAAAATTGCCTCAGGTTTTTCATCTGCAAAGTTTTCCTGGGCCAAAGGAGGAAGAGACAGGCAGGGAACCAATAACGGTCCAGTGCTCCTCAGTACCCTCCTCTGTGTGCCCGTGCTAGAACCTGCAAGGTGAGCTACCAAACCATCAGCAGCGAGACAAAGCACAAGTCCTGCTGGGGGGGGGGGGGTGTTAGGTTGGTTTATAAAGAGATATTAGGGTTTTAAACGAAAGATCAAAAGCCCTTTATATCTGGGTCTTGTTTTAACTTCTTGGAGTCAACTTATTTATCTTTATTTCTTCCTGTCACCTGGACCTTCAACACATATGTTTAAATGGAAAATTTTTAAAGTTATAATGCATTTACATATATTGAAATGGTATATATATATATATGTGTGTGTGTGTATATATATATATCTTAAATATTTACCATAATGTTTTACCTAGCAAGTAAATAAATAGCATAGATATATATAAAAATTTTGAACATGAAAAATTTTTTTGATCATTTAGAATGAGAAAATTTAATAAATATTCATGATATTATGTTTAAGGAGTAGTTTCCTGTGCCTTTTTTCTGGAAGTGGCTGACATTTCCAGACTGTCAGGGCTCTGGGCCACCATCATAACAGATTTAAAACTGAAAGACTGAATGGTTAAAACTTGAGAGGAAAAAAAATTCCACCAGAGACTGAGCATTGTTTGCTGTTGAGCTGTTTTCACCAGACCCTTCATGCCCTGCTGAAGGTGAGAAAGAGCCTGCACCTGGCCAGGAATGTGGAAACCGTGTGATAAATAGCTCTCTGCCCAAGGGGTAGAGATTAAGCACCAGCAAGGAAGCAAAATAAGGTAATGGGCATAGAGGTTGTGATTTACTGGATTAGCACACAGGTAGAACTGGAAATCCTCTACTATCTGGAAAGACCAAATGTAGGTTGAACCATTAGATGCAGGCTAGGAGACCCTGTAATTCATGCTCGCACTTTGTATCTCTTGCTCCATCTCACTGTGTTCAAGATAAAGACATATCGATAACGTTTAAGAGTGTGGTGTTTGAAGTTGGACGGACCTGGGTTTGAGTCCCTGTGTTGTCATTTATTATATTAGTTACGTAACTGCCACTGCCACCCTCATACCCAAGTCTCAGTTTTCTTATTTGTGAAATGAATTAATAATTATACCTGCTTCACAGAGTACTTGCTGTATAGGTTGAATGACATAATGCATGTAAATAAAGCACTTAGCACAATGCCTGCCATTCTGAGTGAATGTCAACTAAAAACAATAAAACATCAACTGCTCAGCCTCTCTTATCTCTAAGAAAGGTAAGAGTCAAGGAAAGCCCATGTAGTGTAAGAAATCAATTGTGTCCCTCTAATCAAGGGCTACTGGCCACTCTATTTTCCTGTTCTTTTAGGTTGTCTTCATACCTCCCATTCTTGCTGCTGTCAGAAGTTGCTAAAGACAGTCCTTCATTCCACAAATATTTAGTAAATGCCAACTCTGTGTCAAGTAGACACTGTGTGGTGGGTGTGTATTGGTGAACATCTCACAAAGATAGTTGAAAAGATAGGTAATAAACAAGAGAAACATACACATACAATAATTGTTACTCATATAAAGAAAAAAAGAGACTCCACTCTAGATGAATTGGCAAGGGAAGACCTCTCTGAGGATGGGAAATTTAAGCTAAGAGGCCAAACTTAAGAAAGAGCAGATATGTTTTTCCCACACTTTATGGCCTTTCTCTGCAGCGCTTGTGACAATTACCAGCCTTATCTGTCCAGTAATTCCTCTGTAGTTGCTGGCTATCACAATCCAGAAGTGATCTCCAGAAATATTTAGGACAGACTATCCTGGCAAGAGAGATTCTATGTAGAATTGAGCATCTGACACCTGTGTGATTTTGTTAACCAGCATCATCCCTAATAAATCCAATTTAAAAAAAAAAAAGAGTGATTCTAGGGTCATAGTCATAGATGTAACCAGATGGCAGCCACATACACACTTCTGCAGGCCGTTACTACAAAAGGTCACTAGGCAAGCCAAGTCCCCTAACACAGAGTTGTATCCATCTACCTCTGAGGAAGGGATATTTTTTCTATTTCAGACAAGTACTAGCCAGTGGCCCCATGCAGCCTTGAAATGAAAGGAAAGCATGCTCAAAAGCCATGGAAAAGCTTTTCAAAAGAAGACTGGCACTAAAGACTCCAGGTGCCATCTCTGAACAACCCAACTTAACTCCTAAGTATAAGTGACATAGAAGACCCATATTACTATAGACCTGCACTATTATTTATAATTCACATTTCAGGAGAGCGTGTATTTCTTTCTTTGGGCATCAGCAGAATCGGGGATTGTGCTGGCTTACTAGCTGCGTGGAGCACTGGAGGCCCGAGAGGCCAGGGGACCAGTAGTTTGGGCCCCTGTTGCCTAAGTCCTCACACAACTCACTTCTTTCAAACAGTGCTCTCACAAGGGGCTTCTGTCAGGCAGTGCTGGTCCCCAAAGCTGTGACTAATGGGCTCCTTCTCAGGCTCTCAAAACCGAGCAGTTCTTGTTGGATTTAAAATGATTCTCCTTCATACCAAAGCAGAATTGTTCTTCCTGGTTATCTAAAAAACAAGCCTCAAAGAATCCCTTTGTAGGAGTAATTAAAGAAGAAATAGAAGGAAAACATAGAAGACCATGACCTAAAGACAAGAGTATGTCAAGTTAATGTGTGCATACTTAGAGAAGTATCTAACTAAAATAGTTCGGGGGCGGGGGGCTGGGAATGCAGTGTAGAGCAAAGTTTTTATAGAGAATTGCATTAAATTATAGTTTCAGTAGGTTTAACCCCCAAAATCTACACATAATATTCTCTTGGCCAGCTTTATTGCATATTAAAACTTAAAATTATGAAGGTAAATTCTCAGGTTAAGGCATGTTTTGGCTTAATTAGCAACCCCTTAGACTAGCAAGCAGGAGTCTGATTTTACAGATAGCACTTATGCTTAAGGCAAGAGCTAACAAAACTGGACAGACTTGATTCCTATCAAGGTTTTTTTTTGGAGGGAGTTAAAAAAGAAAAATAAGAAAAGTGTACTAGTCTCTTCGAGAACTGAGACAACAGAAAGCAGAGCTCAATATTAATAATGCACTAATTTTATGTGGATTTTGATGCATTAGTGAAGAAAAATATAACTTTGCCACTACTTTGGAGACCACTCAAGAATATTCACAAAGATACATCAGACTTGGGGTTTAAAATAAAATCTCAATAAATTTAAAAGAATTGAAAATTAAAAAACAAAACAAAATAAACTATGCCTCTGACCATAATGGATGAGAACAAGAAAACAACAATTTTTTAGATACATGGAAAATTCCCAAATATTTGGATTAAGGCAACATACTACTTCTAAATAACACATGGTAAAAAGAAGAAAAAACTTTGGAATGAATAAATATAAAAAACATGACATAGGAAAAATTTTATGTGATGCAGTTAAAGTAGTGCTTGGTGAGAAATTTATAATACTAAGTATTATATTAGAAGAGAAAAAAGATCTAAACTGAATGACCAAGGATTTACATTAAGGAACCAAATTAAGAATTAAGGATGGATGCCTACATTTTCCACCAAAACAAAAAAAGATAAAGAAAAGAAATAAGACCAAACTAAACCCATGGTAAATAGAAAGAAGAAAAAAATAGCAGAAATCAGTGAATCAGAAAATGAACAACAGGAAAACTCAATGAAATCAAAAGTCTTTTTGAATAACATAAACATCATTATTCATTAGGGAAATGCAAATTAAAATCACATACATTACCACTATAATGAAGAAATTAGAAATATCCACAATACCAAGTTTCGGTGATTATGTTGAATCACTGAAATTGTTATGCATTGCTAGTGGAAATGTAAAATGGTAGAGCCACTTTGGAAACTATTTGCAGTTCCTTAAAAAGTTAAACATATGGCCCTGGCTGGTGTGGGTCAGTGGATTGATCACTGGCCTGCATACCAAAAGGTTGCCAGTTCTATTTCCAGTCAGGGCACATGCCTGGGTTGCAGACAAGGTCCCCAGCTTGGGGAGTGTGAGAGACAACCCATCGAAGTGTACAGCATTTCTCTGGCACATCCTTTCTCTCACACACCAATGTTCCTCTCCCTCTCTTTCTCCCTCCCCCTTGTCTAAAAAAAATTAATTAAAAAAAATTTTTAAGATTAAACTTACATTTACTATATGATGCAGCAATCTGCTTTCTAGGTATCTATCCAAGAGAAACAAAAACTCACATAAAGATTTGTATGAGAATGTTCAGAGAAGTTTAATTGTAATAGCCAAAAATTGAAAACAACCCAGTGTTCATTGACTGGTAAGTTGATAAATTGTGGGAGACTCCTATAATGGAAAATGATTTCACAATAAAAGGAATAAACTACTGATACATGTGATAGAAAGGAACAACCTACCCAAACATGGACAAGTCTCAAAAGCATTGTACTGAGTGAAAGAAGCTAGAGAGAAAAGAATACATGCAATATGACTTCATTTACTGTATGTGCAATTCTAAAAGGCAAGCTGTAGTGACAGAAAGATGAGTGGTCCTTCAGGGGTTAGGTGGGGGGAGATTAACAGAGAGGGGCAAGACAAAAGTTTGTGAAGATGATGGAAATGTCTTATATGTTGATTTTGGTAGTGGTTATAGGGCTTTATGTATCTGTCAAAACTCTTCCAAATATACACTTAAAGTTACTGAATTTTATTGTATGTAGATTATACTTCAATAAAGCTAAAAAGTAGTTACGTAAATGACATAAAAATCCAGTTTAATCACAGGTAGATTTTTTCTTTTAATTATGTGTTACTGATTATGCTATTACAGTTTTCCCAATTTTTCCCCCTTTGCCCGCTCCACGAAGCACCCTCCGCTCCCTCAGGCAATCCCCACAACTATGTTTATGTCCATGGGTCATGTGTTATAAGTTCTTTGGCTACTCTATTTCCTATGCTGTACTTTACATCCCCATGGCTATTCTGTAACTACCTATTTGTACTTCTTAATCCGTTTACCTCTTCATGCATTCTCCCACATCCCCCTCCTATCTGGCTGATTTTTTTTTCAATGTTGCTAATCAATTTCTGATATGCTCAGGAAATCCATCAAATCCTATCATTTTTTTCTGAAAGGGGATATTTGAAAGCAGCAGCGTATTCATATTTAAAATTTAAGTTACACAATTACTAGAAAAAATTAACGACAAAAGCAAAAAGAAAAGTGAAAACTAAAAAAATGACTTTGGTACAAAGTATTTAAGACAGTAAAAAAAATAAACCCAGAGAAAGAATGTTGTTCAAAAGGCAAAAAGACGTCGGCCTGCGAGCCAAGTGTCGCTGGTTCGATTCCCAGTCAGGGCACATGACTAGGTTGCACGTCAGGTCCCCAGCTGGGACGCGAGTGAGAGGCAACCACACAGTGATGTTTCTCTCCCTCTCTTTCTCCTTTCCCCTCTCTCTAAAAATAAAATAAACAAACAAATAAATAAATTATTTAAAAAAAGTCAGAAAGAAAGAATTGTTTATATCAAGGAAGAAAAAGCTTTCTCTCTTGATCAGGAGGCAGAAACAGAAAAGTTCAACCGGATGAACAGGGCTCTGTAGGCAGCCTTAGTGTCCTGTTTGTGGCTGCCAAGGAGTGTAGGCCATTTCCAGAAATTAAGTTCTGTATTATATGAATATGTTATCTAGAAATCTGACAGTAAGTAAATCTCGGTTTTCGCAACAAACCTTGTATTCAGAACAGATTTCTTGCTTCTGAAGAATATTTGGCTAGCCACCCTTCTCACATTCAAGGGCCTTTTGTCTTCTACTTCAGAACTAGGACTGTGTTCTTCTTTTGAGCAATTCGACCTGCAACTCTCTGGAGATTGAAGATTCTCTGCAGATTCACAAAATTATCCTAACCTGCCTTGTGCCACGTGGCTGCAGCCTGGCACTCCCCAGTGATCTGCTGTAGCTGTTGTGCTCTTAAGTCTGAGGAAGCCACAAGCCGTAATGAAAGAAGAAATCTAAAAGCCGGTGTGTTAACTTAGGATATTTCATATTCTCCTTAAATGTAGGTGTCCTTTTAATTTAGATCCACTGTACCAAAATCTTTTCCTCTATTTCTCAAACTTTCTATCTTTCTTTATTTTTAATTTCTTAAACTTTTTAAAAGGAGGCACTACATACGAAATGATTTTTTTTTCTATATGGAATGATTTTGATGGGTCCTCATTCCTGAAGTATCTGTTGTCCTAAATGCTTAAGGGTAAAACATTCTGAATCTGTATGACATTGGAAGAGTACCTTTCATGTCAAAAAAAGCATTCCTTTTTTAAATGAATTTATTTACACCCAACCTGATAATTGCCAGGAATTAAAATCTCAACGGATCAAGAAAAGGCTCCCCAAAAGAGCATTCTTGAAGATACTAGAGCAGGCATAGAAATAAGTGCTCTTGATGCAATGAAACCTTTTCCCCAGCAGTTTGTGAGGTTTTTGAGAACCTTTGGCAATGTATGAGGAATGGCATAAACCCGAGGGTTGATCCCCCACCCACCCACCTGTACCTGAGTCCAGTGAAACTGAACCACACTGATGGGCAATGGATTCAAAAGGGGGCGAAGTGTGCCAGAGGGGGATCCAAATGTAGGGCGGTGAGACGTAGGTCTCGGCTCCAGAAACCTCCTCTCACGGAGGGACCATGAGGATGATGCTTGAAGCCAGTTCCTCCACTTCTACCCAGAGAACGCTCTCCAGAGGCTAAAAGGCCAGGACATCCAATGTTTCAACTATGTAACCCCAATTAAAGGTGTTCTCAGCTTAAGGCCATAGTTCTCATTCAACAGAGGGGTTGTGACTAGCTTTGCAGGAGATGTGTCTCAACTAATTTGCTACTCATAAGTCATAAAATTGACATGAAGGTACTTAAGTTTACTTAAATTATATATAAGAGTAGATTCATAGTTTTCGTGTATTCAACTGCATTGTACAAGCCTGATTGTTAAATGAGTGGTCATGTCAGTCAGTGGATCCTGGGATTATGTGTAACTGTGGGTACACCTCATGTGATCAGCAGAAAGATTGAGAGGCACTCTTATAAGGCAATTCTAACTATAAATCCAAATGTTCAGTTTTTAAAAATTTTTATTGTATTTTTTTCTATTACCATTTAACCCCCCTTCCCTCTATAACCACCACATGGTTGTCCATGTCCATAAGTCCTTTTTTCCTTTTTTGCTCTATTCTTCCAACCCCTAAACTCCCTGCCCCATAGCTGTCCTCCTGCTCTTTATGAGTCTATTTTGCTTGTTAGTTTGCTTGTTTTTTAAAAAGATGTGCTAGGACCTAAGAAAAAGAATACTACATTTTCCAGATTTTATAGTGATACAAAAGGCTTGCCTGTTAGAACCACAACTAGATTTTTAATTCAAAAAAAACAGACAAACAACACCTTTCCTCTGTTTAAAGCAAGCTGGTCATCAGTTGCTCAGATAGCTATTGTTATGATTCCTTCATTTAATCAAAGATTAATGAAATCTCAGAAGACACACATCTAAATGCTTCATTCCTTTTGTCAGTTTCCCAGAACATTCAGCCCCAGACGGTTGGACAAGCAAGGTCAGAATTTGAACTTGCTCACACTGATCATTAATTCTTCTGGAAGAGAAGTCACTGATCAAGTGGGAGTGTCTCCAGTTTCCTTGGGGTTGAAACTGGGGCATTTTGGTTTCTCATATGAAAAAGGAAACATAACAAAAATATCATTGAAAAGTTTTCCATTTTCTTTAGGAAAGTGTTACAATATGTCTTGTTTTCTTTTTGTGTATCTTATCTTCTTGGCAGTTCCACCATTGAGAAATCTGGTCTCTGCACATTTTCAGGCTTCTTATAGCGGACAATAAACTCTTTTTAGAACAGCTTTCATTGGTAGAGTGTTAATATAATTTGATTGAGGTTTTATAGAAGGTGTGGCAAATGTAGGTTTACAGTTGTATGCGACAGACAGAGCTTATTCTTGTATTACTCTTTTTTAATTATCGGATTGTTTTCCACATGAATAATTGTAAACCTACTTTTGCCCCACCCTGGGTGTAAACATCCCACGCTGAAACCTGGCAATAGTGGGATCATGACTTAGATCAGAGTTTGGCTGAGGCTGTTTGTAAAGGACCAGAGATTAATATTTCAGGCTTTGTGGTTCTTATGGTCTCTGTGGCACTTACCCAACTCTGCCCTTATGGCAGGAGAGCAGCCCCAGACAATGCGTAAGTGAATGAGTGTGGCTGTGTTCCAATAATTTTATGCCTGAAATTTGAATTTCATGTAATTTCCACGTGTCATGAAATATTCTTTGTTTTGATTTTTTTTAAGCATTCAAAAATGTCAAAACCATTTTTAGCTTGCAGGCTGTAGAAAAACAGGTGGCAGACCTGATTTTTGGCATTTGGGAATAGATTGTTTGACCTCTGACTTAAAATCACACTAAGCCACACTCCACCTGGTAATTGCTGTAAAAAAGGAAGTCACAAGGCTCCAAACCAATTGTAAATAATTAATTGGCCCTTGAACCTGGATTTGAACTGCACAGCTCCACTAACATGTGGACTTTTTTCAATAAACACTGTAAAACATATTTTCTGTCTTTATGATTTTCTTAATAACATTTTCCTTTCTCTAGTTAAATTTATTGTAATAATTTTGTATATAATACATACAATAGACAAAATATGTAATAATCGACAGTTTATGTCATTAGTAACACTTCCAGTCAAAAATAGTCTTTATGTTCTGAGGGAGTCAATATTAATGCATGTATTTTCAGCTATGTGAGAAGTCAGCACCCCTTATCAGTGTTATTCAAGGGGTCAACTGTAAATATAATCTGGGGCTACTTGCATATTGCATTGTTTGGTTTCATCCTAAGAAATCCCCCAAGAGACTGCCTGCTTGAATCATGGTTTCTCAAAGTTTTCCAAAAAGTACTAAAAATGAAAATCATAGGAGAGGTCTGGGAGATGTAGGCAGTGCAAACTATCCTGCCTCAGACATGAAATTTCCTTCTAGTTCTGTGTTTTGTTTTAAATGTTGTTGTTAATTTGGCTTTTTTATTCCAAAATCTGTTTATCCTCTAATTTTCTTCTTTTTAAATTATATTTTATTGATTATGTTATTATAGTTGTCCTAATTTTTCTCCTTTGCCCTCTTCCACCAGTACCGCCCACACTTCCTCAGGCAAAACCCTCACCATTGTTCATGTCCATGGGTCATGCCTGTAAGTGCTCTGACTACTTCATTTCCTGTACTGTACTTTACATCCCCATGGTTATTCTGTAAGTACTTATTTGTACTTCTTAATCCACTCACTTCTTTACCCATTCCTCCACCCCCCCCTCTCATCTACCAACCATCAGAACATTCTCTGTATCCATGATTCTGTCTCTGTTCTTCTTGTTTGCTTAGATTCTTTTTTAGAGTCAATTGTTGATAGATATCTATTTATTGCCATTTTATTGTTTATAGTTTTGATGGTTTTTTTTTTCCTTAAATAAGTCTCTTTAACATTTCATATAATAATGGTTTGGTAATAATAAACTCCTTTAGTTTTTTCTTGTCTGGGAAGCTCTTTATCTGCCCTTTGATTCTAAATGATAGCTTTGCTGGGTAGAGCAATCTTGTCTGCAGGTGTCTGTTTTTCATGACTGAGTATTTCTTGACAATCTCTTCTAGCCTGCAAAGTTTCTTTTGAGAAATAGGCTTACAGTCTTATGGAAACTCCCTTGTAGGTAACTAACTGCTTTTCTCTTGCTGTTTTTAAGATTTTTTCTTTAACTTTAACCTTTGGCATTTAAATTATGATGGATCTTGGAGTGAGCCGCTTTGTATCCATCTTGTTTGGGACTCTCTGTGCTTCCTGGACTTGCATGTCTATTTCCTTCACCAAATTAGGGAAGTTTTCTTTCATTATTTTTTCAAATAGATTTCTAATTTCTTGCTCTTTCTCTTGTCCTTCTGACACCCTTGTGATGCAACTGTTGGACCTTTTGAAGTTGTCCCAGAGGCTGCTTATATTATCTTTATTTTTTTGTATTCTTTTTATTCCTTATTCTGACTGATAGTTTTTTTTGTTCTTTATGTTCCAAATCATTGATTTAATTCTCAGCTTCACCCGTTTTACTATTGTTTCCCTGTAAATTGTTCTTTATTTCAATTAGCGTATCTTTCGTTTCTGACTGGATCTTTTTTATGCTGTTGAGGTTCTCACTAAGTTCTTGAGCATCCTTATAACCAGTGTTTTGAACTCTACATCTAATAGATTACTTATCTCCATTTTGTTTAGCTCTTTTTCTGGAGTTTTGAGCTGTTCTTTCATTTCGGCCATTTTTCTTTGTCTCCTTGTTTTAGCTGCCTCTTTGTGTTTATTTCTATGTATTAGGGAGAGCTGCTTCAACTCTATGCTTTGGTAGTATGGCTTAATGTAGTAGGTGTCCTGTAGGGTCCAGTGTCATAGCCTCCCTTATCACATAAGTTGAGTACTCCAGGTGTGCCCTTCATGTGAGCTGAGTACACCCTCTTGTAGTTGAGCTTTGATTGTTGTTGGTAGGTCAATGGGAGGGACTTACACTGGTAAGGACTGACTGTGACCACCGACCACCAACCCCTGTGCTTCGTGGAGGATCAGCTGTGTAGGGGTAGGGTGGTGGTGCTCTGACATGGTCTGTAGCTGCCTCCCAAGTGTGCAGGCTTTGGGGTTTCCTGAGTGGTGCAGGGAAAGGTCAGTCCCCACCTGCGTTTTGCCCTGGACCACCCTGCTTGAGCTATAAAGCAATCTGAGATGGCTGCTACTTGTGTTAGGCTTAGACATTCCCAGGCAAAGCCAAGCTGTGAATGTAGGCTGGCTGCTACTAGTGCCAGGCCTGGGGCCACTTAGCAAGAGGTAGTGGGCTGGGGGCTCACTGAGGCTGGCTATTGCTTGAGAGGATTTAGGAAGTTGTGAAGCATGAACTAAGACCAGCCATTTATATGGAAAAGCAGCTTAGGTGGACCCATAAGTTGGGTGGAGAGGAGTCTCAGGGGATTTCCAAGGTGGGGCAAACAGTGTTAGCCAGGTTGATGGAACCTCAGATATGGCACCATCTTGTTGCTCTGTGGGGGAGGGTTCAGAAAAGGGACAGTGGTCTGCTTGCCTTGATGCCAGACACTTCAGTTCCTCTCTGTATGCTACTGGTGGCTTTTAAGCTGCTACCCTGCCCTTTGAGTTCAGAGGGAGTGAATCTGAGTAGGTGAGTCCACGTGTGGGCTCTTTAAGAGGGACTCTCCAGCAGTTTCTTTTACTGGCTCAATCCTGCTGGTTTTTGCTATCAGAAGTTGTGGGGACTTATCTTCCTGGCACTGGAACCCTGAGCTGAGGGGCCTGGTGTGGGGTTGGGACTCCTCGCTCCCAAGATATTCCCCCGAATATTTATCCACCACATGTCAATGTGGGACCAGCTTGCTCCACATCTCACTCTTCCTACCAGTCTGGATGCATGTGGTTTCTTTAATTCCATAGTTGTCACATTTCCATTCAACTTGATTTCTGACAGTTCTGAGTGATGGTTTTTCTATATTTTAATAGTAATTTTGATGTAGTTGTGGGAGGAGGTGAACCATGTCTGCCTATAAAGCCCTGTTCTTCCAAAGAAATGGTATGCAAATTTGAAAAAAAAAATCAGAGAAACAGGCTTAGATACTACCATACTCAAATAAAAATGAGATAAAAATTTAATTCAGTTGCACAATTCCATGGTGTTAAATAACCTGTACCAGGAATTATCGTTCTCAAAGTAAACTACTGCAATGAGACCTTGTTTCATTTATGATTTTTTGTTAAAAGGGGGAAAGCTATATGAAGTTATGTAACAGGATGGGTTGGGCCAGATCACTGGGACAAGGGTCCCCAGAAGCAGTACCAGAGCCAGCACCTCTCCCACGGAATGGAGGAGGTTACAGGAAGTGCTGCAGACCGCCTGGATTGAAATCGCAACTGAAACCATGTGACAGTCTTCCCACAGCGTGGGGATACTGTGCACTGTGGCTGCATGAACCAGTGTGCATTGCCTTAGCAGCTGAGCAGCTCATGACACAGCCTGCCAAAGGGCCAAAGGCCCTGCCTCAGGACCAGATGCTTTTTGCCCCTGTGCATGGTTGGGAAACCTCTGCCCCCTTCCTCAGAATGGCAGACAGAAGAAGGACAAAGACACTGTGACAAATATGGCAGACATTAGCCCACGTTGGTTGAAAAGCCTGACCCTCAGTCCTTCATAGGTTTCTGGGCCCAGGCTTTAAATGAAATGCATACGGAAGCACTTGCTCTCTTCCTTGACCCTTGACCTCGGTCAGAGTGGGGCATGGAGTGTTCATGGTACCCCGTGGGATGCCAGGCCCTGCACACAGCTTATGGTTTGGAGCAGGTCCACCCTCAAGACGCGTGTCCTTCCAGTGCCGTGCTCCCGCGGGATGCTGCAGCTGTGCGCCGCATGGCAAGGGACTGCTTCCACTCTCACCACGAGAACAGCACACAGACGCGCAGGCTGGGGAAGTTCCCTGGCCCCGGGGACAGAGCGACGTTGGGTGCCAGGGCCCCACGGAGGGAGCCTCTGCACAACCAGCAAGAGTGATCTGGAAGCGCACCCCAGACTCAGGGAGAGATAGGAAGCTGCGCTAGATGGCGATGCTGGAACCCACAAGTGTGCACCCCAGAGAGACAGAGCATAAGGATGGAGACCCGTTTATGTAGCCTACTTGGGCTCCAAAAGGACAGGTAGGGAATGATGGGGAACTTCTGGGCACGGATTTGGATTTCTGTCTTTTTGGGAGCAAGGGAATTTCTGTATTTTGCAGAAGAGGTTGGCGTGGAGCAGGGATGCTCCCAGGCTCCCCTCCCCTGGGTGCTCTGTTAAAAAAGACCTTTTTGCTTCTCCATAAAGATTCGTGTTATGCTTGCATATGGCAGCAGACAGCCAGACCCCAGGCTACTTGGCTACAGTTGTTAATACATAAAAGCAATGACTTCGAAATGAAAAGCATACAGGACAACTCCAACATCACAGCCACTGAAACGGAGTCATCTGTAAGTAACACCGACATGACACCAGAGCAGCTAATTAGTTGACAGCAATTTCTCTTACCAGCTTCGGTTCTTATGAGTATGTGAAAATTTAAATTACCAAACACTCCAATTGTTTTTGACTTTCAGATTCTTTTAGTTCTACCATTGTGAGTCCTCTCTTTGCATGCCCTCTGCCCCCCAGATTTAGCATAATTTAGCAATTGATGTGCTTTTGTTTTCTCCCTACACCTACTCTCAGAAGTCCAAACCGAAATCTGAAATCAGTTTCAGTCCACTTCCAACAAGATTCATCTCTCACTCTTTTAATGCAACCACTTGATATCCTCTTTTAAGAATGTAAGCCAAATCTGTACCCTGAAGCTGACAATAGCTTCATACCCTGGTTAGTTACCATGACAACCCTCAGATTCGCTTCTGGAAAACAGTAACGAGTTTCATCCTATTTCCATCAGAGGGCTACCCAGCCCCATCCTGCCCTTGGAGTCCTATCAGAAGAAAGATCAGTCTAATTCTGCTCCTTCAATTTGCTTCTTTGAAGAGAAGAGATTGGAGGAGAGGCTACCCTGTCTTTGAAATGACTGCAATCAAAGAAAAAAAACCCTCGCCACAATCCTGGAGTCAGTGCTTTGCTTTGGATTGTAGTTTTGACTTGGCTTTCCAGCTTCTTGTACCTTTTCTTTTTTAACATGACAGGTATGGTTACAAATCTAGAGAAATGTTTTACGATACACCCTTACAGCTTTACAAATGCAGTTAATGACTGACTCACTATGGAAGGTTGCTGTTTCACCTGGAGAAGAGTATGGAATCTGACTAGGAATAGTAGCAGCTCAGTGCTTTGCTTTTATTTGTACACAGACCAGATTTCTAGTCAAAAGCAAAACAATGCCCTTCTACCTTCCCCTAATACTCCGAATCTTCAGACAGCACATCTAGAAATGCCTGGTGACTAAGCTGTCAAGGCATTTGACCAAAAGAAAAATAGGCTAGATATAGTTCATCTCTGGGCCAGGGTTCACCCTTAATTTATTATTATTAAAAAAAATAAAAATAAAATAAGAATGAAATACCAATGTTGGCTCTTTTGGAAGGCTATTGGAATCAAGTACTAAATACTATAAAGTCTGGCCAGCCTGCAGGTATTTCTTATTAGGCCTCTATAGAAGTGCTTGCAATATAGGGATTTAAACAGTTCAAAATACACCTTTGTCCACTGAAGCATTTATTGCAGGTGTAACCAGGGACCTACTGACAAGCATCCTAGTCATTTCCGTCCATTGCTGTCCTTCAGGCCCTGCACACAGCAAGGGCTGTGTATATGGTTCACTTCTCACACACCTGCCCTTCGTCCTGGGGACCCCCCTCGTCTGAGTTTCACAGCAAACAGGGGGCTATTTACTTCCTGTAGGGAAATGCTTCTCCTACCTGAAGTTCCCTTATAAGAGATCCTATTACACATAGCTTTATTTTCTGTATACTATTCTCTCCACTATGAACATTTCAGTGTTGGCCATTGAAAACTAAAATGTACTCCTGTTTGTGGTCATTAAAAAAGAGGGAAATGGGGGTTGGGACTAGAAACCCAAGTTGAAGAAGATGGCACGTTAGCAAAAGAAAGGAAGTTTAAGGGGAAGAAGAAATTCCTGGCCTCTGAGGTGCATTTGGATGATGTCCTCAATAAAGAAGGAATTGAGACTTGAGTGAAATAATCTAAAGGCCTGAGCTTTCATGTGAGGTTATCAAGAAAAAATTTTAAGATTAGCTCATCATAGGTTTAGGGAGAATGGACAAATATCTACTTGGCTATATGAAATAAGTTAAATAAAAATAATCCAGAACTTAATTTCTTTAATTATTCAGATTATTATATGATACCTCTCACTGCCATTTTGGAGCCTGTAGAGCCTGCTGGGAACAGAAAGTTCCTGAGGGAGCTGTGGTCCAAGACCACTTCTGGGGCTATAAGTGGGGTCTCCGGAACTGGAGGGAGACACACAGCTCTTCTTAAAATCAAAGGTGTTTATGCTCGAGATGAAACTGACTTCTATCCAAGCAAGAGACGTGCTTATGTGTACAAAGCAAAGAACAACACAAGTGACTCCTAGTGGCAAACCAAATAAACCAGAGTGACGGGGGGAAAGGTAGTTCATGCTCATGGAAACAGTGGCTGGTTCATGACAAATTCCAAAGCAACCTTCTGCTAAGGCCATTGAACACAGACTCCGCATGATGCTGTACCCCTCAAGGATTTAAACTTACTGAAAAGTAAATAAGTAAAAATCGACTTGTTCTCTTGTGGAACAAAAAAATATTATGTGATAAAACAGCTTGGGGATTGGGATCGGGGACCAAAGAGGCAAAAACAAATCACCATTACCCATGTCAATAGAAGAAAAAGAAAACGCCTCAAGACTCACATTATCTGGAACAAGATAATCTCATCGAATCTGTACACTTGAGACCCTGAATAGTTTTGAGTATACAGTAAGTTACAGTAAAAGAATTAGCCCTACAAACATCTATTTTTACTGATGTCACAGGTATTAGGTTTATTTATTGTGCTCATGGCATTGCTTTGTTTCAGTGAATGGCAAAATAATCAGGACATCTATAAGGCTACTCCTGATCTCCATTTCTGACGCTATTTCTCCTTAAGGCTTTAACTTTCTAAATCACATACTTTCTAAAACAGAATAAACTTGGGAAGGGCCTCCTACATTGGGGCGCTGAGAGTTTTTCAAATAAGAAGAGGGTTTGCATGAACAGAGTTAATTCACACTTCAGGCCTTCCAATAGCCTGGAGTCTGAGCTTCTCTCTCACGGAGTGGACAACCCTCATATGCTTCTCAGTTGGCATTGACTCAAAATGCCTACTGATCTGCCTGGGCCTGTAAGTAATTTTCTTTTATATTTAAAATTGTACCCTTGGTACAGCTAATCTGGAGGTGCGACATATCAAAAGAAAAAAAATTGAGAGCACATAGCAATTCTAGCAGAGAATGTATAACATAAGGTAGGATTTGAAAAATTGTTACACATCTTCTTAGTTCAATATTAGTTCTTCAGGGAACACAAATACTATTTTATAGCCTTACTCTTTGTGTTTGCATTATCTTTGATTCTTCTGCTTTTAAAGCCAGCATTATGATAGTTGCACATGCATTTTAAATGTCGCAGTGTGTACTTTACATATATGAAAATTTGCACTTTTTTCATTGTCTATTCATCTTCTTAATTTCTCTTTATCATTCACTTAATAGTTTATCGTTTCATAAGATTTTTAATTGACGGGTTTTGAATAGGAAATAATTTTTTTAAAGATTGCATTTATTTTTAGAGACAGGGGAAGGGAGGGAGAAAGAGAGTGAGATAAATATCGATGTGGGAGAGATACATTGATCAGTTGCCTCTCACTCACCCCCTACTGGAGACCTGGCCAACAACCCAGGCTTGTGTCCCGACTGGGAATTGAACCAGGGAGCTTTGGGTGCACAGGCTGGTGTTCAATACACTGAGCCACACCAGCCAGGGTTAGGAAAATTTTTTAATGTTCAGTTTGCCCCTTTATTTTTCTGCATGTTTCTTCATAACATCGAGTATTTTGGGATTAATAATCAATTTAAAAACATAAATTCATGCTAGCAGCATATATTTTTCATTGCAATTTTATGTATCTCACTAATTTAAAAATTTACTAGTTCAAATTTCTAATGACCTGAAAACTTTTGTTGATCATACTGCTTATTTTCTAACTAAACTACACAAAAACCTCATACTATTTATCAGGCTGTAAATGGAAGGACTGTAGTGTGTTTACTGTGCAAATTACCATGTTATGAGCAATCAATATACATATGCACCACTGTCTGTGATACAAAGTTATTTTTTTCACACTTGTAATTTAAAAGATCTTTGTTGTTGTTGTTTCCTCTTTCCTGATTTGAAAAGTTTATTGGCCCTGGCTGGTGTGGTTCAGTGGACTGAGTGCTGGACTGCAAACCAAAGAGTCGCTGGTTCGATTCCTAGTCAAGGCACAGGCCTGGGTTTCAGGCCAGGTCCCCAGTTGGGAGCACATGAGAGACAACCACACCTTTGTGTTTCTCTCCCTCTCTTTCTCCTTCCCTTCCACTCTCTCTAAAAATAAATAAATAAAATCTTTAAAAATAAAAGTTTATTGGGTAAAACGTATCCAGAACATGCCACCCCCAAATATGCCACTTTAGCATGTTGATTATTTTGAGCAAAAGTTACTTGAGAAAAAGCAGATGCATGGGGGTCTGTCAGTCTCCCTGTTTCTTCCACTAGAAGCAGATTATAAAATTTCCAATGAGAAAAGTACCCTCCCTGTACCTGGAAGAGAACAAACATTCTTATCACCAGAGATTGGGAGTTGACCTGGAATGGATCACTACAAACTCACTAAAATAACCTTATCTTCCATGAGTTTTCCCCACTCCTCTAGTTAGTAGTCAATGTCCCATAATTTACTGCCCCTAATCCAGGACCCTTTATCTTGTCACATCCCCAGTTTATCATTCTTTGTGTAAATAGCTATACACACTTTTGGACCTGATAGCTTCTACAGACCTTCATTTTCCATCCAAAGACTCCAACATACATAGAAAAAAACTTAAATAAATTTGTATATTTGTCTCCTGTTAATCTGTTATATGTCAGTTTAATTCTTAAGCCAGGGTAAGAGCAATTTACTCTCCCACACTGCAAAGTTCTCTCTCTAGTTCTCTCTCTCTCTCTCTCTCTTTCTCCCTCTCTCACACACACACACACACACACACAGCTCTGCCTGATAATTGTGTCATATAGACTATACAGCTTTCTACATCATCTTAGAATCTAGATTCTGAGAATTTAAAGAAATCTTGAGAGAATCAAATCAAACCTGTAATCTATGTCTTATTTGGTTTTTCACAAATATAATTACGCGGACCAAACTACTGACTCATAAGACCTTGAATGAACACTTTAACGTTGCTTGGAGAGATGGCAAAGACCCAGTCACCAGAGTTTTGTTTCTTTTTATAATGACTTCCTTTTTAAAAACATAAATCTAACAATTTAAAGTTTCAGATGAATGAGTCCCTGTGTGTACAACAAACATCAATAATTAAATTTTCTATGTGGTGAGCACTTACATTTTTCACTCTAATTATTAGTCTCTAGATCTGTAACTTTGCTAAGATCAGGATAAAGAACTTGAAAGAGTTAAAAGAACAAGGTGATGAATCTCAAGATCAAAGGGAGCAAAATTTCTCCTTGAATAGCCAGTGTCTATTATGAAGAAATTCAAGTTTCTATCTTCCACAAACTATACCACTAATACCCCAGAAGCACTCTGCCATCTTTGAATCTTGGTCTAGTGCCACCCTCTGCCACATTTGGTTCAAAGGTTTAAGTAATAAGGAAATAGGCACATCAGAGAGGCACTAAATATCCTTCCCACAGCCTCGGTAGTCATGTCTTAACTCCAGGGTGAGTGGAACAAAAGAAGACTTACCCTGGCAACAGCTTTTCAAGGTGCTTTACGTCGAAGAGAAAGGGTGAAATTCTGCTTTCCCTTAAATTTTCTTGTTAGCCTGTGAGTCAGGGTGAGAGATCATACTGATCTCAGCCTCAGTTGCAAGAACTGTGTTCCAGTATTGGTCTTTTGAGAGGGATTTGTTGTTTCTAATTATCATCACAATAGCTCCCCATCACATCCTAATCCACTGCATATTTTTAGCTGTTGTGATTTTTATAGCCTGTTAATGCTCTCTGTTTTCCTTAGCACAGATCTTTGTTCCTGAACTTCCAAACTCCACATTATCTAATTGCAAAGGACTCTCATTTCATACTTGAGATATAACCAACCTCAAGATTTACACCTTTGAAGTGATGAATGTCACGACTTTACCTGTAGTTTTTCACTGTAAAGAAAAAAATCTCAAAGAAAACATTGCTGGCTCTGTGGGCTCTCTTCCTTCAGATGTGGCTCTTGTATATTCAGGCACGGCCTTTTCCTTCTTCAGGTCTACATACCTCCATATGTAAGAACAACAGGGCTGTGAGGGTGTCGGGTCCAAGAAAGTGGAATTCCAGCCTTTTACTTCTATGTAGATACTTTCAGTTCTCAAGGAAAACTTGAGAGGGGGCCTCACCTTTCAGTCCCAGGTAAAACTAGGAGTCTCAGAAGGAAGTTTAGAACCCTTATAGAATAGGCATCATCATTACTAACATCATCAATAATGACATTATTGCAACTGGTAATTTTATAGCATGCTTACTATAAGGGACTGTTCCATCTCCTTTTAGAGAAAACTAGAGTCTACAGGGGGTAAATTGGTCTAATTTAGCAGAGATATTGAGTGGTACTATTGTACTATATACAGTAATTAGAATACAGACTGTCTGACTCCCTAGTTTCTGCTCTTAAGCACTCATAATCTAAAACTGGACCTTTTGAGCAATTGATTTTTAGAGATAAAAGCAATCTTAGATGTTGACTATCTCCTTGAACTTCATGAATTATCATGGGCACATTATATATTTTATTTATAAAGGTTTTTAAGAAATTATTTATCTATTATCAAATTCCCTGATCTGATATTGATAATGAATCAAGTGTATCAGATAATTTATCAATTACTTACTTGTGGAAAATATAGAAAAACCTAAACCAAGAATGAAGGAAACCATGTACTGGCAATTATATTTACAGAAAAATTATTTTACAAGTTATTTATTGTTTTGTAGAAGAAAGAGAAAACATTAGTTTTTGACAGCTACCCATTTTTACTTCAGTTATGTAAGTTTATACTAAACTTACTTCATAAAGTAAAGTTTAAAATAAAGCTTAATCACTTTATTTTGCCAGAAAATATTCTGCATCTAAAACTTGTTTTGCCTTAGAATGCATTCTGCTAAAAATTGACTCTGTAATTATCTTTCATTATCTCAGATCTCCCACTAATATCTTTCAGGCATCTGCTCATCAAGTTGCACAGATTTCCAAGTGGGATGAGCTGTTTTAACAACTTTGCTGTTAGCTACAGTCACCAATAGCATCCTTTGAGGATGTTTTGCTTATGTTCTTCTTTAACAAATGTTTTATTATTTTAGTATCATTTGGTGGGTAACAATCTGGAATTTACATCTGAAACATGAATTTCGTATTTTAAAAAATGATACAGAAATTATTAATGATAATAATAAATACTTGAAGTAATTTATTTTTACTGTATTTATCCTAATTGCTAAAATATTTTAAAGAAAGTGGTCATTTAAGTTTTTCTAAAACATTTATATCTATGCACATGTAATTTAAATTGTATATATACATTAAAAATTTATTTGTTTATTTTATTTTATTTTATTTTTTTGGTTTTTCAATCACAGTTCTCCCATTTTCCCCCCATTGCTCTCTCCCACCCAGCCCACCCCTTCTCCCACAACCATATCCCTCCCCGTTGTCCATGTCATTGAGTCATTTATACACGTTCCTTGACTAAACCCTTCCCTCACTTATCCCCCTTCTCTCCCTCCCCCCTCCCCCCTATTGACTGCTATTCTGCTCTTTGTCCTATTTAGTTCGCTTGCTTGTGTTGTTCTTTAGTTTCCTGTATTGGGTGATATCATATGGTATTTAAAAAAAATTTTTTTAATTGATTTAAGAGAGAGAGGGAGAGGGAGAGGGAGAAACATGGATTTGCTGTTCCAACCATTTATGCATCATTGGTTGGTTCTTGCCTGTGCCCTGACCAGGGGTCAAACCCACAATCTTGACATATGGGGACGACGCTCTAACCAACTGAGCTAGCTGGCCAGGGCTAAATTATATACTGCATATTTAATATTTATATTTAAAGAAGATTTTTTGGGATCTGGGAAAGAAAGCCAACAAATTGTTTTTTTTTATGACATAGAAACTCCAAATAAGGTCTTTTTTGTTAAGAAAACATATTCTCATTTCTAATAAACAATCATTACTGGAAACAGAGTAGTTGCTGAGATTTTTTTTTTTTTTTAATTTAAAGTGTCCTCTTTCAGTATGCAGTACTATTTTTTAAACTTTTAGAACATTACCTTCTGAAATGCTTTTGTTATTTACTTTGCTGTCATACCTGCATCTATAGTATTCCATTAATCTCTACTTTTAAAAAATAACATGACTTAATTTTTTAATACTAAGTGGAATTGGATTTGCTTTAAAATATTTTTTCCTGGTTTTGGAAAGCAACAGGTACTCACAACTATTGTATCTAACAAGTAGTTTTTTCCTCACTTTGAAATGATGGTCTTTTTTGTCTACTAGAGTTTTTCTTTCCTTCCTTCCCTATTCCCTCTCTCTCTTTGTCCCTTCCTTTTTTTCTCGCTTATTTCCTCTCCTACTTTGCTCCTTTCTCTCACTCCTTTTTGAAAGAAGGTAGTTTAAAAGGAGGCAGTCACTGACTCTTGAATCAGTTAAGGGCTCTTTATAGATTTTAGAGGCAACATGTAACTTTATTTATATTTGGAAGGTGGAATATTGCACATTCTCCAGACTTCAATACAGGCTCACGGCTAAGTAACAGTAAATTATCAGAAATATCAACCTTGGCAGGAAGACCAATAGATCAATATATAGGACATCAGGAGAACTGATCTGTGATCATCTTCACTTTGAACTCTACACGTAGGGTGAGAGGGAGTAAACATGTTCTTCACTGTGTGAAAAGGTGAAGTTCATTGTCTTACTTTCTTGATAGCCTCCTTTTGTTAAAGATCAAAACAGGAAGTATCATTGTTTATAGGCAGAAATTAAAGTTCTGTTCTTAAAAACACTTTGATCCTTCTTTCCCTTGAGGACATTTTGCATGTAGGAACTTGGGGTGAGACTGTATGGTTTCCTGAATTCTCGTCAAAGTGGTAAAGTTTGTTTTTGTTTTAAAATGCAGTTAAAGGAAAGATATTTGCCATTTCAGAAGAGAACAACATTAAGTTCCTTTTAGATTTTTATGAGCATCTGTGATGATTAGTTGCATGTAGCTAAAAAATGACCAGTACTGTTGAAATAGCATTTTATTTTTAGAGAAAATCCTCAATACACTTTCACAAAATAATTAAAAAAAAAAAATCTCTACTTCCTTTCAGAGAAGTTCTGGCCATGGCTATGTGTGGATTCATATACTTTTATGATAAAGAACTTTTTTTTTAAACATTGATTTGAGAGAGAGAGAGGGAAAGAGAGAAACAGAGAGAGAGAGAGAGAGAGAGAGAGAGAGAAGGAGGGAGGGAGGAAGGGAGGGAGGGAGAGAGAGGAATTTGTTGTTCCACTTACTTATTCATTCACTGGTTGATTCTTGTATGTGCTCTGACTGAAATCAAACCCAAAACCTTGGTGTATGGGCATGACACTCTAACCAACTGAGCTACCCGGCCAGGGCAAAGACCAGCTTTTTATCCAAATATACTGATAGTGAAAAGCTTAAGTGTTATGGTCTCTAAAACTGCTGTGATAGAATTCTATTTCCTAGGTTTCTTGTGCACAAATACTAATAAGTCATTCTTATAACACTTGTTGACTTGATATTTTAAACAGAGAGAAAAATGTCTTAAGCCAGGGAAGAAAAACCCAGGAAAGAAATGATATGATGAATAGATATCTCAGTCTCTGAAGTTTCCTTTCCAACCTTTCAAATTTTCTTCTAGCTCATGTCTGATGGCAAACAAATATTCTAGAATACAATAAGGCCAGGCATAAATTTTCTACAGGTAGAATATTCAAGCTACTTTTTCTCTTTTCCTAAAGAAATAAGACTGTTTCAGGTAAAAATATATTAATATATTGAGGGAATGTTTTCAGCTCTAATGCTTAGTTAGAAGTTTACTTTTACCGGTAAACTGCTATCATACTAAAAATACAGTTTAATACAATAACAAAATAAAAGATAAATCCCCAGATAATGGACCAAAAAGTTAAGATAAAACTTTCTAGCCTTGACTAGGTGGTTCAGTTGCATAGTGTTGTCCGGATATACCAAGGTTTCATGTTCAATCCCTGGTCAGGACACATGTAGGAGTCAACAAATGAATGCATGAATAGGTGGAACAACAAATCAATGTTTCTCTCTCTCGCTTCCTCTCTTTCTAAAATCAATAATAAAACTTTTTTAAAAGATAAAACTTTCTACATACCCAAAGCCAGTCAAGGGCTTGACCAAGGACACCATTTTATGTATCTTTCATTGTGGTCTTAAATACATTTCAATTTAGAGTTCCTTATGTATCAATTTCTGCATACAATTGGAAAAGAAGTTTTCTGACTTATCTGTTGTAGACTATGGTATGACTGGCCTTAATGAAAAATGAAAAGCATTTTGCAAAACTATTGAACTAGTCTAAGAATATGTGGTGCTGGACCAAATCTCCTAATTTAGTAATCAACTAGAACTTTCTTTAGTTTTTTCTACCATCAAAGTGTAGAAGATATAAAATTACAGGACCAGAATGAACCCCACAAGAGGTCTCTTTCTTCCACACATGTTATTGTAACAGAATTTGCTTGAAACTCCATTTGTCATCTGTGAAACCAAGAGAAGCATCAAGAGTTAGCAGAGTAGAAGAGGGGAAGGAACTAATCCCAGTCTCAGTATTTCAGTCTGATGTGATTCCAAGGCCATTGAGTTTAGCTTCCCCTGCCTTTTCTCTCTCCAAACTCATGATGCTTCTGTTCACTTTGTTTTACAAGGTGATTTGGAAATGTAATGGGTTTCATTAATGCACTTATTATTTTGAAAATTGTGGGGAAATTAAAAGGAAGTAAGCACTTATTGCAAGATCAAAGTTCTATTTAATAACTGTGGGATCCTTACAAAAAGAAATTTAAAAACTTTAAAAATTTTACATTTAAAAAGTATTCTATGGTTTACAAAGCACTTTTATATAAAATTCTTTCTTTTGAACATACAATGAGAAAGGCCCAGGATCACAGCATGTATTAGCAGAGCTATTAGTCTAAGACTTTGCATTCTCTCTTTCTCTCTCTTTTTCTATCTCTACATATATTTCTCTGTCCTTTCTCTCTATCTTTCTTTTTCCCTCTCTCCTTCCTCCTACCCCTCACTCCATGTTTGAGTCTGAAACTTATTTAATGAATGCTTAACAACATAAAAGACTGAAAGCTTTCTGAGGGTAACCTTACTGCCTTATTTATTTTTGCATCTGCAGTATCTAATCCAATGTAGGTATTCAGCTGTTTGTTGAATGAATGAATGAACTAAAACAAAATAAAAACACAAAATGAAATAGAGTTTTTCAGATAGTAAATAAGTAAATAAATATAGAAGATTTATATTATAGATTTTAGACAACTATTGAGAAAATAAAATACTGTATTAGATGCTACCCATTTATCTATTTTTTATTTTACTTTTTAAAGATTTTATTTTTTTATTTTTAGAGGGGAAAGGAGAGAGAAAGAGAAACATCAATGTGTGGTTGCCTCTCATGCACCCCCAACTGGGGACCTGGCTCACAACCCAGGCATGTGCCCTGACTGGGAATCGAGCCTGTGATCCTTTGGTTTACAGTCTGGCACTCAATTCACTGAGCCATATCATCCAGGGCCATTGATCTATTATCTAATCTATCTGTCATCTATTTTGTTAGCCTCAATCTATGTAATACATTTTTAAAATTTTTATTGATTCCAGAGAGAAAGTGAGGGAGAGAAACATCAATTGGCCTCCCCTTGCATTCACCCTAACCAGGGACTGCACCCAAAACCCAGGCACGTGCCTTAACTGGAAATTGAATCCGTGACCCTTTGGCCTGCAGGATGATACCCAGCCAACATAGCCACACTGGCCAGGGCCATATAATACATTTTATCATCTATTATTATTTACAAATTTTCAGGTCACTAAGTCCTAATTATTATTTTAAAAAGACTCTGTTTAGTTGAAAGCATAGAGTTAGAATTAGTCTTCAGTAACATAAGGCTTATTGGAATACAACAAATAAGAATGGACATAATTACCTGACAGATCTGGGAGATTATAAGACTATTAGCTCATTATGTTTGCATCAGTCTTCATTATTTTTTGCTGTCATATTTTAAAATAAATTTTGAAGGCTTAGGAAAGCATCAACTGATCACTTTTTATATTATTCCATCAGCGTAGCTTATCCTTGACTAGATTTCAACTGGCTGTACTCAGATAAAACAAGTTTTCATACATATGTTTCTTTCTACCTGCATGCTTGGGTAAAGATCCTAGAAGTGCTGAGCTTTATTTCATTTTTGTAAAGTCTCTGTAAGTAAATATTTCTGTATGTGACTTGGAATAAAATTTAGAGGAAGAACTAATTATTTATTTAGTAATAATAATTATTTGGTTCAAATACTAGCAGGATACACTGAGAAAAATGAATCTCAAAGAATATACAAGTTTTCAATGCCAAACCCATAAAACAAATAAAGATGAAAATAGCCAGGATCTGACTTAGAGTCTCTAGATGCATACCAAAGAAGAAAATACTGAAAAAACGGCAAAAGCTGTAACTTTGCCAATAAAGTTATTGCTCTCAAGTAACACTACATGATGCCATCTAGTGACAAGTGACCAACATACAATTAATCACATAGAAATGACAGGGGCAGGAGGTGAAATTCCCAGGATTTTATATGTAAAGGGAGGAAATCTTTCTATAACAATCAAATTTGGTAGATTAGTTTTCTCTCTCCAAGTACACAGAGTGTATGAAAATTTATCACTGATCCGCAGCTTAGGAATTTTTATTTTGAAATAGTGTGTTGCCACCTACCTGCAAATCTGCACCTCTACCTCCTGCTGCTGCAGCCCTTCACCATCCCGTCCGCAGCTGAGTCAGAACTGAGGAGCGCTGTCCAAGTCGCGGCCCCCAGTGCAGTGACAGGTGGTGGAAGTGGAGCAGTTTACAATCCGGTCTCAACAAATTAAAAAAAAAAAGAAAAGAAAAGAAAGGAAAAAAACTTCTAAAAGGGAACCAAGATGATTCCTGAAACAATCTATGCCCCATAAAAAATAACAACAACAATAATAAATAAGAAGTTCAAAGAGTAGAACTAAAATAGGGACCAGAGGAAATCATCTTTGTTGTTCTTGGCCAATGACTGTGCAGACCTGATGCTGCTCCTTTCTTATACCAAATCCTCACTGAAAATGCAGGCGACCTCTCTCTGAATTGCTCTAGCATTGTGCCCTAAGGGAAACAATTTTTTCCAAGTTATCTCATCTTTTGTTAACAGATGGCATAGATTTTTCTTTTTCTTTTTTTTAAGAGAAAGACCAACAATCTGTCAACTGTGGAATTCTCATAGTCCAATAGTTTCTTTTTGGTTAATTTTTCACAACTAGATTAACCAGCACCGCTGCCACAGATACATGTAAGAACATGAGACACTTTGCCACATTCACATATATCTGTTTAAAGCTCAAGAGGAATATGTCAGTTCCTTAGACTATCAAGTTAAAAACCTTTGAGAAATGAAAAAGAAAAGCTCATGGAAATCTCCAGCTTCAAGTGCGATTAGTTGTTTTCTTTTCACTATGCCTACATGCTGTGATTGGAGCACAATGCATGGAAGTTGCATAACCATTATTTCCATGAATCAAAGCTATTGAGAAATGGGAAGGTCTGGCAGGAGCTGCTGCATGAAACGTTGATTTAAAAAATCTGCCTTTATGTCTAAAGTTATCCTTCTTTCTTTTAACTACTGTTTAGTTTTATTTTTTTCAGGTGCTATTGTATTTATTATCATTTAGAATACTGCTTAAGCCTTTGTATGCTTAGTCTATTGTTCAGTTTTAACCATCACTCAGCTTTGCTTTGCTTTGTTTTTTTTTTTCTTAACTAAAATCAGAATTAGCCAAAGCCAGTTAACATATTTTGAAAAAGTGTTTTCTTTATGCTTCTTATATTTATCCTTAGTTCCACTTTATTTTATTATCTTTGGTGTCTTGGACTAGTCTAGGCAAAGGACTCCTAATTCAAGTATTCGAACCACCAAAGAAACAGTGGTTGTGTGCTTGCTTCGGTGACAGATATACTAATATTGGAAGTTAGCATGACCCCTAATCACACAAGGATGACACACCAATTTGTGAAGTGTTCCATATAAAAGAAAGAAGAAAGGAAGAAAGAAAGGAAGAAAGGAAGAAAGAAAGGAAAGAAGGAAGGAAGGAAGGAAGGAAGGAAGGAAGAAAGAAAGAAAGAAAGAAAGAAAGAAAGAAAGAAAGAAAGAAAGAAAGAAAGAAAGAAAGAAAGAAAGAAAGAAAGAAAGAAAGAAAGAAAGAAAGAAAGAAAGAAAGAGAAAGAAAGAAAGAAAGGAAGAAAGAAAGGAATTAAGGAAGGAAAAAAGAAAGAAAGGAAAGGAAGAGGGAGGGAGAGGAAAGAAGGAAGGAGGACGGAAGGAAGGAAGGAAGGAAGGAAGGAAGGAAAGAAAAAATTTGGTGTAATTTGCATGCCTTTAAAGAGAAGTTTTAGTGCCTTCAGCCTAGTCCATTCCAGGTTTATGGGGGCTACTGCCATCCTTTCTCTACTTCTTTCACATTTAAAATAGTAACCAGTCAGATGGTTATTTGGGTCAAAGTGAGTCTGAAGGCATGCTAAGAAAGTGAAGAAAAAACACTTCTCATTCTGGCTTTCTGTGTTCCCCTTTTGCTCCAGCAGAGGTTTGGTCAAAGGTTCTACTGAGAACTTAAAAACTTCCCTTTTCCAGTGAACACATCTGCAGTTAGGCTGGGGTTGGATGAGATGGAATTGGAATCTCTGACACCCTTTTGGATATCAGGAGATAAAAATGGGGAATTTATTATACTTAAGAGCGAAATGCAGTTTTGTTGGAAAAAATATTCTACTGGGGCATTGTCTTAGCCCTTTTAGTATTTAAACTTATTTTGAGGAAGTAATAATAGTCTGCAAAAAAGGACACATTTGAGCACGTGGGATAAAATGAGCATAAATATCATTTTAGAGTCAAGATTTAGGGTCCACGTTTGTTTTCTTCTGTAATGTTTCTGCTTCAAGAAGTGCGTCAGTGTTTGTTAACATAAATTTCAGAGATTATAAGGCTAAAATGGTGATTACAGCAAGTCTATGAGCCAGTTTAATTTTGAATCATGTTGGCAGCATTTTATCTTTAAATTTGGTGTCACTTTCTTCCGATCATTTTTACCCCTGGGATTCTTCTGGTTAGAGAAGTACATAATTGCTTTTCTGCCCACATCCGCTTCCAAAAGAATCTTTTCCCACCCACAAATGCCACTGAGCAGATGGGCCTAGTCAGCCATGGTGATGTCAGAGGACCCTACTCCTCTGGCTGTTGGTGAGAAGGACCAGTATTTGGATACCCACTGTGAGAGTGAATCCATAGGTTAGGTGCAGCCACTTAAATGCTTTCATCTGAGAATTTTGAACTAGGGCACAAGAATCATAGATGGGTGATGAGAATTGAATTTGCAGAGTCACAGGGATGTGGTTTAAGAGTTATCCCATCATAAGCCTCCGCCATGTGTAAATCAAAGTTATGAGGGAACCCAAAGTAAAACATTGCCTGTGAAGCCAGCCTGAGAAAGTGACAAAGAAGAGACTTGCAGAGAGGAGTGGTAATGAGCTCTAGCTGACAATTGTAAGATCCATGCCTCTTTCTACTTTCCAAATAAACATTATGGGTGTGGTTTTTGTTTTTAGCTGCTTGCCCAGCCTCAGGTGTACTTCCCGTTTCTCTTAAGCCAATCAACAATATCACGTCTGCCTGTCCATGTGATTGGGTCAGGGTAGGCTTGTGAATCAATCAGGGGCAATGAAGTTAAGGAGACAGACAGTTGCAGGAGTTCTGGGGAAGAAAATTTTTTTCTCTCCTTTATGGGAGCTGTCTCAAAAGTACTCTGCCTTTGCAGATATCAGCCTGGAACCAACTGTTTTGCTCTTTCTGCTTTTAAGATTCTTTGTCTTTGACCTTTGCTATTTTAATTATGATGTGTCTTAGTGTGGACCTCTTTGAGTTTATCTTGTTTGGGACTCTCGGCACTTTCTAGATTTGTGTTATGGAAGTTTTCTGTTGTTATTTTTTCAAATAGTGTCTCAATCCCTTGCTTTCTGTCTTCTCCATCTGGTCCCCCTTTGATGTGGATGTTGTTATGCTCTATATTGTCCCAAAGGTCCCTTAAGCTAGCCTCATTTTAAAACTTTTTTCTTTTTGTTGCTCTGAAATGGTGTTTTCTGCTGTCTTGTCTTGCAAATCACTGATTTGGTCCTCTGCTTTATCTAATCTGCTTCTGATTCCATCTAATGTATTCTTTATTTCAGTTATTATGGTCTTCATTTCCAGCTAGTTCTTTTTTTTATGGTTTCTATCTCTTTTTGTAACTTTTCACTGAGTTCATCTCTTCTTCCCCTAGTTAATTGAGCATCCTTATAACTGGTGTTTTAAACTCTGAATCCAGTAGATTGCTTGCTTCCATTTTGTTCAGTTCTTCTGGAGTTTTATTTTGTTCTTTCACTTGGGACATGTTTCTTTGTCTCCTCATTTTTGCTGACTCCCTGGGTTTGTTTCTACATACTAGATAGATTTGATACATCTCCTGGGCTTGGCTGGGTGGCCTTATGTAGTAGGTGTCCTGGGGAACCCAGTGGCACAGTCTTCCTTGTCACTTGAGCCAGGTGCTCCAAGGATGTGCCTTGTGTGAGTTGTGTGTAATCTCCTGTTTTATTCCTGTTTGTTGTTTTTTGTTTATAGACTATTTAATTTTAGAGAGAAGGAAAGGGAGGGAGAGAGAGGGAGAGAACCACCAATGTGTGAGAGATACATCATGTATCTCTCACGTGTCCCCAACCAGGGACCTTGCCTACAACCCAGGCATGCGCCCAGACCAGGAATCAAATGGGCAACCCTTTGGTTTGCAAGTCAGCATTTAATCCACTGAGCCACACCCTGCAGGGCTGTTCTCCTGTTATAGTTGGCCCTTGATTGCTTTTGGCATGTCAGTGGGAGGAACTGATCCTCAGGCAGATAAGCTGTTGCATGAGGGTTTGACCCCAACGACTGGGATTTGCTGAGTCCACCCAAAAAGTGATATATATTGAAAAATTATACCATGAATAATATTTATCTGATAAAATAATAGGCTTGAGTTAGGTGAGTTGGAGATCTTTTCTAGCTCTAAAATTATTTTTATTATGTAGTTTCATGAAACATCTGCCAGTTTTAGAGAATACAAGATTTCTGCACTGAATATTCTCTCAACCCACCAAAACTGCTTGAAAAGATCTTAAAAAGTATACCTATATTTTGGGGAATATCAATAGCTTTTTAAAAAATTTTATTTATTCATTTATTTTTAGAGGGAGGGGAAAGGAAGGAGAAAGACATGGAGAGAAATATCAGTGTGTGGCTGCCTCTTCTGCACCCCCACTGGGGACCTGGCCCACAACCCAAGAAAATGCCCGGACCGGGAATCGAACTGGCAACCCCTTGGTTTGCAGACCAGTGTTCAATCCACTGAACCACACCAGCCAGAGCACAGTAACTTTTAAAAAGAATCGATGAATTAAATTAAATTCGGAAGTTAACTTTTAGATTCAAATTAAGCCCAGTGTTTCTAGGGGGACCTGCCACCATTTTCATTTGAAAGAATAACTATGTTGTGATTAATACCAAACTTCCTAAGGAGCAGAGAGAGAGCAGCAGTTTGGAGTCCAGCAATTA
The DNA here is from genome assembly GCF_987537825.1 of Furipterus horrens. Classification (NCBI taxonomy): domain Eukaryota; kingdom Metazoa; phylum Chordata; class Mammalia; order Chiroptera; family Furipteridae; genus Furipterus; species Furipterus horrens. The sequence goes on along the minus strand of NW_028327171.1, from coordinate 185,666,343 downwards.
ATCACTCCAGATACATCCCATGTGTGAGGACAACCTAAAGGCATGCATGCTTTATACATTTTGCTTTCTCAGGTACACAGCAGGCATCTTGCAAAATCACTAGGATAGGCCCCACAACCATAACAAAGGAGTATAAAGAAAATTCATGCGTGCAGGCACTGGCCATTAGCCTTCATTCTCTAATGGCAAACCCCACAGGAGACAGGAACCCTTTGGAGTTGACCTTGCTGCTTCTTACCAAAGACAGTCTAGTATGTGCATATTCTGTTTAAACTAAATGCTTTACATTTATGAAATCTTTCAAGAGTCAGAGATCCCAAATGAATGTTATCATAAGAAGCTATTCTGTCAAACATGGCATAAATTTTCAGTACACCTACTGGGTGTTCATATTTTTGAGTCTCCTGAAACACTAAATACAATGAAAACCTTTTAATGTACTAAAATTATCACAAATATGAGTCATTCAGCTAAGCCCCACTGTTCTTAGCATTGAAGACAGTCACATTTAATTTTGCTTCTATAGAAAGCAAATCAGTTCTGCTAACTAAAACCCACAGTATTTTGCACATTATTTTTCTGAATTCCTTCTGTCTATTTTAGTATTTGAAATGCTAAAAAAAATTCTGCCACAACATTCTTTCTAGAAAAATCTCTGTGCTGTCTTTTGATCTCTGCTACTGGTTCATAAGTCACTCTTGGTTGAGTTATAAAGCAAAAGAAGGGTTTTATTTATGGAATTTTACATTGTTTTTTTCTATTCACTATGCCACATTTCCTCCTCTGAGGCCTCAGAATTCTGCTGCAAATTACAATAGTAAGAGGCAATGACAGCCTTTACTAAGACCTCAGCAATATAGATAGAGGGTCCCTGAATAGGATCCCAACCTGAAAGGTATTTCTGCCCTATTGTGCAAGACATATTCCCTAGAATCTTAACTTTTGTGAGAGAAGAATAGAAATGCACCAATGGAAAATCCATTGTGCGTTTGTGGCTGGCAATCCAATAAGCCTGGAGGAAATGCCACGCATGCCTTTGTTCCTCTTTGCCCATAAGGGGGATTCTGTAGATAACCTTTCCAAGTGGGACCAGGAATTCTGTGCAACTAGTGCTGAATTTCGCAATGGCGGAGCTGACTAGAAGGCAGTGAATAAACCACTTGGTGTTATCGTCAGACATGAATCTACCAATGTTGATACCAGGACTCACATGCTTATGTAAACTGGCCAGTCTGACAGATTTTCCCCCTTCATCTTCTTCTCTCTCTCTCTCTCTCTTTTTTTGTTTTTTTTTTGGTGTTATTTTTAAATTTTATCTTGATTTTTATTGTATTTTTTCATTACCGTTTATCCCTCTTATACCCTCTCCCACTTCCACTCTCCCTTCTCCCCCTTATTCTTATCCTTCAACTCTATCATAACATTTAGTTCCTCTCCCTCTGTTCCAATCTGATCATAGCTTGAGGTTGTCTCATAGCTTCATAGATTCAGTTGTTTCATTTAGATCACCACCACGAAAATCCCCTAATACCTTACTGTAAACTTTAGTCTACAATGTGGTTTCTCCTCTACCTGTGGCCTGACTTCTATCCTCTTTGTAACTGTTTAATCCTTTGATAAAAGATGAAGGAAGTGAAATCCTTTGAGAGAAGTAGTTCACAACCTTCTCTGTCTCATCTAGAGACCTCTGTTCCATTTGGCTTGTTATAGTTTTATAAAAGCACTGAGACTTTCCTTAATGAAGAGAATTCAGAAAGTCTCTATCTTGAACTTTGCTGAACTCAAATCAGGAGACCACAATACATAAAACCCATTAGTTTGCGGAGACCTGTAAGGGAAATCCTTAACAATCCACAGCTTAAGCTCTATGTAATTTTGAAATACAGATGAAAATGCCTTCCTTAAAGGGATGTTTTTATGATTAATGAGAAGATATGTGTAATGTGTTGTCAGTTCCTGGAGCAAAAGTTCCATATAAGGAAGCTGTTATTATTCATTATTACCATCCAGATGCTGGGACTGTATATTTCCCATGGACAAAATAAAATGTAGGAAGATGCAAAATTTTCAGAATATTAGAAAGCTCCAGGGCAACTAGCATATGGTGGGTAGCCTTTGATAAATATTCTAAATACATATTTATATGCTAAACTGATTATTGAAATTAGAGAGATGCCTTAGAGCACTCTCACCAGAGTTCAGTGAGGTAGGTCCCTGGCGCACAAAGTGAAGAACTCTACAGGGGGTAGGTGGGTTCCTGCCAGTGTTTGGAATAGACCCCTTCCTTTACTGTAGCTGGGAGCAATGATTAAGCAAAGAACTGGTGCTACTGAGGCTCTTTTTTTTACTGTTAATAGAAGTGAAACCTGGCACAACCCTATAAGAGGGCAATCTGGCAAAAGCCATCAAAATTGCAAATTCATGTTCTCTTTGGCTTAGTTCAGTTTCACAGCTAGGAATTTACCCTATGGTTATACTTGCATTCCAGTATTATTTATAGTAGCAAAAATTGGAAAACACCTACGTGTTAATAAGAGCATGATTACATAAACTTATTATACTTACATTCAGTGGTATATTATGCAATTAAAAAAGAGGATGAGGAAGATTTATATTTGCAGATATGGAAGGCTCTCCAAGAAATGTTTTTTAGTAACACATAAAGCCATGTGTACAGTATGATTGCCCTTGTGTAAATAAGTAAAAAAAAATATGTATAAGCTGGTATATATAAATATTTTTATATGTATATACACAAAACAGCTATTAACTGTGGTTAATTTCGGGGAGAGAAACATGGAGTTTTATGAGAGGGGGGAACCATTTTTCCTCTTAAAATCATATATTCATGTTACCTTAACTTTAAAAATAGATTGCTTTTTTAATAGAATTTTTATCCCCACCCAAGGACATGTTTACTGATTTTTAGAGCGGGCGAGAGAGAGAAACGTCAATGTGAGAGAGAAACATGGATCAGTTGCCTCCTGTATGCACCTTGACCAAGGAGTGAACCCTTGAACCTGAAACCTTTTGGTGCAAGAGATGACATCCCAACCAACTGAGTGACCTGGGCAGGGCTAAAAATAAATTGTTTTTAAAGAAAGAAGGAATACTCTTTTCTTTCTACTGAAGCCCAGAAAGCAACTTGAAAAGCTATCCCGGCTAGGCAGCTCACACTGCGGCCCTTATTTTCTAGAATAGAAGCACCCTAACATCTATGGTGCTCTACAAACCTCATTCTTATCTCAGAATCATTTGATCAGAACCACCTGGTTTGCAGCCAAAACACCAGTGATACCAAACTTCTCATTCTCTAAGGCAGCGTGAGGGTGTAGGGACAAAATGACATTTGTTTTCCAATCTCATCATCTGTAACTTTGTTTTAAAAAATCTATTTGCCTTCAACTCTCCTAAAACACACTTGTGACTACGTCATTTATGGTCACAGATCTTCATTTAAAACTGTTACAAGTATATTAAACACTATAAATGTTGTCTGTTTCTGCCTCCCCCCCATAAAACACCAGTTCTTTTCATAATTAACAATTTTAGCTTGAGCATGTGCTTCTAAAGGAATACTCTTCCAATAAAAATATGAAAACTAACAGGTATTATTTTTTATGTTAGCCTTTCTTATTTAAAAGTAGCATGTAATATATATCTGAAAATATATACTTATAAATACACAATTATGTACAAATATACAATTACAAAATATATACAGTTATGGGGGAATCTTACCCTTCAGTTTGTTACAGTAAGTGCATGATACAAAAATAATTTCAGATTTCTAATTTTAAAGGAACTCAATACTAGTTGCTAAAAAGAATCACAGTACAGTCATGTCGGACACATTCTGCAAGTATGTAGGTATGAATCATCATTAGGAAATAAGTCATTTACGAGCAGAGTAAGTTAGCCTTTATCATTAACTTACTCTTCATGTAGGGATCTTACACAATAGCCCACATTTAGGGAGAAAAATAACCTGCACACACTGCTCCTCACTTGAAGTATGCTCAAATAGAAACAGGTTCTATAGTAAAGGCTGAACCCAGTACTTTCGCATGTGTCATTCCCAACTTCCTGGGAAACTTTTAGAATGTACATGTAAAATCACTGAGATGTAATTGAAAGAACAAAATATTGCTGGTCTCTACCTTACTCCACTTGTGCTGGTTTAGACCACGTGATGTCATTGATGTGTAAAATCATTCTCCTTTAGCAAAGAAAGCTGGGTGGCACTTGCTACCATGGTTAAGAATTGGCTTCATTAAAACTTTTCTTTTTCAATATAAGGACCTTGATTTTCTTCATGTTACTGACAGAGGAGCAAAGCATTATTATTTTGTGAAGCTGAAGAGCCGTAGTTTTCAGCATGTGGTCCTTGCCTTAGCAGAATTAAATCATCTGGGGGCTTGTTAGAACCACTATTTCTTGGACCTCACCCAGACTTATTGAGTCAGAAACTCTGGGTGTGGGGCCCAACAATGTGTGTTTAACAGCTCCTAAAGCTTGAAAACCACTTTGGTGTAGGAATTCTTAGAGTGTGGGACCAAGTACTGAAAAATACCTTGTGATATCTCTGACCCCGTAATGAAAGAATGTCTGCTCTCAACTTGTCTACACACGCCAGAGTGATTATTTTGAAAAGGCAGATACTCAGACTGCTTGCAACAGAATCACATGGAGGATGTGTTAAAATGCAGATTCCTGGGCCTCTCTGAAGGTAAGACCTGAGCATCTGCATTTTAAGCACACATCTCAACCAATATGTAAAAATTGAACTGAAGTTCTAACTTTACTGCTCTAGTGTTTCTTGACAGAAATTCCTACTTAGTTCTTATTCTACTTTCTTCCATTTTAATGTTGACATTTTTGTATTACCCTTGCTACCTACCTTTTTGGCATCATCATTATTTCTACCTTTGAAAAGGGGCAGACAATGTTGAGTGATGGGTAGAACTGGGGAAGGTGATAACAAATAATAACATGTTTAGAAGATTTCATTTATGTATTTTTAGAGAGAGGGGAAGGGTGGGAGAGAGTGAGGAAGAGAAACATCGATGTGCAAAAGAAACTGATTGGTTGCCTCTGGCACGCCCCCTGGGGATGGGCCACAACCCAGGCATGTGTCCTGATCTGCCATCAAACCATCAACTTTTCACTTTGCAGGATGACACCCAGCCAATTGAGCAACACTGGTCAGGGCAAAATAATAATTTTTTAAAAAGATTGTATTTTCCCTGATTGGTGTGGCTTAGTGAACTGAGCGCCGGCCTGCGAATTGGAGATTCGCCAGTTTGATTCCCAGTCAGGGCAGATGTCTGGGTGGCAGGCCAGGTCCCCAGTTGGGGGCATGCAAGAGGCAACTGATTGATGTTTCTGTCACACGTGGGTGTTTCCTTCTCTTTCTCCCTCCCTTCCCCTTTCTCTTCTCTACAAATAAATAAATAAAATCTTTTTAAAAAGTAAAAGTTTGTATTAATACTTGAAATGCATCCCCCAGCTTTATGTGTGAACAACTAGAAGTTGACTAAATTGGAAAAAAAAAAAAGCGAAATTTTCATGTTAAGAACAACTACTCATCTATAAGTAGGTTAAAACACAGAAGGCTAGTGAGGAAAATTGTACAGTGGCCTCTTCCTGCCCTCCCTGCTTCTGGGGCTTTCTGCACTGAGACTTTCCCATTGACCCAAATGCCAAGCCAGTAGACTCTTCATTTTTATCTTTTGAAAACTTAGGTGGTTCAGCTTTTGAACACATCCTTCTTCTTGAGATTCTTACATTCCTTACTGTTGTCGGACATGGTTTTTACTGGCTCTTTTCCAGCTTTTCTTGGAAGCCTTTTCTCTTTGTCCACTTCTCGAATGCTGCTTTTCCTTAGTTTTTCCCCTTGGCTCTCTCTTTTCCAATATCTATCTCTGTAATCTTTATCTTTATCTCTACTCTCTCCGTCTCTATTCCTTCCTCCCTTCTTCTCTTTCTTTTCCTGTCTCTCTTTCCTAGTGCCCTCCTTTCCTCTCTTTTAGTACAGGGTGGGGGAAAGATAGGTTTACAGTTGTTCAAATGGAACATAATACAATAATTAATAAATAATAATACAAGAATAAATTCTGTGTTTTGTGTATTTACAACTGTAAACCTATTTTTGCCCCTCTATATTATTAAGCATTTACTATAGGTCAGGTATTCTTCTAGGCACTTTACATAAAATTACTCAGTTAATTCTTATATTTCACATTTGCAGTAACTGAAACAGAGAAGTCAGATTAATTTGCCCAATTTGTCACCTAGCTGATTAATGAAGGAACTATGATTGAACCTTGGCATTCTGGCCCCAGAGCCTTTTCAGTGAGCTCATCTATGTCTTTGGCCTCAACTTCTACTGAAGCTTATTTATTTGATATCTTTTAACTGTGATCTCTGTTGCTCACTGGACAACTTCACCAGTATTTCCCCCTAGGTATTAAATTGTTACTATTCCCACAATGAACTTATTATCTTCATTGCCTTTATTCCCCATCTTAGTTAATGGTGTCTCTATTCTCCTTTTCACCAGTGCAAGGAACCCGGGAGCTGTCCTGGGGTTCCTTCCCCGATCCTCCGCATCCACGTGGTGATCAAGTCCAGCTTCTTCCACCTCCTCATCATTTTAATTTCGTTTCTGTTGCCTCCTCTTCTACTCCACTGCTACCGCATCTACACCTTGGGATTAGTGTAATATCATTCTCATTCTCCTGAGCAATGAAATTGGGAGTCTCGTAACTGGGAATTTTCCCATCTTTGAATTATCTACTATGAAGTGTGGAGCCATACATGAAGGCTACTTATAAAAAATGCATAGGAATTTATGGAATGATTTTCAGAACTCTCTTTTGCCTTCATCATATTCCTCTCCACATATTTGTCCTTAGACTTGTTTTCTTTGTTGTTTTCAATTTTATTTTATGCCACCGTACTCACAATAAATTACTTGCAGTTCCTCCAAAGTTGTATCTGTCTATCTATTATTTATCTATCTGTCTGTCTATCTATCTAGGTTCATGTTGAAATGCCCTTTACCACTTTGCAGTTCTCAAGTATCAACTCGGGATCATGTTATTCTGAAAATTGTTTATGACACCTAACTTACACCACCTCAATAAGACACATAAGCTTTTTCATCTTAACACTTAGGACTCTTATTTACGTATTTTTGTCCTTTCTGGAGAATAATCTCTGAAGAAGACTGTATCTTCCTATTCTCAGTGGTCTAACATAGGCATCACATCCAGAACTGGCTGATGCAGTAATTCTAGAAATAATAATAGTCATCCTTATTGAGCAATTACCATGTGATAATGACAGGCCAAACTTCAATGATGTCTCAGTGAGAACTACATATTCCACTTTTATATTTTGGAGATTTCTATACCTTTGTAATACTTTTATTATTTTATTTTATTTTATTTTTTAAGTTTCTGGAAAGTTTATTGGCAGACTTATGAAACACCTTTATAATACTTTTCAATCACCTGTAAGCCCTGTTTCTCTGCAATCATAATAGTAAAACACTTAAAAATGGGTATGTATTACACATTGGTTTCGAGAAGTTGGGAAGTTAGGGTAAACCACATCCTACTCTCAGAAAAACCAATGAAGAGAATGAATAATAGCATGACAAAGAGTGGGTGAGGGAGGAGAGGGTAAATGACATGTGGACCTGGCCCTGTGAGGGTTTATCAGAAATGAGCTGCTCATAAAAGTGACAAATTCTCTGTGTTTCTGCACAGCCAAGCCAGGTATTTTTAGGCTTATTTGTGGGAAAAGGATACAAGAGAGCAGGAAATGGCTTTGATGCACCCAGTTGTAGTTTCTCAGGACTGCTATTAAAGGTGCTACAAACTTGATGACTTAAATAACAAAAATTTATTCTCTCAATGTTCTGGAGGCTAGGAGTCTGAAGCCAAGGTGTTGGCAGGGTTGGTTCCCTCTGGAGCTCTGAGGGAGAAATGGACTTTCCTGTCTTCTGGTGGTTGCTTGCAGTCCTTGGCATTCCTTGGCTTGTAGCCACATCATGCCTCCACTGTCACATGGTCTTCTTCTCTGTGTGTGTCTAAATTTTCTTTTTATAAGGCTACCCTAATCTAATATGATTTTATCTTAACTTGATTACATCAGAGAGGCCCTTTATCCATAGCTTCACATTCACAGGTTCCAGGGGTTAGGATTTGAATATATATTTTGAGGGGACACAATTCAATTTACAGTACCCCCTCAAATTCCCTATGACCATAAGTTCATTAGATAGGCCTTTCCACTGCTTTGTGGGTGGTGGTGTTAAGGTAGTGAAGGAGTGAACATGGGCTAGAAATATGGGAGATCTGTGTCACAAATCCCCCCTCCCTCTTCACCCATCATTCAGGTGGATGAGGCTAAAAAGCATTATATGTTTTTACTTCTTTTAGGTTCTTAAATTATTACGTGAAATAAATATTTTAAGTTTAATTAAAATAGTTCTAAAACATACTTGCTATAAAGCATTAGAGTTAAGTGTTTGCATAAAGTAATTTTTTTTTTTGAGAGTGTGGTTTATTAAAGCTGGGGACAGTGAAACAAGGAAGGCCCTAGGAGAGAAGAAACAACAGGAGAGAGACTAGTTTGGGCTGCTTTGGCTCTCTAGAAACAAAGCAGTTTATTTTGGACATTTTTGAGTATACAGTAGTCCCTCTCTATATCGCGGTTCATTTATTGCAGCCTCACTGTATCGCGGGATTTAAAAAAATATTATATTTAATTATTTATCGCGGATTTTTCACAATATCACGGAATTTTGCGTTACTGTAAACGTATGTTGTTAAAGTTACGTAGGTTTAAGAGTGTAGAATATGTTTAAGAACATAGGTAGTGTTTATAAAAGTGTGGAAAAGGTTAATAAGGGAGTGGGAAAGGTTAATAAGGGGCTGGAAATGGTTTATAAGTGTGTGGGAAGAGTTTATAAAGCCTTAAAATATATATAAATAAATGTAAGTTTCCTACTTTGTGGATTTTCACCTATTGCGGGGGGGTCTAGAATGTAATACCCATGATAAGTGAGGGAATACTGTATACAAAAGTCAAGAAAATTGAATAACATTGTCCAACTCCAGCCACTATCAACATTTTCATATCTTGCTTCATCTATCTCCTACCCTTAGTTTTTTCCTTTTTCTAGAATACTTGTAAGCAAAACCTAGATATCATATCATTTCACTTGTAAAGACTTCAAAATGTACTTCACATAGAGAAGGTCAGTGGGATTATATAAAAAAAGTTTTTCAGTGCCCAAAAGAATCTCACTTCTAGAGGACAAATTCTTCTCCCATGTAATTTCTACTGTTTTCTCACACTTAAATCTGATATGAATCATTTTCCCACCTCTCCCCACTTCTCCTGACGCTGTTCACTTGTTTACTTATATGGATCACTGTTTTAGTTTTATATTGCTTTGTAACCAATTACCCCAAAACTTAGCAGCTTAAAACAACAAATATTTATAATCTCGAGGAATGTAAGATCATGTCAGTTGGGTGATTCTGGCTGAGTCTCTCTCATGCAGTAAAGGTGAAGATATCAGTGGAGCTGCATCATCTGACAGCTTCGCTTGGGCTGGAGGATCTATTTCCAGGGTGGCTCCCAGCATGGCAGGAGGCCACATGCAGCTCTTCACAGAGTTGCTTGAGTATCCTCACAAGATGGCCTGGCTTTCCCCAAAGTGAGTTACTCAAGAGAGAGCAGAAAGGAAATCACAGTGCCTTTATGACCTAGTCTTGATACTAATGTACTACCACATCTATCACAATCTGCTTATTAGAAGTCAGTCACCAAGTCCAGCCTACACTCCAAAGAGGGAGAATTAAGTTCCGCCTCCTGAAAAAAGGAGTATCAAAGAATTGGTGGACCTATTTTAAAATCACCACAATCATCAATAGGCAGAATATCTGGCAAAAATGGAAAGGAGCTAAACCACACTACATGTTATTAGTTAACAACTGATTTGGCTTCCAGGTGAAAAAGGTGGGGTATGTTACATCTAAACATATTTCCCCTTATGCTCCCTTTTAATCTTTTTTAAACTTTTGGCTTCATCTCTTCTCTTCACTACTAGATTTTAGAGAACCTAAACATTTTTCTAGCTGTCGTCCCATGGCAGTGTCCTACCCAGACCTGTTTTTCTCCTCAAGAATTCTCAATACTTATAAATGATCATTTAGTCATTTCTTTCCCATTAACTTTGGTCATAATTTTTACTTTCTAAATATGGACCACAGCAGACCTAGACTTTAAAAACTCACTTGCTATTTTAGAGTTCGCTGGAAAGGGATTTCATATATCATTCAACTGTTAGAAAATTAAGTCAATGGACCAAAATGCATATTTCAACAAATAACAAAAATAAAGGAGAAAATGAAATAAAGAAACTAAAGAATTATAAAATAGCAGAGCTAGAAATGCTCTTAAAGATTTTCTAGTTTAAGGCAATGGTTCTCTTCAGTGGTAAGTGAGGCCCATTTAAACATTTTGTTCTGAAGTTACCCAACTGGTTACTGGGCATAATTTAAGTTATATTTTAAGTTTGTTAACTTCTAGTTTAATATCCTTTCCACTATACTACAGTTCATTTCTGTCTTCATTATTAGACATTTTAATGGCTTATATCCAGATTTTGTTTTAGTTTTACTCAGAGAAAGTCAACGTGCAAAGGGATAGGCTCTTTAGTAACTGGTGTGTAGTTAGGTCAGCAGGTAGAGTTAAGCATATATTTTGTTGTCCCAGGCAGGACTTAAGAATAAAAGAGCATGTCATTAATAATTATGTTAGGCTGACAGGTATAAATCTATCAAGCTTTGCTTAAACTGTTACATGGGACAACCTATTAGGTAGTAGGTGTCATCATGAATAGAGATACTTAGAGTTGTTCTTACATTGTTTATTTCTAAATATTCTTAATGTATATGTTAATCTGATCATAACATATAACATAATAATCCAAGAGAGAGATCTTTTTCATAATTGCCTTCTGGATGAATAATCCTATAATTCCTTTGAAAATGGCAAGAAAGAGAGTTCCAAATTCCTGATTGAGAGATTAATTTCTGATTAATTAATCCATTCAACAGATATTTCTGCTTATAATGAACCAAGCATTGTCCTAGGAGCCGGAGATATGATAATGAAGAAAAGAGGCCAAAAAAGCCTCTGTTTTCTTGAGGCCTACATTTTAGAATTGAAACAAAGGTAATTTATACTGACCTATAAAATGAGCAAGATTGAGGTTTTGCCTTGCTTATTTCAGTAATGGTACTGGAGGTATTACTGAGGCATCCTCACTCCAAGGACAGATTCCCTGGTGATCTATGTCATATACTATAAAGTAGTAAATGAAGATGTGATCAAGGATGCAACCAAAGTCATGGCAGAGACAGCTTTTTTTTTGTTTGTGAAAGTATCTGAACAATATGGAAGCTACTCTTATGACCTTGAACAATCGAATCCCGTAGTCTGATCCGGTGAGCTGATTTGCTTCAACAAAGTAAACTCATTTCTCTAGTCCGAGGGAAACATTTTGCCAATTTTACAGTTGGATGGTTTCTTTAAAAAAATGCATTAGTAGCTATTTCAGCATAAAGATTTCCCATAAATTAAATCTGTGCAGACTTCCAGCAGAGCTAGAATTTCACCAAAATGATAGAGTTCTACTAATTACTACATTAACTAAATCCTCATTTTCTCTGTAAATAATGTAGGTGGTAATTTACTCTTCTGTAGATGTATAAATTAGGCCACTGGGAGGTTAACTAAATTGCTCAAGGTCACAGTATGTAGCAAGGTCAAATTGAATCAAAATCTTGACTTCAAATTTTAAAAATCAAATAATCACTTTCCCCATATTTAGCTGTATAGTATAACCTACATTTATAAATAAAAATCTATGTGTATATAAACAATAACTGATTTCTGGACATACTTTACCTATCATAACATCAATATAGGTGTTAGTATTAATAGTGTTGGGGTTTATTCAGCAAGATATATTGAGTGGGGACTTCCGGCCAAGATGGAGGCTTAGACGGACACGCTAGGTCTCCCTCTACAACTATAGTGGAATACAACTACTTCAAAACAAAGGATAACTAGAAATTCCAGAAAATAAAGCTACACGGAAGCCCAACATATGAAGTTATAAACCAGCGGTGCCATTTGGGCAGGTAAGAGTTAAAGAAGGCAAAACTGTTTGCGGAGCGGCGGGGAGGTGAAAAATCCTGGAGGCAATCAAGCCCCTGGCGTGCGCGACTCCAATCAAGCCCCTGGCGTGCCCGACTCCGGCGCTGGGGAGCAGCCGCAGCATCGCCTTGAACAGTGAGGCCCAGGGGGGCGGGAGGACGGATCCCGGTCTCCTAGCTGAATAACTGTGTGAATCCATCTTGGACCCCCGCCCCCACAGAAAGCACCACAGGGCTACGAAATAGGTCGCGGACAGGCAGGCGCCGGCGGTCGCTGATTTGTGACGCGTACGCAGGCACTTCCCCCTGCCCCCGACAGCCGGCCCAGGAAAACAAAACGCATCTGTCAAAATGTGGCAGACAAATATAGAGATCCCGGTGGCACAACTCACCAGACAGCAGATAGAGAACCTGACAGATGAACAGATAAGAAACCTGTCAGAGGCTCAGTTCTGGGCCATTGTTATCAGGTGGCTTACAGAATTCACAAAAGAGCAGGAAAAAGATATGAAAGAAGCGAAAAACTTTCATAACGAAAGGAACAAAACCACATACGAGACAGATGGTGAGGAATCCAGAGTCCATTTCAACAAACTGGAATATGGAGAAGGAACAAGCAGTCAACCAATGCAGCGAGAGGAAATGGCAAGCAACAATGAGAGGATCAGAAACCTCTGGGACAGCTATAAAAGGCCCAACATAAGAATCATTGGTTTGCCAGAGAATGAGGAAGATGAACTAGAACTTGAAAAATTGAGTGAAAATATAATAAAGGAGAACTTCCCAGACTTGGGGAAGGGAATAGACATGCAGGTCCAGGAAGCAAGGAGAGTTCCCAAGAGACTGGACCCAGGGAGAACCACTCCAAGACACATTATAATCAAAATGTCAAAAATTAAAGATAAAGAGAGAATCTTAAAAGCAGCAAGAGAGAAGAAAAGAATTATGTACAAAGGGGTCCCAATTAGACTATCAGCTGACTTCTCAAGGGAAACCCTACAGACAAGAAGGGTCTGGCAAGAAATATTCAAAGTAATGAAAATCCAAAACCTACAACCACGAATACTCTATCCAGCGAAATTGTCATTCAGAATAGAAGGACAGAGAAAGTGTTTCCAGGACAAAATAAAACTGAAAGAGTTCATTAGATCCAAACCACTGTTATATGAGAAGTTAAAGGGACTGGTTTAAAAAACAGAAGCTAGGGAGATGAAACAAAGGCAAACGAAACAGGCAACGAGAGTGGAAAAGGAACTGTGGGTAAGGGAAACATAGTGGGGGGAGGCCAACAGGGAGGGGGAGTGGGGAGAGGGAGGGAGATGATATAGGAATTGGGGATCATGGTAGGAGGGAATGGAATAGACGGAGAGAGGTTGGGAGGAACTGTAAGTACAACTAATGGACATAATCTAAAAGGGGGGGACAACTGGAGGGAGGGGGCCACCGGGTGGAGGGGAGCAGAGGGAAGGGAATGTGGCACAAATGTAATATTTTAATCAATAAAACACATTAAATCTGGAAAAAAAAAAAGATATATTGAGTGATTATTTTATTCTAATGATGTTGAAGAATGGAAGACCTCAGGGAGATGAATGAATTTTAGGTAAAAAACATTTAATGTTTCCAAATGTATCCATCCATTTACATGGTAGAGTATAGGAAATAAATTAATTGAACTTTCCTTTTTGAGTTTTATTCTTTTCCTATGCCTGTATTAGCAAGAGTAGCCCGTGGGTAGCTTTTCTGAGTTATACAGAAGACCTGATAGTTATTTTCTGACACTTGATGAGGTTCCAGAATTTAGGAGTTAGGTGTATAGTACAAGTGATTACTTTTTATAGTTTGTAGGAAAATACTACCCTTAACCCAATTATGAAAGAGATAGTCCAGATAGATGCATATTTACTACTACTCTCATTGCCATCTTCCTCATTATCATCTAACTGTAGAAAATACTACCCTTAACCCAATTATGAAAGAGATAGTCCAGATAGATGCATATTTACTACTACTCTCATTGCCATCTTCCTCATTATCATCTAACTGTAGTGAAGCACCACCTCTGTGTAAGAGTCCATGCCATTTGTAGTACTAGATGAAAAAGAAACAAAACAAAGATCCTAAAATGTTTCTCTAGTTCTTATAAAAGAAAGATGAGAAGCCTTTCTCTAATTCTCTTGTGCCCTGTAATAATTAATAAAAATCATGTTCTTCCAGTTACTCATCCCAATACTTCTTTAATAAAAAGATAATTTTAAGGATGTTAATTAGTAAAAATTGCATATAAATCATGACTTCTAAACAGAAAATCTGCAGTAATTTTTCTTAAAACCATAGCCCCAGAACAAGAGTGTGCAAATACATGTTAGACCAAACAAAAAAGTCCCAAACACCAAACTAAACAAAACCCACACTGGCACTATTTTTATTCCACATATAATTTTATATATGTGGGAAAAAAAGATATATTTATGGTTCACATTATTAATTATATTTTTCTAAACATAAATTAATTCTGTTCAGTTGAAAACTTATTAGTTCTTCTTAGGAGAATCTGATCATGCGATTGATCTATACTCACAAATTTCAATGATTTCTTTGAAAAATCTGCACTGGAAATAACTAGGATCAAATCTTAGAAATTGTGCATGTCTAAAGTAAATTTATTTTGGAGGGTGTTAATTTGAAAATATCAAGGAGATTAAGGGGAATAAACTGTTTTATAACACAAAGAAACCTTAATACAATTTTATGGGTGAACTATCTTCTTGTGTGATCAGTTTCCCTTCAGAAGTTTGGCCAAAATGAATTACAGGTATCAAACTTTAAATGATATGCAGTTTGCTTTCAATCGCTCTCTCTCTCTTTCATTTTCTCACACACCCAGTACATCTTTAATTTTTAGGTCTTTACTGATGATTTCAGAGCAGACAACACCAGGAACACAATTATCAATTATAACACTTGTTTCCATGTCTTTGTCTGTTTATTATAACATCTGTATCAGTTCTGGGTTGGTGTCATTGGTTAATTTTCTACTTATTAAAGATTGTGTTTTCCTACTGTTTTGTTTGCTTATTTCTTTGGATTACTGGATGGTAGATTTGTGATTTTTATGCTGTTGGTACTGAATATCTTTTTATTTCTATAATTATTCTTGACCTTTGTTCTGGAATACAGTTAAGTTACTTGAAAACAATTTGATCCCTTTGAGTTTTGTTTTAAAGATTTGTTTGGTGGATCAGTAGTATTTAGTCTAGTAGAGAGGTCTAATTATTCCCCACAACTGAGGTAAGATTACCCAATTAGTAAGCTACCCAAAACCCCACAAATTATGAGGTTTGTCCAGTCTGGCTGGAAGTACAGCTGACTCTTGAACAACATGAGTTAGAACCAAATGGATCCACTTATATGTAAATTAAAAAAAAAAATGTGTAGTTGGCCCTCTGTATCTGTAGGGTTTGCATTCATGGATTCAATCAACCAAAGATCAAAACCAGCATATTTGATTCACAGTTTGGAATCTGCAGATGAATCCACAGGGAGTCCTTCTGGCTGACTGTATGCATTGCTCTACGCCATTCTATGTAATGGACTTGAGCATCTGCAGATTTTGTATCTGCAGGGTGTCCTGGAACCAACCCCCTGCAGATACTAAGGGAAGATTGTAGTTAAGTTTTGGAGGAGTCATAAATTATACATGGATTTTTGACTATGTAGGGGATCAGTGGCTCTAACCTCCATGTCTTTCTAGGGCCAGCTGTATAGGCTATTTCTGCTGTTCAGCATGAGTGTTGGACACTCTTTTCTTTAATCCTCTAGAGGTTCTTTCCTCGCCAGGAGTAATTTTCTCACATGCTCATACTGATGAATACTCTACTAAATGCCTTGGGTCTCCTTGGACTCAGCTCTGTCTCGTCTATGTGGGTCATTTGCTTCTTTATGCCACAACTTGGCAGTTCTCTCAAAGTAGTAAGTCAGAGCACTTACAGGGCTCACATCATTTGTTTTCCATCTCTCAGTAACCACTGTATTTCATTGCCTGGTGTTCAATATCTTGAAAACTGTTGTTCAATATATTTATTTTTTCTTTCTTAAAAAATTTTTTTGGTTGTTTCAGTCAGGAGGGTAAATCTATTCCCTGTAATTCCATATTTTCCAAATTAGCGCCTTAAAAAAGAAGTATGTCTATGGGAGAAGAAGTGATAGTGTTGGTAGTGCTAGAGTGGTAGAAATGCTTGTTGCTAGAATACTGTTAATTATGGCTAGAAAATGGTATGTTTGCCTTTCATCTCTGTTACTTCAGTGACATGGCTTCGAACAAGTTATTTATTCTTTCCGAGCCACGATTTCTTTATTCATTAAAAAAGAAAAGAAAAGAAATTGACTATCTGATTCACAGATTTAGTGTAAGGGGTTTAGATGAGATAATGTGGTATGCAAATTACATGCTACAGTGTTTGGTCCAAGGTAGCCCCTTATTTACCTCTCTTATTTCCCATTCTTACTCTTTCTTTTATTAAAAAAAAAAGTTAATTTTTTTTCTATCATGTTTTTAAATAGTTCGGGAGAAAAGCTAAAGGTTTTATTATAAGTTTCTTTAGGATGTAGGACATAGAGTTTTTGTTCTTTTCTTCCTTTATTTTTTCATACATCAAACATTCACTATATAAAAGGCAATGCACAGCAAACTATGGAATAAAAATATGCATGACAAAGTCCTTGCTCTCCACGAGCTCACAAACCAGCAAGGGATGTGGGCAAGTAACCTGCACTGAGATAAGATGGCACCTCAGAAACACCATGTCTATTTGCAAAAGAGAAAGTTGGCAGCTTGCTGGCAGACAGATAAAAGCACCGCGTCTGTATTCAGTCTGTCTTCAGCTTCTTTTGTTGTTTACTTCTTCAATATCTGATTTATTTCAAGGCTCAGGCTCTGATCCAGCTGACCCTGTCACTGCAGAAACCATTTGATTCTTTCTACTTAGTGTGTTCAAAAGTCACTTTGTGGTAGACCGTATCCTTAATGAGCTGCCAAAGCTGGGGCCAGAGTTCCCCAAGTCACAGCACCTCATCTGGGGGACTCACTGCCTCTGGACAAGGAGTAATTAACTAAGGCACGGACTTTAGGAAAAGATGAAAGGCATCTCTTTATAAGCTTCCCTTGATCTTGACACTGAAGGCCTAGATGACATTCTCATCAAGCTTTTACTAGCTCATCGCCAACCAATCAATAGAAATTTGGCAGAGAGGAAGAAAGAAGTACAAGATTTTTCTCCTTCAGGCAGGGAATTAAAACTAGCAGATTAAAGAAGGGCATTCTTACAGTAGACAGAGCAAGCCCAGGATTGGGAGTGAGGAGACCCAATTTTCAGTCTGGTTCTTTTATGTAAAATGGCATTAAACAACTACTTTGGAGTTTTTAAAATTCTAGGCTTTAAATGTGAAAGCAACGTACTATTCATATTCGTAAGAAGGCGCAATAAAATTTTATTATCACTTTTGTAATTTAAGAAAGATTTTTTGTTTTTTGGGTTCTTTCGTAGTGTAGCATTAAATTTGGCTATTTGAGACCAAGCAAAATGTGATTTTCCTTCCGACTACAGGAAATAAAGTAAATAAGTGTTTCTTTCTTTTAACAACACTTTAATGGAAACAGAAAGGTGCTTACAAACCACAGAAGTTTTATGTTCTGGCAAGACAGACTGACTATCTCTAGCCCCACCTGAATGTGGGTGACTCTGGTTGTAGGTGTGTCTCTTGTGGTCTCACGTCCTGTCAGGAAATTGCCCTACTTGCTGGAGGCCCAGGGTTCAGCTAACTCTTCTGGGTGGATGCAAATGGTTATTTGATCCTTAACATACGTCCTTAACATATGCCTGCTGAATGAGTGCTGGGCACCCAGAGCCCACCTTTCCCAGGTGGCAGCTTAGAACAATGGCTCAGAATTTGGGCTTTGAGGTTGGATTCCTTCTCTGCCACTGCCCTTGGCGCGTAAGATAATTAACTTCTCTGGGTTTCCGTTTTCTCATCTGTAAAATTGGGATCACAGTGACTGCATTAGGCTGATGTAAGAATTACATGAGGTAATACAAGTCAACACCTGACACAGAGCTGAGAAGACATTTATTAAGCCCAAGCAGTATAAGGCAGAGCAGATGATGATAACAATCAACAACTTAATAGTGTAAGAAGAACAGGAACTGTATTCATTTGGCACATGAAGAAACTGAGGTTCAGTGAACTTAAGTACTTTGTGGTTCTTGACTGGTCCTGTGGGCCAAACTTGACCCTAGGATATGAGGACTGTCTCACTGCTGCCTTCCTCCCAAATGTTCCAGGCCAAATGGTATCTGCCATATTTAAACAGAGGACTGCTTGCAACAGTCTTCAGTAGTGAAATGGCATGCTGATATTTCTGCTACTTGACTATAGAATCCAAGGTTTAGATACCATCAAGATCTTCCATTTTTTACACTACGACATTGCTTTCAAATAGAAGAGACCTCTTACAGAGACCCCTGAAAGTGGCTGTTATCTGCTCTTAGATAAGAGCTTGCAGAGTCAATAGATACTGACCTTTTACTCCTCATTACATATAGCCATAAAGCTCTTCTTTATGACTTAAAAAAAGATAGTTAACTTCCATTGAACCAAACATATTAGATAATTTACATACTAATCTAATTTATCATTACAATATCCCACAGAGATTTAGTTTATTACCTCTGTTTTATGATATCCCCCCCCCCCAACATTATACACTTTGCAAGGGAGGTAAAATTTGAATGTCTTCTTCAAAGAAGCTTCTTCCAAGCTTTTTCTCTTCAAGTATATGACACTGCCTTGCTCTTAACAAACAGACCAACAAATTGGAGCACAGGTTTTTCATTCCATTTAATTCACCAAAATAAAACTCAAAAATTACTTATTGAGATGTTACTCTATGTCCAGCTCTGCGCTATAGTTTTAAGCTTCTTAAATCTCATATCTTTTTCTTTTAGATTGTGCTATTATAGGGAAAGTTAGAGTTTTCATTGTTCAAAGCTACTGCCTGGAATATCTATTAGACTTAACATTGGGTTGGCCAAAATGTTCATTTGCTTTTTACTGTAAGATGGCTCTAGAAGTGCTTAGTTGTCTTTAACTTCATTCAAGACAATTTTGTTAGATTGCGTTGTGACAGCTGTCATATCAGTGTGCATTTAAGAAAAAATATGAAAATTGGTGAATTTTTGCATAGCCATAGCCATTTTAATATTGAAGATGAAAGAAAATATGCAACATTTTCAGCATATTATGCTTTATTATTCAAGAAAGGCAAAAACACAACCGAAATGCAAAAAAATGATTTGTGCAGTGTATGGAGAAGATGCTATGACTGATTGAATGTGTCAAAAGTAGTTTGCAAAGTTTCATGCTGGAGATTTTTCACTGGATGATGCTCCACGATTGGGCAGACCAGTTGAAGTTGACAGCAATCAAATTGAGACACTGAGAACAATCAACGTTATACCATGTGGGAAGTAGTCGCCATACTCAAAATATCCAAATCAATAGTTACTTGTGAAAATGAAAAATATGTCTTTTATTTTACAGAAAAAACTAAACAAACTTTTTAGCCAAAATTATTTTGTGGAGGTGGGAGATGGAAAGATTAGAAAAACAATTTATGCCAAAGAAAGGCCTCCATGTACAAGATCATTAGCTCTGTATGAAAAAGAATAAAGATGGTGGCATTTTATTAGGATAATATACTTATGGTGTAATATCAAGTTCTGAACCAAAACCAGACAGTGTAAATTTTAGATGTTCTTGTATCACTGTGAAGGAATTTAGGACTCAAGCAGGGTGGCTAGCTACAGCCTGCAGGCGAGATCAGCCCACAAGGATATTTCATCCACACTTGGCTCCCACTGAGAACAAGCAACAACATTCGGCTGTGGGTGGGTGCTGACTCACAATCTCTGTTGGTGCTCAGAGCCCTGCCAGTGCCAACTAGCTGCAGAGAGATGGGAAAAGCTAGTGGGAACTTGGTCTCCAAGGCCCCTCTGGCAAGAATCTCACAGGATTTGATGATTCAGTCCTGCCTGCCACAGATTCTGGATTGACTCAGCTCACCCATGGAGAGAGGCGTGCAAGAATGGCAGGTGGCAGTAGCAGAGAGTGGAATGTAGCAGAGCTGCCATAGAGGAGGTCCCTCTGGAATGAACCTTCAGGGTGTCCATGAGTCTCCAGGGAGAATTCGTGTGTGCTTGGCACCAGCTGATGCCTGCTGGCTGCTGCTCCTCTCTGCACTCTGCGAGGCCACGGCTGTACTTTGCTCTGCTGGGAATGGGAAGGAATGTCTTTCTTCAATTTGAGTTAACCTTTATTTTTGTTTGTGGACTCTTCTCCCTGCTGTACCCTGGGGAGCTAGCCTTGAGACACACTAAGCAGCAGACACAATGCTGGACTCAGCAATGCTGCTCTCCTGTGATGGCTCAAGCTGTGTGCCTGGCTTCTTGTTGCATGAGGGTGAGCTCTTTCTTCAGGCACTCTGAGTCACAAGGGGACCTTAATGAACAAATGTCTTAGTTGGTTCTGGTGCTGTAACAGAACACCATAAACTGGGCGGCTTATAAACAATGGACATTTATTTCTCACAGTTCTGGAGGCTGAGAAGTTTACGATCAAGTCGACGGCATACTTGTTGTCCGATGAGGACCTGCTTCTTGGTTCATAGATGTCCATCTCCTCACTGTGTCCTCACATGGCGGGGCGGGGGGTGGGGGGGCAGGGAGCTCTCTGGGTCTCTAAAAGGGCACTAATTACATTCATGAGAGCAAAGTCCTCATGATCTAATTACTTTCCAAAGAGCCCCCACCAGCTAATACTATCACATTGAAGATTAGAATTTCAACATGAACTTTGAGAGGAAACAGACATTTTCAATCTATAGCAACATGTTATTAATAAAATTAGTAAATCTACCTATTATTTCACTTGAATAATTAGAATTCTAATAGTTTGCTCATAATCAGGGAAAATGATTTTAGGGAAATTTCAAGGCTCTGTGAATATGATATAATATGGGGTCAAAAAATGCAAAAGAAGAAGAAAATAATATGGATAATGGGAAGAGTAGTGGATAGGATGGATAATATAAGAATTATATTTTAACCCACTTTAGGCTTAACAACAGAATTAAGTTTTTCAGAAGAGTCACAGCATGATGCATTTATATTTTGTAAATAAAGGTAAGTTTAAATTTGGTTTTAGAAAAATCAACATGGACAATGGAAAACTTCCCGATGTTAAATTATGAAAGAAAACCAATTGTAATATAGGATGGAGGGGACCATGTACCTAATTGTATAAGTCTCTTTTAACTTTCATTTTCAAGGTTATCACATTCAGTGAAGATAAGCACTACTAAAAGCTTGTCAGCTCTTTGTGAGACAGAAGAAGAGATTCATTTCTCTGCCTGTCTCAAGGAGATAGATGTGGATATCAGTGTCCTTTACAAAGCAGTCGGTGAGTCTAAACAAGATGAAGTGGCAGCATGTTGATGGAGTATATTCAGAGGTAACAAGCAGTCTTGCAAATGGCAATGTTTTCTTCATTATCCTGCAAACAAGATTTTAGAAAGCTTTTACAATAGGAGAAGGGGGGAAACATGCCATGCCAGGGCTAGAAGTTATGGGTGCATTGTAACTTGAAAAGGGCCAGCCAAGGTATGAGGACAAACAGTTTTCTTTGCCTGAAGGGCAAGAAGCACTTAAAAATAATAATAAAAGAGGAATATCTTAAATAGTAATTTAGAGCATCCAGAGAATAAAATATGCTTTGGACTATTTTCTTTTTTTAGATTACAATCAGAGTTACAATTCCCTTAGCAAAGTGTGAGCTGGGTAGCTCTTTGCATTAGAGATAGAGCTGCAATGATTTTAAAATATTATGTGGTCTAATTTCTTCTTTTAAGAGAGTAGGAAGCTGAAGCCCAGAGAGTTAATCAACTTACTGGGAATAATAGGGCAGGGCGAAAGCTAGCATTTTTGTTCTCGGTCATGTAAGTGTTATTCTATGATGTCCTGAATATACACTATGGCATGCAAAATAACAGGAGTTGTATGCACGTGTTTGTGTGTGTGTGTGTGTGTGTTTGAAAGACAGAGAGAAAGAGAGAGAGAGTTCAACAACTGTGTAGAGGTTGACATTTCTTTTGACTTCCATTAAGACTTCCCCTACTGGATAATATTATACTTCAGTGGGGCAGCCTCTCCTGAAAAACAAACACAAGGGCCATTTCCTCTATACTAAGTGGGACTCCTCCAGGTGCCAATGGTGTTGTCTGGAGAATTGGTATAGTTCCCGCTGCAGGCTTCTGCCTTTAGGGACCCTCAAAACTAGCTCAGGTCGAGGGACTGGACTCTGCCGAACAATAAAGAAAATAATGTCTTCTTCACTTCATCCGTCCTTGTTTCCTGGTTCCTCATGAAGAAAAACTCTTCTTCGAAGTCACTATTAACCCTATGCAAAGCAATTTATTTAAAAAGACGTTCAGAGTTCTTGGAAGTAGAGCAGACTCAACAAAAACTCACCCTTCACAGCATGCATAAAACACACACACACACACACACACAGAAACAGACATTCAAGCATTTTTCATTGGCTTAGATCTACAGCTCTTAAGAGATGAATAGTATTTACTTAAGCACAGGGCACATTCATTCAGATTCAAATAAGTAGTCACATTATTTGTGACTCTTGGATGACACCTAAATAAATAGAGGGTTATACCATGTTCATGAATTGAATGCCTCACTGTTGTTAAAATAACAATTTTTCTCAAATTGCTATATAGATACACACAAAATTTCTACCAAATTCCAAGCAGTTTTTGGTAAGTTCCAAAAATTTACATGAAAATGCAAAGGATTTAGAATAGCTAAAACACTTTTGAAAGAGAAGAACAAGTCTGGAAAATTTACACTAACCAATTTAAAAACTAACCAAAAGCTTAAGTAATCAAGACATAAGAATAAACACTGACAATGAAACACAGTGGAGTCCAGAAATAAACCTATATATTCATGGTCACTGGATTTTCAATAAAGGTACCAATGTAATCCAAGAGAAGACATAATCTTTTAAACAGATGGTGCTAGAATAATTGGGTATCTGTATGAAACAAAATGAACTTAGACCTTTACTTCTCACCATTAAAAACAAATTAACCTCAAAAGGATCACAGACCTAAATTTGAAGACTGAAACTATAAACTTCTAGGAACAAAAGCATAGGAGAAAGTCTTTATAACTTTGGCTTAGTCAAAATATTTTTTACATATGATACAAAAAACACTCTTTGTAAGGAGAAAAAAAGTTTGAAAAAATTATGCTGTTTTTACTATTCAAAATACTTCATTATGAAAATAAAACGATAAATGATAGATTAGCAGAAAAATACAATATTTGCCAATAATACACATTATAAAAAACTTGCATCCAGAATATACATAGAACTATAATACAAGAATAAGAAAACAAATGACCTACTTCAAAAATGGGTGAAAGATTTGAGTAGACACTTCACCAAAGAAGATATGCAAATGGTAAATATAGTCGTTGGGGAATGCAAATTTAAACACAATGAGATAGCACTATGCACCAACGAGAGTGACGATAATTAAAAAGAAATAATACCAAGTGCTGTCAAGGATGTGAAAGAACTTGAACTTTCAAATAGTATTGCTATAGCTACATTGGAAAGCAATTGGCGATATGTTAACAAGTTAAAAGTACACTTTCCTACCTCTGGCTGGGTGGCTCAGTTGGGTGGCAATCATTCTGTACACCAAAAAGTTTCTGGATTTAATACTGGTCAGGGTACATGTCTAGGTTGTGGGTTCGATCCTTGGTCGGAGTATGTATGAGACACAACTGATTGATGTTTCTCTCTCACACTAACGTTTCTCTTACTCTCTTCCTCTCTCTCTAAAAATCAATAAAAACATATTCTCAAAATCAATAAAAATGTATCCTTAGGTGAGGACTGAAAAAGAAAGTATACTTTTCTAGAATCTACCCAAGAGAAATGAAAAGATATGCCCACGAAGTCTTATATGTAAATATTCTGAGCTGTGTGATTCATAATAGCCAAGTAAAACATGGAGAAATTCTAAATGCCCATCAGTCTGTGTATGGATAAACAAAATATTTCCACTTTGCTGGATACTACTCAGCAATAAAAAGGAATGAATTACTGATACATATAGCAGCATGGATGGACCTCAAAAACATTACGGAAAGTGAAAGAAACGAGACACAAGAACTACATAATGTAAGATTCCATTAATATGAAATTTCTAGAAAATGCAAAGCTGTAGTTTAAAAGAAGCACATCAGTAGTTGTGTAGGGTTGGGGTTGGAGACAGGATTGACTGCAAATGGGCAAAAGGAAACTTCTAGGGATGATGGAAATTTTGTGAAACCAGGGTTGTGATGACTGCATAACTGTATACATTTATTAAAATGCATTAAACTGTAAACATAAAATTGATAAATATTTTGGCATGCAAATTATACCTTAATAAAGCTGTTAAAACATATCTGAGACTTCCGGCCAAGATGGAGGCTTAGACGGACACGCTAGGTCTTCCTCTACAACTATAGAGGAATACAACTACTTCAAAACAAAGGATAACTAGAAATTCCAGAAAATAAAACTACACGGAAGCCCAACATATGAAGTTATAAACCAGCGGTGCCATTTGGGCAGGTAAGAGTTAAAGAAGGCAAAGCTGTTTGCGGAGCGGCGGGCGGGGCGGCGAAAAACCCGGAGGCAATCAAGCCCCTGGCGTGCGAGACTCCAATCAAGCCCCTGGCTTGCGCGACTCCGGGCGCTGGGGAGAGCAGCCGCAGCATCGCCTTGAACAGTGAGGCCCAGGGGGGCGGGAGGACGGATCCCGGTCTCCTAGCTGAATAACTGTGTGAATCCATCTTGGACCCCCGCCCCCACAGAAAGCACCACAGGGCTGCGAAATAGGTCGCGGACAGGCAGGCGCCAGCCGGTCGCTGATTTGTGACGCGTACACAGGCACTGCCCCCGACAGCCAGCCCAGGAAAACAAAACGCATCTGTCAAAATGTGGCAGACAAATATAGAGATCCCGGTGGCACAACTCACCAGACAGCAGATAGAGAACCTGACAGATGAACAGATAAGAAACCTGTCAGAGGCTCAGTTCTGGGCCATTGTTATCAGGTGGCTTACAGAATTCACAAAAGAGCAGGAAAAAGATATGAAAGAAGCGAAAAACTTTCATAACGAAAGGAACAAAACCACATACGAGACAGATGGTGAGGAATCCAGAGTTCATTTCAACAAACTGGAATATGGAGAAGGAACAAGCAGTCAACCAATGCAGCGAGAGGAAATAGGAAGCAACAATGAGAGGATCAGAAACCTCTGGGACAGCTATAAAAGGCCCAACATAAGAATCATTGGTTTGCCAGAGAATGAGGAAGATGAACTAGAACTTGAAAAATTGAGTGAAAATATAATAAAGGAGAACTTCCCAGACTTGGGGAAGGGAATAGACATGCAGGTCCAGGAAGCAAGGAGAGTTCCCAAGAGACTGGACCCAGGGAGAACCACTCCAAGACACATTATAATCAAAATGTCAAAAATTAAGGATAAAGAGAGAATCTTAAAAGCAGCAAGAGAGAAGAAAAGAATTATGTACAAAGGGGTCCCAATTAGACTATCAGCTGACTTCTCAAGGGAAACACTACAGGCAAGAAGGGACTGGCAAGAAATATTCAAAGTAATGAAAATCCAAAACCTACAACCACGAATACTCTATCCAGCGAAATTGTCATTCAGAATAGAAGGACAGAGAAAGTGTTTCCAGGACAAAATAAAACTGAAAGAGTTCATTAGATCCAAACCACTGTTATATGAGATGTTAAAGGGACTGGTTTAAAAAACAGAAGCTAGGGAGATGAAACAAAGGCAAACGAAACAGGCAACGAGAGTGGAAAAGGAACTGTGGGTAAGGGAAGCATAGTGGGGGGAGGTCAACAGGGAGGGGGAGTGGGGAGAGGGAGGGAGATGATATAGGAATTGGGGATCATGGTAGGAGGGAATGGAATAGACGGAGAGAGATTGGGAGGAACTGTATGCACAACTAATGGACATAATCTAAAAGGGGGGGACAACTGGAGGGAGGGGGGCCACCGGGTGGAGGGGAGCAGAGGGAAGGGAAATTGGCACAAATGTAATATTTTAATCAATAAAACACATTAAATCTGAAAAAAAAAAAAACATATCTGAGCAGGGGATACAATGGTCATTGGTTGATTTCTTGTTTCCTAGTATCCATTTCACCATATTTTGGTACCCAGCTGCAATTATTTCCTTGTTGTCCATGGAATTCTCTGTTCTCCAAGCCAAAAAATGGGCAGTTAGTATTCCCTCTTGTAAGAGAGAAAATTCTACTTCAAAATCTGTTAAATAAGAAAGTAAGTAGTTCACAGTATTCAAGCCTACATATAACTAGACTCAGCTTCACTAAGGGGAACAAGGCATGCCTCACTAGCTATGATTGGTCACTTGGGTTCTCTGCCTTTCCTTGAACCAATCACTGTTTGCAGGAAAATGTGTTCCACATGATTGATCAGGAGTAGGTCATGCCCCTTTTGGTAACTTCACCAGAAACTTCAAGTTTTCTTTCTTTGGGGGATATGTCGCATTCTTAGTTTTAAATGCAATCGTTAAAAAATGTTGAATGGGCGACTTCTGGCCAAGATGGAGGCCTAGACAGACATGCTGGAATTCCCTCAACAACTAAGAAGGAATACAACTACCTCAAAATGCTGGATCTCTCTCAACAACTAAGAAGGAATACAACTACCTCAAAACTAGAGACAACCAGAAGTTCCAGAAAATCAAGTTGCATGGAAGTCCAACAAACAAAGATATAAAGAAGAAATACTCATCCAGACAGGTAGGAGGGGCGGAGCCTGGATAGAGAGGATGCAGTTTGCTGGTGGCAGCGGCAGCAGCGGCAGTGGCAGTGGCAAGCTGGCGGAAAGCACAGTCACACGGTTTAAAAAATGGGAAGGGACACCTGGGGAGTGTTCCCAGCTCCTGACCAGACTGCACAGCTCAGGGAAAATCAAGCCTTATTATTGCTGACTGTGCAAACCAGTGGGGGTTGGGGTGCAAGAATAAGCTGCCATCTCTCAGTGGAGTCTGCTTGTTTAAAGGGCCCCCACGGTCCTAGAACATCCGCAGACCCACCCACTCTGGGAACGACAGCCAGGACAACAGCTAGAGAGGTGCCGGTCCCATACAATAGTGGGAGAAGTGTCTGGAAAAGGGGCAAGTGCTGAACAAGCAGCATTGTTCCCTCTCTGACCCCTTTCCCACATACAGCACCACAACGCAGGGAAATAAACCGCACTGTACTGTTGAATCCCTAAGGCTCTGCTCCTTACAACGTAACAGGTGCAACAGCTCTACCTAGGACACAGAGGCAAACAAACACAGGAGCCTGTCAAGATAAAGAGACAGAGAAGTATGGCCCAAAAGGGGGAATGGATCAAGGTTCCAGTAGGAGAACTAAGCAATGAGGAGATAGTCAAACTAACAGATGCAGAATTCAAAACACTGGTGATGAAGATGCTCACAGGCTTGACAGATATACTAGAGTACAGCAAATGCATAAGGGAAGAAGTGAAGGCTACGCTAAGTGAAATGAAGGAAAATTCACACAAAATCGGTGGTAAAGTGAAGGAAACTTGGGTTCATATCAATGATTTGGAACATAAGGAAGAAAAAAACAGTCAACCAGTACAGAATGAGGAAACAGGAATTGAAAAAAATGAGGAGAGGCTTAGGAACCTCTGGGGCAACTTTAAACATGCCAATATCTGAATCATAGGGGTGCCAGAAGGAGAAGAGGAAAAGCAAGAAATTCAAAGCTTATGTGAAAAAATAATGAAGAAAAACTTCCCAAATTTGGTGAAGGAAATAGACGTACAAGTCCAGAAAGCACAGAGTCCCAAACAAGCTAGACCCAAGGAGGACCACACCAAGACACATCATAATTAAAATGCCAAAAGTTCAAGGTAAAGAGAGAATCTTAAAAACAGCAAAAGGAAAGAACAGAGTTACCTACAAAGGGGTGCCCATAAGACTACCAGCTGATTTCTCAAAAGAAACTTTGCAGGAAAGAAAGGACCGGCAAGAAGTATTCAAGGTGATGAAAAGCAAATACCTACAACCAAGATTACTCTAGCCAGCAAAGCTATCATTTAGAAATGGAAGGGCAGATGAAGTGCTTCCCAGACAAAGTAAAGCTAAAAGAGTTTATTATCACCAAGCCATTATTATATGAAATGTTAAAGGGACTTACTTAAGAAAAAGATCAAAACTATGAACACTAAAATGACAACAAGCTCACAACTATCAACAACTGAATCTAAAAGATAAAAACAAAATCCAACTAAGCAAACCAGAATAGGAACAGAATCATAGATATAGGGATCATTTGGAGGGTTATCAGCTGGGAAGGGGAAGGGGGAGAAATGGGGAAATGGTGCAGGGATCAAGAAGCAAAATAGACAAGGGGAAGTTAATAATAATATAGGAAAGGGTGAAGCCAAAGAACTTATATGCACGACCCATGGATATGAGCTAAGGGGGTGGGATTATTGGGGGGAAGGGGGATACTGGACAAAGGGGAACAAAAGGGAAAAAAATTGGGACAACTATAACAGCATAATCAATAAAATATACTTTAAAAAATGTTGAATGGGGATACAGTATTTGGATCTATAATGTAAAAGGAGATATGACTTTATTGGAAAGAGAAAGGGTTGGAGTAGAATGGACATTCCCTGTTTTTAGCTGCCTCACATCCATTCCAGCTTTTGGCACTGCCAAATTTCTTTCTTTCTTCCTTTGTTTCTTTTCTTTTCTTTCTTTCTTTCTTTCTTTTTTTTTTTTTTTCAGAAACAACCTCTTTTTATTTTGAAAATGGGAAGGGAGTATATGATTCTAGTCAAATTAATCAGATGCTTTGTTTAATAATGTGAAATCTGTGGAGGCTACAGAAAAGACTTAGGCTGGTTTGAATAAATGCACTCAAAAGAAGGTGCCCTGGTGACTCCTGGAGCTCCCTGGGAACTAATTGTTCAGCATTTCCATCAGTTATGTAAACTATTGCAAATATTTGTAATAAATTCTCTTTTTACATAAGCAAGTCAGATTTAGTGAGCTAACAGCAGGCATTATTAAAACAAACCAGCAATTCTTTTGATAAAAATATGAACAAAAACAGATGATGAAACTGTCTGTTGAAAGTTATGCTTTTATTAACAGTTCAAGCTTCGTGTGTCCTAAGCTTCAAAGGCCAATTTTCAAAATGTCAGTTTGGAGTAAGGAAAGGTTTGTTGATCAAGAAGGAGTCAGCTCCACAAGATGGAGGGTGCCTGGTAGCTTTTACAAATCCATCTTGGCAGAGCCCAGAATTCAGGCTTTTTTTTTTTTTTATGTCAAGGGAAGGGAGGAGGAGCTGGGCAAATGTGGGCTAGGAACCTAGACAGCTAGGCACCGACAGGGATCCAAGGAAGTGACAAATCGCTACATTTCTTTGTTCTGGTTGGTCTCTTGACCCTTGCTGGTCTGAGTCCAGAGGCCCCTGTAAATCTTCGATATAAACAGTCATTACTTTGTACACATTTCCCCCCCCTCTTCTGGAATGGCGCTTTCTGACAAGGGGCTGTTCTTGCAGAAAACTCGAGTCTCAAAGATAATTTTTCTTTTTAATTAGCATTATCTAGAGCAGGAGCTATTAGCCTGAAGGCCGTAGGAGGAATACAGGCCAGATTGAAGATAGAGTCGGAGACAGTGAGCATTTCCACCTGTCACACTTTGATTTTTTGTTATCTACCACATTTGTGTTTGTCCTTATGAGCATATGTGAGAATGTGTATCTGTGTGAGAATACATATGCATCACAGGTCAGGAGTGTGGATTTGAAGATAAGAAAGGGTGACAGTGAGGACAGCAGCTTTATATACTTTATATGCTGTAAGCCTAGACATGTGGTTTCAAAAGTATGGTTTGAATAATATGATTTATAGAGTTGTGGAAGCAGAATAATAGAAATTCCTTCTTTGAAGAAAGAAAGTTAGTTATGTCAGTCTTGCTTTAAATAGAGAATCAGATTTAATGAAAGAGGAATTGTGAAGCAAATGGGACCAAAGGTACTCTTTGTTGATTCAAGTTCTATGTTGTTAATTGCTTCTCTTTGATGACCAAGAGAAGTATGCAAATAGAATCCGTAAACCCATGGGCCGGAACAAAAAACTTGCTTTCTCACAGACCAGATTGAGACAACCTTTGAAGCAAGACTGAAACTTGGTTTTGCTCAACAGTAATTGGCATATTGCTGGATTGGGTTTCCATTCATTGTCAAAAAACACAGCCTCTCCTGCTCCCGTACTGTTTTAGGAGCCAACTAGAGTGTCAACCTTTGTGTTGTCAAAATCATGAGACATTATGAGGGGAGAGAAAGCATGACTAGTGTAGAAGAGAAATGATGGTTCAGAAATTGTACTTAGCTTTCCTCAAACATAACCAAATTTAAAATTAAATTAAGCTAAAATCTGTGTTTTACCATCTATACAAGTTTAACATAGTATTTTTTTTAAAAAAAGATGATCCTTTTATTACACTGTCTCCCTTTTGCTCAAGATGAAAAACAAAACAGAAAAAAAAAGTGTTCCAAACCATTTTTTAATCTAAAAGTCATTTGGAACTTTGTTTATGCTTCTGTAATTTATAATCTCTCGAGTAGAGCTCAGAGAGTCACAATAGGCCAGTATTTAATATGTTAATAAAATTATTAATATATTTTCCATGTAAGATGAAATTACAAAGTTCATTTTTATTCTGTGGTAACTGTTGGGATTTCATGAATAATAGATTTGCAATTAGAAATGCAAGGACCAGAGGAATTCTGGAGTTGGAATATTAACTTCAATTTCAACCACCGTCATTAACTGTCTGCCTAGTGTTTGAAAATGTCTAGCATATGATAATTTAAGGATATTTAAAAACATATCCAGATCATTTGAGTAGGGTTGTATGAATATCAGTATCAATAACTTCCAATTACTCTCTTTTCTAGACTGGCATACTCCAATTTAAAAAAAAAAGAAGCTGAAATATTTAGGTTCTTTAATTACAAATAGAGAAGAGACTAATAATTCTTATGTTTTATGATAAGGTGGTACTCTTACTTGAGCCCTGACATCAATCTTAAGCCAAGAGATACCCCTCTATGAACTGTCAAATGCAGTCAGCTGTCATCAGCAGTAACAAGCAGAAGATAATGTCCTGCTTTCATTTTATTCCTGCTTGAAAACTCCAGAGTCTGGCCAAGACTCAAGGACATAACAGGGAGTGTGGCTTATGTAAAATAAAGAGATAAAATTCCTGCTTTGTTTTCTTCCTCCCGCATGCCACCCTGTCCTCTAATACATCCCTATTCCTCCCCCATGCCAATGAAGTTCAGTAGGAGGGTGTCTCACCGTAGTGTCCTATATTACTTCATTCAGCCATATTATTACCCTGGTATTGTTAATCGGGTCATTTAGAGATTTTATCTCCTTAGAGAGAGGAGTGAGTCTACACAGGCAGCATTTATCCTGACAATGCTAATTAACCCATTATCTTGAGCTATCTTTCAATGTGGTTATTGAGTGTGACTATAGATGTTCAACAGTTCTCTCTGTACTTGGTATAGTTCCTACTATTATTTTTAAGGAAAAGTTACTCTCAATTCCCTACACCTATTTTTTTCTTAAACAAGTGGAGCAATGCATAGCCATAATTTATGGATAGATGTGTTTAACATATGACACAGGACACCCATATATATCTAAAGAGAAATAAAGCCCATGTTTCATAACTAGATACCCACCCATGTATCTTAACCATGAACACCATTATTATTTTCTCATTTGTAAAGAGAACAAATATTCTATGAAGTTTTCTTCACTGAATATTGAAAATAAAGAAAGAAAGAAAGAAAGAAAGAAAGAAGAAGAAGGGTAGGCACTGTTTGATTGATGGCTTTAATGTAGTATCTCTCAGATGCATGTAATGAATTAAACAACTTCTCAAGGTCCCTTTCACCTTTATAATGACATAAAAAAGACATTGTTACTTTATGATTTTAAACAAGAAAGAAAGTCAGAACCCAAGCTTCTTCTTCAAAGAAGGTTTTAGTCTAATTTTATTAGACTCACTTACTTTAATCTTTTTTGGTAGTTTGAAGTTTCACAAAAGGAAATATGAAGTGGATAATTTCTTGTATGTTATTAAAGACATTTGAGAAGTTGATAACATAGAACAGGTCAAGAGACAACAGGAGAACAAAAAGTAAATGGGAAAACAGTGTATGAAAGAAAAGAGGGGCAAGACCTCACATGTTATTATTAGTAGTTTCAAGGATGATTACATTTCTCTAACAGGGACTTCAGAGATCCTTCTGAGTCTAGTACAGGGCAATTTATTCTGATGAACAAGAAAGAATAAATTATAAAAATGGTTGTTATTCAATCATTATGGAGAGAAAGCCTCTTTTTCATTATTTGATAGAATGTTATATATTATTTCACTTAACAACTTGACAATTTTAGTTATCTATATTACTTTCCTCTTTTGACACCTGACATTCTCTCCTAACTTCCTTGCTCTAACTCTTTTTAAAATTATTTGTGTTGACTTCATTTTTGGAATGAAATGACATTTGTCTGAAGCAGCTTTAACTTGATGTTTAACTTCCGTAGGAGTCTGCCAATGAGTTTAACATTTAGGTACATTTGAAAGAACCTCTGGATGTTGTTTAGTGGAAGGAAGACCTTATTCCTCCACTATTCCCTCCTATCCCAAACCATTTATCTCTGATTTGATTGCTTACCCCAGAAATTATTTCCTTTGACTTAAAGTGCAGGAAGCCCTGGGAAGTATAGTCACTCACACCTTATTGTGAATGATGCTCAAGGGCTGGGCTTTGATAAGAGTGTAGGGATTAAGAACAAGAGAGCTCTGGCAACTGGTGCAACTGTAATTGCCACAGTGATGGTGGAAAGACTTCTGGATGCATAGTTGGGTCTGCTATTCACTCGCTCTGTAAACTTGAAGTCACTTCATTCTTCTTAACCTCATCTATTGCATATGACATATAAATGCTGGTTTACCAATAGGGTTATTTGAAGGCTCAAATGAGAGTATATATGTAACAAAAGATTTGCAAACTGTGAAGAGCTATGCAATGTAAGAATATTAAAGGGCATGGCCAAGGGGAAAGGAAATGTGGCCTAGGAATGGTTATCTTTGTCACCACTATGGTGGGTCCTGGTGCTTCTTTATAATCACACTCAGAATTCTGACAATTAAGATGACCAGGATTCATGTAACATTTATTTAAATGTTAATCTCATCTGCCCCAGCAGGTGTGGCTCAGTTGGTTGGGCATCCACAATCTGAAAGGTTTGATGCCCAGTCAGGGCACATGCCTGGGTTGCAAGTTTGGTCCCTGGTTGGGGTGAATGCAAGAGACAACTGATCGATGTTTCTCTCTCATAATAATGATTCTTTACCTCTTTTTTTTTAACTCTTTTCCCCTGTCTCCAGAATTAATAAAAGGAAAAAAGGTTAATGTTAATCTCACCTAAAATATCCTCCAACTTGACACATAAAATTAACCTTCACATGTCATTATACTCATGATCTCTAGGAATACATGGTGGCTAAATTGGGGTCTGTCTATGCCCCATTAGTGCAAGCTTTCTCATTTTAGGAAAAAGAATGAACTGAGGATTAAGATGGTATGAATTTGAATCCCAGGGATCCTTAGTAGCTGTGTCATTTGGAAAGACCTTTAGCTTCCATTATCATAAAGCAACTTGGGCCAATTTGTCTGTGCCTCTACTTCCCCAGAAGACATTTGATAATATCTGAAAACATTTTTGACTGTTACGACTAGGCTGGGGTAGGAAGAGTTGCTATCTGCATGTGATGGGTAGAGGTCAGGCATGCTGCTCACCATTGCACAATGTACAGGACAGCCTCCCAACAACAAAGAATCTTCTGGCCCCAAATGTCAATAGTGCTGAGGTTGTGAAACCTTTTGCTAGAGGCAAGGTAACCATGCTAGTATATGGTAAACTTGGAGAAGACTGGAAGACAAAAAGTTTGGAAGGCAAGATAACCAATAAAATGGTGCTCGAGTTTCAAAAGCAAATGTATGGACAATAGAACTTGTGTTATTTGCCAGTTTCTAAATAGAATATTGGAAAGGTGATGTTATAAGTTGACAACAAGAATTACTGGAGGCTAAACTATACTTGAAGAAAAGAAAGCAGATCTCAGGTTAGTAAGAACATAAGCAAACACATTAGGTTTTTACTGACTTTTTTCCTCATGTCACTGGCCCCTAGAATGCCATATGTTTGAAGCCCTAAGGTAGTAGGGTGATGGTGACATCACTGTTAGCAAGTGTTGTAGGTTAAAAGAAGGGAGGTGAACTGTTGCTAAGAAATTCAAGAGAATATTTTGCAAGCAAATATAAAGGGATAATAATTATAGTATAACTTACTAAATGCCTTAAAGTAATAGATTACTATTTTGTTAGTTCATAATTTATTCCGACAGTCTGTTTAACCATATGCACAGTATCTTGAATATGACTTAAATGTTAAATCCTAATTATGAAACTCTAACTTAAAACAATTTTAAGCAAGCCTATTGAGAATTAATGTGAATGCAAATCATGAAGTCACTCTCATTAGGGAAATGCACATTAATTTTAATTTTGGACCAAGTGTAAGCCTCTCTGAACTAATATTAACTAGACCTAAATTAAAAATAAAAATAGTCAAAACTTTAAAAAGATTGTATTTGCCAACTTAAGTTATCCAGGAATATATAACAGCTACCTGATTTCTCTATAAACAATTTTGAGATAATTAAAAAATTTATAGATTATTAGAGGCCTTCTAAACTTTTAAGATTGATTTTGTTGGCTGAGCTCTTGCTTTGTTTCAACAGACTTTCTTTGTACTTATTGATTACTGGAGTCAACTAACTGGGTCAATGTGCTGTGAGGGTCACTAAACAAACCCTCTTGTTTAAATTAATCAGTCTCTGAAAAAGAAGAAAGACAATTCAATTCTATCTACTTAATCAAAGAGAAAAATGAATACATCAACGCAAGTGTGAAATTTTTTCCAGTTGGCGTGCACAGTGAATGTATCTAATAATAACCTCTTGAATTTTCTGTCAAGCAGATCGATATATCTCTTTATCCATTACAGTCAATATTGTAACATTGCTGGATCATTCATTCATTATTCACCCCCTTACCATTTATTGAAACCTTAAATTGGTGCTTAGTCACTGTACTTTGAATAAGGAGAAAGAGACAATTAGGAACCTGCTCCCTAGTCTAGTGGGAGAGACGGGCATTACACAGTACAATGGGACACTGGATTTTATGAGATCAATATTCATGGAGGAGAGTTGAAGGAGATGAACCTGGGGCAAAGACAGTATGCCTATAAACTCCTACGGACATAAGAATTTATCTTGAGAAGTGATGTTGCTTGGGAAGGATGGCAGCAGGATGGTAATGAAAAGTGGTCTTATCTGTATATATTTTAAAGGTCGTCGTCGGCAGCCGTCCGTCTCGCGAGACGATGGTGTAGCTTCTTAAGAGTCTATCTGCACCGCCGAGAATGGCTGTGCAGTCCAACTCGGGAGTGACACGGTATCTGTCTCCTCCCGTGTTGAATCGACATCTTGTGATGACGCTGGAGTGTCCTCTCCAGTGAAGCTGAAGCTACAGAGCCTGGGCGGGGTGATATGGAGGGTCTGCTGTTGCCCATGCAGCAGACCCCCCCTCTCTTCGCAGCTGAAGGATCCAAGGGAAAGACGGAATCAATACAGCTTGGCTTCAGGTGCGCCGCAGGAGTTGCCGGTGTTGACTACAACGTCAAACCGCCTTAGGGACTCCGGCTCCGGATTTTCTGTCGGGGTTTACTCCCTTAGCCTTTCCCCTGAAGAGGTATGCCGCAAGGCAGCGGAGGTTTTTTGGAGTCAGAGTTTTCCTTCTCTGATGTGCCCTGACTGGAAGATCGAACCAGCGACACTTAGCTCGCAGGCCGATGCTCAATCCACTGAGCCAAACCAGCCAGGTAAAGCTAACAGAATTTGTGGGGTGGAATTTTTTAAAAAAAGAATGACTTCAAAGATTTTAGCAAAAAACAACTAGGTTGGAATTGCTATTTACTGAGAGTGAGAAGACTGGAGGAAGAGCAGGTTTGGGGAGGAAGTGTACTTGGTTTTGGATATATTGACTGTGACATGACAAATAGATATCCTAGTGGAGATTGGAATATGTAGCTGGGCGGTGTAAGCTTGGAGTTCAGAGGAATAGTTTACATTGGGAATTTACATTTGGGAATCTCAGGAATATAGGTGGTATGTAAAGTGGTGATCACGCTGGGATAATAACCGAATGAGCAAATACAGACAGCAAAGAGAAGAGATGAACTTCAACAAAATAACATGCAGAGGCTGGGAAGACGAAGAGGAATGAGCAGAGAAGACTGAGAAGGAGGGCCCACTAGGCTAAGGAAAGAATCTCAAAAGGGCGTGCCATCCAGGACTCTGAGTGAATACAGTTCCCTGAGAAAGGAGTGATAGACTGTGTCAAATGCTGCTGATAGGCTTGGTGATATGAAGACTGAGAAGTAGCCACTGGGCCTGGCAATGTGGATGCCCCTGGGACCTTGATAAAAGCAGCTTTGCTTGGAGGGTTGGTATAAAAACCCAATTGAAGTAGGTTCAGGACAGAATGGGGGGGAGAAAGCACATATAATTAACTTTTCGAAGGTGTTTTCTGGGAAAAGGAGCAGAGAAATGGGGCAGTAGCTAGAAGGCTGGAAGTAGCTGGAGAAGAATGTGGATTAAGTTTTTTCCAGTTAGTAGAGAATGGAAACATTTCTGCATCTGCATGCTAGTGAGAATTCTGGAGCAGAGAGAAAGGAAAAAAAAAAAAGGTTGCAGAAGCAGAAGGGACCATTCTAGGGAGGAGTCCTTGAGAAGATGGGATTCAAGGCACCGATGAAGAAGCTGGCCTTTACCAGGAGCCCAGACAGCTCACTGGCTGGGACATGAGCAAAGCAGAGGTGACACGTGTGTGTAGAAAGGCTGACAGCTTAGGTAGTGGGAATGTATTTCAGCATATTTAAGCACAAGCATACACAGCAGA
The DNA here is from genome assembly GCF_987537825.1 of Furipterus horrens. Classification (NCBI taxonomy): domain Eukaryota; kingdom Metazoa; phylum Chordata; class Mammalia; order Chiroptera; family Furipteridae; genus Furipterus; species Furipterus horrens. The sequence goes on along the minus strand of NW_028327171.1, from coordinate 185,628,760 downwards.
ATCCTTTTCTTCCAGTTTGGTTAATTGTAATCATACATTTCTCTGAAAGCCTAGAATGTTGTCCATTCTAGCTGCATTTTAGAATCCCAAGGAAGACTTAAAAAAAAAAAAAAAAAAAAAAAAAAAAGATTCCAAGGGCCCACCTCTAGAGTTAATTGGTCTGGATACTAACATTAAAAAAAAAAAAAAATCCTTTCCTCTTCCCTTTTGCGGCCATCGCTGAGGCGCGCGCGGTCAAAATGAAGTTCAATCCCTTTGTGACTTCTGACCGGAGCAAGAACCGTAGAAGGTATTTCAATGCACCTTCCCGCATTCGCAGAAAGATTATGTCTTCTCCTCTTTCCAAAGAGCTGAGACAGAAGTACAGTGTTCGATCTATACCCATCCGAAAGGATGATGAAATTTAGGTTGTACGAGGACATTACAAAGGGCAGCAGATTGGCAAAGTAGTCCAGGTTTATAGAAAGAAATACGTCATCTACATTGAACGAGTACAACGGGAAAAAGCTAATGGTACAACTGTTCACGTGGGCATTCACCCCAGCAAGGTGGTTATTACCAGACTAAAACTGGACAAAGACCGCAAAAAGATCCTTGAATGTAAAGCCAGATCTCGCCAAGTAGGAAAGGAAAAGGGCAAATACAAGGAAGAAACAATTGAGAAGATGCAGGAATAATGTAATCCTCTATAAAACTTTCATTAAAAACTTGAAATGAAAAAAAAAAAAAAATCCTTCCAAGTTTTTGAGAACCATTGGGCTAGATGGTGTAACATTTAAAAAAATAAGATTTTATCTATTTATCTCTTAGAAAGAGGGGAAGGGAGGGGGAAAAGAGGGAGAGAAACATCAATGTGTGAAAGAAATATCAATCGGTTGCCTCTTGCAGGTCCTCAACTGGGGACCTGGCCTGCAAGCCAGTCATGTGCCCTGACCAGGAATCAAAACAGCAACCTTTCATTTTGCAGGGAACCCAACGTCCTGAGCTACACCAGTCAGGGATAGATGGTGTAACATTTTATGCAGAGTGATTGACTGGAAAACTGGGTAATTTCGTGTGATGGTGGTATCAGCACTGTAAGAATCAGGACTCTACTATTTCAGGAAAGTAAGATCATGCAGGTTGAGTTCTCAAGGAAGCATCACTGAGACTGAGGTTAGTGTGCAGGATGTTTACTGTGGACAGAAAGAAAAGGATGTAGGATTGAGCTAAGGGGGAAGTCCAGCTGCAAAGCAACCTGTGCTGACCTCTGCAGACCCCACAGAGAGAGCTGGAACTAAAATGCCCCACTAGAGTTGTCCTGCTCTGGACCAGAATGACCAGACCTGCATGGATCAGTGTAGGTCTCCTTGAAAAGGGTGCGATGTTGGGCAAGGCAGCGCTCTGCAGTTGAGGCTGACCATGAAGGAGCTGAGAGCTGAAAACTGCCTGCTGACACCACATCCAGCGGCTGGGGCCAAAGCTTACCTTGAGAGGGACTCCCGGGGGAGCATCACACTGTCCACTGCATACGCCAGTGTCAGAGATCAAGGTACCTGGTTCTGGTCTCAGACAACATGAGCTTCCTCCCTGAGCCCCAGGAGGTTCACCGAAGAGTCTTTGTCTCCTGGAGAAACATGTTTACCAGTTTATGAATCAGTGTTATTATGTGTCTTACATTTTTGTTACATACACAAACGTAGCTGGTTTACAGATCTGATCAATGTCTTGGACAACTGCAGTGGAAAAAGTATTAGTTTATAAATGTGTGGTACCTGGCTATGCTTAACTCCACTTTTTGTGGTGTATTCTCTGACAACAAATGAGTTTTGAAATTGAAGGGAAGCTTTAGATGAGTTTTTCTTACTGTCAGTCAATTTGCATTTTAAATGTCTAACAATTAAAATTATGAAGACAACCAGGAATATGGATCAGTGGACAGGAGCAGGATGTCTGAGATCATGACAACAATGTTCACGGTAGTGAGGAGAGTGTAGCACAACTTGATATCAAGGAGGCGTGTTTTGTCCCTGAGACCCATTGCAGCAAAGAAGCTGAGAGCACTTCTTCCACCACAGCTAGAAAAATGCATAAAAAGCTAAATGGAAAGAGATATTGAGAAAGAGATATTAACTTAGATGTTAAATTTGGAGCTTGTCACTGAGGAGTTCCAAATGAGTTCAGAGCATGATGGCTTTTACAGCCATTCCTGTTGCATTGTTGTTGTTTTTTAAATGTAAACATTATGAAGGAAAAATCACAAGAAATCTTTCAGCTAAATGGAGACATCATAGCTAGAAGCAGTGTAATGAAAAGCATAATCCCTAAGCAAATGGAGGCTTGCTTGGTGGTTCCTTCAAGGTTAAATGAATTAGAGGCCCTTGCCTTATTGCTGTGAAGCTGTGAAAGCTGACTTCATCTTAGGAAAATGAGGAAGAAGAAGGGAGAAAAGCCCTCATAGAAAAGTATACTTTGAGTTGACTGAATATTTACTCAAAGGAGACTTTTAAGCAAGACTATGTAAATTAGCTTTGAATGGCAGATTTAAATGACCCTTTCCCTCCCTTTATCAATAGAATGGGATTCCATAGGTGGTTGAATTCAATTACAGAAATTAAGAACACAAACTTACTTTATTCTTCAGTGTTTAATATTAGTTTTTATGTTACAAATGTTTTTCATTTTCTTGAACAATAGTAATTCTCAAAGTGATTTTAAGTATTTAGCATATATTTTATGTGATGAAAATTATCGTTGTCGGCAGCCGTCCGTCTCGAGAGACGATGGTGTAGCTTCTTAAGAGTCTATCTGCACCGCCGAGAATGGCTGTGCAGTCCGACTCGGGAGCGACACGGTATCTGTCTCCTCCCGTGTTGAATCGACATCTTGCGATGACGCTGGAGTGTCCTCTCCAGTGAAGCTGAAGCTACAGAGCCTGGGCAGGGTGATATGGAGGGTCTGCTGTTGCCCATGCAGCAGACCCCCCCTCTCTTCGCAGCTGAAGGGTCCAAGGGAAAGACGGAGTCAATACAGCTTGGCTTCAGGTGCGCCGCAGGAGTTGCCGGTGTTGACTACAACGTCAAACCGCCTTAGGGACTCCGGCTCCGGATTTTCTGTCGGGGTTTACTCCCTTAGCCTTTCCCCTGAAGAGGTATGCCGCAAGGCTGCGGAGGTTTTTTTGGAATCAGAGTTTTCCTTCTCTGGATGAAAATTATATATATGATAAAATAAATAACATTCACCATATTTATACAATGGGCAAGTGAGTTAACAAGTCTTTCCCTTGAAAATAAAAGACATTATGTCATTGACCATATGACACCAGAGATTTGAATTCTCAGCAGACTAGCACAATTACAAAAATATTATAGTATTTGACACCTAAAATTATTTTTCACCCATCATCACATTTGGCAACATTGCTGCCATGGTTATTCTGACACGGCTTAAAAAGTAATGGAAAAAAACCCATTGCCATTTGTGTCCACAGTTTTATGTAAATCTCAGTTATCAAAATACTGTGGCATTCATTCCCGGAAGAGAGAAAAATTGGGTGTCAAATCTGATATATGTGGCAGCAGCAAAAGCAGCCTTCGTCTTTCATTCAGCTGGATTTTCTCAAATTGTTAGTTCATTTCATGAGAGATTTAATTAATGCAATAACTTTTCACCCATTCATTGGCAGAGGTAGGAAATTTGGTTATGTCATGTAGAGGATGGCAAAATTTGCACATATTTAAAGATAAAAAAGACATTCCAAATGAACTTTGAATTTGTCTAGTTTTAATTTAAGCCCCAGACTCCTTAGCAATAGCTCTCCAGTCTCTGTTGTTAGTAGTATTTTTTTAAGGAAGTTGGAGAAACGTTAATACGGGCAAATGGAAAGCAGAAGAATTTTAATAGGCTTTATTTTTTTAGAGCAGTTTTAGGTTCACAACAAAATTGAACAGAAAGTATGGAGGGTTCCGTGGATCCCCTGCCCCTCTCCCCCCACATGCATAGCTTCCCTCATTACCAACAGCACTCACCAGTGTGGTGCATTTGTTACAAATGATGAACCTGCATTAACACATCATTATCACCCAATGTCCATATTTTACATTAGAGTTTGGTGCTGTACATTCTACAGGCTTGTACCAATTTACAGGTTTTTAAGCAGGGGAGCAGAGTTGTTTTTAAAACTGTGTCATAAAATATGGTAACCACTAGTCACATATGCCTATTTAAATTAAAATGAGCTAAAATTAAATATCAATAAAATTAAAAACTAAGGTACTTGTTGCTATAGCCACATTTTATGTGCCTAAATAGCATAACAGCTACTACATATGGTTACTGTGCTATTAGACAACACAGATAAAGCACATTTCCCTAAAGCAGGAAATTCCATTGGCTAGTGCTGATATAGAGGATGGATTGCAGAGAAGAAAAACTGGTAGCAGGAAAAACAACTACTAATTTATTAATGTAGTAAAATATTGGCTAAAAAATGAGGCAAAAACTTATACTCCATGATGCTTCTTTATACAATGCTTTCAGCATTTTATTTTTCTTTTTAAGAATCACAGTTTGTAAGGAAGAAAAAAAAAGAATGTAATTTACTAAAATAAATTGTAGTTTAGACTGAATACAGTATTTTGTTGTAATCACAGAATTCCAGTCAGAAACGACCCTCAAGGTCGTCTTCACTTTGGCCACTCAGTTTCTGTTTGAACACCCCAGGAGTTTTGAGCACACGATGTCCCGAGGCACATTGTCCCTTGGTAGACTGTCCAGGTGGGGTCTATTTCCGGCGGATTTGTACAGCGTCTGGAAAGCTAGGCAGGGGGTTACAAGTGCTGATGGCCCCTCCAGCAAGGAGCTGAGCCACAGAGGATGAGGGACGCCTGCAGTTTGGTCCAAGCCCCACGCTGGGAACACATGGGAACACAGGCCGTCTGTGGGTCTGTTTTCAACCTCATCATGAAACAGCAAAAGAAATAACCGTCTCTAAAGAGACACAAGATAAAATTATATGGGTTAATGTGCTTTGAAAAATCTAAAGTGCTATACATGTAGAATTTTTTATTACAAATCCCTGGGGAATTGTGGTGACATAACCAAGTCTAGGACAGCTGATATTATGGTGGATGCAAGTCTTAGGGAGATCCTGATATTATTTCCAGAGGCCCAGTGTACAAAAGAAACTTGTTAAAGAATAAAACATATAAAGTTATATAAGGTAATCGGAACATGCATATATAAAGATGAATGTATTCCTGGTCCAGGAGCTCAGAAAAAGGCATCCTCTTAAATATATTTTTATTATTGGCTCAGGTAAGAACTTGAAAATTCAGGTCTCTAAAGCAGTTCGAAAGCCTCAAGACAGGTAGACTTGGAGAACTAAAACAATGCTATGAAAGAAAATCCTAGAGTTTTTAAAAAATAGATGAATCCTCAATTCCTATGTTGATTTTTTAAAATTAGTTTTCTATTTATTAATTTAACAGGATTTTTGGGCACCTGGAAATAGCATGTAAGTGCAACACACACACGATGTTAGGTGCATTGTTGATTTCACAAATTTCTTTTTTTTTTTAAGTATATTTTATTGGTTATATTGTTACAGTAGTTCCAATTTTTTTCCCCTTTACTCCCCTCTGTTCAGAACCCCTTTCCTTCCAGTAATCCCGCCCCACTTAGTTCATGTCCACGGGTTGTGCATATAAGTTCTTTGGCTTTACCCTTTACTATATTATTCTTTAAAAAAATAATTTATTTATTTCTTTGTTTATTTTATTTTTAGAGAGAGGGGTAAGGAGAAAGAGAGGAAGAGAAACATCACTGTGTGGTTGCCTCTCATTTGCGCCCTCAACTGGGGACCTGATGTGCAACCTAGTAATGTGCCCTGACTGGGAATTGAACCAGCGACACTTGTCTCACAGGCAGATGCTCAATCCACTGAGCCACAGCAGCCAGGGCTTCCTATATTATTCTTAACTTTCCCCTGTCTATTTTGTACCAACTGATGATGTTTCTTAGTCCCTGACCATTTCCCCTTTTCTCCCCCTCCCCCCTCCCAGCTGATAACCCTCCAAATGATCCCCATACCTATGATTCTGTTCCTATTCTGGTTTGCTTAGTTGGGTTTTGTTTTTATTTTTTAGATTCAGTTGTTGATAGTTGTGAGTTTGTTGTCATTTTAGTGTTCGTAGTTTTGATATTCTTTTCCTTAAGTAAGTCTTTTTGACATTTCATATAATAATGGCTTGGTGATGATGAATTCCTTTAGCTTCACCTTGTCTGAGAAGCGCTTCATCTGCCCTTCCATTCTAAATGATAACTTTACTGGATAGATTAATCTTGGCTGTAGGTTGCTTTTCATCACCTTGAATACTGCTTGCCAGTCCCTTCCTGCCTGCAAAGTGTCCTCTGAGAAGTCAGTTGATAGTCCTATAGGCATCTGCCTGTAGGCAACTCTCCATCTCTCTCTTGCTGCCCCCAGGACTCTGACTTTATTTTTCATCTTTGGCATCTCAGTCATGATGTGTCCTGATGTGGTCCCCTCTGGGTCCAACTCGCCCAGGACGCTCCATGCTTCCTGGACCTATATGTCCATCTCCTTCGCAAAATTTGGGAAGTTTTCCTCATTTTTTTCAATTCTTGCTTCTTCATTCTGCACTGGTTGACTGTTTTTGTCTTCCTTATGTTCCAAATCATTGCTTTGAACCCCAGTTTCCTTCCCTTCTCCATTGGTTTTGTATGGATTGTCCTTCATTTCACTTAGCATAGCCTTCACTTCTTCTTTTATGTGTTTGCCATACTCAAGCATATCTGTCAAGCCTCTGAGCATCTTTATCACCAGTGTTTTGAATTCTGCATCTGTTAGGTGGTCTATCTCCTCATTTGTTAGGTTGGCAATCTCCTTGTCGCTTAGTTCTCCCACTGGAACCTTGATCCATTTCCCATTTTGGGCCATACTTCTCTGTCTCCTCATTCTGACAGGCTCCTGTGTTTGTCTGCCTCTGCATCCCAGGTAGAGCTGTCGCTCCTGTTATGTTGTAAGGGGTGAAGCCTTAGGGATTCATCAGTACAGGGTGACATGTTTCACCACGTTGTGGCACTGTATGTGCTGGAGAGGTTTGAGAGGGAACAATGCCACCTGCCCAGCACTCGCCCCTTTTCCAGGTACCTCTCCCACTTCTGCACCAGACTGGCACCCCTCTAGCTGCTGCCCTGGCCATCATTCCCAGAGTGGGTGGGTCTGCGGACATTCTAGGACCTTTGGGGCCCTTTAAACAAGAGGACTTTGCTGAAACTGGCAGTTTCTGCCTCCGCTCCAACCCCCACTGGTCTGCACAGTTAGAAGCAATGAGGCTAGATTTTCTCTGGTGCTGGGACCATGGGCTTCGAGGTTCGGTGAAGAGCTGGGAATGCTCCCCAAGTGTCCCTTCTGACTTTTTAAAACATGTGACTGTGCTTTTTGCCTGCCTGCCACCGCTGCTGCAGCCACCACACCATGTCCTCTCCACCCCAGCTCCGCCCCTCCTACCTGTCTGGATGAGTATTTTTTCTTTATATCTTTGTTTGCTGGACTTCCATGCAGTTTGATTTTTTGGGACTTCTGGTTATTTCTAGTTTTGAGGTAGTTGTATTCCTTCTTAGTTGTGGAGGGAGATGCAGCATGTTTGTTTATGCCTCCATCTTGGCTGGAAGTCACAAATTTCTTATGAGAACTGTATGTGTACTTTTTCCTCTCCCAAGGATCTCCCAGCCACAGTTTGAGAACTTATCCTCTCCACTGCACAAGTCTGTCCCTCTCTAAGTTGCCTTTGACCAACCTTCACTTTTGCCTTACCTCCATCATTTTCCCAAAGAACAGTGGATCGTGACATGAAGCATTTCTTGGACATCACTCTTCTCCTTTCAATTCCTAAGACTGAAGAATGTCTTGGTGATTTTTTTAAAAACTTGAGATATGATTGAAATATAACACTATTACTTTTAGGTGTACTAATTTAATCAGAATGACTTTACAGAAGCAGAATAGGAATAAAAAATGCCCAGATATTCTCCAAGAAAAGCACGTCAGTTTAGTAGCTGGCCAGTTTCCAGAAAGGGAAAAGACCAAAAAGACCATTTTTCAAAGGTAAAGACAGTGACAACACTGACATAATTTGGATTTTAATCAAATAAAAATTGGCTGAGGTCCTTGACTATGTCCCTACATAAAAAAATAGACACAAATTCTGCAAGTACTGAACGTTGCTCTCTTTCTGTTGAGACAGAGGGTATAGAGGGAAGAAAGCTGTGCTGGTTTTCAAATTGAGAGTAATAAAAAATCATGTGTGAAATAAATGTATATTGCTAGAATTTATGCAGTTTTCTTTAGTAACTGAGTCTGTCTTCATTTATGAAACAACTGTACCATGTACAGTTTCACTCGGGTGCAGTGGGGGATCAAAAAGTAGTAGAATAAAAGGTAATGCCCAACAAATGCTTAAAATCTTTCTCTTATAAAAATGGGAATGGGTTTTCAAAATGCCTTAGAAAGACAACTAACTGCCCCTGCTCCTTACCTGACAGGTGACTGTCTACTCTCAGGCAGTCACTTCTCCTGGCCCCAGGTTCTCATTGATATAATTTAGGGACTTGATTAGGTGAGTTGTGAAGTATCATTAGGCTTTATTTCTATTTGACACTTGTTTACATATTTTATTGCATTTAATTGTCACAAAATTCTGTAAGAAGTTATTATCGTTACACTGTTTTGCAGACCTGACTTTGTGAGAGTAAGTGGCATATTCAATATCACAGATCTTGCAAGAGACAAAGCTAGAATTTAATCCCATACCCACAACACCACAGCCTGTGTTTTGCACAGTGCCAAATCACCTCTGTGGCAAAATCTATGATTAATGTAAATTCTTCGACCAGAGGTACGTATATTACATTACAATTCCAGAAATGTAAATTTCTCAACCAGTTAGATACCAGGGCACAAGAGCTGGAGGTAATAGATTCAAAGCTCTATGGTTCAAATGGTGAGCTGTGATGAGGATGTGATGATATCAGTTTAGCTTATGTGAAAACCATCTGATTATTCTACTTTGTGTGACATTTCATGGGGATGTAATGTATAACATAGGCAATATAGTCAGTGATATTGTAATAACTATGTAGGGTGCCAGGTGGGTAAGTACTAGAATTACCAGGGGGACTCACTCATCAATTATATCATTATCTAACCACTACCCTGTATACCTGAAACAAATTAACAAACAAAAGCAAAAGACTTTGTGTGACATTCAATTCACTTTTATTAAAAAAGTTTTACTTTGAGGTAAGTGTAGATTCATATGCATTTGTAAGCAATAATACAGAGAAATCCCATATATACCAGTGATGTTCAACTGGGATACCATGGCAGGCACACAGGTATGCCATAAGAATCTTTAAAACATGCAATATCTGACTATTTAGTCAAGGGAACTGACATCTTTTTCCTTAGATTTTAAATTTAAAAAAAATGACAGCAGCCAGCACAACAATAGTCATCTAATGTGAATGAATCAAAATTGTACCTATTGGTTTTGTCAGATCGGCAAAAAATATAATATAGTTTTTGGTGTGCCCCAGAATTTTAGTAATTAGTTTATGTGTGCATGAGATGAATAAAGTTGGAAATCGCCTTTATATTCCCTTCACCCAGTTTCGCCCCACAGTAGCTCCAGCATTACTGTAACACAGTATCACAAACAGGAAACTGGCATTGATGCAGTCCATCGCTTTTGTTCAGATTTCACCAGTTATGTAGGCACTGATTTGTGCTGTGTGTGTATTTAGTCCTATGCAATTTTATGACATGGGTGTACATGTGATTACAACATACAGAACAGTTCCATCACAGAGATCCTTTGTACTTCCTTTTTGTAGCCACGGCCATTCACCTCCAATCCATGGTAGACACTAATCTGTTCTCTAGTCTTTTGTCATGTCAAGAATGTCATATAAATGGATCATACAGTAGGTAACCTTTTCAGATAGACTTTTTTTTTTACTCTGTGTAATTTTCTTGAGATCCGTCTAAGTTGAATGTCTCAGTTCCTCTTAATTGCTGAGTAGTATTTCACATTATCGTCGGCAGCCGTCCGTCTCGAGAGACGATGGTGTAGCTTCTTAAGAGTCTATCTGCACCGCCGAGAATGGCTGTGCAGTCCGACTCGGGAGTGACACGGTATCTGTCTCCTCCCATGTTGAATCGACATCTTGCGATGACGCTGGAGTGTCCTCTCCAGTGAAGCTGAAGCTACAGAGCCTGGGCAGGGTGATATGGAGGGTCTGCTGTTGCCCATGCAGCAGACCCCCCCTCTCTTCGCAGCTGAAGGGCCCAAGGGAAAGACGGAGTCAATACAGCTTGGCTTCAGGTGCGCCGTAGGAGTTGCCGGTGTTGACTACAACGTCAAACCGCCTTAGGGACTCCGGCTCCGGATTTTCTGTCGGGGTTTACTCCCTTAGCCTTTCCCCTGAAGAGGTATGCCGCAAGGCAGTGGAGGTTTTTTGGAGTCAGAGTTTTCCTTCTCTGATGTGCCCTGACTGGAAGATCGAACCAGCGACACTTAGCTCGCAGGCCGACGCTCAATCCACTGAGCCAAATCAGCCAGGATATTTCACATTATAATGCACCACAATTTGTTTAACCTATGAAATGACATACGGACTGTTTCCAGCTATTGTCTATTATGAATAAGGCTGCTATGAATATTCATGTACAAGTTTTTGTGTGAACATATATTTTCATTTCGCTATGATAAGTGCCCAGGGGTGCAACTGTTGGATTGCATGCTAAGTGCATGTTTAGTTTTTTTTTTTTTTAATTAATGTTACTTCCAGAGATTTTTATTGGTAATTTTACTAGTTACTGTTGTGTTCTGGGGAGTAGGTCTGCAGATACAGAACCTAGTACTGTTAAATATTGAGGTTCTTTGTACATTCTATACATAAGTCCTTTGTCATATATGTGGTTTGCAAATACTTTGTCTGAGTTTGCTCTTCATCCTGGCATACAATTTTTTTTTGAATTAATTTTTGCATAAGGTATAAGGCTTAGGGTGAAACTTTCTTTCTTCCTTCCTTCCTTTCTTTCTTTCTTTCTTTCTTTCTTTCTTTCTTTCTTTCTTTCTTTCTTTCTTTCTTTCTTTCTTTCTTTCTTCCTTCCTTCCTTCCTTCCTTCCTTCCTTCCTTCCTTCCTTCCTTCCTTCCTTCCTTTCTTTTTTGCCAATAGCTGTCTAATTTCTCAAGCACCATTTGTTGAAAAGGATATTCTTTCCTCTGTTGAACTGCTTTTGCACTTTTGGCAGAAACCAGTCAGATGTATTTTGTGGATCTATTTCTAGGTTCTTTTCCCTTTTTTTATGTGCCAATCCCTCCATTAACACCATACTATCTTTATTAATGTAATTATACAGCAAGCCTTAACATAAGATTGAGTGATTCCTCTTTTACAAAATTGTCTGAGCTGTATTGTGTCAGTATAAATTTTAGAATAAGCTTGTCTATATATATATTAAAAAACCTTATTGGCAATTTGTTAGGAATTACATTAGAACTATAAATCAATTTGGGGAGAATGAACATCTTTACTATGTCAATCCACTTTTGAATGAATGAAACACTTAATTCATTTTTGCTGTTTTTACAAATGTAAGTGAAGAAGTGACAAAGCTGTTTGACTAATTCATAATAAAAATATATTGGCTTCAGCTTACCACTAAGTGAGAGTGCTTCTTTTTCTCTTGAATTCCTTGGCTTGATATAACTTTTTACATTAATGTTTATAAGCATAATTTTTGTTTCTGTATAGACATGAATAGTCAAGAAAATTATGACTTGATCTTCAAACTACAAATAAATGTTTGAGTTTTTGTGTGAAAGTGGATGATTAGGCCAAATGACTCATGGATTGTAACCTTCCAGACAGGACTCAGAATATGCTAAACCTTCCAAAGCTTCTCTGGATGGAAAACTATGTTGCTAGAAAAGGATTTTTACTGTACCCCTTATTTAATTTATTTTTTAACTTATTTTTAAAATAATTTTTATTTAGTTTTTTTTTCTTTATCCTCACCTAAGAACATTCTTATTGCTCTTAGAGAGAGGGGGAGGGAAGGAGAATGAGAGGGAGAGAATGAGATGTGAGAGAGAAACACCGAATGGTTGTCTTTCATACATGTCACAACTGGGGACCAAACCTGGAACCTAGACTTGTGCCCTGAGCAGGAATCAAACCCATGACCTTTTGGTTTGTGGGACAACTCCCTACCAACTGAGCCACATTGGCCAGGGCAACTCCCTCTTTTAAATAAGGTTAAGTCTGAAAAGGACTTACCTCAGTGCAGCTTTTCCATTTTGTTTTTCTAGTTTTTATTACAGCCAATTCCATCAGGTGAGTGACCCCAGAGAGAGAGAAGGGAAAATTAAACTCTTCTGGCCGGCACAATTACTCCCCTCAGCCGAAAGCTGGTGTGCATGACAGCATTTTTTTTTGCAGTTACATTTAGGGGTCACAAGATTGGTGGATAATTATGTATGCAGTTGTCACAGTTATCAATCTTTCTGCTTTAACAATAAAAACAAATCTCCAAATTTATCTTTATTTTTGCAGCTGCAGTATTTTTTAATTACAGTATTGTTTTATATTAAAAACTTTTTCACCAGCCAATAGAATGAGACTAGAAAGAAATCTTTCTAGAACAATGTATTGGCAGTTATTTATGTTAGAGGTTGGGATAGAAGAAAGTACGTGGATGATTAAAATTCAGGCAGTAGGGTTCTTGCTTTAAACTAGAATGAAGAAACTTGTTGACTATATATTTGTATTGCTACTAGTTTTTGCTTCTTTGTTGAAGGTGAATGAATGTGAAAAGTTTTATTGTGTGCGCAAATCACTTTCTATATAGTATCCCTATACTATTTGCTTTTCCTATGTAAGTTCATATAGCACTCTCTGCAGCTTATTTATTAGGCAGTATATTTTTTGTGGCACATGATACTCAACTCAGTGCATTGACCTGAATAACTGAAGAATCAACACGGAGACACAATTGGATTGAAAGAACCTAACAGTGTAGTCATGTCTTAGTTTCTTTCCATCCATTGTCTCTGCTTTCAAATCTGTAGGCTCATTTTCAGGCAGGCTTTCCCTCTGTGTGTGACTGTGGATCAAGGCTTATCTTATGTTCTTGAATTTTCCTCTCCTGTTTACTCTTGTAACTAGGACTTCAAAGTCCTGTAATAGATCTAATTGGGACATGTGTTCATTCATGAATCAGTTACTGATTCATGAACGAGTTAGTTCACCTGGTTCTATCAGAGCCAAACACTGAATAACCAAGAATTGTGGTGGAGAAAGATTGCCTATTTTATTATGAATAGTCCACCCAGGGGAATGGGAAGCTAATGCTCAAAAGCTCAAACTCCTGGGTGGTTTACAGACAGGAGATTTTATAGAGTAAAATCACAAATCATCATGAGTAAGGGGTTTAGGATCCTGAGTCTTTCTGACTTGTCAAGAATGAGTTAAGGGCAGTAAATCGTTATTTCAGGCCTTGAGGTCAGCTTTAGCATCCCTCAGTCTGAGGCTGTTCCAAATGTAGCTTAGAACATAATACTACCTTTAGCTTAACAGAACCCAGAAATTGTGATCCTCAGTCAAGGACTGGCCATTGTTTCTGGTTGCATCAGGGGGTTAATGACTAGTAAGGGAAAGGGCTAAAGCAGGCTAAGGCTCACAGGGCAGGCTGCAAAGAGTCTGTGGCTCCATATTAAATCAAAATCATACATTAAATCCAGACCCTTAGTTTCAGCTTGTCCTTAGCTTTGTGGGCTGAAAGACATCTTAACAATGCATGTTCCTGGGTTATCATGATGTGCAGGAGTAGAAGCTATACATCTTGTGACTTTTACTTTTGTGTGCTATGTGCTATATGGGTTAATTACCCACTTCACCCCAACCGCCCCCGTTTAACAGGCCCTAAGCTAAGCAAATTCTAGAATGGTGAACAAGTGCTACATGACTTCTTTCTTGTGGCTATTAGTCCAAAGTAGCATACAAACGTATTAAAAAATTAAACCTGTTTCTAAGGGGTCTTAACTCCTTGGTTTCAAGGTGTGTGTGCCTGGAGAGAAGTGGAGGGTGGGTACCTGGGCTGGCAAAAGTCAACAGATTTTTACTACACCTGGTTCTAAAGAGCTGATCATTAAAGAAACAACTGGATAATGTAACACAAATCGTCGTCGGCAGCCGTCCGTCTCGAGAGACGATGGTGTAGCTTCTTAAGAGTCTATCTGCACCGCCGAGAATGGCTGTGCAGTCCGACTCGGGAGTGACACGGTATCTGTCTCCTCCCGTATATTTAGTAACAAATATATGTTACTAAATTAACAAAATTGGGAAAATGATAAGTAATGCCTTCTCAACAAAGCCCCTTTGTATTTAATGAAATTATGAAGATTCATCAGCAGTGTAGGAAGAAAATAATACTCTCCCTCTACCTATCTTAAGTTCTTTAGCTGGGGCCCATAAATTAGATCAGCAAAAGAGAAGCTAACAAGCGATAAAAACAGAAGTTTATTAACATATGCATCACACATACACATGGAAGCACCCAGTGAATAACCTAAAGAGGTTGTTAGAATTTGAGTTTATCTGCCATCTTCCGCTAAACAAAGAAACAGGGATTTTGGCCTTTTGGGTGAGAGAGGCAAATTAGGGGAAGGTGACCAGGAAAACTATGGTCAACAGGGGTGGTCATTTTCTTCTCCACTGATAAGTTGTTAAGACTTTCTCTTCCCAGTACAAGAGGAGGACACCTTTACAAATGAAATGTCCTTTATAAATGCAAATTTCTTTTGCAAAGGAAAACTGGTGTGTCTTGTTTTTAGAGCCTTTTCTGTTTCTACTGGCTCTCAATGACTTTTACCTCAAAATAGCACACCTGTCCAAGAGGCTTTTGGGGGGGCATCATACACTAGTAACCTTTGGCAATTTCTTTCAGGGCCTTTATTTGTTCAAACATAAATTGAGGGGGGTTCATTTAATAATATTTTAGGTGTCTCAGCTCAAACTTCTGTTATTCAATAATCAGCAGTCATCACTACTGCTGAGTATATTGTGTCTCTCTAAGCCTTGAAGGCTAAATAAGCAATATGGAAGGCAAAGATGTTGCTATCTGTGAATGCCAGTAGCCGTGGGTGTTTTCCATTTGAGCCAAGTGCTTTAGATGACTACAAGTGCAGCTGTGGACAGCTTTAGGACCTCTGGCTGCATTTTGGGTTTAAGATGGAATGTTTACTGATTTAAGAAGCATCGAAACCTGTAGAGAATTTTTATGAGTTTATTTGAGCCAAACTGATGACGTAAGCTGGAGAGCAAGAGAACCAAAGAAGATTACCTGCAGGTGAGAGAAAGCAAGATGGGGATTGGATTACTGTACAGGGTAGTTGACAAGATTCCGTGCTCTTCTGAGTGTAGTTAACCTAGATTCAGAGAAACAATGGACAGTGCTTACTTGAGACAAAGATAAACATTGTACTAAAAAGGTTGTATGCCTGGGGCATGATTACCCACCATGTCCTGCCCAGTTAAGAATTTGTGATCTGATCACCCTGTGAGATTACTTTCCATACAACCCCCCTTTTTTTGTTCACAGGTTCTAGACCTTGATATAAAAATTTGGGGTGGGGGAGTTGTTACTTTTCTAGAATGTACTTTGTTCAGAGGAATGTTTTAGCTATTGTATGGCTGAGTGTTTTTATTTAGCTAACTTATCTTCCCTTTGACTGTCTGGTATATATACTAAGATGGTGGAGGCCAAATTTAAATGTAAGCAGGATGTGACTTGTGAGCAATTTTTTAAAGAGAGCCATCCTTTTTATTTACTTAACAAATATGGACGGAATGCATACTACATACAAGGCACTGTTTTAGAAACACAGCGGTAAACAAAACTAATTCCCTACCATAACAGAGCACAGAGTACTGTGGGAGAGGGAAAATTCCCTCGTTCCCCTCTTGGTTCTTCTGACTGGTGGAACAGTTAAAATGGAATAAACACATTTACCAGAGAAAAATCAAGATTTAACCTGGGGAATTCACATAAACATAAAGAACGTCAAAGACAGCAAGGCAAAATGAGGTATACTGTATATGTCATTCTGGACTAAGAAGAAGGCAGGGGTCTGGTCACTTCAAAGGGAAATAAGGCAATTCACAGGGAGACAAAAAGAGTTAATGTTTAGTAAACAAATGTTTGCTGGACACTAGACACAGTGAGATACAGAGAGGACTTAGATCACCGGGGCCTTGCTGGGTTCCTTCCTGTCTTACACTAGCTCGTCTTACACTAGGTCCTTCATGGTGTTGGCACCTTCCTGGAACAGGCCTTCTCTTTTAAATTCTTTTAGGCAGTTAGGGAGAAAGTCAAAAGTTCTTCCTGAACCTCCTGGGCCTTAAAAATAATCAGCTTAAAATAATCAATATCCCAAAGAGGCATATTTTGTGGGGGTAAATTCTGTTTCACTTCAGTACCAAAGAAGATAAACAAATATGTAATATAAGCCAGACAGTAATAAGTGCTGTGATAAAAATTAAAGGTATGCAACTGATAGAGAGACACCAGAGGGCTATTTTATGGTTATCAGACAAGACCTGATTAAGAAGCTGACATCTGAGCAGAGACTGAAACTAAAAGAGGAAGCAAATCATGTCTCATCTTGGAGAAAGACATTCCAAGTAGAGAGATCACCCAGTGCAGAGGCCTCCAAGTGGGAACATGCTTGACATGTTTAAAGAATTGTGAGGAGGCTAAGGTGGCTGGAGCGGAGTGAGTGGGGAGAGAGTGGCAGGAAATGAGATCAGAGAAGCAGGCTGAGGACAGATTATGCAGCTCATGAGAAAGACTTAGAAGTCTTTTCAAAGTATGATGAAAAACCTTAGAGAGCTTTGAGATGGGATGCAACAAGATCTAGTTTGCACTGTGACGCGTCTCCTGGGCTGCTGCCTGGAGAAGCTGACCTTAGGGGAGCAGAGAGGAAGCCACCATTGAAGCCCTGGTTGTGAAGTAGTCTCTCCTTGATAGAGCAGCTCCCAGGAGAGCAGCCAGCACTTCCCACTCCTGAAAGGACTTGGATCCCATTCTGCGTCATTATAACCAGAGTCAACAGATTCCCTGCTCCTATTGTGTGCCTGAGACAACTGTGTTTCTTTTCTTTTTTTTTTTTAGGGAAATTAAGAAAACAATCCCATTTACAATTGCTTCAAAGTTTAGGGGTAGAGGGATTGAGCAAAAAGGAAAAAGAACTCATGGTTATGGACAAGTGTGGTGATTGCAGAGGGGAGGGAGATATAAGGGGGTTAAATGGTAATGGAAAAAATACAATAAAAAACAAAACAAAACAAAAAACCTCAGCTTAAATACATGACCAGCGAATGGTGCTGACAATCAAGAGAATTCCACTGTGTGATTTTAGTCCTGCGATTGTAAATTGTGTGTGTGTGTGTGTCTGCAATGTACTGAATGTTTGTGTCCCCCCTCCTCAAATCCATGTTGAAATCCTAACCGACAACTGTATTTCTAATCCCCTACCTAGAAGGGTTGGATATGCTTTACTATTGTTAAAAGATAAACTAAAGCATATTACATTTTTAAAAAAGACTTTACTTATTTACTTCTAGAGAGAGGGCAAGGGAGGGAGAACAAGAGGGAGAGAAACATCAGTGTGCAAGAGATACATCAATCAGCTGCCTCTCGCACGCCCCCAACTGGGGACCTGGCCCACAACCCAGGCATGTGCCCTGACTGGGAATTGAACAGATGGCCTTTTGATTTGCAGGCCTATACTCATTCCACTGAGCCACACCAGCCAGGGCGGGCATATTAAATTTTTTTAAAAAGATTTTATTTACTTACTTTTAGAAAGAAAGTAAGGGAGGGAAAAGAGAAGGAGAGAAACATTGATCAACTGCTTCTCTCATACCCCCAACTGGGGACCTGGCCAGCAGCCCAGGCATGTGCCCTGATTGGGACTCGAACCAGTGTACTGGCAGTTTCTGAGACGATGCCCAACCCACTGAGCCACACTGGTCAGGATGCATGTTACGTTTTTAAGAGTTTATTTGAGAAAAGACTGATTCCAATTAGGCAGTGCCAAACAGAAATTGGTTAGGAGCACTTCATCACCAAGAACTGAGGAAAAACATTTATAGAGAAGAGGTGAGAGCAATGCAAGGAAATTATTTGATTGGCTGTAGCTTAAGCAGTTGCCTTATTTGAGAAAGCCTAGTTGGTTGTTTGTGATTGGTTGTCCCTAGGTTTTTGTCTTTTAAATTTGTGGCATTTCAGGCATAGTCTTATGGCCTCCTTGTTTAATTCAGTCAACACTATTAAAACAGCACCATGCATATGGAAGGAAGTTGTGGTAAATTTCATTACATTGTGAGTTGTATAAGGTGAACTGAGACCTAGCCACCATTTACAAGATTGTGTCTCTGGGGGTATTATTTCCAAGTTTGAATCAACTGACTTTAGAATGTTTTTTACACTAAGAATTAATTTGTAAGGTGGAGACCAATTCTTTCCTTGTAACCCAGAGTTGAGATCATTTTTCTAAGGAAAGCTACTAATACATTAGGGATTAATAATACCTAGTGAACAACATGGGCATAAAAAAGGAGTTAATCAAGGATTTTTTTTTTAATGATAGAAAGCTGTAAGAATTACTTAAAACTCAGGGAAAATAAAATTTATGTCAAAAATTCCCCTTTCCTGAACCAAATAAATTATTTCATGAAAAGTAAATCTAAGGGGCAAAATTATTTTATTAATTTTACAGTTAAGTATAAAGACTTTAGTTAATCTCTTTGTGCTGTTTCTGCTACCCTAGATTAGTATGGCTAAATTAATATTCTATGATATTACACTTGTTCAGAGTTGAACATCATTCTGTGGGGAGTATGTAAGGGGGTAGACATAAGTTCACCAATGTTCAGTGGATTTTAGCAATTCTATTTAGTCTCTCAGATGTTAAGATGTTAAGTTAGTGGTAGTTATGTTGTGGTAGTGTTACCGAGTGGGGTCCCCAAAATTCCTCAGAGCCTGCGTTTGGGGGATGGGGAAAGGGACAGCTTTCAAAATGTCCTTGCATATCTATGGCTGGTAGCTAGTGTCTTAGTTATGCAAATGGTTTGGTACGTCCAAGGCCCCAAGAAGATGGGAGGAGTTTTGACCATGGAATGGTGAGGAAAGCGCATACAGGGCCTGCGCAAGGTTCTGTGAATGGTCAGAACCAGTCACCATGCACACCGTGTCACAGGCCATGGTCAGGGATTTAAAAATAAGATGGCACTCATTTGCAGGGAGAACTCCATGCAGATTTAGAAGGAAAGAGAAATCCATGTGGCTTTGAAAGGGCAGAGGAAGATCCATGTGGCTTTGAAGGTAAAGGCAGGAGAGAACCATGTGTGATCCAGTGCAAAACAGCACATGTTTTGCTGGACTGTTACATGAAGGCTGATGACATCATAGCCCAGATCCTGAAGAAGAGAGCTGACAGATAAGAAATGGGGAAGTTCTGGGCATTGTTTTGGTTTATAGCCTTTTGGGGAGCAAGGTAAGTGCTGAGCATGGGAGAACAGGGCTCTGAGCTGAAGTGCTCACTGCCCTCCGCAGGTTGGAATATTGTAAATAAAGACCTGTTTTCCTCAACACTAGTTGAGGTTTTACATCAAGGCATGACATGAAAGAACTCCCTTTTGCTTGGTAACAGTAGTACTATACATGTAATAATAAGATAATGAGTAGTAGTCAATGCATTGTTTTGAGTAAAAAATTCAGTGCTAATTATCTTTTACTACTGTTAAATTACAAATAAAAGTCTCCTTTATCATCATTGTTGTCTGAACCAAATCCTTCAAAATGGTTCATAAGACTAAGATGTGTAATTAAATTAAAACTACTAAATTCTTTGCATTGCATAAGGCTTATCACTCTGATGTGAGAAAAAAAAAATCCCACAATATAGTTTTAATTCAGTCGTGGAGGTTACTTAGCCCTATGGTTCTTACTTGGGTAATACCAAACACAGTCTATCAGTACCTCCCCAGCTATCAAAAGTATAGCTGACTGCTACATTCCTTGGAGCTATCCTGTTTACATTTTCTCTCCAGGGAGAGAGACTTCAAAATTTAGGTCCATCTTTTTTAATACATGAAAATTTGAGTTACATTGGAATTGAATGAAATGTTTATTCACTTGATTATTTGAAAGGAAAACGACAGGTGAAGGAAAAATGAAGAGAATTCTAGCCTGTCAGCCAAGTGGTCGAGTGTCTGTGTCTACAAGTTCATAAATCACTCTTTTGCTCTTCAGCTCTTCTTTTCTATCAGGAAATAGTGGCTCTTGACTGTAGAAATTCATTAATTGAAAAAAATAAATCTCATGAGGGTGGGCTGTAGTAAAGTTAGAGAAAAAAAGTATTGTTATTAAGTCTAAAACCATCTGACATTGAGAGAGGACAGAAATGTTATTTCCACATACAAGTGACTCCTTTTTCTAATTTCCCAAAAGAACATTTACAGAGGAAGAAGAATTGTTTAATCTGTTCAGGGAATCTATCATTCCTGCTCGTTTATTTTTTTAAAATTTATTTTTATAAGAACTAGGCTGGAGCAGTTATCAGCAGAATAATCAGACATGGAAGTCATCTTGTGCTTACCCCAACCTGACCAAAATCATTGGCTCTGCGTGTATGCACTCTGTAACGAGGAAGGAGGAGTGGTCTCACTCCAGGGCTAAATCCAATTTGAATGAAGATTACTTCTTCTTGACTTTTCTAGTTTTACTATTCTGGAAGTACATGCAGCATGTATTTGTTCCTTTTTTTGATTATTTTTACTTTATTTACCCCAAGTTTTGGTACCCCTCTGGAGAAATAGAGCCAAATATTTTAGACTCTTACAACTTATTTCATCATGAGAAAGGCATTCTTGTTTCGAGACTTGGTTTTGCAACTTCTTCCTGAGATGCTTGATTGGAGATTAAGTTAACCATCTGGGCTGTGTGTTGGTGTGGTCTTTATCCTTCCTCAGCTGTGGTTTTTAAAGAGCTGAAGCCAGACATTTTTTTGGTGCCCCTAATCCATCCAGCCTCTTTTCCTACAACTATTAAATACATGTGTGTGTTTAATGGAACTCATGCTGTATATGGGTGATATACAGTATTAATACACCTTGGAATCTGTCCTGGGTACATGCAAAGGCAGGAAGAAGTCAAAACTAAGGCTTCATTGAAAGTAATACTATGTCTCCAGGATAGAAAGATTTTAGGTTACATAAATCCAATTATTTCAGAGACAATCTTGAGCTTAGAATAAAATGTAGTGTCTTTTATTCTAAAGAGTCCTAAGGCATACTGTTTAGGGGTATGAATTTTCAGGACAAATAATCTCATCCTAGAATCCTTAATCACTTCCCAACACTGTGAAATTGAACAGCTACCTAAAGTCTCTAAGCCTTAGTAAAATTATAAAAACTAGCGTATAGTATTCTTATAAGAATTAGAGTTGATGTACTAAAACACCATCATCTCTGGCACATATTAGGTATTCAAAAAATTACACATTTTTAGCCATGAGACAATTTGTTATATCCCAAATAATGTCCAACCTTCAGCAAATTCTGCTCATAATGCAGCAATAAGGAGTAAAGGAATTCTGCATGTAGATTTTGTTCACTTGTGAAAATAAGTTAATAATTTTATTCTAGTTTTCTGTTCTTAGTGTGAATACCAGCAATATTTACATTTTCCACATTAAGTTTCAGATGATTTGTCATAGTCTTGGTCCTAATTATTAGCTACTTTATGAGGAACTTGAATGTAAAACTATATTACGTACAAATGATTATCTCTACTAATTTTATTTTTTTATATCTCATTGTACCAAAATAAGCAAAAATCTAATGACAGTCGAATTTCATGACATATTTCTATCTAAGCTCCCGGAAGTACCATGCAAAAAGAAAAAACATCCTTAAGAGAGTGATAGGCTAGAATTTTAGTGTTACGAACTATAAAGAAATCTCAGTTGTTTCATGAAAATGAAACCCTAATCCTTCATCATCATTATTGAAACATCTGGAGAATCTATCTCAGTTCAGACCCATTTTCTCATGTGGTTTCTCTTGACTTTGGTCTGCTACCATTCTCCTAATTCCATGGTGTTGGAAGTTTGCGGTTTCCCCTTCAAAGCTCCAGTTGTATATAACAGACCTTCCCTTACTACTTCATTTTATTGCTGAGATGAGATTGGTACATTCACACAAAAGCCCCAGAAGCATCATCATATTTAATCTTAGGACATAAAGAATGGGAAAGAAACAGAGTGTTGTCAGTCTTGCTGATCAGGCTTATAAATTCTGTGAGCTTTAGAGCCCTTCAGCTCACATGAGATGTTGGGGAAAAGATCTTATCTCCACTGTTGCAAATTGCTCATTTATTTTCTTCCAATAAATAGGAATCCATTTGAGGCAGGTGTTGTAGTGTGTTGTCTGGATCTCCCTTCAGGATCAAGGAACTCTTTCCTGCAGCTGCTAAGAGAGTTTGCTGCTGATGGCTCACAATGGAGCCCCATTTTAGGAACTGTCATCAGGTACAGGAAGCTTATTTACCTTGGTTTCATTACCACCCTTGTAGTAATCTGTGTCTAATGACTCATTCATGTAGGGAAAAAATTGATTAAAGTTGATACTAGAAAGGAAGGGTCCTAGGAAGCAGATTCTAAGATGGGACTTTAGAAATAGTTCACAGTCACTGTCATTAGCTGGAACCCTGACAGAGCCTGGCATGAGCGTGCCTTGTAATTGCTAAACATTTCACTGGTGATAAACAATGCTGGGATATTGGTGAAAGCATTTGAGAGGTTCAGAGGAAATAGTGGTGTCAGGACTATAGAACTGGGTGGCTTAGATACATTAGAGGACAATGAAAGTGATTATCATGACAAAGTGAGCAGTGAAAACCAGAGGTCCTCCCTGAAAGCATAAACTTTAATTTTCTCCTAGGGTGCAGAAAAAGCTGAGGCTCAAATATAGGATTTAATTATAGAGTGTCAGACCTCCAGAAAAACGTTTAATTCTCAATCCTGGCAGGTATGTTTTACAAAATCGAGCACCCTCTTTCGAAAGAATTAGGATTTGGGATTGGGACATCCGGGTTGAAACATTTGAAAATCTCAAATCTTCATATTCCTCTGAAGCCTGGTCATTACCTTCTTTGAAAAGTCTTGCTTTAAACAAGGTAGAGAGGCACTTGATTATACACAATGTAGAGAGAAGCTGCTTCTTTGAAAAAAAAAAAAATCTGCATATCCTCCTCCCTCTTCTCTCCTGCTTTCCCCCTCCCCTGCTCCCCAGCATTTCCTCTTACCTTCCCTCTTATCACTCTGGGGCAAAGCACAAAGGAAGTCTTAAACCTGATAATGGAGCAGAAATTTAGGCAAACAAGTTGTTACCCTAAACCAACTTCCTCTCTAAACACAGGGTAATACTAGAGGAATTTTGTGCCTGTGGTATAGTAACAACAGTCCAAACCTCAGCTCAACTTCTGGCTAAATTATTCAATCTCTCATAATAAATGCCTAGCAGAAAGAAAGGCATGTCCATTTCCTAGTACACAAATTATTTACCTCCATCTTTGAACAATAAATTACAAGGGGCACAAATAAGTAAGAAATATCCATATACTATCAAGAGGCATAGCAATCAACCTTATTCAAATATGACACAGATACTGGGACAATCAAACAGGAAATTAAAGTAATCATGATAACCATGTTGAGGGCTCAAGTATAAAGGGTGGACAGTATACATGATGAGATGGGTAATTTTACCAGAGAGATTAAAATTATAAGAAAAATCAAATGGAAATGGTTGAAATAAAAAACACAGCAATATCGATGATGAACACCTTTGATTGGTTCTTTGTTGACACTGTTGAGGAAAGAATCAGTGGACTTAATGATAGTGAATAGAGATTACAAATATTGAAACACAGAGATAAAGAGAATGGAAAAATATATCTCAGAACAAAGTAAGAACTATAAGTTGATATTAAATGGTCAAATGTAAGTGCAATTGAAATCCCATAATTGGTGGGGGGGATGAAACAAAAGAAACATTTGAAGAAATAGTGTAAAATACTTGTCCAAAATTAATGAAGTAATTAAATTAGACACCCTAATCGAAGAATACCAACATGATGAAAGCTATACACACACATAGGGGGAAGAGAAAGAAAGAAAGAGAGAGGGAGAAGATGCATTATAAAGAGAAGGAAAAAATATAATAAGACTTTTTTTTTTTTTGTCTAGAAACTATGCAGACCAGAATGAAACGGAAGAATGTGCCGGAAGAAAAAGCCTATTACCCACAGTGATACAGATTGCACTGAAAGTGGCAGCAGCATCGTTGAGTTCAGTGGTGGCTCTTCTCTGTAGCTCAGATGAAGATGGTGTTTTAGACCTGGGGTCACTGACAACAGAGGATGAAAAGCATCCTGAAGTATTAGAGGGTATGTGGTGTGCTTGACTATAAGAAGCAAGGTGGATGCAGTTATTGCAATTATTGTAATTACTGTAAAGGTCAGAGTGGAAACCAGGCATGTCAGAACCACAAATAACTATGGAGATAGAGCATGGCATTCCCCAGGACAAAATAGATGGGTAGTCAACAATGGTATTTCACAATCTATACAACCAAAAGAAATCAAATATTAATGATCAATCAGGAAGCTAAGAACAGCCACCTCAACAAAATATCATAATCCTTTGCTCACTTCACAGATCCAAGTCAATTCTGAGATCTAGAAATCATTGACTAAAGGGAAGGCCAAATTCCCATGATAAAGGATCTTGCAACACTGACAGCCTATGTAAAGAGTAATAATTCCTCCAGTTCTTACTCAAAGCAGCCTGTGATCATTTACCAGTGTAATCATATACTTTGGGAAGAGGAGTACCCAAACATTTTGCTAATTGTTGGACATTGTATCCAAGTTAACATTGCTACCCAAGGACCAAAAGCATCCTCTTGGCTATGTTTTAGGAGTATATGTGTGTATGATAGGCAGAATAATGCCCTCTTCAAAGATGTGTTATTCTCCAGAAAATGTGAGTATGTTAGGTGATATGGCAAAGGGGATTAAAGTTTATTCTACGTGGGTAACATCCAACTGAAAGTAGAGAAAATGAGGATTTCCAAGAAATCATGTCTTCACAAGCCAGTCCAAACAGCTGCTACTTGTCGGTTCTCAAGCACTGATGCTACTAGTAGTGGCTCCTGTTGGCACTGGCTTCCGTCGCAGATACCTCCCTGGGAAGCTTGTGACAGTGGCAGTTCTTATGGGTCCTGACAATGAGCTCTGTCCCACTTTGGTATCTGGCTAGCTCACCCATTTCTCTCATACCACCCAGCAAAGGCCCTGTTGGAGAAGTTTTGATGCATCATAGCTTATTATGTAAAATTTTTTTCTAAAGATCAAAAATTGCATTGAGGGAGCTGGCCCTCATATCTATGTTAAACTTTTATTCACTCTGAGGTGTTTTTCTCTTACTCTTCCCAAAAGGGTCTAATGAAAGTGTCAATCAGTATAAAGCTGTGCTCTCCAATATGGTAGTATCAGCCACATATGGCTATTTAAATTTGACTTAAGTAAAATAAAATAAAATTATAGAGTTTGAATTAGTTGCACCAGACACATTGTGTGCTCAATAGCCACATGTGGTTACTCTATGTGATAGTGCAGATATTAAACATTTTCATCATTATGGATAGTACTACTGGGCAGCACTGTAGAGCTTGAGACCTCTCTAGTAGACTCGTCAGATGCCTTAAACTCTTCACTGCACACGCTTTCCTTCTCTTTCCCGAGAGGGCAAAGAGTAATAGATACAAATAGAGCTTCAATAGGCACTCTGGGTTCCCCAGTTTCCCAAGAATAGGTTTAATAGTTTCTCTGAATTACAAATTCAGAGAGTACAATCCACTTCTATTCTTTGTACTATGGTATTCATTAAAAAATAATAGCTAGGATTTACTGTTCATGTACTTTATACCAGGCACCTGACATGCATTATATACATCATTTCACTCTTATAGAGGCACTGTGATTTAGGTATTATATCAGTTTTGCAAGCAAGGCAACTGAGACTCAGAAAATATGAATGACATACCCAGGGTTATATAATAGTGGCCAAAATGGATTTGAACGTGAATTTCCCTAATTCTGAAGACCATGCTTTAGGGCACACTATACTATAACACTTGAGTTACAGAAAAGCAGTTGGCAATAAATGTAAGTTGGTTCACATCCTCTGAAATTCTACTGAAGGCCATTTCTACTTCTAAAGTCTCCTGCCTTCATACTTCATTTCTTTCTTTCCTCACTGTCTTAGTAATTACTTTCAGAAGGCAAAATTTAGACAAATTTAATCTTTGTGGGATGAAGCTCTCATCCATCCCTATAATGTTACACTGTAACATTAGAGTGTTTATAGAATATTACCAATACTTTTCCTGTTCCACATACTATTTAGCTTTTTTCATCTTTAGTTTGAAATACATGCATGCACTTAAATGTTTCTTTCTGATAATAAGAGGTGGCAAGTGCTGGGTCTTTGCAGATCTAAGATGCACACTGTATGAAAATATAGGCAACATGATTACCTGTGGCAATAAGGCTGTCCTTCACTTTTAGAGGGACCATCAAATCCTTTTGTTGGTTGAAGCTTTGTGTTCCAGCTTCCTTCACTATCTGTGACAACCTGTTTTTTCAGTTCTTTTAGGATGCTGCAGAATTCTTTTTTAAAAAAGATGGATTTTTCTTGTAATAATCACCCTAATTTTTAAAGAATGCCTTTGGGATGAATTTGTTGCCTATTATGTGCCTGGAGAACTGAACTTTAAATGACCCCTTTGCCCTTATTATTGCAGCTGTCAGCATCCAATTTTATCCAGAAAATATAAAGGAAAGGGAATTGAAACCAGAATTTTTTTATTGAGGCACACACAGCTTCAGCAGCTGCTGTTACAACGGTATCATCAAATACCAAAACTGACAAAGACCCATGGGGTCTATTTTCTAATTCAGTCTTGAAGGAAATTTACAATAGTGAATCTCTGTGGCAGTTGAGGCTGGCTAAGATTTAGATGACCCATTTCCCTTATCTAATGAATTCAGGCCTTGCAAACTTTGCAAAAGCTTTAAACTGACAAAATATCAAGAGAGTTGATGTGAAATTGAAAGACAGCTGGCAACGGACTCAGAGCCTCTTGAGTTTAGCTCAGGAAGCTGCAAACTTTCACAGCTGCAAGACTGTCAAAATGAAGATTCCAGCATAAAGATCGTCAAAATATTGCCATTCGATGAAAAACTGTATGCCTAAAGAAAGCCTTTGCTCTACAGACAAGAGACTTCATTTTAAATAAAAAATGCACATGACAGTTTTACATTTATCTCCATTTTCCTAAGATAAAACGAGTGAAAATGTTCCCATCTCCATCAACTTAGCTTTCATAAAGTTCAAATTAAATCTGAAGAGTGTTGTTTTTTGTTTTTGATTATGATAGAATGTTATTCCTGGAAACAAAACCAATTTGATGTGGTTTCCTTTTTCCATCTCTTTGGTCTTGACAAATCCAAATCATGAGGATAATTGAACACTGTTTTATTATTTGGTGAGAAAGCCATCAGGGTGTGTCATGGTAAGATCACTTGACAAGTTATTAGGTAGAGAAACAAAACTTGTGTGGTGTTTTCAGGTCATAAATTATATCATTGATAGTAATTTTTATACATCTCTTTTAAGCAGAACAAACCCTAAACTGAGTGGCATTTAGGGCTCAAGTGAAGTTTTACTATTGGGAGGATATTTCAACATTAAAAGTATAATTTCTTGAACAATAATTACAAGGCTTATTGTATTTATGAGAACTTAAAATTTTGGCTACATTTTCAAAGGATCCCAGTCATGGCTTTCCATATAGCTAATCACAAAATCCTTTTCAAATAACTTAAATTATATCATAGGTTGACCATTTGTATTTCAGAAATAGCATTAAACTCATGCCTGGAGTAAAATTCCACTGAATAGAATGGTACATGTAAATGGTATATGTAAAATATAATATAAATGGACAATTGGGAAAATAAAGGATTAAGTTACTTATGACTTTACAGTGATTGTATGTTGTTTGAAATACAGAAAGAAATATATGCATAGGTAGTTCAAAATCGTTTGTTTTATTCTCATTTGACTATTGAAATCTACGAGAAATATATTCCTTTTTGATATTATGTATGAGAACCATAAACTATGTTTAGTTCATTTTTTAAGTATATTTTATTGATTATGTTACAGTAGTCCCAATTTCTTTTCCCTGTGCTTCCCTCTTCCCGGTATGCCTCTTCCCTCCAGCAATCCCACCCCCCTTAGTTCATGTCCATGGATCGTGCATATAAATTCCTTGGCTTCACCCTTTCCTATATTATTCTTAACTTCCCCTGTCTATTTTGTACCAACTAATTATGCTTCTTAATCCCTGCACCATTTCCTCATTTCTCCCCCTTCCCCCTCCCAGATGATAACCCTCTACATGGTCCCTATACCTTTGATTCTGTTCCTATTCTGGTTTGCTTAGTTGGATTTTTTTTTTTTTTTTTTAGATTCACTTGTTGATAGTTGTGAGTTTGTTGTCATTTTAATGTTCATAGCATTGATCTTCTTTTTCTTAAGTAAGTCCCTTTGACATTTCATATAATAATGGCTTGGTGATGATGAACTCCTTTAATTTTACCTTGTCTGGGAAGCACTTAATCTGTCTTTCCATTCTAAATGATAGCTTTTCTGGATAGAGTAGTCTTGGTCCTTGCTTTTCATCACATTGGCTACTTCTTACCAGACCGTTCTTACCTGCAAAGTTCCTTTTGAGAAATCAGCTGATAGACTTATGGGCACCTTTTTGTAGGTAACTCTCTTGCTGCTTTTAATATCTCTTTATTTTTAATCTTTGGCATTTTAATTATGATGTTTCTTGGTGTGGTCCTCTTTGGGGGGGTCTAGCTTGTTTGGGACTCTCTGTGCTTCCTGGACTTGTGTGTCTATTTCCTTCACCAAGTTAGGAAAGTCTTTTTTCATTACTTTTTTATCTAAGCTTTCAATTTCTTGCTCTTCCTCTTCTCCTTCTGGCACCCATATGATTTGGATGTTGGCATGTTTAAAGTTGTCCCAGAGGTTCCTAAGCCTCTCCTTATTTTTTTCAATTCTTGCTTCCTCATTCTGTACTGGTTGACTGTTTTTGTCTTCCTTATGTTCCAAATCATTGATTTGAACCCAAGTTTTCTTCCCTTCACCATTGGTTTTGTGTAGATTTCCTTTCATTTCACTTAGCATAGCCTTCACTTCTTCCCTTATGCATTTGCTGTACTCTAGTATATCTGTCAAGCTTGTGAGCATCTTTATGACCAGTGTTTTGAATTCTGCACCTGTTAGGTTGGCTATCTCCTTGTTTGTTAGATTGGCTATCTCCTTATTGCTTAGTTCTCCCACTGGAACCTTGATCTGTTCCCTCTTTTGGGCCATACTTCTCTGTCTCCTCATCTTGACAGGCTCCTGTGTTGGTTTGCCTCTGTGTCTTAGGTAGAGCTGTTGCACCTGTTATATTGTAAGGGGTGGAGCCTTAGGTTTTTGTCAGTATAGGGCGACCTTTTTCACTACATTGTGGCGCTGTGTGTGGGGGAGGGGTCTGAAAGGGAACAATGCCACCAGCCCAGGACTCGCCCCTTTTCCAGGCACCTCTCCCATTTCCATATGGGACTAGTGCCCTTCTAGCTGTTGCCCTGGTCATTGTCCCTAGAGTGGGTGGGTCTGCAGACGTTCTAGGACCGTGGGGGCCCTTTAAACAAATGGACTCTGCTGAGAGACTGGCAATGAGTCTTTATTTTCCCCAGTGCTGGGATCATGAGCTGCGCGGTCTGGTCTGCTGCTGGGAGTGCTCCCCAAGTGTCGCTCTCGACTTTTTTAAGTGCTTGACTGAGCTTCCACTGGCCTGCTGCTGTCACTGCTGCCACCGCCACACTTTTTCCTTCCTGCCTCGGCTCTCCCTCTCCTATCTGTCTGGATGAGTATTTCTTCTTTATATCTTTGTTTGTTGGACTTCCATGCAGCTTGATTTTCTGGAACTTCTGGTTGTCTGTAGTTTTGAGGTAGTTGTATTCCTTCTTAGTTGTGTCTGTCTATGCCTCCATCTTGGCCTAAAATCTCCTATTTAGTTCGTTTTTAATTAATATGCTACTTGTCTACTACTGGTCAGCATGATCATTTTAAACATGATTTTATTTTTTGTAATTATGATACATGGCTTCTTGGAGTATAATATAAATTGCTAAGCATATCAAAGTATTAAACAAAATGGATTTGTAGACTAACTATGGACTCCTGAGCCTTACTGGAGGCTCAAGTGGAGAGGATAAAAACTTAATCTCCTTATGTAATAGAGCCACTGTCTTCTTTATTGCTTTATGTCTGTACTAATCTCTACTATAGTATTTTAAAAGTGTATTGAAATTACTGTATATGTGGTTTCTTCTCTGAAGGAAATAAGCCCTTTGACATCATGAGCCGAGTTTTCCTGTCTTCAGTATTGGCTGACTCAGCAGTTCAGTGATGTGATCAAGGACTGGTTCTCTCTGCCTTTAGCTCTGCCATCCATCCTGATGACTTTTTCTTAAGGTTGGTTCTTCTTGTAGTGATAGAATTATTTCCCAGTGCCTGCAGTATAAAGACTGAATTTATTCTCACTTGAGTCCTCTGGGGGAGAAAGAGAAAGAAAGAGAGTGCTTTTCCTCACTAGAAGAACAATAATACTTCTCTTCTGTCTGATGCAATTGTTTAGGTCCAACTCTGGACCAGTAACTGTCACCAGGAGAATACCATGTGCTAATGGCTTAGGCTAGAGCTCTTTAAGCAATCTTGGGTAAGGGAGACAGAATATTATAATTGCTTAGACTAATCAGGGCCCTCCTCTGGAGATGGAATCAGTTCTTCAAACTGGATTAAAACTTAATTGGGAGAGTGGTTGATATAAATGTTGGTCTGCTGCCTGTAATGGCCACTGCACATGTTTCAGTCTGCAGCATTTCTCAAGCTTATTCAACTCAGAATTCTTTGTTCTTAGAGGAGGTAGATTATACAATATTGATCTATAAGAGTAAGCTCAATTACTTATTATAGAATGAAAGCTTTTATGAAATTGCCCTTGACTTCTAGCTACTGGTTCTATAGTCATGTCAAAGAACATATACGCATGACCCATGGACATGAACAAAGGAGGGAGTATTGCCGGAGGGAGTGGGGGTGCTGGATGGAAGGGGTCAAAAAGGTAAAAATTAGGACAACTGTAATAACATAAAAAAAAAAAAACAAACAAATAAGCTTGAGATCATTTTTATGGGAATGTCTACATAGTTTAAGTATCATTAAAGTACACAAATATCTTTCTTTATATAATAAACATTCAGAAGTGCATTCATGAACTGTTTAATATACGTCTGTTAACTTACAAAGGTAGAAAGAAGAATCTGCATGTAATTGGTTTTTAGTGTGAAAGGTTTAAAATTATTTAGGTGGATTGCAGATCTAATAAACATTTTTTTTTTTGAGTCTCTGCTTTTAATTTTTGGGGGTGCATACCCTGAGATGGAATCACTGAATCATAGGGTAATTCTGTGTTTAACTTTTTGAGGAACCACCATACTGTCTTCTACAGTGGCTGTACCATTTTACATTCTTATCAGGAATAAGTACAAGGGTTTTATTTTTTCATATCCTTGCCAATACCTGTTATTTTGCTGTTGATTTTTTGATAATAGTCATCGTAATGGGTGTGAAGTGGCGTCTCATTGTAGTTTTGATTTACGTTTTCCTAATGGCTACTTACATTGAACTCTTTTCATGTGCTTAATGGCCATTTGTAGATCTTCTTTGGAGAAATGTCTATTTGTGTCCTTTGTCCAGTTTTGAACTGCATTATTTTTACATTGTTGAGTTGTAGGAGTTCTTTATCTATTCTGGATATTAATCCCTTATCAGATATATGCTTTTCAAATATTTTCTCCCATTTGCATGGATTGTCTATTCATTCTCTTGACAGTGTCTTTTGATATTCAAAAGTTTTTAATTTTGGTGAAGTCCAATTTATTTATATTTTTATTTTACTGCCTATGCTCTTGGTGTCATAGCCAGTGGGTCCTTGTCAAATCTAATGTGATGAAGATATCCCTCTATTTTTCTTCTAACAGTTTTATAGTTTTAGGTATTTGATCTATTTTGAGTTCATTTTTGAATATAATGTAAGGTAAGAGACCAACTATATTCTTTTGCATGTGGATATCCAGTTTTCCCAGCATTATTTGTTGAAAAGATTGTCCTTTCCCCATTAAATGGTCTTGGCTTCCTTGTCAAAAGTCAACCATATATGCAAATAAATATATTTTAAATATTAATAGAAGTTACTAACATTTTTAATAAAGGTTATCAGGTAACACTGAGTTTCTACATTGACTTTCTTAAGTTCCTTTAAAGGGAATAAACTTGAAGAGAAAGGGAATTCTAAATTCCAAAAATCCCTTTACTAATAAAAACAAAGCCTAAAGGAGTAAACATTGAATTTTGTATAGGAAGAGCAATCTCAAGAAATGATCTAAAGTAAATTCCCATTAGCGAGGAAGAAGAAAAACAAAGGCTTCAATGGAAAAAGAGAGAGTAAAGAAGAAAATGAAAGGTCAAAAATCAGGTCCGTGTTCATTACCTACCCCCACCTTCAGCACTGAAGATGGTGAAATAGGAAAACTATGAGTGTGGAGTTTGGAGGTGAGTTGTAAATTTGAGTAACATCAATACATGCTTCCATCAGAAGAAGTGGGAATGGACACTAGACAGCCAAAACTTAACAAGTTAAAAGTACAAAGAAACTGGAACCTGTTTGTATGTTGCTGAAATTGCTAAGAGAGATTGATGAGCCAGAAAAGAGAGGATACCTGAAGGAACCACTCTTTGAGCAGGAGATAAGATCAGGACCCAGAGCCTTGGGTAGGAGGAGGCATACTCTGGCCAGCAACAGGAGGACAGAAGGAGAAAGTGTGTGCCAATGCTCAGAGAGGTGCAGGTTTGATGGTGAATTCCCATCTCATAGCTGACATTTTCTCGATCGAGAGGACAGAATATGCCTGTTATCAATGTACTGTCTTTCATCTCCAGATCTACTTCTTGATACCTGCCCTGTGATAATGGAGCTAGACTATATAAACAATTCTCCTTTGCCAAGGGCACAATGTTAAGGTTTGTCAGTAGAGGGTGCTGAAGGGAGACTGCAGGAGGAAGGAGCTTCTCTTTCTGGTTGGGGTTTTATCCCAGCAGGCTCCAGCAGTGCATTGTGGCCAGCTTCACATGGCAACCCAGGGAGCAGCTTACTTTATCATTCAGTGAGTCACAAAGTGTGGAGGGGCCACTACCAAATTTGTCACTTGCTAGCTCTGCCTCAGCCTGGAGGGAGCGGTGGCTCCCTATATCTGCTACTTCCATATTATATTCTTTACAGTTTTATCTCTTAATAGATAACCCATTGTTATAATTAATAATTATTGATATTAAAGTTTTCCTGTTTAAATTACTGCGTGATTTCTGTCTCTTAAGGAATCCCGAGTGATATAATTATGAGTTATCAGCTAAGAAAGGGAAAGAGGAAGTTTGAGGAGACATGAGCTGAAATAGTCTGGAAGAGGTGGTTAAATATATTTAGTAGGCCAAAATAGGACTTCCATCCCATTGTATGGCGGTATTATAATTAATTTTACCAATATCTTGACATTTAGGTTGTTTAAAACACACACACATATACACACATAGTGGATGTACATTCTTCTAATCTGTCCACCTATTTCCTATGATTTTGAAGACATTTCTCTCTATCATTTCTCTTTCTCTCTCTTTCAATTGTTGTGGCTGCTGACTCCCTGAAAAGACCAACAAAATAATCTGTTGATAAAGTAAAGCCAAGTTTACTGCTTATCACAAATACTTACAATGAAGGGAGGGATAAGGAAAGTAAGGGATAGTATTGTCTTGACAGTTTTGTTTGTTTGTTTGTTTAATATGCTTTATTGATTATGCTGTTACAGTTGTTTCAATTTCTTTTCCCTTTGTTCTCCTCCACCCAGTAACCCCCCTCCCTTCAATGTTTCCCCCCTTAGTCCATGCCCATTGGTTGTGCATATAGTTCTTCTCAACATCTTCCTGTCTACTCCACTCCCTCATACTATGCTTCTTAATTCCTGTACCATCTCCCTCCCTTTCCCCCCTTCTCCCTCCCAGCTGACCTCCCCCCAATATGTTCCCCATACCTATAATTCTTTTCCTACTCTCGTTGTCTACTTAGTTTGCCTTTGTTTTGATTCCCTAGCTTCTGTCGTTGGTTGTTGTGATACAGTTTTTATTTTAATGTTCATAGTTTTGATCATCTTTCTCCTAAACAAGTCCCTTTAACATCTCATATAACAGTGGTTTGGATCTGATGAACTCCTTCAGTTTTACTTTGTTCTGGAAGCACTTTCTCTGCCCTTCTATTATGAATGACATCTTCACTGGATAGAGTAATCGTGGTTGTAGGTTTTGCTTTTCATTACTTTGAATATTTCTTGCCAGTCCCTTCTTGCCTGCAGAGTTTCTTTTGAGAAATCAGCTGATAGTCTTATTGAGACCCCTTTGTATGTAATTCTTTTCTTCTCTCTTGCTGCTTTTAAGATTCTCTCTTTATCCTTCATTTTTGACATTTTGATTATAATGTTTCTTGGTGTGGTTCTCCCTGGGTCCAGTTGTTTTGGACCTCTCTGTGCTTCCTGGACATGTAAGTCTATTTCCTTCCCCAAGTTAGGGAAGTTCTGCTTCATTATTTTTTCATATAATTTTTCAATTTATGGTTCTTCTTCTGCACCTTCTGGCAACCCTATGATTCAGATGTTGGCCCACTTATAGCTGTCTCATAGGTTTCTGGGCCTTTCCTCATTTTCCTCACTTTTCGTTTCTTCTTTCTGCACTGGTTGACTGTTTGTTCCTTCCCTATGTTCCAAATTGTTAATTTGATCTCTGGTTTTTCTTTCCCTCACCACTTGTTTTGTATGTGTTTTT
This sequence comes from Furipterus horrens, assembly GCF_987537825.1. Lineage (NCBI taxonomy): Eukaryota > Metazoa > Chordata > Mammalia > Chiroptera > Furipteridae > Furipterus > Furipterus horrens. The sequence continues at coordinate 185,593,510 of NW_028327171.1, read as the reverse complement.
GTTCATTTCAGCAGCACTAGCCTTTATTCCTTCCCCATCTTGTTTAAGATCTGCTGTCAGGTCTGTAAGCATTCTTATAACCAAAGCTCTGAACTGTGCCTTAGAAAGATTTCCTATCTGCTGATCCATTAGATCAGATATTCGCTGGCTGGTCAGTTGTGTCACTGGAATCTCTATCATGATCTGTGCCATCCAGACAGTTTTGTGTTTACCTTTGCTTCCTGGGCAAGGCTGTCACACCTCCAACGCTATAGAGGGTGGAGCCTCATGCACTCGTCACTACTGGGCGACCCTTCTCACCATGCTGTGGCATTTTATGTGGGGTCCAAGATGGATTCTTGCCATTTACTCTCTGCTAAGAGACTGAAAGCTTCTTCCTCTGTCCCCACTCCCTCTGTCCTTCATACTCTGAGGCAATGGGGGTCTGCCTTCCTCGGCATTGGAATTGCAAGCTGATGGGTTTGGTCTGTGGGTGCTCCCCAGGCTCTTCTCACCTCCCCTTAAATATGAGTGTCTGTGCTTACCACCGTCCTGCCACCATCACCGCATCTGCCGCCGCTTGCACAGCTTGACCTCTCCACCCTGGCTTCGCCCCTCCTACCTGTCTAGACAAGCACCACTTCTTTATAACTTCATACATTGGACTTCCATGTAGCTTTATTTTCTGGAACTTCTGGTTATTTCTGGTTTTGTGGTACATGTATTCCTTCTTAGTTGTGGAGGGAGACAGAGCTTGTCGGTCTAAGCCTTCATCTTGGCCAGAAATTGGCAGTCTTAATAGCATATCAGAATGGAGAGGCCTAATAAACATTTTATAAAGTCACTACTAGGTGAAAGGTCGGTTTTAAATAGCTCTTTTCTCTAAAAATACCTATAATGTGTAGTTTGCTCTCAAATGAATTTACTTGTAGAGATGTTTATTTACTTATGTATGCAACCTAGCATTCGTTTCTCCTTCTCTTCTTAAACACTTCAATAAAATAAAATAAAATAAAACACTTCCACATTTCCTTTGGAGAAATTACATCTCCCACATTGTAAGCAACAAGCAACCCTGGGTAGGTAACTAAGGTAGACTAATCAGAATCTCCTCAGACTTAACGGAGATTGGAAAGCAGTTGGAGTTGACTCATCCCAGTGATAGCACCTAGCAACATTGCTCATTATTTCTTGCTACCCAGATTAGGGATAGTCTGGGTCCTATCCTCTCAGCCTGGCTTATTTTGGAATTCCTCCAAACATTAATACTTCCTGTAAGATTTCTTCATAAGTTAGACAATCAGTTTCCTTTGCTTAGCAACTAAGAACCTTGACCAATACAGCAGTCAAGGTGATTTTACTCTTGATTTGTTTTCAGCCACATTTCAGAATTACATCTTAGTCAAATTTATTCTTTTTCTTTCATTCGGATTTTGCTGCTTTTCATATAGAAAAAGTGTCACGAATCAAGTAAGCACAATTCTTTATATTAGTTGCCAATGAAGTCAGTTTTTAAAGCTGAGTCTTGTCATGTTCAATCACTTTTCTGTATCCCTTTCCACTTGCAGCAAATACAAGCTGCCTTGTAAGATGTGTTTTAGTCATCTCTTCTCAAATCATGTAAATATTTTTGGAAAGAGAAATTTTATTTCTTGTTGCTGAGATAATTTTCTCACAGTTCAGAAATGCTTTTGTAGGAATCAACTTTCCAAAATTAGGAAATCTATTTCTTATATTTCAGAAGAAAAACATAATAAAAGAGCTATGTCTTCCTGATGCATTCTTATTCTCTGAGAGAATTGCAATCTATCCTTTCTGACATCTTTTTTGGAAACTTGTATCAGCAGAAATCATGTTTTATTTTGTCTTGGAGTATAGACAGATGTTTAAAATCAAGGACGAAAGAAAAAGATTACAATTATATATCTCCAATACCTTTTACAGTGTATTACAAGGGCTTGAACTTCATGGTGAAAGAGAATGAATATTATTTAATTGAAGGTTAAAAGGTAGAAATGCTATTCTGAGTGTAATGTCTATAATAATTGAACTTTTGAGCCACAGAGACAAGCCAGCGCTTCACCAGGTACCCTCTAAAAATCTTTTTGTAGGCTTTAAAATATAAATGCCTTTAGAATGTAAAACTTATATTTCTTCAAAGGAAAGAAAACCCCTTCTAGAATATTAAATGGATTTATAAAGGGGAGATTTTTGGCTAAAGGAGATCAAATATTTTCTTTTGTCGAAAGCTCAGTTCATTATGCAAGTGAAAAGATCATGGAATAGCTGCTTAAGATGACAAAGGGACGATGGTAGCTTGAGTTAATGATACTGCACAGCCAATACCGTCTTCTGCTTTTGTACTTGTTTTACGAGTGTTCTCAGCATTGGTTTTCTTTTGTACTCTTTTGTGTGTGTGTGTGTGTGTGTGTGTGATTATAGAACTTGATTATTATGGTTTTAAAAATTGTAAAGGTTTTTCCCACATTACATCTAACTTTGTGAGGTGAGATTATACACTAATGTTAGAAGGCAGATGAAACTGAAGTGATTAAAAACAATCTTTAGAAATGATACAAAAACTGGGGGAAAAATTGTCTAGAAGGAGTGTATTAGTGTCTTGGGGTTGCCATGACAAAGTACTATAAACTGAATGGCTTAAACTATTAGCCTACCCTAATGACCTCATTTTAACCTGGTTACCAAATAAGGTCACATTCAGAGGTATTGGGGAATAGGACTTCAATATATGAAATTTGGGGGAACACAATTCAAGCATAACAAGAGGCAAAGGGATACTTAAAGGGAAGAAGATAAATAAGTTTTTGTATAAGACAGAAAGAAGGTTCTTTTCTGCATGCAATTTCTTGTGAATATAGGCAATAAGGAGCTTGCTGCTGACATTTTAATTTTTTTGTGGCCTCTTAACTTTGCTCATTAGAAACCAGTAATGCTTTTTATCTTCCTTGATTTAAACACTATGAAAGTTTGTCACTATTTTTGTACTGATTTGGCAATTATCATAGAATGGAAATAGTTCATATTATTTTCTTTTTTGTTAACTGAAGTTTTCAGCAAGAAGCAATTTGCACACTGGCAGTCATGTGAAAGTACTGTACGTTTAAGTTGTATGCACCTACAGAGAATTCTCTTCTATTGACTTTGTCCTTTTTGTCCATCTATTTCACAATTAGCTTTTTTTGACTTGTTTTAGTCAAGTATTCCCACTTGGGTTTGTTTTCTCTTGTGTTGAAGAAAGGAAGGAAGGAAGGAAGGAAAGAAAGAAGGAAGGAAGGAAGAAAACCCAACAGGCCAAATGGAGTCACTTTTGTTTGCTAAGCCATGTCACCAAACCAAAATTTAGTAACTGACCTAATTGTAATTTGGCCTCTCCCAAGAGTGGAACTTTAAACCAATCAGTCTGGAATTTCCTGATCAACATCAGTGAGGTAATCTGCTTCATTAGACCTCGTATCTTCACCTAAAACAGGGGTCCTCAAACCTTGAGCTGTGAACAAGTACTGGTCCATGGCCTATTAAGAAATGGGCCAAGAGGGAAGCTTACCTAAGCTCCATCTCCTGTTTCCACCCCTCCCCTGCTCCACAACCTGATCCAAAACAGGAGGTAAGTCTCAGAGAGCAAGTGAAACTCACCTGAGCTCTCTGCCTACATCCCTGATGCCAAAAAGGGTGGAGACTGCTGCCCTAGAAGAAAGTGTTCTCACCTGAAATAATCTACTCTTTTAACTTTGTATATTTAAAAATTTTTTTGAGGATTAAGTATTTTTTAATTTTAAATTATGTTTAATTGGTTGTGCTATTATAGTTATGGGACTTATCTTCCTGGCCCTGGAAACCTGAGCTGGATGACCTGGTGTGAGGCTGTGACTCCTCACTCCTGAGATATGCCCCCTGAATTTAAAAAATATATATTTTACTTATTTATTTTTTCAGAGAGACAGGGAGGGAGAAAGAGGGGAAGAGAAATATAAATGTGTGAGAGAAACATCAATTCATTGCCTCTTGCACCCCTCCACCCCTGACTAGGGACCTGACCCAAAACCCAGACATGTGCCCTGACTGGGAATCAAACCAGTGATCTTCCAGTTCACAGGTTGGCACTCAATTCACTGAGCCACACTAGCCAGGCCTCTCCAAAATTTTATGGATGTGGGACCAGCTGGTTCTGCATCTGTGCCCCTCCTCCCAGACTGGATGGATGTAGTTTCTTTAATTCAATAGTTGTCAGACTTTCACTCAACTCCATTTTTGACAGTTCTGAGTGATTGTTGTTCTATATTTTAGTTGTAATTTTGATGTGGTTGCAGGATGAGTTGAGCTGTGTTTAGTTGTGCTGCCATCTTCTCTTTCAACATTTTAGTTCCACATTTGTCTGCCTATAAAAACCTTCCATTCTGTGCAACTCATCTGCACCCTTCTAGTTGCTAGATGGGATGCTGCCTAACTCATTAATCACTTAATACAACCAACTAGATCTTCCCATTTACTCAGCTGAGTTTTGTTCTTTAACACTGGTAACTGTCTTGAGAGTGTTTAAAATGAGGTTTCCTTAGTGATGGAAATAGAAAACCTTCTGTTCATAGCTGTTGCTTTCATATTTTTGTTGATAGAGGAAAAAAGTGAAGAGTAGCTCTGAGTAAAACTCCGAGAAGGCTGCCACAGCTGTTGTGGAGGAGGGTTCAGAGAATGTCCCTCTCATGGTGCTCCATGGCTGGTTGTGCCTATATTATGGGACTAACTAAGTGGTTTATTTGTCTGTATGCATGAAAGCTAATCAGACATGAAAAGAAATTTGCAGCCAAGGAAGCAAGGGATTTTTAGCTGAGGAAATGGTACCAAGCCCAGAGTCACAGATAAGCAGTGCTCAAAGACCTGGTTCTGCCTTCGTTTGGTCCTTTCACAGTTCCTTCCAGCAATCCCATGATGATTCTTTTTTTTTTTTTTAAGATTTATTCATATATTTTTAGAGAGATGGGAAGGGAGGGAGAAAGAGAGTGAGGAAAACATTGGTGTGTGTGAGGTACATTGGTCTGTTGCCTCATGTATGCCCCTAACTGGGGACCTGGCCCACAATCCAGGCATGTATCTTGACTGGAAGTCGAACCAGTGACCTTTGGTTCACAGGCTGGCACTCAATCCACTGAGCCACAAGAGCCAGGGAAAGCCATGATGATTCTTAATACTCATGGCACCAGTAGGTGTGTCATTTAGTAGAGAGATGACATTATAATGAAGTGTGAAGTCTTCTGAAGGTCACTTTGCAGACAACTTAAATTCAGCCAGTTTCTTCTCTTTTCTTTTCTTTCTTTTTATTCTTTTCTTTCTGTTTCTTTCCTTCTTTCTTTCTTTTCCTTTCTTTTATTTTTATTAAATTTATTGGGGTGACATTGGTTAATAGGATCATATAAGTTCAAGTGTACATTTCTATGATATGTGATCTGAATTATGCATTGTGTGCCCACCATCCACAGCCAAATCGTCTTCTGCCACCAAATAATTGACCTCCATTACACCCCCCCACTCCTTCATTACACCCCCACCACCACTCCCACCACCTCTATCTTCTTCCCTCTGATAATCACCATACTGCTGTTTATGTCTGAGTTTCAGTTTTCTATTCCACAATAAATGAAATCACATGGTTCTTGACATTTTACATCTAACTTATTTTGCTTAGCATGATATTCTCAAGGTTCATCCATATTGTCATAATGGCAGTATTTTATCTTCTCTTATGGCTGAATAGTATCCCATTGTATTTATGTACCATATCTCCTTTTTCCATTCCTTTATTGAAGGACACTTTGCTTATCTCCATGTGTTGGCCACTGTGAATAATGTTGCAATGAGCACAGGGGTGCATATATCTTTGCAAATAAATGTTTTTGAGTTTCTTGGGTAGATACTCAGAAGAAGGATTGCTGAGTCATATGGTAACTCTATTCTTAATATTTTGAGAACCTCCAGGTTGTTTTTTATAGTGGCTGCACCAGTCTATCTTCCCACCAGCCGTGAATAAATATTCTCTTTTCTCCACAGCCTCTCCAACACTTGTTATTACTTGTCATTGATAATAGCCATTCTAATAGATGTGAGGTGGTGTCTCATTGTAGTTTTAATTTGCATTTCCTAATAGCTAGTGAAGTTGAATATATTCTCATATATCTGTTGGCTATTTGTATGTCTTCTTGAGAAAAGTGTCTGTTCAGGTCCTCCGCCCATTTTTTAATTTGATTTTTTGTTTAGTGTTGAGTTGTATGAGTTCATAGTATATTTTGGATATGAACCCCTTGTCAGAACTGTTGTTTGCAAATATCATCTTCTATTCAGTTAATTGTCCTTCTTTTTTTCCTGTGTAGAAGCTTTTTATTTTGATACAGTCCCATTTTTGCCTTTACTTCCCTTGCCTTTTGGGTCAAGTTCATAAAGTGTTCTTTACGACCAAAGACCTTAAGTTTAGTACCTACATTTTCTCCTATATAATTTATTGTTTCAGATCTTTATATTTAGAGTTTTGATCCATTTTGAATTAACTTTTGTACATGGAGACCAACTGTAACCTAGTTTTATTCTTTTGCATGGGCTCTCCAATTTGCCCTGCATCATTTATTGAAGAGAATTTCTTTACTCCATTGTGTTTTTGTCAGCCAGTTTCTTGAGAAGGAACTGTTACTTGCATATCTTCCTGTTTTCAAAGATAAAAGGAATTAGGGTGGGTCAGGGCTCAGCCAGGTTACATAAACTTGATGTGGGTTAACAGTTTCACTTCTGAGACATGTGAAAAGAGAGAGTTTAAAGATGCATTAACCTACATGCACAGAAACCATGCACAGAGCTTGCTTAAGGCAAAAATAAACCTTTTACCAAAGAAATTATATACTTGAGGAATGACTACTGACCATGACCTGCCCCATTAGGAATTTATTGTCAGATCATTCTGAGAAGTTACTTTCCATAGGACCCCTCCTTTTTTTTAATCCACAGAATTATTAAATGATATCAACTTATAATTAAATATATTTTATTAAAACAAAGTAATAACTTGCTTCAAACTAATTTCTTTCTACTTATTTTACTACATTTAATTATTACCTATATTCTTGATATATCTATTTTATGTGTATGGTATGATGAAAATACTATAAAATGGTGTTTTCCTTCATATCTCTACCCAAGATGGTTTTCAGTGAATCATATAGGTGGCTTGAAATAGTCCATAGCTGAAATATTTACACCATGGAAACCAACAAATGCTACAAATCAGAAATTTTATTTATTTTTTTCCTTCTTTTTCTCTGTGGATGAAAAAAAGGGTTCTATGGAAAATAACCTCACAAGATGACCTGAGCATAAATTCCTAACTGGGTAGGTCATGGCTGGTAGTCATGGCCCAGGCCTATAATGTTTTTAGTGCCAGCCCTGTCCATTATTTTTTGTGCATTTAAGTTAACATTCCTTTGAAATACCAGAAGTAATGTCCCTTGAAGGGAGCATTAACTCTCTGAGCACATAATCTTATTAACTCTCCTACAATCCAATCTCCTCCTTGCTTCTCCAATCTTCCTTACGTCCCTTCCTTAATTTCCATTGCATAAAAGAAGCTGCAAAACTGGTATTCTACAAAACGTTTGAGATTTTGGTCCCCAGCATATATTATCAACATTTTCTTATTTTCTCCTTTCCTTCCTTGTCTCCTTCCCTGCCTTCTCTACCTCCCCACTCTGCCTCTTTCTTTCTGCAAACATTTAGCAGCATACCATAGAGTATAAGAAATAATAAGAATGACAAAAGAAAGGTAATTTCAAACTGGAATTGAGAGAGTCAGAAACAGAAAAGAAATAGGCTCAAGAAAATGATTAAGACATATGATTTTGCACTAAAGTTGTGAGTACCTCTTCTAGATGGTTCTGAGTGGATTTTGCTAAGGCAGATAGGGTGGCTGAAGCTGGCCATGACATTCACCTGCATTCCAAAGTATTTTAGAAAATCTACAATTGCTATGAATAAAGTTAGAAACAGATTTACTTAACAGATCATGAAGATTTAATACAATGTGAAGGAACCAGAGAATCACTTTGCTCTGTATCCGAAGATCATGTAGATTGAGGGTGCCTAGGCCTACCCTCTAAGACTTGCTGCTTCACCATTCTTGCCTTGGAGTTTGCTGCCTTCTCAACATCCTTCGTAGTCTCACCTTCCTGCTTTGTAGCTGAATATTATACTGCTGGGACTTTGCTCATGTTGTTGGGTGTTCTTATGACTTTTCTATTTTTCTGAGCTCTATTTTTGCTGTACTATTTTACTCTTCTGTAAGTTTTCTATGATATTTTCTAGTTTTTCTATAATTTTTTCCGTTCACAAACGTCTTAAATCTCCTCTATATTGTCACTCCATCTGTTTTCACCATCTGCTGTTTTTAAGTACTTGAATCCCTGCTCAAAACGTCACTTTGTAGCAGTGCATCCTTAATCAAGTTAACTTCTTGGAGCCTCATTTTTTTTCTTCATGAAATGGGAGGATTTGTACCTTCTTTATGTGAGGAATGCTCACAATAAAATACCAGGACACAGGAATTCAGCAGCAAAGCAAGGCGTTTATTCATGAGTCTGCAGAGTAGGGTCCACAGCCAGCCAGAAGCATGCGCACACGAAGTAGACAAAGAAAACTGGTTTTATACTAACACGATTAGCTCCCTCTCCTTAATGCAATTAGCTCCCTTTCCTCTCTCCTTCTCCCCTGTTTCTCCATTACTGGTTAATCCAGGTTCACAATCTCATGCAATTACTTAACTAAGTGTGTGATTAATTAAGGGTAATCTAGTTATAGGTCTATCTCCAACTTATTTACAAAGTTATCTCGCTACATCTTCCCATTTCTCTGTGTTTGGTGATGACAATCTTCCTCCTTTTGATCCCAGAGATATGTGTGAGGAGCTGTGGAATGCCATTTCCTCACCCCTTTTCCATGATTCATCTGTTAATTACCTCCTACTGGTTTGAGAGTCACTAGTTTCTTTATCCCTTACATTTGCAGAGTTTTTTGTAAGATTTAAATGACATAATGTACATAAAATATTTAAAAATTCTTGGCATCTAAAATGATTAATAAATGGTACCTACTGTTTTAATAATGTTAATCCAAACTGATCTTGTTACCCATGAGCATCCACACTAAATTTATCAGTAGTTACAAACTAAAATGCATACCTGGCTTAGCTAGAACATAGATGATAAAAGTGGTTTGCATTGGGTAGTGGCAGAGATGGTGGTAAATTGAAGAGCTCATAACTTCTCCAAAAGAACCAACCACTTCACAACCCTGGCCAGTTAATATCATGTAAAAATGTGAGCTCAGAGCTGCCAGTTTTTAAAACTTCTCAGGAAACAGTGAAAATGAATATTTTTATAAGTAGTTTCTTGATGTAAAAATAATGTTGCTCAGTATTACACTTCCAAGAAAACAAGTCTATGAGCTCTATGTGACCTGCTGCCCATCAGTGTGAAACCTCTGCAGGATATATCTGTTGAGCCGTGTTTGAACAGTTGGTTCCTTATTTATCAACAGGAAATCCTGTCTTTCACACATGACAGAGCCAACTTTCTAGTAAAAGTGTATTTGGAAGACAATCATTTTTGGAATCAAAATCTATGGGGTTAAAGTACAACTTAACCACAGCCAGGCATTTCAACGGCTGGGTGCTTAACATTTTTAGAAAAATCTTTTATTTTCTATTAATTATTCTGTCTGAATTATATTAGACAGAAATTAGTAGTTTTGAAATCTAGCTTTATTTAATTAGAAAGAAAAATTGACAGAGTTTGAGATAGTAGAATAGTTCAGTAATTCTAAAGTTTGATTGGACTTCATAGATAAGTGAGTTAATACTTCTATCTTCTGGCCATGAGATACTGGGCAACTCACTAATTTACATGGGTGTTAGTTTCCCTATTTTCTAAATAAAGGGGCTGATAAAATTATCTTCACATTTCTCTCTAGAGTCATTATTTTGTACTTAATTTTATAAACCAATGAATGTACTTAATTTTGCAGAAACCAATTTGTTTAAACTCCCCTAATTTTATTAGAGTGAAGCTAATGTCTTCATATAAATTTAATTTAATTTAGTTCTCTCTTAATTTTTTAACTGAAGACCTAATATACAGAATGCGATTTCTGGTCAAGATGGCAGTGTAGGCAGACATAGCTCACCTCTTTACACAACCACATCAAAATTATAACTAAAATATAGAACAAACATCATTCAGAACTGTCAGAAATAGAGGTGAGTGGAAATCTGATAACTATGGAATTAAAGAAACCATATTCATCCAGACTGGTAGGAGGGGCACAGATGTGGAATTGCCTGGGCCGACATCCACGTTTGGTGGATAAAAATTTTTTGAGGGATATCTTGGGAGCGAAGAGTCCTAGCCCCACACCAGGCCCCCCAATCCAGAGTTCCAGTGCCAGGAAGATAAGTCTCCACAATTTCTGGATGCAAAAATCAGCAGGCATTGAGTCAGTGGAAGAAACTTCTGGAGCCCCAAGCAGTTCCTCTTAAAAGAACTCACACATGGACTTACCTACTTAGACTCACTCCCTCTGAACTCTAACACCAGGGTAGCAGCTTGAAAGGCACCAGTAGTATACAGTAAGAAACTGAAGTGTCTGGCATCAAGGTGAGCAGAGGCCATTGTCCCTTTTCTAAACCCTTCCCCCAGAGCTGGCAAGCTGGTGCCATATCTGAGATTCCATCAACCTGGCTAACACTATTTGACCCACCTTGGAGATCACCAGAGACTCTGCCCCACCCAGCTTAGAGGCCCACCCACACTGCTTTTCTGTTTGAATGGCTGCTCTTGGCTCATGCTTCACAACTTCCTAAATCTTACCAAACAAGCAACAGCTGGCTTTAGTGAAGCCTAGGCCTGGCACTAGCAGCAGCCAGCTTAGATTCATAGCTTGGCTTCGCCTGGGAATCTCCAAGCCCAGCACAAGTAGAAGCCATCTCAGATTGCTTTATAGCTCAGGCAGGGCAACCTCGGGCAAAACACAGGTGGGGACTGACCTTGGCCTGCACCACCTGGGAAACCCCAGGGCCAACATGTCAGAATGTTACCGAGCAAAGCAGGGCTCATTCATGTGGCACCTTGGTGTATGATCCAACAATTAGTGTTGAGGAAAACAGGTCTTTATTTACAATATTCCAACCTTGGGGGAGCTGGGAGCACTTCAGCTCAGAGCCCTATTCTCCCACAAGACCCAGTGCTTCCCTTCCTCCCCAAGAGGCTATCAGCCAAAACCAAGCCCAATAGTTCCCCATTCCTTATCTGTCAGCTCTCTACTTCAGGATCTGGGGTACATTGTCATCAGCCTTCATATAATGGTCCAGAGAAGCACGTGTTATGTTACACTGAATTGTGGTGAAGTCCAGGGAAGTCAAAATCCTAAGAGAGTGTCCTCTCATGTCAAAACTATGAACAATAAAATGCCAAAAAATATGTATCAACAATTGAATCTAAAAAGCAAACTAAGCAAACAGAGAAACAGAGACAGAATCATGGATACAGAGAGCATTTTGATGGTTGCCAGATGGAATGAGCATCAGGGAGAATGGGTGAAGAGGTGAGGGGATTAAGAAGTACAAATAGGTAGCTACAGAATAGCCATGGGGATGTAAAGTACAGCATAGAAAATGGAGTAGCCAAGGAACTTATCCACATGACCCATGGACATGAAGAAAGGAGGAATTATCACCTGAGTGTGTGGGAGGTGCTGGGTGAAGGGGGAAAAATGGGAAAAATCAGGGCAACTGTAATACCACAATCAATAAAATATAATTAAAAAAAGAATCTGATGAGCTAATTACTCAAAGCATCATTATTAAAAAAGGTTTTCTTCAGAAAGCTTGAAGTTTACTGTAGAAGAGAGAAGTTAGTGGTGGTGGTAGAGACTGGATGAAAAAGGAGCCACATACTAAACCTGACAAGCTCAGGCGAGGCCTGCATGGAGTCCATACCAACTTTGAGGCCTAAAGCAACCTCACAGGATGGTCTGAAATTAAAACTTTCTAGCTAAAAGCAGGTCATAGTAGGTAGACATTTTCTATGTCGGCATCTTCTCTGACAAAGTCAATCTTTACTTTAACTGAGCTTGTCTGTTATTGTCTTTTTACATCTAAGATAATGTACCTTTGGAATGTCAGGGCAATTTTTTCCCCCCCCAAACCCCTGAGGGCACAATTTCTCACCAGAGCAGGAGACCACAGAACCCTCCTGCAATTGTTATTCTATGCCCACCTATGAGAACAAAGTATGTGTCCAATCCCAAATATTTGCTGTTTTGCTTTCTTCACTGTACACCTTCTCCTTTGACTGTAATGTACAAAACAAGATGCAAAACTGCTATTCTCTGGAGCATTTTCTCAATTGGTTGAGATTTTGATTCCCGGCAATTGTTATCAGTTTGGCTCAGATAAAATGATGACAATTCTTACAGATTTGGATTTTTCTTATGATGACAAGACCAAAATATATAACTATAAGATAGAACACAGTATCAGAAGAACAATGAGATGGATGAATTCCTCTTTCATTTCAGAGTAGGGAAAGGCTTTCTAGGTGATGCAAAGTTAAAGACAATAAACAAGTGGTAAATTTGACTACATAAGACATTTCTTGGCATGGAAAAAAATGATAAGCAAAAGACAACAGACAAACCAGAGAAAATATTTATAGCATATAACATAGGTAAAGGGCTAATATGCCTAATATGGAGAATTGAGGGACAATGGGCCAAAAACCTGATTAAAAATAACAGAAAGAGACGTGAACACACAATTCATATACTCAAAAGCAAAATATAAAAATGGCCCTCATGTGTATATAAAAAAAATCAGTTAGAACTCGTTCACAATTAATCAAAACAACATGGTGATACCATGTTTAGCCTAGAAGATTGGCAAAATTTAAAAAGTATAAGAATATATTATGTTGGTAAGACTGGGAATAAGGTATTCCCAAACATTACTGCTAGGAATGCAAACTCGTACAATCCTTCTCAAAAGAAATTTGACAATGCTTATGCATTTACTTTTTGACCAGCAATTCTATTTCTAGGAATCTACTCTGAAGTTATACCTCCAATAAGAAAATACATATGCACAGTGTTATTTGCTACAACATTGTTTAAACTTGTAGAATGTTGGTAAGAATTCAAAATCCAAATGCCATGAAGAGAAGAGTTGTTGAATAAACTATAGTATATCACCATGATAGAGTACTATGCAACTATGAAAAAGAACAAAAGTCCTGGCTGGTGTGGCTCAGTGGGTTGACTGCCAGTCAGGGCACAGGCCTGGGTTGCAGATCAGGCCCCCAGTTTGTGGCATGTGAGAGGCAACCACACATTTATGTTTCCCTTCCTCTATTTGTCCCTTCCCCTCTCTCTAAAAAAATAGATAAAATCTTAAAAAAATAAAAAAGAGGTGTCACTCTTAAAAAAGAAAAAAAGAATGAGAAAGATCTCTATGGAAAGATATGAAGTAAGTTCTAGTATATATAATCAAATGCAAAAAGCGAAATGCTATCCTTTATGTAAGAACAAAGGAGGATATAAAAACATATACAAGTGTCTGCTCATTCGTGCAAATGAAGTAAAGAATGAAACGAGAACTAATAAGATTGGCTTTCAACAGGGAGTGAGTGGAAAAGGAGTAGAAAGAAGGGAAGAATGGGAATTGAGTAGTGGGCATTAGGAGAAAGGGACAATTATCTGAGCAAATTTTTTGTATAGTTCTAACTCTTATAATTCTAGTAATGTTTCTCCTATTGTTCCCTCCACTGATTAATTAAAATTCACCATAATGTGGGAAGAATCCAATGTGGAGTACAAACAGTAACCAGTGAACCTGTGTTACAAATTAATATCAACCACAATTAAGGAGGTGGGGAAGATTAAAACAAACCTAAATAACTTTGGGAAACAGTATTTTGGGTGTATATTGTGAGATGAGACAAAATAATTGTGCATAAATACTATACTTAGTTACTACAGTTACTAAGTTTGTTTTTCACAGGGTGTGGTCTAGCAATTCTAAAACTACTTTATGTGTATATTAGGATTAAAAAATAAATACATCACATATAATGAAAGCCAGGTTTCTCATTGCCAGAGGAAGACGTTTCAAATAAGGAAAAGGGGGAAAACTGAAATAAACTGTGAGGTATTGGGTTAGAACTGGAGGTAGAAGTATTTTGGTAGGCAGAATAATAGTCTAAGACCATGGGCATACAAGGGGGGGAATAAATTTACAAATGAAATTTTGTTACTGAACAGCAGGCCTTAAAATAAGGAGATTATCCTGGATTCTTTGCATGGGTCCAATGTAATCATGAGGGTCACCGTAAGTGAAAGAGAGAAGTAGGAGAGTTGGAGTCAGGGTGCTCCAATGTGGAGACACTTAACCAGCCATTGCTGGCTTTGAAGGTAGAAGGGGACTGTGACCCAGATTTAAGGAGTTCTGGAATCAAAGGCCAGGGTTTAATTTGAGCAACAAAATAAACAATGTTACTGAAGGATTGTAACTCATTAAAAGAAAAAGCCCTAAGTGGGTAGCTCAGTTGGTTAGAATGTTGTCCCAATATACCAAAGTTGTGGGTTTGATCCCTGGTCAGGGCACATACAAGAATCAACCAGTGAATGCATGAATAAGTGGACAACAAATCAATATTTCTCTCTCTTCCCCCCCTTCTTGCTTTCAAATCAATAAAGAAATATTCATGAGTCCATACAAATTTAAGTAATTGAATAAGTTAATAAATGAGAGAAAAAGGATAACTTTTTTAATAGAAGGAATTCAGTTAATAAATAAAGAAGAAATCAGGGAAGTAGAATAATCACCATTGATAAACACTGCAGTAATAATTGTAGGCCAGAGCTATCAATGGATGCTAAAATTCATGGGCAAAGTGATACAAGAAACAGAATGTATGAATAACCTTAAACTATTTTCCTCAAGATATTTATTAATTGTAAAAGGGAAAATAGCAACTGTACAGTGAAGAAACATGACAGACAACACCTTAACCAAACATCCAGGTTAATATCACCCGAGAGAATACGTACTGGCACCATGTTCCCTCGGCTATGATGCACTGAGAATGGAACCACCTCACTTCCACGGTATTCTTGTCAGAAATGCATGAACTCGACTGAATCATGAGCAACCATCAGGCACATCCAAAATGAGAAACATTCTTCAAAATAGCCGTCCAGTACTTTTCAAAAGTGTAAAGGTCATGAAAAACAAGAGAAGATTGAAGAAATGTCATAGATTAGAGGAGTCTAAGGAAGCAAGGAAACTACATGCAATGTGGGATTCTGTATTGCCCTGGACTAAAAAAAGGACATTTGAGAAAAATTGGGGAAATTTGAACGAGGTCTGCAATTTAATTAATAATATTATACCAACATTACTTTCCCGATTATATAAGATGTTAACAGCAGGGAAAGCTGCGTGAAGGATATATGAGAACTCGCTGTACTATTTCTGCAGCTTTTCTGTGACTCTAAAATTACTTCAAGACAAAAATTTGAAGAAAAAAATACTATTAACAGCAGTGCAAGAGAAGTGCTTTAAGACAGCAATTCTCAACCTGTACATCACAACCCCTTTGGGGGTTGAACGATTCTTTCACAGGGGACGCCTAAGGCCATCAGAAAACACATGTATAATTACATATTGTTTTTGTGATTAATCACTACGCTTTAATTATGTTCAATTTGTAACAATGAAAATACATCCTGCATATCAGATATTTACATTACAATTCATAACAGTAGCAAAATCACAGTTATGCAGTAGCAACAAAAATAATTTTATGGTTGGGGGTCACCACAACATGAGGAACTGTATTAAAGGGTGGCGGCATTAGGAAGGTTGAGAACCACTGCTCTAAGGGGTCTCATGGAGGAGAAAGCCCATTTGGAAAGGCTTCATGGCAGAAGTAGTCTGATAGCAAATCACCACGGACCATGCGTCTTAAACAACAGAAATTTATTTCTCACACTTCTAGAAGCTGCAAGTCCAAGATCAAAGTGTTGGCAGGGTTGGTTTCCCCTGAGGCTTCCCCTTGGCTTGCAGGTGGTGGCTTTCTTACTGTGTGCTCAGATGACCTTTTCTCTGTGCCCCCACATCTCTGCTGTCTCTTCTCATAGGATTATATCTTTATCTTACCTTAAATACCTCTTCAAAGGCCCTATTTTCTTTTTTTTAAAGATTTTATTTACTTACTTTTAGAGAGAGAGAGAGAAACATTAACGTGAGAGAGAAACATCTATTAGTTGCCTCTTGCATGCCCCCAACCAGAGACCTGGCCTGCAACCCAGGCATGCGCCCTGACTGGGAATTGAACTGGTGACTTTCTGTTCATGAGCCAGTGCTCAATCCACTGAGCTACACCAGCCAGGAAGGCCCTATTTTCACATACAGTCACCTTGGGGGTTAGGGCTTCAGAATATAAATTTTGAGAGGATGTACTTTAGTTCATAACAGGTGACAATTGTGAAGGGTCTTGAAGGATAGACATTAGCAGTGTCAGGGAAAATGTGTGGCAGGGATTTAAGAAACAACAAGTGGCCTGCTAAATTAGTCAGGGTTTCCTAGAGAAACAGAACCACTAGGACACTTGTAGGTGTATAGAAAGATTTCTTATGAGAGATCACTTCAGATAATTATGGAAGCTGAGAAGTGTCAAATCTGCCATTTCCTAGGGGACCAGGAAAGCTGATGATATAGTTCCAGTCCAAACCGAAAGGCCTGAAAACCAGAGAGGGCTCCATCCAAAATTAGATGCTTTTCCGGTCACTCTGTAAATGGGCCATAGTACCATACTCAAAGAAAGAATATGTTGCCTTTAAAATCTGAAGAGGCCTACTAGGCATTGTGTTTCTTTCTCAGTTATAGGAAAGGCCAGATGTAATTTATCTTTTACCTTAAAAGGGATATTTTAGCATGCTCATGTCAGTAGAACCCTAGAAATTTCACTAAGGTAGAAGGTCTTTGTATTCTTGGCAAATTTATTTCCCTCCCTCTAACATGCAAATATCTTGCCAACAGTTCTAGAGTAGTTGCCACTTCTTTCTCACCAGGTTCAATTAACATGTTGTCATTAATATCTTGTGAAAGAGAAAGGTGATCAAGATCTCTGTGAATGAAATTAGGACAGGAAGCTATGGAGTTGATGTAGCCCTTAGGCAGAAGAGTGAAGTTGCATTGCTGGCCCTGTCAGCTGAGAAAAATGTGCTTTTAGCGGGACTATGAAAAGCAATGGAGAAAAAGTATTTCCCAGATAAATAGCTGCAAGTAATAAAACCACATCTGATACAGCAGCTGCAATTGGAGTCACCACCTGAATTTTTTGTCTCTGATAGTGGCACTAATCTCTGCAATTCCTCAAGGAATGTGATAGTTCTATCACTTAACTATTTTCCTAGGTAGAGACAATTGTAATGGCTTCCAATCAGCCTTTACCACCATACAAGTTTTTACGCCACAGGTCAGGGAACCAATGTGGGGATTCTGTCAGTGCCTAAGTATGTCTTCCAATTATGTAGTTCCAGTCCAAACCCAAAGACCTGAGAACCACAAGAGCCAGTGGCCTAAGTCCAAGTCCAAGTATAAAGATCTGTGAACCAGAAGTGTCAACATCCAAGAGCAGGAGAAGATGAAAGTCCCAGTTTCAGCAAAGAGAGAAAATTTACCCTTCTGTCTTTTGTTCTAATTAGGCTCTCAGTGGATTGAATGATTCTCACCCACATTGGGGAGGGTAATCTACTTTACTCAGTCTACTGATTCAAAGGCTAATCTCTTTCAGAAACACTCACAGACACCCTCAGAAGTGTTTTACCAGGTATCTGGGCATCCATTAGCCCAGTCAAGTTGATATTATACATAAAATTAACCATCACACCTGACCTGGTTTGATAGGAGCTGTGGTAGACAGGTCGACTATGGAAGGTGGAGCCTTATTCCTGAGGTTTGGAATTCTTCAGAGGGGCAAAGAAAAGTTATTGAGACCAGTTAAAGAATTATTGAAGTAGTTTAGGTAGAAAATGGAAGGGACCTGAATTAAGGTTATTGAAGTGAGATTAGAAAGAGTTAGTTGAGAGGGAGATTGCAGATATAGAATCAATATAATTCCATAAAATGACTCGCTGCCTAACACAGTACCCACTTCCATTATTTCCTTATAACAAACTTCAATTTGGGGTCGTGGGGGGGATTCAGTATTCATATTTCGTAACTGACATTAAAAGTTTTTTAAAAATTGTTTTTCTGTAACTGACATTTTTTTTAGCTTCTTTTCAGATAGTGCTGTTGGGGAATAGTTGAGTGGTCTTCCAGGAAAGCTTTTCAGAAGAGGTTTGCCCAGTGGACAACCATAGTTGCTATTTACTATTCCTCCCCCTCTTTCCTGCCCGGAACACAGATGCTGTGCCTGGAGGTGGAACAGCCATTTTGGACTATAACATGAGGGCAAGAATGATTTAGCAGCAGGAGTTGGGGAACCTGGGTCTCTGATGTCATATCAGTCCAGGGCCAAACATTAAAAAAAATAACTTACTGATTAAAATCTTCTTTTTTTTGGTAGGAGGAGAAGCTGTTGTTTGGTTGTTTCTGATTCTTACAACTGAATGGAATCCTAAATTATCTAGTAAAACAGTCACACATGGGTGTGATTTAGTGAAAATGTATTTCACATATAGTGACTAGAAAATTAACAGTGCTATTAGGAGAGAAAGAAAAATTAATTATTTTAATGAAAGGTTATTTGTTTATTCAACACTTAATTAAATATGTATCTTCCTCCTACTATGTGCCAGGCACTGTTCTAAGGACTCAGAATGGAGTAAGTACATGGACAATGTTTCTGCTCTCATGTCAGTAGAGACAGACAATAAACAACACCAAGAACAATAATAGAACCAGACAAAGATTTAACACAGAGTGACACTAAATAAAGAGTTAGTGAGTGGCTCTCATAGAGGGGTGCTGTGAGACCCATTGAGTTGGTGGGTTTCTGGACCATAGTAGTGAAAGCTTTCAGAAATGTGAATTTAAAGGTTGAAAAGAGGAGTTGGACTAGACATTTAGTTCAGGGAGTTTTCAGCAGAGAGATGATAGTAGAAACAAAGTATGGGTAAACAAGAATGAATAAAGAAATCTTAGGGTATATAAAAATGGGAAAAGATTCATCCAAGGTTTTCAGAGGAATCTGGGAAATACTGTGTTCTACTTGAGCACAGTATCAGATATTTTAAAAAGAGGAGTCATTAATACTTCAGAGATGTTAAAGTAGAAGAGATTTAAAGAAAGACCTCTGAGTTTGGCACATTTTGCAGTCATCAGTCATTAGTGATATTTGGAGAGCTGTTTTATAAATAAACACGTAATAAAAAATGAAGAAAGCAAATATGAACCGCTCTAAACTCATCTTTCTCCCCCTTCCAACACACAGATGTGGCTGAATAGATAGGCATGGCTCCTTTAAAAAATCTAGCATTTCTGATAACACGTCTCTTCATTTGACAATGTCCAACTATTTCATTTTAAACACTGGCACTAGCATTCTACAGTGGCCCAGAGCATCCCTGAATTCTTTGATTCCTGTAGTTCATATAATAATTGCTGAGAGAAATAACACTTAGAGTCACTCAGTTGTGTAAGAGCAATTTGTTTTATGACTTCTTCATCTTATAAAACAAAACTAAATTTCTCCTCACAGTTGGAAAAAGTTTTAGATTGGAGTAAAGCTTTAGGCTGACCTAAGGTTCCACGTTTATAGGTCCAGTTTATTCCTCTTGTAAGTTCATGGGACAACTCTATATGAATTCTCCCACAGGTTGGGAAATCTTTAGTCGGGTGTTTGTGTCTTTTCATGTAATTAAGCAATTATTTTCAAGTGAATTAAAATTTTTAGAAGGCTTTGAAAATGTTACCAAAAATAGCACTCGGCAGTATTTACATTGAACTCTAATCCTAGTTGTTTAAAGAATGTTTATCACTTGAAGATATGGCAAATATTTGCATTTCTACTTTGTAGGCAGAGAAATTATGTGATGCACTTGATGTAATACTGAAGGTGAAAACTGGGATATTCTGGGTCAGAGCTCTTATTAATTTTGTTTCTCTATTCTCCATTAATACCCTTCTTTTTCATCTTTCCCATACTAATAAATTCATTTAAGTATTTTGGAGAAATAATTTTGAAAAAATCGTGGTTAAATTCTTAATTATTTTTGAAAGTGCCATTGTAGAATGGTGATTATTGCTATGGATTACCAATTTACTCTGTTATCAGCCAATCACTGACTCCTTTATTAATACATGATGTATCTTGCAGACACATTTAACCAGGCTTCTTGAAACTCTGCCAACTAAAATGTATAATCTGAGTAAAAATAGTACTTTTATAATAGAGATAGAGCAAGGAGTGAAATCCTTATTTTCCCCCTTAGGTGTCTTGTGTGAATTTATCTATCTATCTATTATCTATCTATATATTATCTATCTATCATCATCATCTAACTATCTATTGAAATTCTCTAGTCTTTTTCTACCAATATTCTCCTTCTCTGCATTTTTATTTCATAACACTTAAAACTAACACAAAATATGTATATTTATTATGATTACTCTCTATCTCTCTGTTCCATGAAGACAGAGATCTATGTTTTTTTCACTAATAGATTCCAAATTCCTAGAACAGTGCTGAACACATTGTAGGCAATCAATAAATATTAGTTGGATAAATATGTTTCAGACTAATATTGATTGTGATAAATTAATGCAGAAGCTTCTTAAATCATAGTGATAGTGCAAATGCCTCTTAAATGCCCACAATGCATGTATTATCACATTCAGTTTTTGATATATTGATAATTTGCTTGTTTTTCACAGATATTTTAGTGAGAAGATGAGAAAGGCTAAATCAGCGAATGTTAGATGCCATTTTATACCAGAGATGTCAAATAGTCTTTTTATGTAATAAATTTCCAACCAAGTCACTGATAAAAATATTGATCAGAAGAGGCCAAAGATAGATCCCCGAAGGCTTCTGTAATATCTCCCTAGTCATTTATCTCTACTCTTTCGTATAGTCACTTATCCAGTTGGTATTTACCTGGTAGAACCATCATTCAGCTCTCATTTATCTCTGTGAGCCACAAAGACATGATGAATGAAGTAGGTAAATATGGGCCCTGACTGGTGTGGCTCAGTGGATTGGGCGTCAGCGGGCAGATGGAAAGGTTCCCTGTTTGATTCCCAGTCAGAGCACATGCCTGGGTTGCAGGCCCAGTCCTTGGCTGGGGGCATGGGAGAGGCAACACATTGATGTTTCTCTCACACATCAGTGTTTTCTCCCTCTCTTTCTCCCTTCCTTCTCCTCTTTCTAAAAATAAGTAAATTACATCTTAAAAAAATAAAGTTGGCAAATATGGGATTCCAGACTAATAATAATAAGTCCTAATATTTATTGAGCACTTACTATTTGCTGGGCACTGTGATAAGCTTATTACACACACATTTTATTTAATGGATTTATACCAGTCTCCCACCCCATTTTTAAAATAATGAGTGAGATGATAAACTTCGTAAGCTAGGCAATGAGTCTTTGACCCCAGACAGTCTGACTCCAGCATTTAGCCACGACTCTATTATACTGCCTCTCTGACAGATATATTGTTTGTTAATGTTCCTGAATCAATACCCTAAATATTCTAACATCAAATATTTTTTGGAAAGCCTATTATGTGCCAAGACATGTGCTAGGAAGGAATCTTATCCCTTAGGGTTAAAATAGGAAATTTAGAATTATGGAGTACCTAAAATGAATCTTATACCTATTTTTTGCAGGTAAAAAAAAAAAAAAAAAAAAAAAAATCCAGTGCTATCTTTCCCTTTATGCCAATGAGACTTGGTTCTGAAAACCTTTTGGTAGCCAATAAACACTAAAATCCTGGATAAATACAGCTCTCCTCAAAGGTTTCTAAAAACCAGAAACTGGGGACACTTTCTTGACAGAGCTTGCTTATTTATAGCTTCACATAAATGCCAATTGTTTGAACCATGAGAGTAGCTGTGCTTAAACAGATACCCCTGACCTGCTGCCAACGTGCTGTCTTTGATCTTGTGAGTCTTTTTACTAAGTTCTCATGTGATCTCATCTCACTGCCCCTTAACTGAAGGCAATTTTTATGTTTTATATTTAATCCATTTGAGGCACTGAGCCAGGTGGTGAATTAATTACTTTTGTAGGTTGAGAAAATATTCCAACTTCATTGTTAAATTTATCTGGAGTTAGAAACTTTTTTTTGAAGCTGTATTGATAGCATTTAAGCTTTACTTCATTAAAAATTATGTTTAAAAGGCAGAGTAGTATGGTGTCATGTCTGATCCCAAATGTTGTGGGATAAAAATTGTTTTAATCACAGGTAAAACTATGAAAGGCTATTTTTGTTTGTAGTCTCTTTTTGAGGCAATGACCAATTTCCCTGGAGGTGATATGGCTAAGAGGTATTTATGACTGGCCACAGAAGGGAAAGTCTAGTTTGAAGTTTATAGAATTTACAGGGAAGTTTACTTCAACACACTGAACAATCTGGAGAAAACACTGTTATGATGTTATTTCTCTGAAAGGGAGAGGGAAGAATTAAGAAAACTTTGAACTTGATGTCAGAACACACAGTTCTAAATACTTTTTCCAGCACTAATTTGAAACGTTACCTTGGCCATGCCACATAACATTGCTGAATCTCCATCTCTTTGCAGGTAAAATGGGAATAATTATACTTCCTCATTATTATTCTGGGGCCCACTGAAATACAGCTGACTAATTATTTGTAAAAGGGTGGGCACTTAGAAATATGAGTCAGTGACACTTAAAATGCGTTACAAATTACTCTGGTTCTTGATGCACTGGACAATATTACTGCAGTTGGAGAGGAGATGAACATTATTGTTCTCCTTCACAAATGAAGAAACTGTATTTTAAATGACCCAAACCTCATCATTTAGAAAGAGGCAGAGAACTTGTCTTTTGACAAATACCCTCCCTATGAGTTCCTTGTCAATAGCAAGCAATACAGTAACAGAAGAAAAAGCCTCTCTTAAATCAAGTAGACTATACCTTCCTTGACTGATTGAATGCAAACCTTGACTAAGTAAGCATTTTCAGAAGAAGGTTATTGTCTATGGAATTAATTTTTATTCTTAACTCAATAATGCCTGTTAGCCCTCAGAGCTTGGTGGAAATCACATCTGTTTAGTTAGGGACTGGCCTGATTAATGAAGGATTGATAGAACTTAGAAGATAGATCTTTGCACCCAGAAATAAATTATTTAAGTGTCCTTTAGTTCTGTGTAGAAACTAAGTCTCTGTCTAGAAATGTAATATAAAGTAGAAAGTGAAAGCTTTCATCTGAATAGACTGTAGCTAAATAATGAAAGCTCTCATGTATCCTACCCACAATAGATGCTCAATGAACTTTGTTGATTTTGAGAATTAAAAATACTTTTTTTCTTTTTAAAATTATTCAGATAATTCTCACTTAATACACATAGGTCCAGGACACACTAAGTATTAAAACTTTATTTCCTTACTGCTCTTTGTTTTTTTTCCACTCCATCTTCACATATATCAGCTTAGCCTTATTTTGTGTAGGTTATATTTTTAAAATAATTTACATATAATTTTAGATCAAATGAACATTTCAGACTATCCACATTCTATTCTTTGAGATGGTGAAACAAACTATTATTCATTATCTCTGAAGTCACCTTCCAAGCATCACTGTAGTGTGTTTTGAGTTTATTAGTTCATATATGAATGCATTTCATATCTCACATTGCCAAATATTTAATATATCTTTTATGAATTACTATTACAGAGTGATTTCAGGACAGAGTTAATACTGAGAACAAATATTAGTGTGGAAGGCCAAAAAAGTTAAGTTCAACTTAAAATATTATATAAAGGAATCCTTATTTTAAAGTTTTTAAAAAAAATATTTTTATTATTTTATTCTTTTTAGAGAGAGGGGAAAGGAGAAAGAAAGGAAGAGAAACATCAATGTGTAGTTACCTCTCACGCGCCCCCAATTGGGCACCTGTTGGTGTGCAACCTAGGCATGTGCCCTGACTGGGAATCGAACCAGCGAAACTTGGTTCGCAGGCTGAAGGGAATCCTTATTTTAAATGATAAATATTCCAAAACATAAAAATATAAATTAAAAAGCAATAATTTTCAAATGCATAAAATCATTGGATTTTAAAGAAAGCCTACAATATATAAGACTAAGTTTGAAAATTTGAGTTTTATTTCCACCTAAAACTTTTGACACAGTTTCAGTAAACTGCATTGTATTGTATTTGACCTTCTTTTCTTAACATGTCAATGACATATACCAAACAAATAATTGATACAGTAAAAACTCATTTAGCAAGCATTTACTGGTGATCTGTGAAAGTAAAGAATCCTGCAGAATATTGAAGACAAAAGCATTGGCATAGGTAAGTACTTAACAGGGTCATTAGTCTAATAAGAAAGATTAGACATGAAGAAAAACAATCTAAATATGAGGTAAGATGTGGTAATTATAAAATAAAGTGTTACTGAAGTTTACAGAAGGAAGGGGAGAAAGGGGAGATGAACAAATTCAATAGAGAAGTCATTTTATGTGCTGACCCTGCAATCATGAAACAGTAGAGCAGGAAAGGTATATCTCAAGCCTCTCATTGGCCAATGTGCAGCCCACCTTTCCATCAGCTACAACTAACCTTGACCCTTCCCCTTGGAGGCTAAGTTTCCTTATAGTCTCCCAAACCTGCCATCTTCTGCCATGTATCTATGCTGTGGCACAGGCCCACTTCTTTTTTTGGAATGCTCTTTCTCCTATTGTTTCTTGTAAACGTTCTCTCTTCCTTCAAGACCATCTAGAAATCAGCTTCCCTTCAGGTTGGTTGAGGCCCCGGGCGCAGAAGAAAATATTGGGCCCCATAAAAAAAAAGAGACAGGGAAAATAAAAATACATGTTAACCATATTTTATTCAGTGTAGTAATGAAACCAAACTTGGTGTCATTAGAAAGTGTCAAGTTGGGGTTTTGCAGGGCCCTTCAGAAATCGGGGCCCAGGGCGCGCCTGGTGCACCAGCCGTTAAATCCGCCTCTGCTTCCCTTCTCCTGCTCTCTCGAAGTTCGGTCACTTTTTCCTATGAGCCTTTATAAATTTTGTGTAGTCTCTATCATAGTAGCGATTAGTCCATTTTGCCATCAATTTCTTCATCTCTACTGTGAGTTTCAAGAAACATGAATTATCTTTATATAGCTATTGCTTATCACAATGCTTGGGACTGAGAAAATAATACAGTTTAGTTATATAAATGAATGAGAGAATAAATAAACCGTGATATGTGTCATTGCAGTGTTAATTTGCATTTCCCTAATGACTAATGATGTTGAGCATTTTTGGATGTTCCTATTAACCATTTATATATGTTTTTTGGTGAAGTATCTGTTTAGATTTTGCCTGTTTAAAATTTTCTTCAATTGGGCTGTATGAATTGTCTATATTTTCTGGTTTCCTGAGATTATGACTTAGATATGGTGATTGATTAGATTGCAATCATGGTCACTTCCTTACTTCCCAGAGGTGGTGGATTGCAAAATAAGGCCCCAATTGTTTTCCTATTCTAGGAAGTGACATTGTCAGTCATCCAGTTGAGAAAAATTTAGAGTCTGTTTCTCCATTTTCTTGAATTTTGAGCTGCTCTGTGACTTTCTTTGGTCAATAGAATGTAGCAAAAAATGACCCCGAGTGATAGACAAGGCATCAAGAGGTCTCACCTCTGCCAATTTCACCCTTTTGAGTGCAGCTGCCATGTAAAGAAGCTCAGTTTTGTTTCCTAGTGGATGGAGAGAGAGATTCAGCTATCCTACCTAAGACTGCCAGAAGATCCTCCGAGTCAATCCACAGAATTGTGATAAATACCAAGTGGTGGTTGTTTGAAGCTGCAGAGCTTTTAGGTGATTTGTCACAAAGCAATAGGTAACTGATGTCCTAGGATTGAAAAAGGCTCAAGAAGTGTTTAATTTGTTAGATTGGGGTTGGGCAAAACCCATGCTGGAGCATTTGTTACCTTCAGAAACAGAGATTGAATGGAAACACAGCCTGTCTTATGACCATTATTGTTTGAATTATCTACAACACAGAGTATACCTGGAGAGAAAAAATAATATGATTCTATAATTTTAAGTAATATAGAGATAATTCAAAGAAGCTATAATTTAACCTCTTAATAAAGTGACATTTTGGAAGTTCTCTGGTGAAAAGGAGGGAAGGAATTAACAACTTGCACAATGTATGTAGTGGTACAAAGAATACAGTATCCTTGGAAGCAGTCCTACTTATTATCAAAACATGACAAGTGCTCATGTGGAGGCCAAATAAAGTAAAATTTTCAAACCCTGCAATGTTCTGATAAACGTTCATCATCCTGTGTGCAATCTGGAAAATTTACTAAGTAGATTTGCATACAATACAAATAAGTATTCTGTCCTTGGGAGATAAAAGGTTTTGAAAGTTTTATGTATAGAGTAGACCCTCAAACATCTGCTGATAGGATGGGCTGTTATTTTTCTATGTTACATTCCTTCATTTGCTAAGTTCTATCACATTTTTAATCTGATATAGTTTAAAAATAGGGAAATGTTACTAAAAATATTTTTGAGGCAAAACCACCAAATATTTAAAGTCTTTACCCAGGCAAATGCCTCCCTGTCCCCCAGTGAATTAGTTGTAGAATCATATAGGTATTCCAACAAACATTTTTAGAAATTCATTTAGCACCAAATTATATTTCCCACCTACAAGACAATTAAAACATAGCTTATGTGTGGAGGAGTGGGAAGGAAATTATCTATCAAGCACAGCTCAAGGCAGTGGGCAAACATCCAGGTTTTGGAGGCACCTAGTTAGCACCCTGTTCTAACTATTGCAAAAGTAATTTTCTTTCTGAAATGGAAAAATTAATGTAATGTTCCTGAAGGGAAACATTTAATAATAATCAAGTCAAGGCATACGGCACTTGATTCCCTTCTGTGACCTTAGTCCTAATGTATTAGTAACCCTGCGGCTCTACTCTTAACTAGATTGTGGTTCAGAGACAAAATCATTCAACCATGAAGTTCTGATACTCTCCTTGCCCTTGTTTCGTATGATAATCAGTGCTGAGTTGATGGATATTTCTGAAAAGTATAATAAACTTGTTTTTCCAATTATTTTTACAAAAACTATGTAAAAGTTCACTAACTTTTCTCTGTACTAAAAGAAAGAAATCACCTTACTGAGTTTTGTTACATCAAATTCTGGTTAATATATTTTAACACATTTAGGACATCATTGTTAATTAGATATCCAAAACAGAGATATAGGATATACATTAACATTTAAAAATAATATTGTTTTGCCATAAAATTCTATACCAATAACAAAGAAACCAATTATAGTTATAAATAAATATATTAAATATTCAGAAAATTTTATTATATTATTTAAAAACCATTAATAGAAATAGCATTTAATAGAACTTAATAGATCAAATAGTATTTAATAGGAAGGTAGATATATTTAAACAGGAGATTAAAGGAGATTACAATCTTAACAATTAGAATTTTTTCCTTAATTTATTGCATTTTTGAGCTCTGATTCTATAGAACTCCACACACTTAGCAGAATTGTGGCATCCTGAAATCATCTCTTTCAACCTTCTATGAAGGAATCTATTCCACAGCATTCCCAAAGAGTACTTTTTCAGTCTGCAGTATTTTCACAGACAGAGAAGCCAAACCAGGAATCCACTTCTTTATGTTACAGAATATGTTTCTTTGACAATTTAAATTTGTATCAAAATTTCCTCCTGAAAGTTCTGGTTCTGCTTTACAGAGCAGATTCCTCTCATGCAACATAGCCCTTCAAATATTTCTTAGCGATGATTATGTCATGAGCAGATT
Organism: Furipterus horrens; assembly: GCF_987537825.1. Taxonomy (NCBI): domain Eukaryota; kingdom Metazoa; phylum Chordata; class Mammalia; order Chiroptera; family Furipteridae; genus Furipterus; species Furipterus horrens. The sequence goes on along the minus strand of NW_028327171.1, from coordinate 185,565,437 downwards.
TGTCTTTTAGAACGATCACTTTGGCTGCAGGGTGGAATAAACTGAAAGTGGATAAGCTTAAAGGAAATCCAGAAAGACTAAACTGACAAATTACAAAAAAAAAAAAGGAAAAAAGGAACAACCAGTTTTATATTCCCAGTGTGTCCAGCTTACACATTGTGAATTTTATATGGTTAAGATGATAATTAAACTGGCTGACCATTCTGGAAACAATTTAAAAATTACATCCTTACTACATACAGAACACACCAAAAAAAAACTGGAGATGAATTAAAGATTTAAAAATAAAAAGGAAATCATTAACATACTGGAAATATTATAGGATAATGGAAAAAATTTTTGAGATGGGAAAGCCTATTTTTAGCATATTAAAACCAAAAATACATAAAGGAATATTGTTAAATCTAATCATTTTTTAAAAATGATTTATTTATTTATTTATTTATTTATTTTTAGAGAGAGGGGAAAAGAGAAAGAGAGGGAGAGAAACACCACTGTGGTTGCCTCTCACTCGTGCCCCCAACTGGGGACCTGACGTGCAACCTAGTCATGTGCCCTGACTGGGAATCAAACCAGCGACACTTGGCTCGCAGGTGGACGCTCAATCCACTGAGCCACAGCAGCCAGGTTAAAATCTAATCATTTTTAAAGTTTGAATTTCACTCTCCAAACTTGAGTATCTAGTCAATAACTTTGTTCCCTTTAAATTAATCTAGTTTCAATCTCCTAACAGATTGCCAGAAAATTCTAAGCTTGTTATACTTGGTGTGCACTTCTCTTTCTCAAGGTTGCACACAGAGAGGCTTATGTGCCACCCATAAAATTATGTGGGTTGTGGGGGTGGAGTAGGAGGGATGCAAATGTCAGTGTTTTTAATTTCCAGGGATTTTCTCACGCCTCCAATTCTCAATATCCAAGTCCATGGTTGGTCCTTGAAGTCAAGTAACTCTCTAGGGCTTATGTGTCACATGGGGATTTACGGAATCAGCCTCTTCTCTCTGGATGCAGGATGCAACCATCCTCTCTGGGATTCAGCCGCCTCCCCAACATGCTGCCAGAGTTAGCTCTAAATGTGGAAGTCCTGTCTCTCCTACAAAGGTCTTTATAGCAGTGGGAACAAGGGCAAGGAAGCTGTGGTCTTCAACTTCTCTTAGGAAAAAGTGCTTGAAGAAAGGGAGGAAAACCAAAAGGTTCGTTTTCCATCTTAAACAGTTTTTGCATTTACACAATAACTACAAACATTTTTCAAATTTTAGAAAAGAACCATGGCAAAAACTCTTGAAAAATTTTTAAAAACAGGGAAATTACTACAATTTATATAATAAAAAGAAAAAGCATTTTTAACAATTAAAACAAAAAAGACAGTAGTTTATGGAAAAGCTGGCAAAGAAAACAAACAAGTAATTTAGGTGAAGAAATACAAATTTTTTATTAAATGTAAAAAATGGCTTAAAATGTAGAAATTTAAAAAATGTGAACTGATGTAACAACTACCATTTTAATACCAATCTTATCGTTATATTGGCATTAAAAAAAAAAGGTCAGATCCAGTGTTCAGGGCCAGGACTCTGGTGACACATCTTGTTCACCTCAGGCACAAAAACCTAATAATCACAATAAATAATATTTTAATAAAAATCATTGCAAAAAATTATAATGAATAAAACGCCAAAATTTTAAATAAAGGTAGGATGTAGCCCTTCACTAATATGACCTCAATTTTCACCCTACAAATATTGGTAAGTATCAGAAAAAAAAAAGCACATACACTGTGAATGGCTTATAAATTGGTGGATGATTTGGCAATCTACACTCACAATTGAATTATACACAGCCCATGACATAAAAATACATCTTTTGGGAATTTATTATAATAAAATTATATGATAAATATATAAATATATCTATACATTAATGCTCATTTAAACATTGTTTAAAGAAATGAAACACTGAGAAGACCAATAGACAATTATTCAAATAAATTATACTATAGAAATTAACCAAAATAATATTTAGTGTTTAAAAACAATAGGTATATATGCTTTTACATAGAAACTTGAGCCATGTTATATAAGTAACTGATAAAAGCAGTTTTTCACTCTTGTAGACAAAATAATAATAAAACATCTGTTTATCTATATATCAATGAAAATTTAGAAAGATGAACTTCAAAGTGGTAATTGTGGTTATTTCTGAGATGGAAGAATTCTGGATTCTTTTTTCTTTCTAACTTCCTGTATCAAAGAGAAATTTTCTGATTCCTAAAGTTAGGGATTCCACCATGTTAGGGGAGGAGGAACTCAGTGGAGACACTTCCCATCAAATGAACAATTATGTAAAAATCCTCATCATGAGGAAAAGTCTAAAGCTTGTTCATTTATTGTCTCCTTTAGAACATGGCTTCCACAAAGTCTGATGGGGCAATTTTAGTACCCAGGACTTTTCCATAAGGGTCCTTCTTCCCTTTTGTTTTGAATAAATCTGTATTCAAGCTCTGGGTTTCACTTTGATTTAACCTTGAATGCTGCAATAATGCCCCACCCCTCCTCCAATTCTAAAGTAAGGGGGGATTTCTTATGATTAAGGTATTTCATGTTTATAGCCAAGCATTCTCCTACACCAGTCCTTCAACCACAGCTAAGAATAGGAAAGAAAAAAAGCCAGTATCATGCACTGGAGCCCTGGGCAAAGCCTGGTGTCATGGGAACCAGAGGAGAAAGTTTCAAGACCACGATAAGCAATGCCAAACCTTATAGAAATTTAAAGGCATGAAGACTATGTCAAGATTGGTTAGGGAAGTGGTGCTCTCTGGCCACCTTCAAGGTTACCTGTAGAAGTAAAATGCCAGGAGTCATTATGAAAGGATGGATGCTGAGACTGTGGGGCAAGACGTTTGTGTAAAAACATGCTAAGAGTCTTGGGAAGTATTAAGTGAGAAGGGGTAGGAAGAGAAGGACTTAACAAGAAAGAAAGAAAGAAGCTATGAATGCCTTGGCCAGTGTGGTTCAGTTGGGTGGAGCACCCTCCTGTATATTGAAAGGTCGCAGGTTCGATTCTGGTCAGTGCACATGCCAAATTGGCGGGTTTGGTGTGGTTTGGTCCAGTAGGGGCGTGTTCGAGAGGCAATCCATTGACATTTCTACCTCACATCAATGCTTCTTTCCTTCTCTTTCTCCCTTCTTTCCCTTTTTTCTGAAATCAAGAGCATGTCCTTGGGTGAGGGTTAAAAAAAGAAAAGAGCTATGAGCATTTAAAGAGCCAAGAGAGAGGAAGATAGAGTACAATGATGAGATGAGGTAGTACAATAATGAAAGTAAATAATGAAAGGAAAGCAGTCCTAGGGGATCTAGGACCGACTAGGATCTAAAACAAAATGTGAGTGCGTGTGGAAACCACCTGCTCATGTCCAAACTTTGATTCTCAGGTCCAGCGTGGGCCCTGGGATTCTGCATTTTGAACATGCTTCCTGGTGACACTGATGCTTCTAAGCTCTTCAGGCCGTGCTCAGAGCGCCGAGGAGCCCGGCCATGGTGCTGCGCCCCAGAAAGAAAGGGAAACCCCTCTTTTGCTGAGACTATACTAAGGGTAGAGACGTGATAGCTGTAGAAGTCAAACCTGAGAAGAGACTAAAGGAGGGAGTTTATGCTAAATGACTTTTTGCTCCTCCGTAAATTAGGGGTGAGCTCATCTGTTGAGAATGAGTGAGTGTGGAGAAATGAGGGCTTGAAAACAGTGGGGAAGTTTTGGATGAACTGTTGTAAGACGCTTATTAGGAGATCAAGAAGAAGTGCACTGCTTTTTTGGTGAGGTGCATTAGTAACATAATTAAACCATGGAATGAAGTTGGGGGTTACGAATAGGAAGTAAAGACTACTTTGCTCAATTAAAATTAATGAGAGAAATTTCATCCATGGTGGCCACAATGTGCTTGCTAATGACTGCCTTAAAAGGCTCAGGAACGCTGTTCATCCTACGACCTACACATTTGAAGCAGCCCACCCCAAATTTAACTCATTTTTCTAAACTTTTTCTACTTACACATGTTCAGCAAGTGACTAATATAAGAACTACAGCTGCTAGTTGTAAGCACGCTGCCCAGAAACAAAAAACCATATGGAAAAATGAGAGCTTCCAGATTGTTTAATATATGGGCGAAGAGCAGTTTTCACTTTATTCAAGTTAATTTTTCCACAAGCAATTATCCTTCTTGGCACCTACCCAGGACCTGAAGTTGACATTAATCCTTCAGTAACGAACGGCCTGGGAATTCCTAATGACCTGAAGTTCTCTTGATACCCGCTTGGCTGTGCCTCATCTGAAAAACCACTTCCTTTCTCCTCATCTGCACAACTTTCCCATTCTTTAAATCAAGGTCTCATACTCCTAGACTGCCTTGTAATTTGGTTCTAAATGTTATACGAACACTGTTAGAAAATGTACCTCCCCTATCTGTTACTCTGTTCATTAAAAGTGAAATAGCGACAGGAGAAAATAAATTGCAAGGAGCCCCTTAGCCACCTTCAATATTCACAATATTCACAGTTGGTTATTGAAATATGAAAAGGCAAATGTGGAAGAGCTGAAAATGAACTGACTTAAGACACGGGCTGAGAGCCGAGTCATGGCCTCCAGGTCTCCCCTGTACTGTACTAGCAGCAGCTGCAACTCCCCAATCTGATCATTTTACTTTATGATCACTCCCCCATTATTAGTAATTTTATACACTATAAACTTCACTGCTTTTCTCATTTTTGGATTATTTTTACCAGACTCATTTTCAAAACTCATCTGCCACATTCCTCACCAGGCCTGCTCTGAAGTCATTTTCCTGTTGATGAAATTATCTCAGAGATTTCTTTCACATTACCTATCATCTCTCTATTCATGGTTATTTACATATCTTATCTCCCATATTAAACCATTAGCTTCTCAAGGACAGAATCCATAGCTTAGTTTATTCCATATCCTCCATAGCATCTAATTTTATTTTTAAGGTTTTATCTGTATGAATGTTATTTATTAAAATGTAATCCAGTTAGAAACTGACATGAAGCTAAAATAGATGGTAACTATGAAAATATACTTGCAGCTTAATTCTGAAATCCAGTAAGCATAGTCAAGGATACTACCTCAATTTTCTATGTATCCATCCATATCTTTACTTCTTTTTTTGTGTGTGTGTATGTATTTTTTAAAATTATTGTTTATGCTGTTGTAGTTGTCCCAATTTCTTCCCCCCTGCTCTCCCCCTCCAGTTGTCCCCTCCCCCGCTTAGCCCATGCCCGTTGGTTGTGCATATAGTTCATCTCAACATCTTCCTGTCTACTCCACTCCCTCCTGCTATGCTTCTTAATTCCTGCATCATCTCTCTCCCTTTTCCCCCTTCCCCCTCCACGCTGACCTCCCCCCAATATGTTCCCCGTGCCTATAATTCTTTTCCCCCTCTAGCTGCCTACTTAGTTTGCCTTTGTTTCAATTCCCTAGCTTCTGTTGTTGGTTGTTGTGATAAAGTTTTCATTTTAATGTTCACAGTTTTAATCCTCCTTCTTCTAAACCAGTCCCTTTAACATCTCGTATAACAGTGGTTTGGATCTAACAAACTCCTTCAGTTTTACTTTGTCCTGGAAACACTTTCTCTGCCCTTCTATCCTGAATGACAGCTTCGCTGGATAGAGTAATTGTGGTTGTAGGTTTTTGATTTTCATTACTCTGAATATTTCTTGCCATTCCGTTCTTGCCTGTAAAGTCTCCTTTGAGAAATCTGCTGATAGTTTAATCGGGACCCCTTTGTACATAATACTTCTCTTCTCTCTTGCTGCTTTTAAGATTCTCTCTATCTTTAATTTTTGATATTTTGATGATAATGTGTCTTGGTGTGGTCCTCCCTGGGTCCAGCCTATCCGGAACTCTCTGTGCTTCCTGGACCTGTAAGTTCATTTCCTTCTCCAAGTTCGGGAAGTTCTGCTTCATTATTTTTTCACATAATTTTTCAATTTCTAGTTCTTCTTCACCCTCTGGCAATCCAATAATTCGAATGTTGGTTCGCTTATAGCTGTCCCAGAGGTTTCTGAACCTCTCATCATATTTCTCACTTTTTGTTTCCTCTTTCTGCACTGGTTGACTGTTTGTTCCCTCCCTATGTTCCGATTTGTTAATTTGACCCATGGCTTTCCCTTCCTCACCACTTGTCTTGTATGTATTTTTGTTCATTTCAGCAGGACTAGCCTTCATTCCTTCCCTGTCTTGATTTAGCCCCGCTGTTAGGTCTGTAAGCTGTCTTATAACTATAGCTCTGAACTGAGCCTCAGAAAGATTCGCTATTTGTTCATTGGTCAAGGCTTTTATTTGTTTTTTCGTTAGCTGTATGATTGGTATTTCAATAATTAATTCTGCCATTCTGACCGTTTTATTTATCTTTCCTTCTTGGGCGGGGCTGTCACACCTCCTACGCTATATTGGGCAGAGCCCCATGCACTCGTCACAACCTGGCGACCTGTCTCACCACCCTGTGGCGCTTTGCGTGGGGGCGGGGGTCCAAGATGGATCCCTGCCATTACTCTCCACTGAGGAATAGGGAGCCACCTCCCAATGGAGTCTGCCTTCCCGGGCATTGGAATTGTGAGCCGATGGATCTGGTCTGCAGCCGGAGCCAGCTCCCAGGCACTTCTCTCCTCCCCCCAAATACAGGTGTTGCTTACCTGGTCCCGCTGTTTGCTGCTGTGGCTGCCACTTCCAGAACAGTTCGATCTTTCTCAGCTGTGGGCTCGCACTTCCTACTCGTCCGGACAAGCACCATTTGTTTATGACTTCATACGTTGGACTTCCATGTAGCTTTATTTTCAGGGACTTCTTATTATTTTTAGTTTTGCAGTAGTTGTAATCCTTCTTAGTTGTAGAGGGAGAAAGAGCGTGTCAGTCTATGCCTCCATCTTGGCCGGAAGTCCGGTAATGTGTCCATATCTTTACTTCTAATTGCATGTAAACTATGTGATATGCATTCCAATAGATGTTTGTAAGGAAGCTAATGAGACCCACATAATACACTTCTGATGAGTTGGACCCTGCACCCACCCATAAACCACAAGAAAACACAAACTTGATAGCAACAATTTTACCCACATTCTCAAATTACATAAATTATAGATGAAGGCAAAAGTTATAAATTTAAAGACAACAAGAATATGTAGAAAAAACAATCCAGGTTTTTATAATACTACCTCTATTCAGCCAAAATATTTATTGCATTTCAACAAATGTAGTGAATACCATTTTGAATTTTACAAATATGTAACATATGGGAAATTACTTTCCTGAATGTTGAATTGAACTGGTGACCTTCTGCTTTGTGATAAAACTCCCAACTGACTAAGCCACACCAGTTGGCACCATTCTTTTTTTTTTAAAAAAGTCTTTGTTAGGATTAATTTATATTGTAATTCTGAAAGTTGCTAAAATTGGAATTTATTTATTAAATAGTCAGCAATGATTTTTAATATATATTTTACATTCCATATTAATATTATAAGTAGATTGCTATAGTAAACCTTTCTCCCCACTTACCACTATGGGTAATACAAAATTGTGCGCATTCACTTCAAGATTGTGCGGTTAAAAATAGATAATTTGTTTAAGATCATTACTTTGCAAGGGGAGTAATCACATATTCTGGCAGAAGACTTTCCAATACTAGTTAATGTTGCTGTGGTTTTGGTTCCGAGGGTCTATTTCAGTCAATTCGGGTTGCTATAACAAAAAAGCATCAATAGGGTGGCTTAAACAACAAACATTTATTTCTCAGCTTTCTGGAGGCTGGAAAGTCCAAGATCAAGGTGCCAACAGACTCAGTGTCTGGTGTGGGCCCACTTCCTAGATTGCTGAAGGCTGTCTTGCCGTGTCCTTACATGGTGGAGAGATAGAGGGCTCTGCCCTTTTCCTTTCTGTGTAAGGGCACGAATCCGATCAGAGGGGCACCACCCTAATGACCTCATCTAAACCTAATTACCTCCCAAAGGCTCCAGCTTCCAACACCATTGTAGCAGGCTAAGTCAGGCCAGATCTCTGGGGAGTGGGGCAAGAAACCCCAGAAGTGGTGCCAGAGCCAGCTCTTCTCTCCAGAAAGGCGGGGAGAAACCCCAAGGTGCGGGGGTGGGGCGGGGCACTGAAGCAGCAGTGGGTGACAAAGCCTGCTTCCCAGGGAGGACATGGTAGGGAGGGGGTGGTAGGGGCCACAGGAGGCTGCTGCCCTAGGCAACTGTTAATAAACCAGCCTAGCCACACCAGCATGCATTGCCCTGGCAACCAAGCAGCTTAACGCCTGACACAGAAGCGGGAGAAGGGGCCACAGAGGAGGCTGCTGCCTTAGGAAACTGTAAACAAAGCATTGCTGTTGAGAGGGTTGAGAAGGTCACCAAACACACGTAATAAGGTAATGCCCCGAGCAAAGACGCTGTGCAAACTGACGCGCACATGGCGGACGTTGCTGGAATTGGTGGATGCTGGAAAACTCCCATAGCGCGTGGGGTTCTGGGGGCAAGATTTAAAACAGACCACCAGCACAGTCTCTCTTCCTCTCAGGGCCTGCTCAGATCTCACCGGGCTTTTCGCCTTGCACGGTTTTGGGGGCCAGCTCACAGAGGCAGCGTCTGACGATGAGAGCTGCTTCTCTGTGCTGTAATCTGGAGCCCCGCCCGACCCCTTCGCACAATGCGGGTCTGGGAATGCTTCCATTCTCTCACCCTGAGAGCAATGCACAGAGGCATGGGCTGGGAACAAACACCAGCCCTGGGGGTGACAGCAGCCTGGTGCAGCAGGCCCGCGCAGACAGTTTGGGGTGAGACAATGTTAACCTCATTTGCTGGCAAGTTCTGGAATAATTCATATAATCTATTGTCAGCAGCTTTCCAGTCTAATACACCCAGTAAAATTCTTAAAACAACTGCAGGCTCTTTTTTTTTGGTTCAATAGCACCTCTCCATTCTGACATATCAATAGTGTTATGTTATACTGGTGTTTATTCTGAAGAAACTTTTGCCCTATTCTTTATAAATCAGTTCTAGTTTCTTGCCAACAACCACAAGAGTTTTATTTAATGTAGTAAAGAAAATACTACTGATTTATAATCACTAAGATTTAAATTAAACTGAAACACAGTATAACCCCTTTAGTTGAGATACAAAAAGTTAAAAATATATAATTGGCATGACATTTTCCAAATAGAACATACTAAATAAGGTTCATAACATGCAATTTTCAATATATGAAATCTTTCTCCTAAAATGTTAAAACAACTTCTTTGGCACAGAGTAAAGGAGCCCTCAATAATATCTACTAAATGCCAAAATTTAGGAAACTTGTTTTACACTATATAGTAAATAGACTCAGAATGGACTTATTTATGAAACAGTCAAAACTGGCAATTGTAGAATAATTTAAAAATATATTTTGTCTTAACCAGAAAGACCGAAAAGACCATATGCTGATGCCTGATTCTTATATGAAATTATTATTCAGTGTATAAATTTTCTAATCTTAAAGTGTGATAACTACATTGGAAAGTATTATAAACATCTGAGTGGATGAAAAAACCAAACTACTTCCCTCCATGTTTTTCAACCATTTAGTCTAAATTAATTTGGTATGATTAGGGAATCTAGCCTAAGATTGTGATAACAAACTTTTTATGAGCCAAATTGAACTGAAATATTGTAATTATTACTTGAATATAGTCAACATGTAAGTTTTAAAAATCTGGAATAGCAACCGTAACTGCTTTAGCAGAAGGCATTGGGGGAGTAGAATTCAGCCTTTTCAAATTACTCTCTGATCTATAATTATCACGGAGACTTTGAACTGAGCAGACAGTAACACAATCCACCTCTTTGTTAAAAGCATTACATCAGCCTGCCTTGTCTACACAGGAGAGTCTTATGCTTGGGAACATTAAGAATATTGTTATGTTAAGATCATTGTCTTGAAACAATGGACAGACCTGATTATCCTCTGTAGCAACTGTAAATACCAAGTTAAAATGTCCTAAAAAGGGACTCATCTCTCATTTCTCATCTTACACAATATCCAGGAAAGAGACTTTAATATAGAAATCTTTCTATTTTTATTTGCATGGCCTGCATTGGCATTTGCTCCCACAGATGTTCCACATTTACATACAGGAAGGAAGAATGCTGAAATCCACCTCTGCCATTTACAAATTGATGATAATACTAAAGAGCATTTTCTTCTCCTCCCCCTAGAGGCTTTACTAAATGGTTCCAGATATTCATCCTCTGTGACCATTGAAGATATTTGACTAGAATTGTCTTTGGGTGGGCCTCCTCAAACATTTGTCCAACCTCTGCTCCTCTAGGACAAAGGTGTTCTGATTAGTGTTAGAAAAGTACTAATTATATGAAGGCATTTCCTGGCTAATCATTAACATGCCTTTGTTAAGGATGGTATTAAAGAGCTTAAGCATCAATTAAAAGGTAAATGAAATTATTTTACTGATGGCTTATGTATTGAAAAATGATTGCTTTTTGTGAAATAGCACTGTTCTGACATGACAAAAATGAGATCTAACTGCAGTTACTTTATTGTTTAGTACTTAGTGGAGGAAAAAAGTTAATTGAAATATGAAAAAATGTTCACTAAGGAGTTACTGGAGTAATTTACCAAATAATGTTGATCCTGTCACTTTTACAACTGGAATTTGATGAAACACCTAGCTATTATTTATATATAGTAAAAAATTGTTGAGTTGGTTAATCAATAAAACATTCACCTCTTTTAGAAGCATTTTTAAAACTCCAGGCAAAAAATAAAGAGGCTGTGAACACAGCTGCACTGAATTTTGTTTTAACTGAATATATAAATCCCATCAAGCTTTAAACTTTTATCATCTCTTAACAGTGTCACCAGAATCCGCCACATAAAATCACTGTTTTTCTAATTATAAACCCCTGCAGAGGGGAAGACACTTTTCCTTGCTTCAAAGTATTTGCATGTCTTAAATAAATGGTTTAAACTCAACCTTGTTTATTAACATGGTTACCAACTGAGCCAGAGCTAAATGAGAAGCGAATTTAAACAATACTTTATATAGTAAACAGAAATGTGTAAGAGCATCTAAATAGTAATTTAAATGCATCTGTTTCTGTAAAATAAATTTTATTTTAGTTTTTCCTGTTTTTCTTTTTCTTTTTATTTCTTTGTAAAATACTTTTTAAATGATTTGGTTTATATAAAATGTTGTGGATGACATGATTCAGCATCTCCCAATTATGATGTGTTTATTTATTGTCACTCATTACCAACCTTGCTCTAGCATAGCATTATTTTTTGAAAAAGAAAAAAAGGGACTTCTGGTCAAGATGGAGGCATAGGTAGACACACTTCACCTCCCTGTGCAACCCTAGAAAGAATTACAACTAGATCTCAAAACAAATAGCACCCGGAACCATCAGAAAATCAAGCTGCATGGAAGCCTGACAACCAAGGACTTAAAGAAACGACATTCATCCTGATGGGTAGGAGGGCAGCAGTCAAGGAGACAGGCAGAGATGTGGCGTGGTGTGGAGAGGTGGCAGCATCAGAATGGATGGTTACCCCACCCTGACAAATATCTTAGGTTCTGCCCCACATGACTTAACAGGTGCACTAATACATAGAAACACACACAGGGATGCTGCCAAATTGAGGGGACAAAGAAATATGGCCCAAATGAAAGAATAGAAGAAAACCCCAGAAAAAGAACTAAGCAAAATGGAGATAGCCAACCTATCAGATCCAGAGTTCAAAACTCAGAGAACTCATTGAGTACAGCAAGAACATAAAGGAAGAAATGAAGTTTACACCAAGTGAAATAAAGAAAAATCCACAGGGAACCAACAGTAAAGGGAAGGAAGCTGGGATTCAAATCAACAATTTGGAACATAAGGAAGAAATAAACATTCAACCACAACAGAATGAAGAAAGAATTCAATAAATAGAAGATAGGCTTAGGAATCTCTGGGACAACTTTAAATATACCAATGTCCAAATCACAGGGTTGCCAGAAGGAGAAGAGGGAGAGCAAGAAATTGAAAATTTATTTGAAAAAATAATGAAAGAAAAATACCCTAATTTGGCAAAGGAAATAGACATACGAGCCCAGAAGACACAAAGAGTCCCAGATAAGTTGGGTCCAAAGAGGAACACACCAAGACACACCATAATTAAAATTCCAAAGGTTAAAGATAAAGAAAGAATCTTAAAACCAGCAAGAAAAAAAGCAGAGAATTACCTACAAAGGAGTTCCCATTAGAGTATCAGTTGACTTTTCAAAAGAAACTTTGCAGGCAGGAAGTATTTAATGTGATGAAAAGCAAGTACAACCTAGATTACTCTATCCAGCAAAGCTATCATTTAGAATGGAAGGACAGATAAAAGTTCTTCCTGGACAATGTAAAGCTAAAGGAGTTCATCATCACAAAGCCATTATTACAAGAAATGTTAAAGGGACTTATTTAAGAAAAAGAGGAAAATCAAAACTATGAACATTAAAAAGGCAACAAATTCACAACTATCAACAACTAAATCTAAACAAACAAACAAAAACCAATAAAAACCCTAAGCAAAGAACTAGAACAAGAACAGAATCATAGGTATGGAGATCATTTGAAGGTTTATCAGCTGGAGGAGGAAGGGGGAGAGTAGGCAAAAAGGTGCAGAGATTAAGTAGCATAATTGGTAGGTACAAAATAGACAGGGGGATGTTAAGAATAGTATAGGAAATGGAGAAGCCAAAGAAGTTACATGCATGACCTATGGACATGGACTAAGGGGGGATTGCTGGAGGGAGGGGAATTCTGGACAGAGGGAGGCAAAGAGGGAGAAATTGGGGCAACTGTAATAACTCAAGCAATAAAATATACTTAAGAAAAAGAAAATATATTTATCAGCCTATGAAGGATTATTAACTAAAAAATTTTAAAAAAATCAATCTTACTAGAAATATAGAGGATAAAAAAAGACAATTTAAAGACTTCATACCACCTAGATGCAATCAGCCAAATATAGAACATGGGAATTTATAAACAACCCAGTTTCTTCAACAAATCAATGGGATAATGGGGTGGAAGATTGCAATGTATGAAAAGACTTTGGAGACCAAATGCAATACAATATATGGCCTTGTTATGATTCTGATTGGATAAACTGTAAAAATACTTTGGTCTTAAAAGGTGAACAGATTATTAGATAACATCAAGTAATTCTTTAGTTCTTTTGGATTAATGACAATAAAGTTACTTTTTAAAGTTCTTTTAAAAAAAGAAAAAGAAAAAAAAGGCACAAATCTCATTCTATATTATGATGATTACTATTAGCAATTTATAAAGTGACATGTTTCAGTTGACAACGGGAAATATTCTCTTAGATACCCTAATAGGATAGCTGTATTCTACTAGAATAAAAAGTGGAATGTTAAAATAAATCTATAAAAAAGTTGAATAAAGTTTCAAAAAATTTAGGAAAGAAAAGATGTTATTGCTTGGAGAATTTTTGATTGGTAACCTTTCAATGATTTTTATTCTTATTTTTGACATGCCCTTAAGTTTTACATTGTTATTTTTGACATTCCCTCAAGTCTCACCTTGTTATTTTCTTACATTTAAGTTTAATTCTTTTGAGTTTATTCCTGTGTATGGTGTAAGGAGGTGGCCTAATTTCATTTTTCCCCACCACCATTTATTGAATAGACTGTTTTTGCTCCATTGTATATTCTTGTCTCCTTTGTCATATGTTAAGCATAAAAAAGCTTGGTACATTTAGACAATGGAATACCACACAGCCATGAAAATGAAGGAAATCTTACCATTTGTGACAACATGGATAGATTAGAGATTATTATGCTAAGTGAAATGAGCAGGCAGAGAAAGAGAAAGACAATATGATTTCACTTATATGTGGAGTCTAATGAACAAAATAAACTAACAAAATATAAATAGACTCATAGATATGGAGAACAGACTGACAGCTGTCAGGGTGGTGTGGTTGGGTGAAAAAAGATCAAGGGGAGCAAAGAAAAAAAAAAACAGGTACAGACAACAGCTTGGTGATAGCTAGAGGAAAAGGGGTTGAGAGAGGTGGAAGAGGGCAAAGGGGAGATAAATGCTGGAGAAAAGAGACTTGACTTTGGGTGGTGAGCAGCTAATGCAGCATGCAGATGATATGTTATGGAGTTGTACATTTGAAGCCTGCATTTTTATTAATAAATGTCACTGCAATAAATTCAACAAGAAAAGGTCAATGCTGAGAGATAACCTTACTGTTTTTTATGAATAAAAAGATTTTACCTCTCTCGCTCATAAAAAAAGTTTGTGACACATCATTTCAACCATCAAAACCACTCATTAAAATTCTTTTGTTGCTGTCTTTCTTCTTTACTATCTAATTTCTTATCTATAGCTTCAATTTGAAGTATAAGAATATTCCCAGACTTTTAATTTTATTATTCCTTTCCTCCATTATGTTTACTCCTTAGAACATTCTGCACATTATCAAATATTGCTGGCATATTTCTAAAACTTATTTCTCCCTATTTCAGTTTTACCAGAAATTTTCCAACACTTCCTTTATAGTTCTCATGACTTTCTCCAACCATGTGGCCACAAGTTAAGAATATCTACACCTCACTCTACCAAGAATTATTTAGAGGCCTTATACCAGAGACTCTGAACTTCTGTATGGGAAAGAGCTACACTTGCTTTATCATTATCATTTCTTAGGAATCCTTCAAATTCTTTATTAGGAAGAAAGAATTTGAAAGTAATTTTAAGTAGAGACTAATTCTGGAATCCAGGTTCTATGGAGAGTATGAGGTTGACCCTACATGAAACATCAAAGCTGAATCATCTACATGTAAAGTAGGGTAGTATATGTGTGTGGAGAGTGGGAAGCAGAGAGAGAAAAGGTTTATCTGATTGTTAATTTTATGGTGTCAATTTGGCTGGGCCATGGGGTGCCAGACATTTGGCCAAACATTATTCCAGATGTGTCTGTGGGGATGTTTCGGGATGAAGTAACATTGAATCTGTTGACTACGTAAAGCAGATTGCCCTCCCTAATGAGGGTGGGCCTCATCCATTCAGTTGAGGACCTTAATAGATCAAATAATGAGTAAAAGTAAATTCCTTCTGCCTATTTCATTTGGGACATTGGTCTTTTATTGCTTTTGCACTTGGACTGAAACATGGATCTCAAGACTGCTGATTTTTGGACTAGAACTCACACTATCAGTTCTCCTAGGTCTCCAGCTTGCTGATTACAGGTCTTGGATTTCTTAGCCTTCATAATCACTGAGCCATTATAAATATGTGCATAGAAAATGGTGAAGCTGACAGCAGAGCTGATTGAGAACTTGGCTCAGGATACTAATGCTGATGGGACTGGGAACTGGACCTCCCCGGTTATAAAATTCCTGTCACTGAAAATCTGGATATGACCTTAGACCAGTTTGATGCTATTGATTTTTCTGACAATGAAATCAGGAAATGGGATGGCTTTTCTTTGTTGAGCAGACTTTGGAAACATTATTGGTGAACAATAATAGAATATGTGGTATAGGTGAGGGACTTGATCAGGCTCTGCTCTGTCAGGCAGAATTCATTCTCACCAACAACCATCTTGTGGGACTGGGTGATCTGGACCCTTTAGCATCTCTCCAATCACCAACTTACTTAAGTGTTCTAAGAAATACTGTAACAAATAAGAAGAATTGCAGACTGTATGTAATTTATAAAGTACTACAAGTCAGAGTACTGAGTTTCCAGAAGGTGAAACTAAAAGAACGTCAGGAAATTGAGAAAATGTTCAAGGGCAAACGAGGTGCGCAAATTGCAAAGGATATTGCAGGGGGAAGCAAAAGTTTCAATCTAGGTGCTGGTTTTCCAACTGACTAAAAGAACTGTGGCCCATTTCCAGGGGATGTAGAAACGATCAAAACTGCCATAGCATCCCTGGCCAGTGTGGCTCAGTTGTTTGGAGCATCATCTCCTAAACTGAGGAGTGGAGTTGAATTCCCAGTCATGGCACATGCCTGGGTTGCAGGTTTGGTCCCAGTCCAGGTGCATATGAGAAGCAACTGATTGATGTTTCTCTCCCTCTCTTTCTCCCTCCCTTTTCCTGCTCTCTAAACTCAACAAGCATCTCCTTTGGTGAGGATTAAAAAAAAAAAAGAGAGAGAGAGAGAGAGAGAGAGAGAGAGAGAGAGAATGCCATAGCAAATGCATTAACTCCAACTGAAGTGGAAGGGCTGACTGAAGGGCTTGCTGCAGTCAGGTCAGATCCCTGGCAGGGAATGCAGATCAGGCCCCACAGATGATGGTAAAGAGGAGATGGAAGAAGACACAGTCACATATCGGTCTTGAGCAACGTGACCTGAGTATCCACAGGATGTATAACATGTCTACTTGGGACAAGTCCTGCTTTTTGATCATGGAATAATAACCTTGTTTGTGTCCGCAAAGAGGAGTTCACAAGCATTGTTGCAATGCTTTAAACTGCTGCTGGTCATTTTGTAATTTAAATTTTGAGATCTAAATGCCTGTTTTCTACAAATAATAAAAATAAAGGAGACTCACTGTGCTGCCCCCCAATATCATATACATATATTGCTTCTATAATTTCTTATTAATTCTATTTCTCTGGAGAACCCTGATACAATAGCTAAAATTAAAAAGATAAAATGCTAAGTATTAGCAAGGATTATAGTAAATACATTTTTATACATTGGGTGAGAATATAAAATGGCATAATCACTTTGTAGTACAATTTTGACAGAGTTCTTTGTAAAGTTAAACACACTTAACATATAACTCAGTAATTGTAATCTTTGGTATTTACCAAAGGTAAATAAAAATATATGTCCACAAAAAGATTTGTACACAAATATTCATAGAAGCTTTATTCAAAATGACCTAACATTAGAAACAACCCAAATGTCTATCAATAAGTGAGTAGATAAACAAATTGTGATATATAGATATAATAGAATGCCTTTCAGCAGTGGAAAGAAACAAACTACATAGAACTATGTAAGTAAATTTCAACAATAATATTGGTTTACACAGTATGTTTGAAGAAAGATTGGAAAGGGTCATGGTTACACAGGTGTATACATTGCCAAAACTCATCAGATTGTACACTTAGAAATGTATAACATTTTATTTTATGTGTGTCATACCTGAATACAGTTGATTTAAAAAGAAAAATATCAAGGAAAAAGTTTTGGATTTTATAAAATCATTTATTTTCATCTCTCTAGTTTTTATTTCAGAAAGAATAATGTTATCAATGTTTAAGATCAATCTAAAGTTTTGTTATTTCTGCCTCTAGTAATGAGAAATTATGCCAGATTAGTGTGGAAAATTCTTTCTTAAATGCCTTTTTATCTTACATGTCAAAGGAATAATATTTATTAAACATAACCAATGTTTCAATTGTGCCACATGCAAAACCACTTCCTAGCTTATCATCAATTCTAGTAACAGTGTAAGTTTGCAGACACTTACAGTGTGAGCTATTTTCATTGACATGAAGGCTAAATAGCACTCATGTCACAAATCATACATCAAAAGTTTTAAATATGTCTCATTTTCCAAGGGTTACAAGTCTAGGTTTATAATATTTAGTAGAAAACTGGTCTATAAAAATATTTTATGAGTTTTCCCATAACAAAATTGGTCAATCAATAAGGAGTATGATTCTGTGAACAACAAAAATTTTGTGAATCCAAAAGAGGGAAAACATACAGAAAATACTCTTCAACTATAGAAGGAATAAAAAGTGGTCAAGGAAAAAATTTTCATGTCCTAATAGACATTTATGTTTTTCAAAATCCTTTTTTACCACTCCACATAATAAGAAATATATTTTTATTCTGACACATACTTGTATTTAAATGACTGCAGTTCTCACATACCTACATATGGACAAGTTTCATGAATTAGCTATTTCTCTTGCTTTACCCAAGTGCACTCTGATATTTTCAATTTCATTTAAGTAAAAATGCTGGATGGACTGAAATTTGATCAACACTACTCTGGCTTTGAAAGATTAGTTGAATTTTTTTCAGAATGTAAACCAGAAGAAATGGCAGCAAGAGAGAATTCAGGCAAAGAGGAGAAAGACATTCTAGAATGTAATTAATAAATGCTGGGTCTTGGAACTGATGGTCAGGGAATGTTCCAAGCATCCTTAGAAGAACAATTGACAATAATTTGTCTAGGATAACTTTTAATTATTGATTTATCCAAATATGTAGATGAAATAAATGACCTTCTTAGCTGACTTGGCAGTTCTAAAAATACTCTGGAACATCCATTTATTTAAGTGATTCATGATGAATAGATAATTCTGCTTTTTAATTATTTCCTAGAGATTACCATTATAATTGGCTTTGTTGTTTCAGAATTGTATCTGCCCTTAATTTTATTCGTTTTATCTTTGATAATATAATTTGATAAAACTATCATTATGTGAACATTCATTTTTAAACAAGTTTTATAACAGATTCTATAAGAGCATAAGGTATACACATGTTAATCATTAATATTAAAATTAAAAAGTTAACAAAATATAGGATTTTTATTTGAATAATTATACATAAAATTCGGTCTAAAAATGAAAATGTATTAGAAGGTAAAGTCTAATTTTTATCTAAATAATTGATATTTAAATATATTTTGACCATGCCCTACATTTGTGTCTCTTCACTTTTTTTATTTTCATTTTTTTATGTTATGGTACTTTTAGTGCCCTTACTAGCTATGCCTATAACTTTATTATAAACTGCTTGAGATCTATTACAAACTACTTTCATATTCTAAACCATGCTCATGCCCAAACATGGTTTAATAAAGAACTCATGACTTTTCCCAATAGTACATTGTCTTTGGATAAAACATATTTTAAAACATAAATATCCCTGACTTGCTATCTATTTGGAAATATATTAGTTATTATAAAGTAATAGTCTTTTCCATCCAATGCTAATAGTTCACATGAATCAGAGATTGTGTAGTAAATTTGATCCCTATTTTACTTGGCCATAAAATTGATAAGAACTAAATTCAAGGGCATTCAAAACAAGTGAGGACTCCTCTCAGAAAACTAAAGTGATAATTCAAAAATAGCCCAGACCTTCACATTAATCATGCAGACCATTCTGGTGATAGCCATTGTGTCCTGTCAATATTTTAGAGGTGAAATTGGGGCAATGGAAGTCAAGTCACAGATGCTCCAGGCTTGCTGAATAATGTTCATTTTTATTATTTCCACGTACAATGTTCTCCAGGTTCCTCCCTGAGAAAAATATCAGTTCTATATTTTCCTTTAGTTTTTAAGAGAAGATTATAAATGAGTGACTTGATTTATTCCCCCTCTAATTGAATAACCTTGTTTCTTCAGTTCCATCTCAGGATGGAAAGAGTAGAAATCTAGGAAGAAAATTATTTTGAGGTTATTGGAGAGGTTGGTAAATTTGTCCTTTCATATTTTAAATTTGACAAATAAGCATTAAAACACATTTTAAAAACACAAAGATTAAACAGACACTTTATCGGGCAAGATAAATAAAGGGTAACTAAACATACGCAAAGAGGTTCAACATCATAAACTATCTGGCCATTGCAAGTCGAAATAACAATGAGACACCACCACAGACCTGTTAGAATAACCAAAATCCACTACACTGAAGACAATGAAACCTTGTGAGATTGCGAGACAATAGAACCTCTCGTTCATTGCTTGTGAAAATGCAGGTATGAATCCTCTCTGGTCCCTGGGTAGACAGAACCGCCTACATGAACTTGTTTAGTAGGGACGGGGCTGAAATGAGGGTCCAGTTCAGGGTTTTCGGTTGGGTCCTGATGATGGAGAAAATGAAGTGAAATAAGCATTGCTGAGAGAGTCACTTAAAATGGCGCCAGGAGGCCGCTGAGGGAGTGAGATCTTATGCACATTTTGTGCTTCAGTTCTCAAGGCATTCTGTTAAGTTGCTAACCTGTTGCTAAACAGCTCAAAGCTGAGCCATAAACATCCTGGAGCAACAACTGCTGCATGGAAATTTAGGGACTTTATTTCCTTCCTTATAGTTTTCACCTCTCTCATTTGCATATCGGAACTAACCACTTTCTGTTCACCTCGCCAGCATTCTTCATTTGCATGAAGAATCTAAATAGAAACAGCACTTGTGGTTTTTGCCTTTATAAACACTGCTTTTCTCTTTGGAGAGCAATTTGGGTTGCTCCCTGAATCTGCGCATCCCTGATTGTAATCCTTTTGTACTCATACAAATGCTTTTTGTTCTTTATTATGGCCTAAACCTCTCCTTTGCTTAATAGTCCACGGATGGCAGGCCTGATATGAGGTACACAGATGGATGTTTCTCTTGCTGGGTCACTGGGCAGGTTACCGTGCGGACAGGACTCACTCTGGACTGCAGCTAAGCACGGCTGCAATCTAATCACAGGGCTGCGTCAGGGTTCCCAGCTGGGAGCGAGGTCTGCAGGCCTGCCTCTGGGAGCAAGGATGGGCACGCTTCTTGTGCGGTTCCTGGGTGGGCAGGAATGCTCTCAGACCATGACTAAGTGGAGTTGGAGTTTGGTCACAAAGCTGATTTAGGATCTGCAATTGAACTGATGTCAGTGGACCTAATTTTGGGGGTTTGGAGAAGCTTGTCTCCCTCAGGGCCCCCGGGAGATCAGGACTGCTCCCAGGTGGAGCTGGAGGTAAGTCATAGCATCATTTCAGGATCCATGATCAGATCAAAGGCAGCAGGCTTGCCTCCAATATCGCTAACAGGCATGTCTCCTATCTGGTCCCTGGGTTGGCAGGACTACTCCTGGACCACAGCTTAGAGAGCCTGACATCGGTTTATGGCACACTTCAGTGTCCACAGCCAGGACTGAGTTGTGTGGGCCTGTTACCTGGGGCAAGGGCGCGTGTGACTCCCATTGGGTCCCTTGGCAGTTTGTGCTGTTGGTGGGACCAAGGCCAAATGGGATGTAGCCAGGTCCACAGAGGCACAGGGCTGTTTCTTTGTCTGTAGCTTAGATCTTGGTTGGTGAGACTTCCACCTGGGTATAAGCAGGCCTTCTCAAAATTGCCCCTCCTTGGTCTTAGACTCCACTGGGGTTTTGCCATTTATTAACTGGATCTCAGAGCTCCCACAGAGACACTTTTGTCTATGGATAACTTTACAATTATTGTTGCTAAGGTGTGATATAAGCGGGAACCTCCTATTCTGCCCTCTTGCTGACATCACCTCTTTGAATGAACTTAATCTTGAAAAGGAAGGTAGGTTTGGGTTTTATATGGTACACTTAGGATTAGCTATCCTAGCTCAATTTTCTGTGGTTAGTCTCTGCTGGCCCTTGGCTTCCGTGATGTGTGACTTGATATTTTTGAGTCACTTGGGTAGCTGCTGCTGAAATCCAAGGTTGTTGCCATTTACTTTGATCATGAAGTTCATGTATGCTGCAGCCTCTCCTCCTGACCCCCAGTGTTAGATGTCCTGCTGTTCTCTCTGCATCTCCTAGTCCTCCGCCCAGAAATCCTGGGCCCTCCTGCATGGCATTTTCATGAAATGTTGGCTCAGGGTGCCTGCTTTAGATTCATCTACTATATTAGTCAGGGTTCTCCAGAGAAACAGAACCAATAGAATGGATATTACTTGTATCTGGTATATATGTGTAGTATACCAATAAGAAGTATGAATGTGTCATGAATTGTGTCTCCAATTGTTACAGTCCTGTGGGCCCCTGGATTGCAAAATCCCTCTGGCCTCCAGAGCTGGGAGATAAAGGATTGCAACCTCAAAAATGGGGGTACCAGATGTGTAAAAGCTCCCTGCCACGAGATACGGGTGATTTGGAGGAAGGCAGAGAGAGAGTGTGTAGCTGGCACCCAAGAAAAAAGGGGAAAAAAAAATGGCGCCTACTAATTAGAGTGAAGCAGAGATTGCAAAGATGGCGCCCACCGCCAGCAGGCCCCTAGATGTGTGCTAAATTAGATGCCTGCCCCTCTGATCCACACTTTTAAAATTAGCAGATGACAGGCTGTCTCTGTGCTGAGGCAGGTGAAGCAGGTGAGGTGTGTCAGGTAGGTGAGTCCAAGTATAGGAGCCCTTTAAGAGCCATTTCTCAGATCACTACAGCTTTGTAGGTCTCATGATCGCAAGCTAGAAATCTTGGGGCTCGTCTTTCAGGTACAGGTCTTAAATTTGGGGTGCCTAATATGGGCTTTAAACCCTTTGCTCTTCAGAGAAAAGCTCTGGGTTTTGAGTACCCTCCTGATTGTCAGTGTTGCACTGGGCGTGGCCCAGCCTCTTCTATCTGCTTTGATATGAACCTTCACTCGTCGGCCAGGTACCTAGGAGTGGCTCAGTTTTTAGATTGTTTTCAGAGGAAGTTGTGCCATATGTAGCTACAGAGTCCCGTGTCTGTGGGAGGAGGTAAGCGCAGCGTTGTCCTACAGTACCATCGTGATCTGGAACCTGTAACTCCGCGGTTAGCCAGGCTTGTCTTTTTATACAGAAAGGAATTTTGAAATTTAGAAATCCTTTTACTTAATAAAGTAAGGCTAAGAGAAAACTGAGCTTTACATTTTTATTTGGGGTGCCTAAAGCAAAGTGTATAGATTTTGTATTTCTGCTGTGAAAATTTCAATTCTCCCTTGGGCAATGGATTACAAGAGAAAGTTCACACACAATGAAATGAGCAAAAGAAAAGCACTCTAATCTATTAAAAAATATATTTTTCCTGTTAGGCAACAATAATTCCCTGCGTTTTGGAAGATTCAAAGAGAGTTTTATAGAACAGTTGGGAAATACTGCAAGAAGATAAATAGCAATATAAGAAGTGTAAGCTCAGGGACAATAGTAAAAACAGTAGTTCAGAGAAAGAAGCAATTTACAAACGCATTTTTTTCTGGCTTCATTACAGAAATATGGGAAACTGTGAGTGCTTTTTAGCTCCAGCTCTTCAGCAGAGGTGGGCCTCATGTGCAGCTTCTTTAAGATCTTCAGCTCTAATTCAGTTCTCCCATGGCTTCTCTTTCACCATGTACACACTTGTTCTGATCTGGACCTAAGTTTCTTTTTTAGCTACATTGGATTCTGTTTTTTTTTTTTTCTTCTTTTTTTACATCCTCTACAGTTTTTGAGCACACGTGGGCATGTAGTAGGTGCTCAATAAATCTTCAAAAAAATATTGTCTAGACACAGTATGTTACTTAATATTGTGAGAAAATAAATATTCTGCATCTTCTTTTTTTCTCCAGCACCAAGTCCTCTCAACATTGTTTTTTCTACCTTAACTGACCAACTCTTAAGCAACAGAGATATAGGGGGGAAAAGTATGAAATCTGCAGTTTATTGATGTTAGTGTGATTCAGAGTTATAAATAGTTATGTGGCAAACTCCCATTTCATGTTTAAATGTTGTGGGCTAACCACTTGCTATATGATCAACAAAATATGAAGACTGAACATATACAAATAAAATTAGTGCTAAATCAAATGTTTGCAGTTAATCTAACATTTATCTAATCTTAAGGAGCCCTGTGTTATCGAGAGACATATTAAGTAATTATAAATAGTTTGACAAAACTGTTATAATAATTTTTAAGTATATATTATTGATTATGTTATTACAGTTGTTCTAATTTTTTCCCCTTTGCCCTCCTCTGCCTGGTAACCCCTTCCCTGCAGCAATTCCCCCTCCCCCACCTTAGTTCATATCCATGGGTCATGCATATAAGTTCTTTGGTTTCTCCATTTCCTTTTACTTTTCCTAATATCCTCCTGTCTATTTTGTACCTACCAATTATACCTTTCAATCCCTGCACCATTTCCCCCATTCTTTCCCTTCCCCACTTCCAGCTGATAACCCTCCAAATGATCTCCATACCTATGATTTTGTTCCTGTTCTTGTTGTTTGCTTAGTTAGTTTGTTTCTTTTTTTTAGATTCAGTTGTCGATAGTTGTGAATTTCTTGTCTTTTTAATGTACACGGTTTTGATCTTCATTTTCTTAAATAAATCCCTTTAACATTTCATGTAATAATGGCTTGGTGATGATGAACTCCTTTAGCTTTACCTTGTCTGGGAAGCACTTTATCTGCCCTTCCATTCTAAATGATAGCTTTGCTGGATAGAGTAATCTAGGTTGCAGGTCCTTGTTTTTTATCACATTGAATACTTCTTGCCACTCCCTTCTTGTCTGCAAAGTGTCTTTTGAAAAGGCAACTGATACTCTTATGGGAACTCCTGTGTAGGTAACTCTCTGCTTTTCTCTTGCTGCTTTTAAGATTATTTCTTTATCTTTAACCGTTGGAATTTTAATTATGATGTGTTTTGGTGTGGTCCTCTTTGGGTCCAACTTGTCTGGGACTCTCTATTTCCTTTGCCTAATTAGGAAATTCTTCTTTCATTATTTTTTCAAATAAGTTTTCACTTTCTTGCTCTTCCTCTCTTCCTTCTGGGATCCCTATGATTCAGATGTCGGTACATTTAAAGTGGTCCCAGAGGTTGTTAAGCCTATCTTTGTTTTTTTTGAATTCTTGTTTCTTCTTTCTGTTCTGGTTGAATGTTCATTTCTTCCTTATGTTCCAAATCATTGATTCAAATCCTAGCTTACTTTCCTTCACTGTTGGTTTGCTGTGGGTTTTTCTTTATTTCACTTAGTGTAATCTTCATTCCTTCCTTTATGTTGTTGCCATACTCAATGAGTTCTTTGAATACTAGGTCATCAGTGTTTTGAACTTTGCATCTGATAGGTTGGCTGCCTCCATTTCATTTAGTTATTTTTCTGGGATTTTTTTCTATTCTTTCATTTGGGCCATATTTCTTTGTCTCTTCAATTTGGCAGCCTCCCTGTGTTTGTTTCTGTGTATTAGGTAGAACTGCTTCTTCCTTTTCTAAAAGGCACTTGTAAATTGTGTGGGGTGGAGACTCCTATAATTGCCAGGGTGGGGCAACCCAATTCACTGCTTTGTGGCTCTGTGTAGGGGGAGGGCTTGGAGAGAGCATTGTGCACTGTCTTACTTCTGGGGGTTTGCCTGGCATTCTCCCTATTTTCAGTCACTTCATCCACTCCTCATTTGCTACTGACACCCTTCCTGCTGTTGCCTTGGTATTGAATCCCAGAGTGGCTGGGTTTGCATACGTTTTAAGACCATGCAGGCACTTCAAGAGATGCTTCCTGAAAATTTGACAGTTTCTTCTGCCGTCCCAACCCCCACTGGTTTTTACAGCTAGATGTTATGGGGATTTATATTCTCAGTGCTGGAACCCTGGGCTGTGAGGTCTGGCCTGGGTCTGGAATTGCTTGCTCCCAAGTGCTCTCTTCCAACTTTTATCCATCACACATGATGGTGAGACCACCCATGCCTATATGCAACCTCTCTGCTCCATACCTGGTATCCTCTCCTCTCCACCTCATTTCCATGTCTCTGCCCCTCCTACCCGTCTGGATGATTGTGACTTCTTTAAATCCTTGATTGTCAGACTTCCATATAGTTTGATTTTCTGACAGTTCTGGGTATCGCTTTTTTTTGAGATTTAGTTGTAATTCTTTTTGTGGTTGCATGAGGAGGCGAAGCGTGTCTACTTATGCCTCCATCTTGGCCAGCAGTCTCATCGGTTCTGTTATAATGATTTTCAAACAGTCAAGCATTTCTGGAAAAAATTAACTTGGAGGAGGTAAGAGAGAGATTAACTTTTCTCTCATAGGTAGGTTAGCAGTGCCTTTTTTCTTTTTCTTCTTCCTTGTTCTATCTGGTTACTCGATTGTTATTTAGCTTATCAGCTTCCCCAAATGATATCATGGCTTTTAGGACATAAGAAGTAGATCTCTTTCCAAAAGGCCAATGCCAGTCCTTAAATTATTCTATTACAGGGCTAAAATTCTACTTATTTGGCAGCACTAGACCATGTGTATTTAGTCTTTCTTCATACAGAAAAGAGTGATTATCACAACATGAGTGATGCAGCTGCTATGTCCATACAGTCACTAACATATTAGCAGAGTTTGGTTTGTTGGTTTTCTGATAATTTACCAGTCTGAACTTTTCTTTATCTCCCTCTGGTGTTCTTATCCTGACACTCACCATTCATCCTATTGTTCTTTCTTTTCCTTACTGAGATATTCCTTTACTGGTTGTTCCCATTAGTACATTTATATAAGACTCTTCTGTAAAATTACAGGGAAAGGGAGCCAATGACATTTACATCTTGTTGGTGTAAATTTCTATACGCTCCAAGAGTCATGTCAGGAAACATTGTGTATAAGGAACATCCTAAGTAACTGCTCAGACACAGTGTGATTTCTGGGAAAAACAGCAACAAAAACAACACTTCCTGCTAATTCCCACAAAAACAGAAAATGATATTCTGGGCAAACACATCTCCACTTGGCTGGTTTCTCAACATCCTAACATCCTTTCAAATTTCAGAAATCCTCTTTCCTGAGAAGGTAGGATGATCAAAAATGTCACTCAGAAACTGTAATTAGTGATATTCCTGCCTCAGCAGCTTTAGGATTATACACTACCCTGAGTTTGTTTTCTCAGCATATTTTACAAGCTTTTCAGCTGCTCCTAACCAATGTGTAATTTTATAGTGTGGGAGTCTATGTGATAAGCTAGTCTTAAATGAGTTTACTTAAGACAATCTCATTTTGCTTCTGAAGCCTTCCCTAGGATATCACCCTACAGATATACATCCATCAAATTTTTTACTTCCTATTAAATTATAGCCCTTAGCATATAGCTTGAAGTTGGTTCTGATCAGTGCACTAAAATTATAAGAAAGAAAACAAACAAGAAGCATAGAGTTCACAGTTCCTTTTATATAAACATAATAGAATGAAATTACCTACAGGGCCATTTTCACTTTGTGTTCTCCCACTGTGTTGAATTCAGCTGTATTGGACTTGGGAGACTAAAGGTATGAAATGGTGACCATTTTTCTAAAAGTCATTTCTCTGGGCATCTCAGTGGTAGTCTCCAAGGTATCTAGCAATCCTTTTCTGTTGAAAGGTCATTTCTCTTCCTTTTTTTTATCTAATATTTTTACTGTCATTCACTTGTTCGACAGTTGTAGAAGAAGGTCCTGCAAGGTCCATGTGCTCCACCATATTGAGTAGATAATACTATCTTTTTGTATATATATGCATATGCATCACATGTATACATACAAATGTAATATTCCTGTATATATAAAAAGCTTCAAAGTACTCTTACTTACCTCTTTTTATACTGTCCTCACAATAGATGGGGTTGTTATTATATACATATTGCTATTGCTAAATTAAGTATCAGAAAGATTAAGTGAGATTGGCACTTTGTGTTCTTTTTTTTATTTAACAACATCACATCTCAATATTAAGATAACTTTCTCTTTTTAAAATAGAAGCTGTAGATGATAATTATAAAAAATTGTTAAATGTACTTGGAATGAACTTACCTACAGTGCATATGTATATAAAAATTTGTTTATCAAGTTCTTGCCAGAATATTGAGGTCAAAGGAGAAAGTGAAAAGAATGACTAAGTTTTAATGTAAGAGAGGAGACACAGGAGCTCTCTGGGGCTATCCCCAGAAGTTCTCTCTTTGGGTAGAATGTTGTAGAGGTTATCTGGAATTTGACAGTTGATCAGGGAGGGATAAAGTAGGGTGTTGCAAAACAAAATATGCCCAGGGGAAGAATGAGGATGTCATGTAAAAAGATTTTCCCTATGCTTTACCTTAACAAGAGAATTTCCTTTGCTATATTAATAAGGAATTAATTTTGATTATTTTTTAAAGTTGCATTCATGGCTATGACTTATGATGCTATATGTATGTAATCATAACTTAAAACCAATTAAATTATCTTGTTTAAACCTCACTTTAAAAATTAATTAATTTGTATTTTTTAGAGAGAGGAGAAGGGAGGAAAAAGAGAAGAAAAGAAACATTGATATGAGAGAGATACATAAATCGGTTGCTTCTTGTATATTGCCTGACCAGGATCTGAATCTGCAATTCAGGCATGTGCCCTGATGAGAAATTGAACTGGCGACCTTTTGCTTTGTGGTAAAACTCCCAACTGACTAAGCCACACCAGTTGGCACCATTCTTTTTTTAAAAAAATGTCTTTGTTAGGATTAATTTATATTGTAATTCTGAAAGTTGCTAAAATTGGAATTTATTTATTAAATAGTCAGCAATGATTTTTAATATATATTTTACATTCCATATTAATATTATAAGTAGATTGCTATAGTAAACCTTTCTCCCCACTTACCACTATGGGTAATACAAAATTGTGTGCATTCACTTCAAGATTGTGCAGTTAAAAATAATTTATGATCATTACTTTGCAAGGGGAGTAATCACATATTCTGGCAGAAGACTTTCCAATACTAGTTAATGTTGCTGTGGTTTTGGTTCCGAGGGTCTATTTCAGTCAATTCGGGTTGCTATAACAAAAAAGCATCAATAGGGTGGCTTAAACAACAAACATTTATTTCTCAGCTTTCTGGAGGCTGGAAAGTCCAAGATCAAGGTGCCAACAGACTCAGTGTCTGGTATGGGCCCACTTCCTAGATTGCTGAAGGCTGTCTTCTTGCCGTGTCCTTACATGGTGGAGAGACAGAGGGCTCTGCCCTTTTCCTTTCTGTGTAAGGGCACGAATCCGATCAGAGGGGCACCACCCTAATGACCTCATCTAAACCTAATTACCTCCCAAAGGCTCCAGCTTCCAACACCATTGTAGCAGGCTAAGTCAGGCCAGATCTCTGGGGAGTGGGGCAAGAAACCCCAGAAGTGGTGCCAGAGCCAGCTCTTCTCTCCAGGAAGGCGGGGAGAAACCCCAAGGTGCGGGGGTGGGGCGGGGCACTGAAGCAGCAGTGGGTGACAAAGCCTGCTTCCCAGGGAGGACATGGTAGGGAGGGGGTGGTAGGGGCCACAGGAGGCTGCTGCCTTAGGCAACTGTTAATAAACCAGCCTAGCCACACCAGCATGCATTGCCCTGGCAACCAAGCAGCTTAACGCCTGACACAGAAGCGGGAGAAGGGGCCACAGAGGAAGCTGCTGCCTTAGGAAACTGTAAACAAAGCATTGCTGCTGAGAGGGTTGAGAAGGTCACCAAACACACGTAATAAGGTAATGCCCCGAGCAAAGACGCTGTGCAAACTGACGCGCACATGGCGGACGTTGCTGGAATTGGTGGATGCTGGAAAACTCCCATAGCGCGTGGGGTTCTGGGGGCAAGATTTAAAACAGACCACCAGCACAGTCTCTCTTCCTCTCAGGGCCTGCTCAGATCTCACCGGGCTTTTCGCCTTGCACGGTTTTGGGGGCCAGCTCACAGAGGCAGCGTCTGACGATGAGAGCTGCTTCTCTGTGCTGTAATCTGGAGCCCCGCCCGACCCCTTCGCACAATGCGGGTCTGGGAATGCTTCCATTCTCTCACCCTGAGAGCAATGCACAGAGGCATGGGCTGGGAACAAACACCAGCCCTGGGGGTGACAGCAGCCTGGTGCAGCAGGCCCGCGCAGACAGAGTCCCCTCACACGACAAGGCACAGTGATCTGCCAATGCCTCAAGCCCCTGGAGAGGGAGAAAGCTGTATGAGGCCACCAGCACACTAGAACCTACCAGTACGCACCCTCCAAAAAGGGACCCTGAAAGCTGGAGAGAGAGAGACCCGTGGTTGTGGAAGCCTCTGGCTCCAGAAAGGACGGATAGGGAACGATGGGGAACTCTGGGCATGGGTTTGGATTTCAGTATTTTGGGGGAACAAGGCAACTTCTGTGCTTTGTGGAAGAGGTTGGGTTGGAGCAGAGATGCTCGCAGCCCCCTCAACTTGGGTATCCTGTTAATAAAAACCTTTGTCCTACTCCACCTATCCTCACGTTATGCTTGTGCATGCGGCAGGCAACCGAAGCCCAGGCTGCTGGGTTACACCATTACATTGGGGATTAGGGCTTCAACATATAAGGTTTTATTTGTGTGCTGGGGTCTACTCAGACATTCAGTCATCTAGCAAGGTCACAGAATTAAAAAAATCTAATGATTACAATTTGTTTTTCAGGGTTTCCTGTCTCCTTTTTAATTCAGACTGATTTACCACCTTCATTGAGAGGTAAGCCTTCAGAACAAGAACACAATATAGATTCTCATATTTACCTGTCATTTATTGGAAATGTGCAAAAATCATTATACCAGAGAGACACAGTAAATGCATTTGAGATAAAAGAAGGCAGATTTATTTCTTAAACAGGGAGATGAATATCCTTGGGTAGGCAGAAATATCCAAGTTGTTTTAAAGAGTTTAACATTTTCTAAGGCTGACATAGTGCTACTGGAATTAGGAACAGGTGCATAAAAATTAGAAAAGAGAGAAGATTAATTGTTACTAATGAAACTTTTCAAGTAAAAACTTTACTTAAGATGAAATGTATAATAAAGCATTAATGGCCAAAAAGATGAGCAAACTTCTTTCACATACATTATATCTTGGCTTAAGGTGAAGCCTAATTTGTTACTAGTGCTAAGAGCATCACTTCTTCTATATGGCTATGAAAACAAGCAAAAAGAATGACATAGTTTTAGAATGCTGATTTTAATGTGTGTTGAAAAAGATGACCATTTCTTCCTTGGAAAGTGATATAGGGAAATATTGAGAACATTACACTTAGGGTGTAGTGTTTGACAGCAACAATAGGATTCCTATAAGCAAAGAGGAAATCCCTCTGTCTCAGAGCTAAAATGACCTAGTCATACAGGGTGCAAATCTCATTGGGTAGTTCAGATATCAGTTACCAACAGGATTCTTGGCCTTGATTTCATATTGAATTATCTGAGAGGTTTTAAAAATTCCTATGGCTTACCCTAGGCTCATTAATCTGAATGTACATTAGAGTGGTGGGGTGGTGCCCAGGCCTGGGCTTTTTTAAATGTCCCTAGCGATGCCAAATCCTGGGGCAGGCCATTTGGAGAGTTTCCTAATGAATAATATAATGTTCTTTCCTCTTCCCTTTGCCAGGGGATTCCTTTGCCCATCTTTCCCCCATAGTTATTTATCCTTCACAGCGCAGCTCAGCCCAGCTACCACTTAACTGGGAAGCTAGACTAAGAATTAATCACTTAAACTTCTCTGTGCTGTTTCCACTGTACTTTGTAAATTATATTGTTGTCCTTGGTACATGCTTTCAGAATTTATGAATTACATCTGTCTTTGGTCAATCCTTAAAAAATTCACAGATTACTAAAAAACTTAAATTCAGTGAGTCAATTTAGCTTTGTAACTGTGTGGCTAGTGCAGTGGTGAGCCACCCCACATGCCCAGTATATGTTTGTTGAATTGTTTAATGACGTATCCTTGATGAATCTTGCCTCAGCAACAAGTACATTTGATATATTCTTGTGAAGTGCAGATGTATTTAATAATTTTACATAAATTAAATACATTTCTGTATTGGCAGAGGTAATAGAGATGTATTATGAAAAATGTGAACTAGTTTGAGTCAAAACTTCTGTTTTTCAAATTTGTGATACATTTTAGCGAGTTCTTAGCACCATCAAAACTTACAAGCAATTTTTAGTGCTTGTGACTTAAAACCAATAATTTACTTCTTATTTTCTTGTGTTCAGTACCATAGAAAAAAAAGTCTCATTTCAGTTCCTGTCAAAGGGGAAATATTAATCATAAATTTTTGCTGTTTTAAAAAAGAATTTTTTTTCATTGTTGACATAGATGTATCACATGAGAATCAGCCATATAGTACTTGAGAGGATATTTCTAGAAAAGTACAGTTAACTTTTTATTTCAATGGAAAATAAGGTGTCATGAACCAAAAAAGAAAAAAAATCCCTTTAAGAATAATAAGCTACCTGCAAAATTATTAGAAACTTATTAAAAAATATTTTAAAACCCAGGCATCTATTCTGCAAGCATGATAGAGGAGGTTTCTAAAACTGTTTGAAGTAATCGCCAAGATATAGTATTTATTTATTTATTATTTTTAGAGAGGGAAAAGGAGGGAGAGAAAGAGGGAGAGAAATATTGATGCAAATGAGAAACATCAATTGGTTGATGCTCTTTTGTTGGGTACTGAACCTGCAACCCAGGCATGTGCTCTGACCAGAATCTGAACTGGTGATCTTTTGCTTTGTGAAATGATGCCCAAACAACTGAGCCACACTGGTCAGAGCCAAGATGTAGTATTAATTAAAAATATAAGATGCAGAAGAATGTGTATCATAAGTTTTTTGGGGGGACAAGAAGTATTGGTCTGTGTGGGTGAATATGTATGTGTCTCTCTGTGTGTATTGCTAGTATTTTCAAGAAGAAATAATGCAAGGATAAGTAAAAAACTAATAAAATTGATTCTCTATAAGAATGCAGAGAAAACAGTGGAGAAATGAGTGATGGATGCTAGACCTCTATCAAGATGCTTTATTTTATAGTTTTGTCTTGGGAACCATATGAGTATTCTATAAAATTGCAAAGTTAATTAATAAAACAAATCAATACATAAAATAGAAAATAAACAAAAGTATGCAAAAAAGAATAATTTTTAGTAATTTTAGAAACAGTATTTTGGTTTTACATTACTAGGAGATATATTGTAAAGATAAAAAGAACCATAAAGAAATATTAAACTACATTCAATGGTATTGTGTCTGGTAATGTTGGCATTGCTATTTTAAAACTATTATTAATAGATAAATAAATAGGATAAAGCAATTAAGTAATTATGTTAATGTTAGAAACCAGGCTATTCAGAGTAAAAGAGATAAAATGTAAAATCAAAGAAGTTAAGTAAAAATCCTATAATCATTAACTTGAATTAGATATTATATATATATTTATTTATTTTTCTCTATCTGAAAATACATGTTTTCTAGGTTTACCCACTGAAAAGCCCTAGAAATAATGATTACAGTCATGATGACTACTTTAGAACTCAGAGACTTCTAAATACCATTTATCACTAACAAAACCTAAGGCTCTTTAGAGAAATGACTGATTGCAGGTCAGGCAGGAATTGTGGAATATGAACTTGGAAGATCTTGTCAGAACAGATAAGAGAAAGCTACTCAAGCATATTACAATCATGTCAGAAGTATGCAAGAGTGAACCCGAATGACTCCCACTGGCCAAAGCTGGGGCAAAAGAATAATGGCCACAGTGCAGTGAAACACTGGTATCCAAAAAACAAAATCCAACAAACGTCAAAGTAGAATCACAAAACACTTTGAACACCTTTAGAGGTAGACAGAATATCAACTCATTGTTTTTGAAAATTGATAAGAGGAAAGATTCAAGCATTTCTTTCACCTTTTCTTTTTGAAATTGAATTTTATAATTGACATATACTATTTCAAGTGTACAGCTCAATAATTCTATATTTGTATGTATTGTGAAAAATCCCTATGATTACTCTAGAGAACACCTGTCACTATTCATAGTTATACAGTTTTTTTCTCCTGACTTTTCTGTACAGCTGCATTTCAGAATACCTAATAGTTTATGAGAGAGTTTATTTATAGGAAAATCATTGCTTTAAATACAGAAGTATGCAGGAACTAGATTATGTAGTGCTTTATAGGTTATTCCAAGTATTTTGTACTGAATCCTTAAGACAGTGGGAAACTTCTAGGGATATTTAACCAAGGGAGGGATGTAATTGAATCTTGATTCCTGATTTGTAGCAAAAAATTGAAAAAGACATTTTCAGACAATTGGGCACAATTAAACAGGGGCTGAGTATTTGTTCATATTAAGGAATTATTGTAAATTTTAGTGAGTGCAATAATGATATTGTACTATGTTTTAGAAATTTCTTTTCTGATATGGAAACATATTAAGGTATTTATGGGTAAAATGACATGCTTTCAAGAATTTGCTTTAAAATGTCTTAGAAAAAAAGCAAAAGGACATATAAAGTTAGAATAACAAATTGTTAATAATTATTGGAAATGGTTGGTTGGTGTGTATATAGGAGTTCATTAGACAATTCTATACTTCTTTTAATGTTTGAAAATTTCCATATTAAAAATTAAAATGTATAACACTCAGCATGGTCAATTTGCATCCTGTTTGTCAAGATCAATTTCAGAAAGAAAAGACTAGGCCATCATTACTGTAACAGCTTTTATTGTCTATTTTGACCCTTTCACAGCAAAATTTATTAAATTAAAGTACTAAAATATTTTAATTGTGGATTATTATCATAGTTATTTTATTAATTAACAATGGAAGGAAATAAGTTTGAATGAACATTTTAAAAAACATGAATTTAACCATTTAAAAAATATAAAACCTAACACTTATTTAAAGGAGTTGTATATAAGATTTCTGGATACATTCAGTAAAAGAGAATGGCTCGATTAATGATGTTTGCTGCAGGTGTAGGATGGTAATAAGTAGCACATGTAGTATAGTTTTGTCTTCCCTAGTTTGTAGCTTTTTCTCAGTTCCCATGTACCTTTAACACTCTCATCATCTCATGATGGATCATGTTATCTGTGACCATAGGTCAGTAGGCTGGAATTGCAAAGATGAAAGAGGTTCTAGATAGTAATGTTTTCTGTGCAAATGAGGCTCTTCTAGGAAAGCATTCCAAGCATCCATGCATGGGAGATTGTTATATGGCATGGTTTATTCGTGGGAAAATAGAAGTTACCTCCTAGATCTCCAATGTCCCATCTTCCTCTGTCCCGCCACTATATTATATATTTGAGGTAATTTTTTTTTTCTGGTAGTAATTTAATCTTCCTTGTCATCTCAATTTTATTTTTCTTTCATATATGTAAAATGCTGATGAGACCCATGCATACAGCTTATTGCCATTGGGGGGAGGGATAAAACTAATTGGAAATAATAGGTTGTTTGGATTTACTGTGATTGAGCCTTAATCTACTTGAAGCCAAGTCCATATGCATTCATTAACTGATCACTTGAAATCACCAAATTATGTAACATAATACAGTTATGGACTTTAAGAACTCTCAAAGGATGAATAAAAACACTGAAAGCCTATAGAGATTATTGAAAAAAATATAGTCAGTTTGGTTGATATCAATTTTGGAGGAATGAAACCTGATTAACAGGTGAATTAAGATAGAACCTAGATGTGAGACCATTTTATTTCTAATTCCAACTGTGGAAAATCTGCTTTTTAAATACTTGGTTGGTTGCAATTTAAGATCCTAGTTGTTAGCAAAATATGATGAAAAATCACATAACCTGGAATTGTTTCTAAGGTGTTTTGTGCATAAGAAAGTACTCTCAAGTATTTTCACTCTCTGTGAGTGTGGTAAAAATTTTATATATATAATTAACCACATCTAAAAGAATTAACGGATTAAGTGTAACCTGAGGTGTTTTTAGGATGTGCCCCTCTCACAGGCTATTTAACTTTGTTAGGTTGTCATATTGCTTTTTAAAATAATGTTTATTTTCAATGTGATGTGTATAAAATATATGCATCAGTTTCTAATCTTTTTTCTAATTTTGGATAAACACGAATGGAATTTCTCAAAGTGTTAGGGCATAAAGTACCCATTTTTTATCTTCTATAGAACATGGAAAAGCAATTCAATTTCAACTCTCTCTAAATTACAGCTACTTCTTGGATTTTAAATGAACACAATAGAAAACAATTTTCTATTATTTTTAAAAAATTTTGAACTTTGCAAATGTCAACTCATTAATGATTGTCTAAATTAGTCCCAAAGGATAATATCTTCATTCTGTGTCTTACATATCTAACTATAAAGCTATTTTTTAAATATCAGAGATTTCAAGGAGAGCTTGCAGAGAATACATGATTCACTAATTGACTCTCCATAGCTAAAATCACCTACTTCCATAGTGTGAATATTGTAGGGTCTAATCCTAGAAGATCAAGTGATGATGTAGTTGGTAAAAGAAGATGACAACCAATATTTTTGAGCTCTCACTATATGCCAGGAATTTCTAACATTATTAACCTCATATAAGATTTAAAATCACCCTGTGAGAAGACAATTAACAGTCCTACTTTTTACTTTACATAGGCAGAAACGAGGACTTGAGCTTCTTAAAACTTACATGGGTAGCAAGAAGGAGAGTTTAAGCTTAGCTCTGATTCTAAAACTGACATCTCTCCAACTATATCAAGTTACTTGCATGACCATTGACACTGTTTTTCACTTTTGCCATGGTCAATGCTCACAGTTCCTTTTTCTCATTTAAGTTTTATAAATCAAGTAATGTTACACGGACCCTTTAGTGGCCTCTCATATAAGATAGTTTGTGAAATCCATACTCACAGATATTTGATTTGGTTGGAAGATATTTTTCAGATGTTGGCATGAGTTTCACCATTCCCCAATTTTATTCTGGAGGGTGTTTCTTTATTTTGATTTATTATTTTGATTTTAAACAATCAGATTTATTCAAACAGTGATCCATTATTCTCCTTGTTTATCAAGTTCCTAATAACTTACATCATATACTAGTTTAATTTTTTCAAGTCCCAAACATAGTTTTCCAAATAATGAAAACTATTAAAGAGTAACAAATTGACCATCTTTCTGTCATCCTTCATCCCAGAAAGAACACAATGCTTCTGCAAATGCAAACAAAATAATAAAATAGGTTGCTATAAAGGATTGTTTCTTGTAATAACTATTTCCCTTATCAATACCCAACTTTCCCATTGTCTAAGCATATAAATACAGTTCATTGAATAATTTCTGAGTGAATTAAGTATTACCGTACAACAAGTGTTTGTTCAAGCCACTTGGAAAGGCAGAAAGAAATCAAGTGGTTTCCAGTGACTGCTTTATAAATAATACGATTTCTAGATTAATATTTTAAATTTAAGACTGCTAGAGTATTTGCAACTCATTTATAGAACATATAATGGTTTGTTGACACTTTTCTCTTTGAAAGGATTAGTACCTTTTCTGAAATACAAATATCTGATATGTATTTAAGTTTTGTTTTAATACCCTTCACAAGAGTTAGGTCATGAAGGAATTTTCGTAGGCTTTAGAAATATAGCTAAGATGAGTTCTAAATACCCAGTGTAGTGTTTGGGTCTGATTATTCACTGAACTACCGAGGCACCATGATACATTGATAATTTTTGTGGTTTGAAAAATTATTTCTTTACTACAAATGCAAACTGCTACAATTACGTTACAACTGAATTCTTTTGGAACCTTGATTTCACCATGCTTTTCAACTCTGTCATCCTTGGCTGCTATTCACAAACTTTTTCTCACATACTTTAAGCTTTACTGTGACTTGTCCTCCTTCTTCCTTTAGCCTAGTCTCTTGCTACTGATTTCTTTCCTAATCCTTTCCTCTGTGACCTGTGGAACTGTTTCCTAGAAAACAAATTTCCTTGAATCTTGATTATACATTTAACTCAGAAAATCACTGGTAGGCCATCTTTGTAGGACCAAACCTACAAAAATTCATTAGTCTAATAACTGGTGTCTTACCTTGACTTCCTCTGCTCCTATTGAATGAATACTAAATACTTAATTTTAAGCTTTTTAGAGACATAAATTAATAAACTCATTTCTCTAATTAAAATTCTTCGTGGGTTACACAGTAATTTCCACATTCTATGGTATGTACCACGCTTATTTTATCTCCTCTTAAATTCTCCCATTCTGTGTGTACCATATAGTAAACTCATTTCAGAGCAATTACTCTTCAGAGAAGTTGCCCTTTTCTGCCACTGTGTGTTTGCTAACACTGTTCCTCTGTACTAGCATGTAATTTTTGACCTTTCCTTACTTTTGAAATCTTAATATTATTTAATATCTGGTAAAATTTCCCCCTCCTTCAAGAAGCCTTCTACAGTGTGCAGACGATGTGTGGTGGAATTGTGTACCTTAAAGCTGTATAATTTTGTTAACCAGTGTCACTCCAATAAATTCATTCAAAGAGAGAAAAAAAAAAGAAGAAGAAGAAGAAGAAGAAGCGTTCTGTCCTGGCTGGTGTTGGCTTGGTGGATTGAGCACCGGCCTGTGAACTGTGCCTAGGTTGCTGGCCAGGTCCCCAGCTGGGGACGCACGAGAGGCAATGACACACTGACGTCTCTCTCCCTCTCTTTCTCCCTCCCTTCCCCTCTCTAAAAATAAATAAATAAAATCTTTAAAAAAAGAAGCCTTCTTAGATACAACTAATTTTAATCAAACCTTTTTTCCTGGCCCCTTCACTGTAGTTGTATTCTTTTTACAGAGTCTGTTTTGTATTATCTTCAACATGTGCTTTATTTATTTCCCACCTGGTTGCAGGTCTTTAGAAAAAGGAACTATCCTTAGTCATCTCTGAACTGTTGGAATGATAGTTCACAACTGAAATCATAGCAGGTGTCTTAGGCAAGAATACCTTGCTGGCACAGAACAGAAAAGTCTTGAAAAGCACTCAACAAAAGGTTATTGTAAGAACAACCAGTGAAATCACACAGAAATTTAAATACAGGCATCAAAGTATGTACAAGACTCTTGGGAAATGAAACTGGGAAAACTTTAAAAACTAAGGATTTTGTTTTTATCTTTTTTTCTTCCCCTCTGGGGATGCGTGGCTTCTCTCATTTCTCTCTTATGTTCTCTCTGTCAGACCAGCTTCCTTGAAATCTGATGGCGTAGTACCCACACTGTTCTAGCATGGACTGTACGTGACTTGTAGCTTGAAACTTTCATCACTGTCTAGCAATTTTCTCTGTAGTCCCTTAGTTTGTATTTCCAGGAGAGAATTCTTGTATTTCCTGTTTTTGAGTCAGGCCATAATTTATTGTGGGTTACAGGTCAGAGTAAGGATTGTTTGCTCTTGAGTCAGGTTTACAGCCTGGTCTAAGCAGCTGTGCAAGGAGAGGAAGGGGGTGGGAGCACATGAGATTCAACACATGACTCTGAGTGTCATAGAGCTTGTTGGAGGAGCTGATTCTTCCAAAGACTCTGCAAAATGCTTAGCATAGTAAGTCTTCTACACATAGTTATTACATTGAATTGATCTAAAACCTAATGTGAACAAAATTTGGTGTAACTCTTCCTATAATTATTATTTTTTCTCCTCAAAAACAATCTTAGAATAAGATACTTCATTAAATACTTATCCATTGTGTGTTAATTATACTATTTAATCATATTCCTATTTATAAATCAATTTGTTCATATGCAGTTTTGTGATTGCACGCTAAGTACATCTAGAGTTGTTAATGATGGTTCTATAAAGTGGTGTATGATTTGATATTTTAATCTCTATAGTTTAAAAATATTTTTTTTCTAGAATTTATTTCTGAAGATTATTGTCAGGTTGGAAACTATGAACACAACAGAGTTCTTCCTACTGGTTCCCATTATCTGGGTGTTGTTTACTTGATTGCTTTGTATCTACATTTAGATGTACTATGGGATTTCCATATCCAGAGAAGCTTTGCTGTCAGAACAGGAATAACAACAACACTTATATTTCCAGAGATGTGAAGGTTGAGTGAGATAATGTTTGCTCGGAACATAGAAGTTTTTCAACAAATAATTTTTTCAAACATGTAGCTATACAGATTGGTTTCCCTAAATTACCCCTTTATTTTGCTTTTTTGAGGCACTCTTCCTGTTCTCATATTTTGTAACTGATCTCCTGCTAGATTCTCTGCTCAGGTCTTCTGTGCCTTTGTTGCTTCTTTTCTTTTCTTCTTGGAATGCACTGCATTCTTCCTTTTGTAACTGAACCCAGGTGCAGCTGCCTGTCACAATGAAAACCAAACTCGTGAGACAGGTGTTGGTGAGAAGGAAAATGATTTATTCCAGAGCCGGCATCCCAAGAAGATAAGTGGATTCCTGTCCTGAAAAACCCATCTTAACATCTCTGGTCAAGCCAAGGATTCTTATAGGGAGTTGGTGGGAATTCAGGATGGGAAAAACCTTTAGGGGGAGTATGAGACTGCTGCTTATCCTGGGAGTAAGGGGACAGGGGACTGAAAGGGAGTCCTTTAGCTTCTTCCCAAGCTCACTCCTTTTGTTCTGGTATTCTCTCTCTATTTGCATCCGCATTCCTCTCTTCCCTGGACACCTGTGGTTTATGGCTTGTGCCAGTTTATCTTGAAACTGAAACGAGAACTGACTGCACAGAGTTGATTAAATACTTTCATTTGTTACAGAATACATACTAGCTGAGAGATACTAAAAGTTACAATTTAGCATCTTAGTGCAGGCAGAAGTTTTTTTTTTAAAGATTTATTTTTAGAGAGAGGGGAAGGAAGGGAGAGAGAGAAAAAAACATCCATTGGAGAAGGAAACATCCATTGCTCACCTCCCATAGGCCCCCAAGTGGGGGTGCTGCCCATAATCCAGGCATGTGCCCTGACTGGGAATTGAACCAGCAACCCTTTGATTTGCAGGGCGGTACTCAACCCACTGAGCTACATCAGACAGGACCAGGCAAAGTTTTCACCAGAGGGAAAGTGGAACAAAGCGATCAGGGGGAGGGGTTGTGGACATGCAGGCAGTGTTCTTGCTGGTCCCAATATGGATCTTTTTGGTCATTGTCCTTGAGTTAGTGGGACTCAGAGGTCAAAACCATTTTTTAGGTTTACACAGGAACTGAACCAGTTGATTTTAGTCAAATATACTTAAAAAAGAAAATTTTAGCAGGTAAACTCTAGTTTGGGGAGAAAAATCAAGTTAGAGTAACAAGCGAGGTTCAATATTTACTAAGATTAATATGGATAGCTTTATATAAGTACAGTGTATTCATTCCTCACTACATTTTGACTTTGATAAATGCAATACTCATTCAAATGCATTTCAAATGCTTCCATTTTCAGGTGAGATAATCTAGTACAGTGGAGCAAGTCAGAACACTTTGGTTTGTACTGGTTATGTAACCTTGAACAAGCTGTATAATCTTACCTTACTCATCTGTGAAATGGAGATAAGATAAATATTACTATAAAATCTTTTCCATGAACCCTAGTCCATAGGAAATTTCCCTTTCTGATTTCTTCCCCATCTTAGTCTGTTCATGTAATGGTATAATATCTTATACTTTTCTCTTCTTGTCTTTATACTGGCCCTCTCTGTCATGAATACGATGGGTCTATATTTTTAAAGAACACATTGAGATAAAAATGTTCCTTTAGAAGACTAGATTTTTTAAAAAGTATATTTTATTGATTATATTGTTACAATAGGTCCAATTTTTTTCCCTTTGCTCCCCTCTGCCCAGCACCACCCCTCCCCCAGCAATCACCCCCCCCCCCCCAACCCCGTCCATGACCATGGGTCATACATACAAGTTCTCTGGCTTCACCCTTTCATATATTCTTCTTCTTCTTCTTTTTTTTTTAGATAATTAATTAACTATTTTTAACAATAAAAAATATAGAAGACTAGATTTTAATAGTTGAAGTTTGCAGCAACCAGGTGACTGTTGTTTAGTAGTTAGTGAGGCTTGCTTAAATTTCAGAAAATAGGGAATTGTTCCCATTTTGTGATCAAGTACACTTAAGGTAGTCTTGAACTCTCTGGAGGCATTATTCTGTTTCACGGAAAGTTCCCCTTTGATAACTGCCATGATCTTCTCTTTGAGTTTAGTTTGGGAAAACACTGGGAAGAAAGAAACCTAAAGGAACCTTTGCTCTCACTGATGTAGCATGAATTACTTGCCTGTATAATTAGGACCTAAGTGCTATCATTATAGAGATCAAAGGCTGCGATAACACTTGCTAGGGCTCTTTTCTCCTTTAGGTGTCAGTTGCCTCCAGGGGAAGTGAGGCAAGCTGCTGAAGATAATGGCGTTGTAGGCTTCTAAGTGACTTCCAAGAGAGGAGAGGATAGGACTGCTTGATTTAAGTAATAACGACTGAAACAAAGAGTTATGGTGCAGGGAGCACCATAAATGTGCATGAATTATTGTGGGTATAAAATCATCATCTTTATCACATAGTATTGTTGTCTATTAAAGTTAATGGTTCTTTTATAGGAATTAAGATGTTTTTCTCCTCTGTTTTTCTTACAGATGGCTTAATAGAATATTGATTGCTCTATATTCCATTTTCTTAAAGATATTCTGGCTTCTCATACCTATGCCCTAATAAAAAGTTTACCATCTACTAGAGACTTCTTTATGTTGTAGCTAGGTGTCCCAGAGGTGTGATTAAGCATCTATTCCAACAACTGCCTCTTGCCTTCTCCCTGCTGTGTTTACCAGTAAAGGTAGAAGGGCGCTATTATTAAGGGTGTAGACCCTGGAGTCAGCTCTCTGCTCTATTCCTTACTAGGTGACCTTGAGTCCCCTATATAATGTATGTATATCCCAGTTTCCTACTCTGTGCCATCATAGGCTTTGTAAAATAACTGAGTTAGTACTTAGAGAAGTGCCTAGCAGATAGCAAACACCTGATAATCATTTCTCTTAATACTCTTATTACTATTTAGTACGCATGGCATCTGGCTTTAATCTATATTAAGAACTGTCTGGAAAGTAAGTTTCTCACAACTGAATAGATATGGAAATTCTGGCTTAGCAAATTAAGATGCAGACACTAAGAACTTAGCTACTAAAGGTAGAGTCAGAATTCAAATGCAAGTCTGACTCTGAAATCTGCTCTCTTAACCACTATGTTTTATTGCCTAGGGTCTATGAACAAATATTTCTTGACTGTGAACTATATTTTAGTCTTTTCAAACATTTATAGTGCCATTTATGACACTCTCCCCAACTATGATATAAGAAGTCCACATCTACTTCTCTTCATTGAATGTCTATTGTAGTGCTGAGCTTAAAATTGGCATTTGCTAATTCCTTTTGATGTACCCAAAGTATTGATTCCAGAGAAGTCACTTCACAATATGGCAACATTCTCCACAGATTTCTACCTCTGTGTTCTCTGGAGATCATGGTCAATGAGTAAAAGGGGAGAAAAACTGGCTCGGCAATCAGGCTGAAGCTTCCCTTGACCCTTCTTTCATTGTGGTTCCTCTTCCAGGTGTCATTTGGAAAAACTTGGAGTTTATTCCCATGGTCTTTTCACTCATCTCTATACTGAGCTTATAACAGCATGTAGACAAAAGATGGGCCAGAGTATGAAACTATTTATACTTAAGATTTAGTTGAGAAAATATATACTGCATTTACAGACCAGCATTTTCAAATTTTGACCTCCAGAACACGCAAATAGTGGAGGTACAAGCATCATTGTGCCTTGTGCTGAAGACCTAGTACATGGCAAGTAGCTTCAAACATCTTTCAAGCTGTGGCAGAAGTTGCTGTATGTGCCAGTGAACCCTCCAGTAGTTGAGTGGTCTTGATTGCTGTGGCAGCTTCAAAATTATTACCATATTTAACCTAGTGCTGATCAGCAGAGCAAAAATAATTTAGAATGACAATGAAACAGACGCTTAAATGCCATTCCTTTTATTTCCCTTTGTCAAAGTTGGTCTTTGTAACATATGAATGGTTTCCTAGGTATCTTTTAAGTAATACCCTGTTAGCTGACCAAAATTTTCAACTCTAATGAATTCAAAATGATCCAAAGATGTATTCTAAGCACTGAAGTAAGGAAAAATATTAGAAAAATAAATTCATAAAAATTATGACAGCTGTTATGGGCCAGAAAAAATATCTGGCCATTAAATATATGGTAAGGAGGAAATAAATTTTTTTGGCTTTAATCCATGAGCACATAGTTAGGAAAATAAAATTAGTTTCAGAGTCTTTGAATTTAAAATTAAAAGTCTTATATTTTCTTGACCCAAATTATAACCCAACTTTGTGCCAAGTAATAGGGTTTTAAATTTCCTATAAACAGAAGCCTGTATTTAAAAACAGAAAGAAAGAAAAAGATGAATTTTGCTTAAAAAATAAATTTCTTGGGTGTCCCCATTTTGATTCCACAATTCTGGTATAATTCTGGTGTATCCAAGATGGTTCTGATACAGGTAGTCGGGAGATGAATCTTTGAGAACTAGATTGAGAGCATATTATTCACTTTAAAGCTACTCAACAAATATTTACCTAATTTTTGTTTAGTGATTACAGTGGTATTGACCCTGACCTCAAAAATGATAGTGATAGATGATAATAAGTCCTTCAACCAATATTTATTGAGTACCTACTATTTTCCAGGCACTGTTCTAGATATTGGAAATGCAGCAGCGAAGAAAATGACAAATCCTTGACCTGAAGGAGTTTGCAATGTAGAAGGGAATGATAGAATATTAAGAAACAAATCAATATATAATGTGCCAGAGACAGAAAAGAGTTATGAAGCAAAATAAAGCTGAATTAAGTGAATGGAAGTGGAGA
Organism: Furipterus horrens; assembly: GCF_987537825.1. Taxonomy (NCBI): domain Eukaryota; kingdom Metazoa; phylum Chordata; class Mammalia; order Chiroptera; family Furipteridae; genus Furipterus; species Furipterus horrens. Next base: position 185,521,095 of record NW_028327171.1, on the reverse strand, counting down.
ATTGGTCTATAAGGATGAAAAAGACTAGGAAAGGAAATGATGCTTCTTAAGTACACTATATTTTTCAGGTGTTTTGTTTACTTTCTCTTTTTAATCCTAAGAATCCAGAAAGTGTGTATAATGCTTATTTTATTGATGTTAATACTAAGATCCATGAAGGTTAAATGATTTGCTCAAGGTATTATAGAGTGCAACTGTTCAAGTTGGGATCAAACTCAGCTCTTGTTGGCTGTGCTCTACTATGTTATTCTTTTTGCCTTTCCCCCGCCTGGGTGTCTGTTTAGTAAATATTTTTATTAGCATTTTTCAATATATAAAGTATATTTCTATATACACTATTGTCTTATATTCATAATAATCCTAATGAAATAGTAGTATTGTCAGACTGATTTTAAAGAAGAGAAAATTCATAGAAGACTTGTCAAGGACTCCGACCAGCAGTGTCTGTGGCGTTGTGGATGCGACAAACAAAATCACATGGACTGCACTACTCCAGTGGAAAAAAGGGACAGAATGGCCACTCTCTAAATCAGTGAGAGTGCCACGATCCTTGCCTGGACAGGTTTTTATTCCTTTTTGGGTGGATTACATCAAACAAAGTTACAAATCTCTCTGCTAAGGTTGCTTTAGATGGTTGTTTATAGATAATAAAGAAAAGAATGTTGCGATGCAAGGAAATGATAAGGATGGGAGATCTGGCCACATCCTGTCCTTAAAGCAGTTCAGAATAGACCTTGAGAAGTTAGTTTAAAGTTATACATTAAACATCTGTTGTTTTTCAGCTCAGGGTGAGGAAGATTTTTGGCAAAAGCAAGCTCTTAAGCAGTATAGATACAATGCAAGCCTGATTTCCATGGGAAAGCTAATCTGCAAGCCTGGCTCCTGTATGCTGCCTCGTGCCTGTTGGTTTTCGAACCAGGGCTGAGCTACATTCGTCATTGCCACATGAACCAGTTCCCTATAAAGATTCATAGAAATTAAATAATTTTCCCAAATTAGAAAGTGGCATGTCTACAAATTTTGACTCCAAAGCCTTTGTCTTTTTACAAACTGGAGGCCAAGCTAGAGATGATATTAATTGGTATTTAGGAGCATGAAATCTTGAGCTGTAAGGTAGGTATTTGAATCCCAGTTCTATTGCTCAGTAACTATTTGACCTTGGTGTTTTAAGCAGTCTAAGCCTCAGTTTTCTCCTCTGTAAAATGGGGGTAATAATAGTATTTAACTTATTATGAGGATTAAATAAGCCAACATATCTAAAGCATTTAGAACAGTGCCTGCCACACGGTGCTATTTAAGTTAGCTGTTAGTGTAATGTTGGGGAGATGAAAGTAATCTACAATCAAAGTCATATGTGCTACTTTATAATCAAGTGTTAAATGATGTGGTGTTGACAATAATTACAGCAGAATTTCAGAGAATAGGCATGACCTACACTAGCTTTCTGGATTCTCAGGAATATGTCAGTTTCCAAAGCCCCCTAGGGAAATCTCCACCCTGGCTTTCCCTTTTATCTTTTTTGTTAGTCTATTGTTTGCCCTAACTTTTAATTCACCACCCCAGGCAACTTCGATGTTAAACAATTTCCTCTGATTATTTTGACTCATGCTTCTGGGGAAAAGGTCGTTTGCATAAGGCAAGTTAGCTTTGAGTCAGGCCATTCAAGCTTGTGAGTGAGATAGGTCAAACTATGCCCACTTTCTGAGAGTGGGGCTTTGAAAGAGCCCATTCTGCCTCTTCCATTTGCTTCTAGGCTGCTTTTTTTTTTTTAAACCATAATTATGCATGTAGCTGGGGTGGGGGGTTGGGAGAGGAGCATATGGCAAGTTAAAATGCCACAAAACATGTTTTTACTGAGATCAAACAAAAAAAAATTTTCCCCCCTAATAAACACTCCTTGGATGACTGTAAATATTTAGTTCATTTTCAGAGTTCTGGGAAACTCGATTCTGAATTTTTTTTTTCCAGTGTTCTCATTACTTCGAAGAAGAGGATTTTTGGAGGTTCTTGCTCCACCATTTTCACTGACATCACTGGTAATATTTAATGAAGTAATACAATTACAATAATGACTTAAGAGTAAACAGCAGACTGTGTAAAATGTGACACAGTTTATGGGAGCGGATGTGCCCAGGTTTAAGGGAGAGAACTAAGGACTTTGAGCACTTGGCACACCATGGGCTCATCAGTTTGTTTTGTTTTTAGGAGTTAAATGGATGTGTTAAGAAAGCTTCTGTTGTACACATTTAGAAAGAAGAAAATGTTTTATTGTGGATCCACTTTCTAATCACAAATCATTTCTCACTTTACTGAGATGAGTCGAACATACTCTAATAGCACTTCAAAAGGTTATAATATTTTGGGTTCTGTATGTTTAAAACAGGGATACGATCAAATGACGTTCATTTTCTAACAGACTGAAACTGGCAAGGTCATGAACACTTTAAAAGTACCTGAGAATGCTTTTGTACTCAAGTGCATCTCATCTACCATTCACTGTTGAGAGTGTCTTCGTTCTTTTTCTTATTTCATAGCCTTGACTATTTCTGGGTGAGCTGCAGGGTAAATCCAGTCTTCTACTTGTTTCTCAGTGTTTTCATTGTTGCTGTCACTTTGTTGGAGTAGCCATCACATACTGAAATTCTCCTGTGGGTCTAATAGTGATCAGGGCATGGTGAGATGCTTTATTTACCATATTTTTCGCTCCATAAGATGCACTCCTATTTTCTCCAAAAGTGGGGGTTGGGGGAATGTCTGTGCGTCTTATGGAGAAAATATTGTGTCACAGACCATGATGTATATTACCTGACCTGGTAGTGGTGACAACAGCTGTTAGAAGAGGAAGCGGTGGCCCACGCGAAAACCCTGGGGATTCTTAAATGTCCCACTTTACTGCTGACTCTCAAGGTGTCTGTCTGGTCAGTATGAGGATAGCAAAGAAAGTGATATCAATGATTGTGAGCAACTGAGCTTCATAAATTCTGACACTAGCGATGATGAGTTCTTGGGGTTCCCAGAAAGCTAGAAGAGTACTTGAACCTTAAAGTCTCTCCTCATTTGTTAATGACAGTGATGATGGTTCTTAATAGCGCTGTTGACTGCTGTTCACTTTACATGGTTGAAATATTATTCTGTTATATTTTATTAACTATTTTAGTACACTATTTGGTTCAGGTTATTTTTTTTTCTTGTTTTCCTCCTATAAACATAGGTGTGTCTTATGGTCAGGTGTGTCTTATAGTGTGAAAAATTGTAGTTTTAAGGAAATTGTCTATATTTCAAATTGATTTGAAATATATTAGGGAGCACAATGTAAAATGTATTATCAGGTGTTTTCAACTGCTATCCCACCCACCTGCTTGCCATATAAAGATGTATTTACCATCCCACATTTTTGAAAACAACTTTATTGATATATTTTTCCATACATAAACTTTATCAACTTCAAGTATACAATGTTATTGTGAATGGAGTTGTACTCTCAATTTTTACTTTTCGATTGTTCAATGGATCTCATTTATCATGATGTCTACCAAAAAATTTTATGTGATAGCAGTGTTCTGGCTGATTCAAAGTGCTGTTTGAAATTCTTAAGGTGATTATAAACCACTCATCAGTAAAATCATATATTACTCATCAGCATATACCTGAAACCCTTAGCATGCTCTTGTATAAGGTGGGAGCTTATCAAACTGTTATTGAATAAACACATAATTTTGGAACATTATCTTTTCAGTTTAAAACAACATAGTTACATGTGGCCACCACATAATTATTACAAGAAAAATAAATTGAATTAAGCCTGTTAAAAAAAAATAAAACCATGCTTACAGATCCATATTAGTCAGTTACTGTGATGAAATCTTTATGCAACTAATTTGAGTTAAAAACTTACCAGAGGCTCTTATCAAATTAGGAGTTAAGGATTTTGTCATTGGTGAGAGCTACGGTTTTCCAAAATTATGCTATATATTAGCATTGGGACATCAGTGACAAAAGTCTTTGTTTTAGTAGAATAATTACTATTGTTAATTTTACCTAATAGGTGGTAATTATTCAAATAAGAGCATACTTACTCTTTTGAAACGTTTCAGGAAATTTTTTCTATGTTACAAATTTAAAAATATTGTCAAAGGATAATTTGTTGTAGCAGTTGGTCAACACATCTAGGTAGTAGTTCCTGAGTTTCTGCTGTCTTCACTTACTTCCACCTCTGTAATATTGAGTTTGGGAGAAATTTCTTATATTTCAGGACAGAGTAAGACTTGAACTGTCATATTGAATGGCCTTGTCCAGATACTTACCTCTGGGCACAAGAAAGCTTTTCCTCATAAAGCAGAAGCTTAACATTGGTAGGATGCAAATGGAAACTTTCTATGGGTTGAATAGTGGACATACGGTAGGATGAATTCCTGCAGACTACCAAGCAAGTATGACAGGCCCCATGTAAGAATGCCAGTCCCAGTTTCTGTCTGTGGTACTTGTGTCCTCTCTGATTATATTATTAATATTTGTATTGAAGTAAACTAAGACGGGTTTGTACATCTCACTTTGTATTTTCAGCTTCTAACATGGTTTTATGAGCAGCGACCTGAGTTCTCACTAGGAGGTGTTACAGTTAAATCTGAAAGATAACCAGCAATACTTGAGGCTTTTTGGATGCAGTATATCTGACATGTCTTCAAAGGACAGCAGGCAGGCCTTGCTGACAAAACAGAGTGCACTAGGACATGAAATGGGAGCAGCTCACTCCATCTGATTTCAGGCGGTGATGTGAGGTAGCCTCTTGAAGTACCAGTCAACTGCTGTGGCCCATGGCATGGCCTGTGAAATCTATGAAATCATCACCAGTCACTGGGAGCACAGGGAAACGGGGATTCTAGGTTAGGTAGATATGAAAACATCCTTTCCATGGTATTGCTATTTATCAAAAAACAAAAGTACATTAAAAATGGTGAACTAAGCAGTGAATTTTTAATTCTCAAGGGATAGTTATACATAATGCTAGTGGACATTTATTAACCAACAAGGTAGGGAACGGGAGCGCTACAACTGACCATGTGAAAACCTGAAGGCATAAAGTAATTAATAGTTTCCTTAAGAAAATTAATAGTTTCTTTAAGAACATTATTCCTAAGAACCAGAATGTGCCTTTACATATCACACACTTCATTTGTAACAAATGACTTCTCTTTAAAATTAGTTTTGTTCCTTTTTGATTAAGCTTTATTGTACACCTATGAAACAACATTGTCTATGTGTCAGCTCTACTTGCAAAACTTTGTAATCAGTTAAACAATGACTTTTTTATATCCTGCCATCAAATACTTCAAATAGAAAATTATTTGCTTATTTCTATAAAGAATTGATATTTTCATCTAATTCATAGAAGTTAAAATAAAACTTCAGACATGTATTTTGCCAAAGCTAAAATAATATAAGGCTGACATTATTGCCAATGCTATCATAAACCTCATTAAAAATTCAACATTGTTGGTAAAGTCAATTGTTTTTTATTTAACATATATATTGGTGGAACACAAAGTCATGGTAAAACAATGTTTTCATTAAATTAGAAGCTGACAAACATATATATATATATATATATATTTTTTTTGACATATAAACGGAAGTACAAACTTTTTGTGTTGTAGCTAAATTTGAATTTTAAAAAGTACTATAACATGTTGATAGATATTTTTTCTTTTTGCTGTCCATTATCAAACAAACTTTAGGAATGTTTAAACCTTTGTAAATTAACTTAAATTTTATTTTCAAAGCTTGTATATGGAGAGTACTATTTAAAGAGCTATTTAAAGTGCTACTTAGTCTAATAATACAGTGCAAATACATTTTTTGTCAATAATATTTCAAATAATCATGTATTTTGGTAGTATTTTTAAGGCCCCATTTCTCCCAAAGGAGTTCTTGCTGGGATAGTTAATTATATGGTTACTCTGCATATAAGAGATTTGTTAGCAAATGAACTATATCTTGAGATTCATCCTGGACAGCCTGTAGTTAGCACCCAAGTAGCTTTTACTAGTTCTATGCCTGACCTGGTGCATTTTGCTTTTTTTCCCATTCTTTCCTGTCCTACCTCCACCTTTGACTTTTACAGCTCTTGACTCAGTGGCTAGACAGAAATAATAATTTGCCCTGTTTTGATCTTGGAAACCTTTCTTAACAATTCCTCCCTTGGAAGTACTTTGGCTTGACCTGACGTTTAAGAATCCTTTCTGCTTGTACCTGTGGTGCCAGCCCTTTTGGGTTCTGCATGGAACAACATTGTTGATTGAAGTCTTTAGATTTCATCATTATCCTTTTTAAAATTTGTTCACGTTTCATTTTTCCCTTTAAGAAAATTTTTCCCTTTTATTTTTATTTCAGAGATGCTCCCCTACCCCCACTCTTAGTGACAAGGTTCAATTCATTTATATTTTACTCAAAATTATCTAAAACAGATAACCTGATATTCAAATCAATGCCTAGTAATAAGACTACTTATTTACATTTTAATTTATTAACTTTTAAATTATTAACCTTCTATCTCTTATTTTTCTGACATTCTAATTCTAGAACAAACTCTTTATATAGGTAACAATTTGTTTGATTCAGCAAGACCATAATTCTTCCAGGAAATTTAATTAACTTGAGTTTGTCATCCTTCTGAAATGCCACAGTGGTTTCTATCTATTAGAGTATTCTACTAAAAATGTTACCAGCTGCAGTTATGATAAGATTCACACATGACAATTAATTTCTGATTATCCCACAATTAATAACCTTATCTTTAAAAATTATACCTTTGAGGTTGATAATAGCTACTAGTTTTGTGGAAAAAAATCAAAATTAGTTATAATGGTCAAACAACTTTAGGTATGTTTCTAGTGCTACTTTAATCTTATAAATATGTCATGAATACCTCTCACAAGGGATAATAGCTCCTCTGTAATTCATATAAAGTGAAATATTGCTGATGGCACCACATCACAGGAAACAACTAATAACACTTTTCACTTAACGTAAGTTAGTGAAAAACATTTTTGCATGGCTTGAGTTAATTATATGTTTCCTGTTGTAACCTAAGGTACCAAGAAGTATACTGACATAACTTACCAAAATTTCAAGTTGTCTGCACGTTTCTTGGTATGTTTATACCATGCTAACGGCACTTCACATTGTGGGCCTTGGAGAAAGAAGGGTGTCACCTGGGGAGGGATTAGATGCCACTTTGGGTTGCGATATTTCTATATTGGTAATGCCTAAGATGAACTATTATTTTCTCATTTAGCTGTCTGTTGACATGCAAATCTACCAGGAGTGGCTGGAAATATTGGTTTCTGTTGCTTTGAGCACCAGTTTTTCCTTGTCTTGAGGTCCTCAAAGCCACATTTGAAACTATCGTTACAATTGTAAAAATAGCGTATGACACTGTATAGACTATGAGTATTGGACAAACTCAACAAGAAAGCTTTAGACTTGCTTGTCTAAAGGGCTTAAACATCTCTACTAATTTTATTCTCACCACTTTAAAAGAGTTCTAGTGCATCCTTGTCAGCAGTTATTATTGTTAATATTTTGATTTTGGTCACTTTAATAGGTTTTCAATGATAGCTCATTATGGTTTGAATTTGCATTTCCCTAAAGACTAATTATATTGAGCATGTTGCATGTGTTTATTTGTCATCTGTATATATTCTTTGGTGATGTGTTTGTTCAAAAATTTTGTCTAATTCTTAAAAATTGGATTACTATTGAATTTTGAGAGTTTTAAAAGATATATAAATTCTATGAGAAGTTCTTTGGGGGAGTTGGAATTCATTTTAACAAACTATGCACAGAAAATATTTATTTATTTGATTTTATCCAGAAGGCTAATTTTCAATGCTTACCTAGAATAAACACTATGAACTCCTCTTTAGCAATTAAGACCTTTACTTTTTCTTTTAGTAACTACTCAGTAAATTCCTTACTGGCCTATGTTTCCTTGCCTGGAAAATCAATAGACTTGTATTTCATAATAATAGAGTCTAGTGGTCTTATGTTATTCTTTGACAATATAAATCCTGACTCTATAATCTCTCAGCCAAACTGCTTTGGGAATGTTACTTAATCTTACAGCATCTCAATTTACCTCATTATAAAATGAAAATGGTCTTAGAATTTTTATGAAGATTGGCTAGAATGTATAAAGTGCTCAGTTAGAGCCTGGTACATACTAGAAGTTCAATGAATATCTCTGCTCTATCAAAAATATTAGTTTTGGATGTTTTTGTATAAATTTTAAGCATATAATTTATTCTTGCAAGTTAATACATAGCAAACAAAGTTTAGAAGAGTAATCAGACAGAAAAATAAGGTTCTCAGTAGTGGGGATTTTTCTTATGTTTTCTGCCAAATATTGTGGTATGTGACTTGCTGTTTTGGAAGTACGGAAATTGGCTAATCTTATTATGGACAATTGCATAACTTACTTCCTTAGAAAACTCAATTAGAGCTACAGTCATGGATGGGAAGAGGCCAAAAAAATAGATTAGAGCTTATAAAGGCATTAGCAGTTCAATAATTGTGTAATGAAGAACAAGCAAATTCTTCCACAGTCATGGAAGAAATGTAAGGTGCTTAGTTAAACAGTTAATTGATGCTAATCAAAGATTATTTTTCTGACAATAAATTGTTGTGACTTTATCCAGAATAACTAGATTCTCTTAGATTTTCTTAATGCAAATATGAAGAATTTAAGGAATCTATTGTAGGTCTTGAATAGAGTATCTAAGCATATTACTTAACTATGGAAGATAATGCAAAGGATGATAAACTTTAGAAAAATAGTTAATCCATGCAATGAAAAAAAGCCTCTAGTAAACTAACTTCAAGATTCATTTGAGAGAGATAGAGGCTGATATAGAGGTAAATGCATGAAAGATGGGGACAGAGTAGGGGCAAGGAAAGAAACAATCATTCATTGTTAGGCTACATTAGTAGTTTGATCTACATTGGGCTCACCTAGGTAAGAATCTTTAAAGGATATTGGATATTGATACTTGGCTGCCACTCTCAGACATTCTGATTTAATTGGTATGGAGATTGATCTGAATGTTGGGAATTTAAAAACTACCTCAGGTGATTCTAGTGTGCAACAAAGTTTGAGAACCACTAGATTAGTTACAAATTAAAAAAAAAAATTTGGTTAAAGCTCACTTTTGACTGACAGCTGTGTAGGAACAAAATGGTGTCCCATAACAAGACTTTAAATTAAAACTTACCAGAATTTTGCTTAAGCATGTATCAAAAATTTTAATTTTTTCCTGAAAGGAAGGAAGGTTGGCTTCCATACCAGGCTTGAGACAGTAGGAATCAAGAAACTTGACTCTTGACTTGGCTCTGGCTCTCAAAGCCTCACTCACTAGCTGTGTTATGTTGGGAACTTAAATGTGCTAGCTTTCAGTTTACTTGGAAGTAAATGATGTTATGGGACTCTTACATTTTACATTTCCTAGCTCTAAATTTATGTAATTTCATAATATAACAAAAATGATGACTATTAAATGAATAAGATAAAAATTGGAAAAAAACACAAATTAGTAAATCTTTCTAAACGTATAGCTTTAATACATGTAACCCGAATGGACTGAGCCACTTTGGTGCTGGCAGCAGCATGGAGTTGTATTTGAAACACACGCATACATACACACATGCATGTGTGTGCACACATACACATCGAGAAGGAACACTAACTCCAGGACTCTTCAAGATTAAGAGAAGACTAATTATAGCATTGTCTTCCTCAATACACATGATAATATCCTAAAAGTACTCTTTAATCATTTCTTTTTCACTTAATAAAATAACTGTTTCCACTAATGGAAACTAGCGGTTCTCATTTTCTTTTCTAGGACTTTACCCCAAACACAAACATGATCTTTGGAACTCCTCTTCAGCCATCAGAACCTTTTTGTTCTAAGCTTGGCTCATTAAGATTTGTCCAGTTTTCTAAATTCACCTTCTAGGGAACTTGGAACTGTTTGTAAGAATGGGTTCCAGAAATCAATCAGAATTCCATTTCCATTTTATTCAAGAGAGTGTGTCTTATCTCCTGGCTGCCGTGGGCCACTAGACAGTTTTTCACACCATAATCAGAACAAATGCACTCGTTTCTACCCTTCCAAAGTTCTGCGCAGTCCTGGGCTGTTACATATTTTATCCCATAATGTAAAAAGCATCCTAAAGCGCCAGAAAATTAATGCCTAGCTGGTGGATTAATTGCCTTTGTAAATCTTGCCACACTGCAAGCAGATTAGTGGAAACACTCAGTTTCAACTAGGATCTTAGTCCTGGGCTGAAGGAGTCACTATTCCTGTTCCCCAGAATTTCGATGGTTGGGAATCTGCTATCAAGAGACTGAATCACACATATGCTATTTTGGTTCCCCAGGGTCATCTCAGCAACTCTATTATGAAATCAAAATTTGATCATGCTTCCTGAGGATTCCCACAGTGTCCACTTCTTCTTTATCAAGTATATGGCAAATCTTGGCTGTGCATTCTTTTGGCACTGTTCTAATTCAGATGCTTCTGGTTCTCCAAATTGTGTTGTACCACAGTTGTGCTTGTTGCTTCATTATCTGACCTCTTTACTAGGAAGAAGTACAATTTTGTTTGCCTCGGAGAAGATTTGCATTGATACAGCATATAAACAAAAGTGTTAATTTTTAACTTCTCCATTTGGATTTTTGAATCCACACTAAAACCATCATTCCCCAAAGCTAGGCTTTGTAGAAAGAAAATGAGTTTTCTAAATTCTTCAAGCTTCCATTAATATATTAAGATTTAGTTTTGGTTGGTTTGAATGTCAAGGGTTCTGTAATCCAGAAGTAAAGGCAATTTTCTGCTATGAAGGCTGGGAGAATAGTCTCCTCATAAACTTGATGGAATGAAGGGAGGGGTAAGTGAGTAAGAGACAAGTCAAGAAGTTAGATTAGGAAGATGGTGAACTGTGGCTAATGAGCATCTGGAAGAAACTCCACAGTAGACTTCTGCTATGCCCAACATAGTGTAGGATAATAGTGCAGCATTTGTGGAGAGAGGCGGAAAGTTAGTTGAGCCTAAAATCCACAGCCTAACTCTGGAAGGCTAGGTATCTTGAGTCTCTGTATCCTGGTGGATTATGGAGGAAGGAGTAGTATGTGGAGGTGTTGAAAGAATTTGTGAGGCTGATGAATTTAGGGATGGATGTAAAGGTACAGTAATTTTATGAATGGAAGTAGATGGCTGGATCCATTAACCTCAGTCTGGAACAGACAGACAGACTAGCCACACCTCAGAAATAGCAGGGCTTGGCCAGCAACCTGAAGCAGAGATCGATGGCAGTTCAGAGGATGAACTGGGCCTTCAGGGAACCCATTCTTTGCCAAGAGGAATAGAGCAGTGCCCTGAACTACTCCAACCTTCTCTGTCACTATCTCCCTCTTTCTTTCAGAAAGGACTCTATGTAAGATATTGATTGTGCAGAATGACTTCCCAGCCTGGGATGTTACAATTTAGTGAATTCACATAAGGCCTCGTAACCATATAAATCAACAATTCTGCAACCTGACTCACCAACACGGCACAGGCTCAGGCTGAGGATTTGCTCAAGCAGCAAATAATCCTTTTAGCTTAGAAGGCATGAAGGGCAAGGACAGGCATGTGATTAGTTATTTTAATATTTTGTTCCTGTCACATATTAATACATTTACTTTTATCATTTCAAAATTGATCTTTTTCTAATCTCAGTTTAGTCAATGACTTTCTCCTGTCAAGATAAACAATGTCATACTCTTCATATATATTTGCATGCTTGTGTTCATATGTATATATGTGAAATATATGTAAATATGTATTCAGTCGATTTCCTCAACAAATTTGGTATGAGGTAGGTGTGTAAATTTGAAATGAAGTCAGGTATATAAATCAGTAAGAAAACAAAATTAAAAACCTAATAATCTGTTCTTCAAAAAAAATATTTTATTTATTTTTAGAGAGAGAAGGGAAGGGAGGGAGAACGAGAGGGAGGAACATCAATGTGCCCAAGACTGGGAATTGAACTGGCAAACTTTCACTCTGTGAACCTTTCCCTTTGTGGAATGATGCTCAACCAATTGAACGACACTGGTCAAGGCAAAAGCCTAATAATCTTAACTAGATAAGAGATGTTCTAGTTCTGATAAAAGTAAATCCATTCAACACAAAGATTCTTCTCTTTGCCTCTAAATGTATTGTTATTCTTTAGAACCTTTTTGTCCCCCACCCCCCAAGTAATGTTTCTCCCTGAATGTCACAATGTTATAAATTGTTAGAGTTCTTTGAAAAGGAACATGTATAATTTTGCCTATAAATTGGACCCTACACATTAAAGTATTTATTAAAAAATGTCACCTTAATATACAAAAATGTTTCACCAGAGTTGGGTTTACTAGATTTACTATAATTTCACATGGACTCATTTTTTATTTAGTTTAGTGAGGAATCACTTTTGAAGGCTAATCATTTTAATTAACATTTAGGAGACTTGGATTTTAATTGTAAAATGTCTCAAAACTACAGAATTTTAGGAAAAATAATATAAAGAATATCCATGTGTCTGTCACCCAGATTTGTGAAATGTTAACTACTTTGCCACATTTACATCAGATTAAAAAAAAAATACTATAGACATACAGGAAAATTTATGTGTTCCTTCTCAAATTCATTCCCCTGATTTTGAATCCTTTCTAAATGTGATGCACTATGTTGAAGTTGTGTTTGTTATTCCTATGTATTTTTACTTTTATTATATATGTAAATATAAACAACACAAAAATTTGTTTTACAAGCTAAAAGTATATATAAGTTTTATATAAATATAGGAATCTTTTTCAAGCTGCTCTTTTTTAACTTATAATTTTGACATGTATCCATATTGATAAATGTAGTGCTTTTTAAATTTATTGCAGCTGCTACCCAATATTCCATTAAATGAATTTCTATACCACAACTTACTAATTTATTGTCCTGTTGATGACACTTAAACTATGTGCTTTTTCTTGCACTTACAAATAGTGATATAAAGGATATTCTTATAATGTCTCTATTATTTACACCTTGTCAGATGTTCTCAAGTGAAGGTCATTGCTTCTCCCAAGATGACTTTCTGTATTCAGTTCTCTCCAGATTCCCACCTCCATCTCCTCTCTTCCCTCATCCTGATCAAGCTCTGCTACTAGTAGTCCCAGTTTGCTTCTTAGTCCCTCAGGGTTTGCATGATGATTATATTTATAACTCTGTAATGGTACTTTTGGAAAAAGCATAGCAACACATGCAATATATTCCTTCTAGGAAAGTTTTCTTTTGCTTGTGCCAGGCACCCAGCCTAGACCACTTCAGAGTTCATTTCTTACATCAGGGACTCTCAGGTCATGTGGTAGTGTACATTCAAGTTCTAAACTTATAGATAGCCCAGACCTGACGTTACAAGTTCTTAAGAGAAGATAATTTTTTATCCAGAGCCCACACAAAATCAACTGTATATATTTCCCAGTGGTGATGGGTGGCTCTGTTTATTTCACCTTTTCACTGAAGGTGTAAGCCTCTAGAATACCAGCACTTTGTGTGTCTGTTGCATACATGTATGTTTGAGTGTTTGTGGTGTCTAGTGGGATGAAAGTATAAGGCATTCTAAGTTCCAGTTTCCCTTAAGCCAAAAACCTCTTGTTCTGTTGTCTTGTCATGAAGATACAAGCATTTGCATTTACCGGGATTGGAAGAACCCCCCACACCATACACACATAGCCACGTTGGTGGCTCACACAGCATGATTCTAGTTTTCAATCTCCCGACCCCCTGTTTTATAATCCCTGGGTATTTACCTTATTTTATTAGGATGCATTTATGCTTTTCAAAGCTTGTTTGTTATATCTTCTGCAACATTTCTAGTTGTTTTGGGGGCCATATTTCTGTACATCAGTTGTTACTAAATGTTGCCAAAATTGTTTTCCAAATCTTAGTACCAGTTTGCCTGTAACTGTTGCTTCATAGCCTCACCGACACTTGGCAATGAGAGAGAGAAATTTAAAAAAAGGCTCAATAATGAAGTTTTGCCACATATCAAATTTTTGTTCAAAAAAATGTTAGTATAAAATTGTATCTCATTGTTTGTTAATGTGAATTTCTTTGATTATACATTATTTTGACCATCTCTTCATAAATACATATTATAATTTTTGTTTCCTCTTCAGTGATATGTTTTTTTTTTCATATTCTGTTCATTCCTGCCTCTCCCTACTGAAATTTTGTTTGTTTTTATTAATTTGTGGATTTTTAGAACATTTCTTTTTGTGGTACTCCTTTGTGCTTTATTTTTGTCACAATATTTTTTCCCAGCTTGTGGTTTATCTTTCCAGTTTGCTTAGAATATAACAGGTTCATTTTAATACTTTATTTGTGGAGTTTATTTCATTATTTTCATTTTAAGATCTCTTAAACTCTTCATCTTTAAATACTTAAAAAGTACTTCTGATCTTTGTAAAAATAAACCAATTTTGTCCTGGTATTATTAAAATGTGCTATTAATTTTAGACTGTATAACCTGTACCCTCCCCCCCATGTGATATTTTTGCTTATATTTTAAAAAGTTAAGTCATAATACACAAATATTTTCATATTTCAGTGATTCTAACTGTTCAATAGATGGTGCAATACTTATCCTCACAGGCAGTGACTCTGATTAATTTTAATCTAATATTTAATCTTATTATTTTCAATGACTACATTCTATATATCTGCTTCCCTGAGCAGAATGTTATAAGAAAAATAACAAAAGTTAAGCAAAATCTTGATTGCACTATAATTTGTTTTGATTATTCCTAGTAATAATATAACTTATTTGTGACATTTATTTTTATTATTAATTAATAATTAGTGGAAATAAAAGCAAATCTAGAAAATAGAAAAAAGTAGGAAAACATCCATAATTTCATCTTCTGATAACAATTATTAAAATTTTGGTGTTTTTTGCTTCTTAGCTTTCTTTTCTATGCATCAAATTCCCCCCAACATAGATGTAATGAAAGTATGTATAAAAACTTATGTTCTGATCTTTTTATGTAGTTGTATATCATGAGCAGCTAGTCATATGATGATGTAATAGACTTCTACCTTTAAAGAAGGGACATGGAACAGTTTAAGGAATAATTTTAATCCAGATAATATGTATATTTTAAGATACAGAGAAAGAGTCCATTTGATAGAAGCAGATTCTCTCTAACACCTGTCAGATAGATTAAAGCACATGAACTGTGAAATTAAGTTTGACATTTCTCTTAGCTGAGGGGACATGGGTAACTTGTGTATATTATGTTTTTATAGCCCCTTTCAAGCACCTTCCAATAGGAGTTCTGTGCAAGAAAATGAGATCCAGTATAGCAGCAAAGATGAGATGTAGATATTGTCTTCCCACCCGAGCCTATTTTATCCATGGGCTTCAAGGGATGGAGAGAGAAATAGTTATTGTATGAATCCAGCAAATGTAAAATCAGAATTCCAGGCTTAAAATACATTTCTAGATGAGATTTTAGGTCTGGGTTATATGCACAGGAAATTGATCTGAAGCAAATAGGTTGGAATTCTACTAAAATTTTGAGGGACCCCCCCCCCCCCAATAAACAAGGAGTCTGTCTTATGAAAGCCAGTTCAACCCCTGTAAAGAGCATGAACAACCTTTTCACTTCCTCCTCTACCACCTAAACCATCGAGACACGAGCAACAAAGTTCTCTGCAGCTCCCCGAGCAGGGCATGCTCTCAATGTACATCTCAGCTATGGTCTGGGAGAAAAATGAGCAATAAAAGCACCTTCCAGAGAGTGAAGTCGGCGGCCACAATGGACAGTGGGTAAGGAAGAAGGAAGATTCTCCCAGAGAACAGAATCAAGTGCTCCCAGATGGGTTAACCAAGGAACTTACTGTACTGCCAGAGTGCTAGGTGCCTTTCTTTATTTTGCTTTTGGCAAGGAGTCAGTAGCATTAGATAGTGACTAAACTTAGAAACCTCAGTTTTTAGTACTTTCAGTTGGGAAAACATTAAGTCCATTACTAAAAAATATAAAATACATGTTCTCTAGTGATGTCATTATAGAGGGTGGGGCAAAAGTAGGTTTATAGGTCTGAATATGTGAAACACAGAGTTTATTCTTGTATTATTATTTATTAATTACTGTTATGATTTTTCATATGAACAACTGTAAACTTATTCTTGCCCAACCTTGTATATAGAGAGTAACATGGTGTTATTCACTTGTAAGTACTTAACATGTTTAAATATCAACACATAGTTCACTTTCTTTATGTAAGAATAACTTCTACCATTTTCTCTGTTTATTGTAACCCTATCAGCAGAACAGAATATACAGCAGGTTGTCAGTAATATCTATTATGTTTATGCATCTTATCCCTCACATGACTAAGCACTTGGAAGGCAGAGATGTTTGCCTTGCTGATATGATCTATGTCCCCAAGAAAAGGAAACAGGCAAGTTATTCTTTATTGAAAGTCTGTTGCATTTTCTCTGTATTTGTAGAAATCCCTTTCTATGATTCATACATATAATTTCTCTTGGAAACAAAACTCCTAGTGATTTAACAATACTAAAACACCAACTTAAAGCCTTCATTTTATCTTCAGTGATCCTGAGTGGTATATTCTTGTATTTTGAGAAATTACAAAATCTCTGTTGTATAAGTTAGTCATACTTTGAGTCACGACCAAAAACCAGTAGACTTGTCATTTAATTCTCTGTGCAAAGCCTCATGAATTAGGTGGGGATTTAAAACTTGATGAGTTTTTGATGGTGAAATAAGTGAAAAGAAATGTCTCATATTTCTTATAGGTGTTTTCAGTACTCTTTAAGACCTTTTAGATTAGCATCTAATAAAAATGTCCTAAAGGGTTTATTTCACCCGGCAATGTAATCTGGGTGAAATAATGATCTGTTAGTGTATGTTCAGTATGGATGCCAAAGGTTCTTTTCTTCATATTGGATCCTGTTCAGGAAAGCAGTCAGCTCTTTTAGAAAACATTAAGTTCTTGAACTTTATGTCATGATTCAGATGATAAACATAGAAGAGAGTGAAATAATAAATGTACTTGGAATTTTTATTTAAAAACCTTTAAAAATTCTATTTTTTGTGTTGTTTCATAATTATATGTTCTAGAAAACATAGTGTCTTTTTTTTATTTTTAAATTTGAGATTTAATATGGTATTTTATGACTGAGCTATACCTGGAAAATATTTACTTGTCTTAGAGATGGTTTCTAAAAAGGCCTTTGAAAGGGGAAGACTTCTATTTCTTCTAAGATTGACATTGGAAAATTGCTTCCTTACCATTTATTCTCTGGGTAAGAGCTTTATCATGTGATTTCTTGTAAGCAAACAGTGTTACGCCTCATCTGCCACATCTGCTTCCTTTGTCATGGAGAATGGATGCAACTAATCTGAGAATTTATTCACCTGATAAGGGATGGAAGAATCACTACAGACTGCTCCGATTTCCATAACGCAGTCTGAGAGAAGAGTCTTATTTGTCAGGTGCAGATACACTCTGGGTTGTTGAACCATGTTGTCCTGAAAGTTTCAGAGCCACAAGTATTCCACAGGGAGGCTTAGTTACACTTTAAAAGATCAAGGATTAGTTGAAAACAACAAAAATATAACACTCGAATCCTGTAATAAAAGTTGAGTTGTGGATGTTGACTGGAACAACGCAGATCAATAAGAAAGGCATTAGCTAATACCTAGATTTGTTTTCTATAATAACTTGTCTTTTAGTACTATCAGTATTATTATTATATTTAGCTGTATTAACAGTGTCTACTTTGATTTGTGGAAAAAAAAATCACTGTCTAGGAAGAAGGCTCTATTTTCTCTTAATATTTTTCCTTGAGAGGAATACTATTTTATAGACAATTCAGTCATCATTACTCTTTTAGAGGTAACATACTCTTTCTGTAAGTAAAATATATGGGCAAATATATAATTCTTTGAGAACTGAGTTTAAAACCTAATTTTTTAAATGGATAAAGTGGGCCAACAATAGCACCTGGGATTCAAGAGCATGTCTTGACAGCTTCTGCGTTAATTTGGTCTTCACCTTTGTATATGCCCTGGCAGGTGTGTTGAGACAAGCAAAGAAGTAATTTGTTTAGGGCACAGAGCAATGGATTGCATTAAAAACTCTGAAGGCCAAAAGAGGACCTTTACTCTGGCAAGAATTTAAACTCATCACACCATACTCAACAGCTTATGCAGTCTTATGCATCCCTGAGAGTTTACAGTTTTCAACCCTGATTATGTATCAGAATCAGCTGGGGCATTTTTAAAACTACCAGTACCTGAGCCCTGCCCAGAGCAGTTCTGAGTGAATCAGTCTAAGGTGAGGTCTTGAAGTGAACATTTTTAAAAAGTTGCTCAGATTTCTAATCTACAGCTGGGATAATGAAACAGTACACTCTAGCCATTGGCACATTACTCAGTGTGTGAAGGGAAGCTGATGTTAGTATATTCTAATCATAACAATATATAACACAGAATGTACATGCATTAAATCAAGCAGAGCCTTGTGTGTGAGACAATGGTGGTGTTTGTGTGTTCTTCTTTTACTTAATGTTCAACCTTGGCTACAATTCTGCTTTTTCCTCTGGGTAAGAAATTTGTCAGGAATAAATTGGTAATGCATTTTACAGATAGTCATTGCTTCTCACATCCTTACAACATACCACCAGCAGAAAAAGAATGCCATCGAATGAATGGGTCAATACTTAAAACAGTGCTTTTAGAGCTGTTGACATGATGGCTGGGCATGTTACCTTGCCTTGGTAAAGGTATCTTAATCAGAGCCCCCACTGCTTCCTCATGTGACTTACTCTATAACAGCTGTGGATGATGCTATCCCTGCCTAATGTTTGTGACCCAGGAAAGCTTCTCTGCAGAAAGCTCCTAAAGCCATATCCCCTCCAAGCTAATATGAAGGTAAAGTGCTCTTTGTAACAGGAAAGGAGACCATGTTACTATTCGGCATAAAAATTCTTCAGTAGCTTCTTGTTGCCTTCAGGTGGTACAAGACCATTTATTGCCTTGTCCTTCTTACCTGGCAAGATTTAATATCCCACATTTCTCTCACCACTCCCTCCCTCCTTCCTTCACATATACAAGGCTGAAATAGGGAAAATAATTGCTTACTTTCTAGGGTTGTGAGTATCATATTAGAATTCCTGAAAAGTACTTAGTTCGCTGCCTAGAATGTAATAAGAGCTCAATACAAGATTAAACACATGCACACAGAGAAATAAACAACAACAAATCTATTCCTGTCATCATGAAGCAGTTGTTTGCTTTTTCTCTCACATTCTGTTAGCATCATTTGCATATCTCTATTATAAAGCTTATCACATTGTGTTGCAATTGATGGTTTGCTAGTCTGCTTAACAACACAGGATTTGACGTACAATAGGTACATAATTATTGTTTTATGCAATCAATTGCCACTGATTTCAGATTTATTGGGAGTGATAGTTTTTTTTTGTCATCCATCTAGTCCCTCTCATATGTTAAGAGCCTCAAATATTCATTCAGTGAATGACTGAATAGTTCCCTTTATATCCAAGGACTGCTAAGAACTCCAAATGCAGTCCACAAAGTGCTGCTGGCCCACAGATAGTTTGAAACTTTGACCCTCAGCTTTCTAAGACCCTCTTCCATAAATTTAATCTCTATATCTAAGATCTAAAGATTGGAAAACCCCAAGTGTAATGACTCTTCCCTTAGCACTGTAGTTGAAATGCAGTTACTAAATCTTTTTCATTTAAAAGGGATGAATTATAAAGGCACATCTGTTTTGATTTTTCTTTTTTAACAGGGCCAATAGTATAAGTAGGTCAGCATTGAATGTGGTTACCAGAATTTGATATCATAAGATTTTATGGTATAGCTATTGGTTTTCCATCTATGAAAATAGACATGTTAGAGGATGGTTACTCATTCACATTAAATTTCAAAGTCCAGGTTGGTAAATCAGAACAAATGATTATCTTCAGTTCAGTTTTCTGTGAGCAAATTTGTGAACATGTATCTAGGCCATCCCCTGGGGAACTTGCATGGTGTTGTAGGAAAATTTCCCAAATCCATGGCTTATGCTCTTGGGGACCAATCTGGAGAAAGACCGGAACCAAAGAGTTCCTGTTACAACATTCATTCATTGAGTATTTATTAAATTTGCACTACATACTGGGCGATTTGATTGGTTAACCAGAGGGTTAATTTGGGGATTTTCAGCACTATGGCAAAAGAAGAGGTGAGCACTTGGGGGAAAAGTGACTTTATTTGGCACTTGTTCCATTTTAGCACATGATTACAGCTCCTGTCATTCACTGAGAGCCCTGCAAGCCCAGCCGCTTCGCAGCTCTTTTACACTATTTACTAGTCTCCTTCCCTTCCCTTCCCTTCCCTTCCCTTTCCTTCCCTTCCCTTCCCTTCCCTTCCCTTCCCTTCCCTTCCCTTCCCTTCCCTTCCCTTCCCTTCCCTTCCCTTCCCTTCCCTTCCCTTCCAGTCTTCCTCTCTCCCTTCCTTTGTACTTGTTTTTCTGTCTTCACTCTTAGGCTCTAGACGATCAACTGTATGAGTGCAGAAACCATGTATATATTGTTCCCATTTTATCCATGCTAGGCAGAAATTGCACACTAGTGTTACTCAGAATAGAGCTATCTTCTGGTTCTACATGTACAACTAGAAGCAGGTATTTTGCACCAGCTGAGTGCTTCTTTACATTGAGACACAGACTTGTAGCATAAAAATAACACTTAAGAAAGGGGATGAGCTCAGATCAAAAAGGGAGTTACATGATGCATATAGTTGACACTGCAGGCAATGTTTGGTACATGATGATGATGGGCAGAGGGAGATGAGAATGTTCTGAGAATCCACATTTTTTCTAAAATACTGGCCTAAGCTTGTTAGATGAAGGAAAAATGACCTGGTGAGTATATGTTGTTTCATGGACGTGGCTGGTACAATCCTGACTCTTATTGTGAGTGACTAGGCATTTAGGTGCCAGGCCATCTGGGTACCAACAGCTGAGGATTTGAGCTATATGATCACAGTGAAAGTCTTTTAGGAGCCAGGTTGCTCAGTAAGAGACCCATCAATTTAAACAACAACAACAACAACAACCAGGTTTGAAACTAAAAACACACTTGGATTTCAAATACAGCATTGATGTCTGAAAGTACCCTGCTGTATGTAATGAAGTCGCAGCAGCCTACTTTATATCTATGTAGATCTATCTAGTAGCCAGCAACCATCTCAAGGAAGAGCCTATGACTGAAAAATGTCTTATTTAAAAAGAGTATTTGCTTTGGTAGTTCTTAGACCTCTATAAAGGGGTACTCTAAGAACCCTCTTGTATCAAGATAAAATTTAATAAGTGATTACTTAAGTCCCAAGAGGCAATTGGAGAGCTAGAAAGGAGGATTAGTAACGTTCATATGAGGATTTGATCCAGAGAGTCTCAACTAATTGCTCCCATTATGGAGTGGGGCCGTTGGGACCAGGGCTCCAGAACTCTGGTCTAGCTCAGGCTGGAGCCCAGTTTGCTGAGAGAGGACATCCACTGTGCCCACTGAGACAGCCATGGAAAAGGAGGGCAAGAAAAAGTGATCTACTTCCTATTCACAGAGTGCAGAGCTCCTACTCAGATACTTTCTCATGAGAGATTGACTGATACAGGGACAGGGGCCAGAGTAAATTCCTGCCAATTGGCAGCAGTCAGGGCAACAGAACACTGCTACTCTATTCTGCCTTAAGGACCCAGGAATGACTTCATGATTCAAAATTTGTTCCTATAATGGTTTTAGGCTTATTAAAACTTTACCTACATTTCCACTATTTCAAATAATTTATATTGGGTTATATAAGACAAAGAAGTAAAAGTATACTTTGATTATAAAAAACTCCACAGACTGAAGAAACCACCACCCACAATTGTATGTAATGAGTATTTATTCCCCAGACTTAGTCATCCTCCTTCAAAGCATTAGTTTCTACAAAGAGAAGTTTATTTTGTTTTTCTTTTCTTTTTTAAAATCTTACTTTCTTGAAATGCTCAAGGCTTTCTCCAGCAATTAAAAATAAAGCATAAAAATGATCTCAGCCTAAAAGTTTTGATAATGGAAAATATGCTAAAAGTTTCAACTATATATTCTAAAGGATATTAGTTGCAAATATTCTTCTGAAGTGCACATAAAAACACATTCTGCACCTTTAATTCAGTCACAGGGTATTGACAATAACTTTTAACTTGTGTTTACTCCAAAGTTTAAAAGAGAGTCAGAAAAATATTTAATCTATTCAGTTCTTTTTGTCTTGTGCCAAAATATATCTTGGAATTTTAGGGAGTCAAACTTGTTGAATAAAAAGAAAAGATCAAAGACAATGTTTAGAGTAGAGGACATTTAAATAATACCCCAAATAAGCAAGTGGGAATTTTTATATAGGGCATAACAGCATAGGCAGTAACTACTGAACACCGTTGGAGCTGTGTGTCACCAAATATTCAAGTATAAGTGAGAGCAGAAATGTTCCCATGGGAAAGTTGTATATCACCAGGCACCTGAAACACTTGTTTCTTCTGCTTCAACAGAGCTCTCAGAGATAAACTTTCATGTGGTGAACTATTTGGAATCTATCTTCTTGGCTAGAAATCTAAGTGACACTGCATCATGCCATCACTGACACAGAGAAATCTAGGTTGGGACGGTGTGAGCTGTCATTCCTGGTTAAGACACTCACTCCTAGTACACATCGTTTTTCTCTGGTGCTTAGCAACTAGTGCTTCTATCTTCCTTTCAAATAGCCAACTCACCAGATTGAACTAGGAACACATTGAGCCATGCTTATTATATATGATTATTTGTCAGCATTAAATGATTTTCTAGGAAAATTTAGCAGTTGTTTATTTATCTGAACCTTCAAGTAATATAGCTAAGTAGTTTCTATTTCTCTCATAGCATTCATATTATTCTGCTTTGTATTATATTTTGTTGTTTACATGCATATATGTTTCTTCAACTAAATGCTTGACTAATGGAGGTGAGTATCTGTGTAATTCACACTCATGTTCTCCACGATCGGGGCATTATTCTTTCATCTTCCCCAGACCCCAGAGATGGCAGCTTCCTTGGTTGGCTGGGTACTGGAAGTGGAAGAAGCTTGTTATCTAAAGTAGTGAAAGAAGATGTAACCCAAGGAAAAATGAGAATCATATGCAATAAAATGGCCCAGAAAATGACATAAACTTGTCCTATGTGTCATATTTAAAGGCAACAAGTGTGAGTCATCAGTCAAAAGGCTGAAGCAAGAGGTCTGGGCCTGAGAATAAGTCATGAAACAGGATCTGGAATGGGACAATTTGGTGATTAAGACTGGAAACAAAGCAAAGATTCAGGGACTCAAAATTATTGGATGTTGAGACAAAGGAGCCAACTGGCTGATTTAAATCTACAAGGTTAGGCCAGTCAAGGATAGTTTGTTTCTTACTGTAGGTATTTAGTGATTTTTTTTTGGATGAATCAAGGTAGTTAACTGTATATTCAACAAAGAGTGATAATAAGGGCCTAACTCTATCCCTAAGCTCTTGACAGAGTGAAGCAGATAGTTTGATTAGTGAGCTTTTCATCAGAAGGAAGGCTTTTTGGGTAATATTTACCCTAGAAACTATTCATATTGTACCCAAAGTTAAATTCATAAAAATTCCTCCTGCTGGAAAGTATCTGGCAGCTTTAAGAAGTATTTTATGAAACATATAATACAAGAGAGCTACATCTTCTGAAATTGCCCATATATGTATAGCCATATGGCAAATTGAGTTTTCCAAAAATGTTCTCCACAATATACCCAATCTCACATGCAATTTCCACCCTGTGAGGTTGACAAATCTTCCATCAGTGGTAAGGCTCATGTCTCTTCCCTTTGAATTGGGAAGACCATCGAAACTGCCTTAACATATAAAGCACAGCTGAATGATGCAATGTGACTTCAGAGGCAAAGTCATAAAAAATGTCATGTGTGTTCACATTGTTCTCTTGGGACGTTGGCTCTCAGATGTCAACTGTAATATTGTCAGAAAGCCAAATAGCCACACGAAGGACCGCAAATAGGTGTTTTGGCCGATAGCTGTAGCCGAAGTCCCATTCATCTCAGTCATCAGAGCCACTGGATGTGTGAGTGATGAGCGTTCAGATGGTTCCCTCCCCAGTGAGGAAATCCTCTGCTTTGTGTCCCCTACCCCAGCTGATGGCGCATAAGGCAGAAATAAGATGTTGTCACTGACTCAAACTTCTTTTGTGAGCAAAACAAACGATTGTTAAAACAGATTTGTTGTTTTAAGCTACTAAACTTGGAGTGGCTGTCATTTAGCAATAGATAACTAGAACAAGTCACAAAGACAAACAAGTATAGTTTGTGGTATAGAAATAGCACTTTGAGGTAGACAGTCCAAAGCTATTCTCATGAACCTGGTTTCATTTTTTTCTATGCTCTTGCCAAGGGAGCAATTTATCATATGAATGTAATGCTTTTCATATTTGATGAAAGTTAGTTGCAAAATAAGAAAAAAATAAGTGACAATTTATGCTTACAATATAAAATGTATTTCTGAAAATGACTACTGCATATTAAAAAGTAAATTTTTTTTGCTTCTTAATGCTATTGAACATATTGCATTCTTGATGAGACACACACACAATTTTAAGCAGAATTTTTTCGTAATACTTAACAAAGACAGTAACAAAATGTTATCCCTAGACACTAGTTTTCTTCTAGAAGAATAATTTGCTAATGTAGAAATGTCAGAACAAAGTGACTATTTGAAATGACAGCTTGTAATTCAATGCAGCACTAATTTGTGTATTTTAAAAACTTAATTACTCATTCAAAGGAAAGCTTCACTTTTTTGTGAATGTCTTTCATATCAAGAAAAGTAAACATTTTCATTATAACCTCTTGGTTTTAAAAAACAGGAAACATCTAACATTTATATTTTAATTGAGTTAAATGTCTAAGCCTTCAGTGATATTGCATGTGATTTGCTAGGGAAAATAAAAATATTTTCAGATGGAAGAAGTGTTAACATGACCTGCTTAAAATATTCCTGAGAAACTAAGTGTTTTGTATTTGAGACACTATTCTTTAAAAATCTAAAGGATTATCCATTCCAATTTGACTAAAATGACAACTGAAAGCGACTGCAAGCTTCTAAAAAGGGGCATGATATGATCAAAAAGACTCGCGAGAAAGAGGATTAATAGTGCTCCATGAGTGAAACATGTGATATGTGATTCTCGAGAGAGTGAGTTGGAGAGGGTGGGTGCAGAACATGGACAAACTAGTTGCTCCCTAGATGATCAAGAACGTTTCTCCCACATTCTCCCTTAATTACTTCCCAACCTCCAAGGGCAAACCAGAGGAACAGTGGGGAATGGTGGGAATTCTGAAAAAGCTCAGACCAGATTGTTGGAAGAGAAACCTAAGGGCAGAACAAAGAAATATGGATTGTAAAAAAAGACTTGACAGGATGGACTTTTAATTTGGATGTGATAACTATGATGAGGATTTAAGGCCAGAGCTCAGGGGAAAAGTGGTATGAGGAAAATGGGATATAAAAATGAGAGAGAAAGGAAATTATGTTGAGCCTTTTGTAGCTGAGCAATTAATTGTTTAGACTTCAAGAACTGATTCTGTGAAGCAGTTGATATTTTTGTATTTAGATGAATCCTGCTTTATCTTCACATACTGTGAAGCTCAACATAATTTCTATACAGACTTTTTTACTTTGAATTATGATATTTAATGTGACAAAATGACTCATTTTCCATTGAAATATGAAAATGTTAGTTTGGAGAATAAGACATAATATTTTAAGGGATGCTAATTTATTCTTGGTAATGTTCTTTTTATATTAGTAAGTACATCCGTTTTTTTTTTTCCAAAATAGAAATGCTATATTAACTTCCAAAAAATCCTATGAACTACTTTTAATAGACATATTTTTCTTAAGAATGTAGCTATTGATCCTTGTGATCTGCTTGAATCCTCATCTGCTACCCTTGCTGCTTTTGATCTTCTCATTTCCTCCAAGTGTCTGTCCCTTCATCCACAAATAGCCTGGTGCATCCCCTCATCTTTTCATTTACCTCCTTAGTCAGTCCCCCTGCACCCATAATCACTGACAACTGGCCTCTAACCCTACTGTGGTTACTTGGGAAAATACTGTGGGTAGTATTGCAAAGATTCACATCTTCGTATTTTTGTCTGGCATGAAGAGCATTCTCCTTTGTTCTCTTTGTTAACTTGAATTTTTGCTAACGTTTCTAACTTCAGTCAAAATGAAGCTCATCAACACTTTTAACAGCTTGGATGTAGAAGCATATCGAAGGTATGGCAATACATAATAGAGAAAGGTTTCAGAGTTAGCCTGGGTCCCTGCTTTACAGCCTTGTGTATTTTAAGACCCAGAATTCAGGGAGGAGGGTACTCTGGGGTTGGGCTGTTTAACTTTGCTCCCAATCAGTGATTCAGCCTCAAGGAAGTCTATCCCCCAAAGAAGTGCTTAGGCTCTAAATGTCAAAACATTTTCCTTTTTGAAAGAACGGTTTCTTTTGTGTGCAAAGGTCTTCCTCTGTCTCATTCAGTGTGTTCTTCTTAGCATTAAAAAATAAACAGAAGCGACATATCCTTAAAATAGCTATCTGCACTTGAGTCACCTGTGCATCCCTGAAGCGCTCTCAATGAATGAACTGTCAAACATCCCGCAGAGGTGGGAATTAAAACTGCTGAACTTAAAGTGTTAGAGGGGCTTCTGCAGGGCAGCACGTCTGCCAGAGTTCACACAGCGGCTGTGTCTCCGCATTTGCCCAGTGTATTAAAACATTCCCTTTGAATAACAGGCTCTATGCTACATTATTTAACCTCCGGGTGATTTGAAGTCTCCAAACCATCATCCAATTAGAGCTGACACTCTCCTAGTTAGCTACTGTGTTTGGAAGAATAACCAGTACAAAGGGGAATTTTAAGAAAAAGACATGTTGCTTCGATGGAAGAGATGAACAAAGATTAATCATGCCTTTGTGGAATTGTGAGCATTTATTAATGGAGCTTTTAGGTTCGATGCAGTGTTTTTTTAATTAATTGCTTGAAAGTTGTCATGTTGGTTTCCAAAATGCCTGTTGAACTTACGGTAACAGCGATTTGCTGTCCCTCTGCCCTGTGCCCCTTCCCTGTAAGGGCAGCCTTTTATAAAGCTCCATAGCAATGAAAAGTTTGCTTTTCCTGCCTCCTTCTTGAAGATTTTTCTTTCACTGACTGGTTATAGACAGTAGTGACTGAAGGTGCCAAAGCCCCTCAACTCTGCTGGAAGCCAAAATAAATGCAGTGGAATAACCATCTCCCCCTTTACCCTGCCCATCCTGCCCCTTCATTGGTGAAGATTTTTAGGCCAAGTTAGGGCATTCTCGGAAAGAAAGAACACTAGAGTTGAAGTTCTGCCTCGCTTGTATACTACTGTTAACTAGCTCTTCAAGTGACTGCACCAATCTTTCTCTTGGGAATACTTCCTCCTTTCCCTGAGAGTAGATGTGATTCTTGATTTCTTTCTGAGCCCTCAGTTTTAAGTAAGACCCTGGACTTCGGTTGGATGAAAGTTGATGCTCACATCTGTCCTGTCCACAGCTCCAGGGACATAATTTGTTTTATTTTATTTTATAAGGAAGGGTGGACATGAATTCTCCAATCCCTGTCCATCCTTCCTGCGACCCCAGCGGAGTCTTTGCTTGATGATCTAGTTGGATATGCACATCTCCTCAAGAGAAAACTAAATGTTTATTCATTTGTTTGCTTGTTTTTTTTTGGATAATGTAGCCTGTCCAATAGTGTGGAGAGAGTTCTTCACTATTTGCAGAGTTTGCCTTGTTCTTGATCTTTAGGGACATGGGGCCATTTAACTGTGTTAAGAAACTTTTGTCTCTTTCCAGCTCTATGATGCAGTGACATTTCACAAGCACATACTATTTAAATGGATATTCTTTTGGTTACCCAGGGAATGTCTCCTGAGCTCATTAAATGCTTTTGGTGAAGAATCTGAAGAGAAGTGTTTTCTTATTTTATCCACTGCCTTTATTTCTTACTGCACTTGAACTCTCTCAACCTCTACTTGGGACTGATGGATACTTGCCTCCTGAACATACTCAGTTTTCATTTTCTGTAATTTGCAGTCATTTTACCATCAATCCTGTCTTCCACATCCTAATCCTTCCACAGATAGTTCCTTCCTTCTCAGAAGGTCTTCTCTTCTTTTTCATGCCTGTGATACCTTATCCATCCCACATATTCTTGCTCAGTGCACATAATCTCTGCTATTCTTTTGACGTTCATTTTGTGTTAGTTTATCTGGGCTGACCTAAGAAATACCACAGATGATATGGCTTAAATAGCAGAAAATAATTTTCTTACAGTTCTGGAGGCTCAGAGTTCCAGATAAAAGTTTGGCAGGGTTTGGTTTCTGGTGATAACCCTCTCCTTGGCTTTCGTCCTCACATGGTCCTTTCTCTGGGCACACATGAAGTGAGAGAGGGAATGAACTCTGGTGTCTCAGAAGAACATTAGTGCTATCAAATCAGGGCCCCACCCTTATGACTTCATTTAAACTTAATTACCATATTTTTCGCTCCATAAGATGCACTCCCCCCCCCCCCCCCGCCCAATGTCTGTGCGTCTTATGGAGCAAATATTGTGTCACAGACCATGACGTGTATTAGCTGACCTGTCAGTGAAGGATGAAACCCTTGTATGGTCATTCAAAAACTGTGGCATTAGCAATGCCTTAGATGGAACTGAAGATAGTATCATATATGAAGATAGCGAAGAAAGTGATATCAGTGATTGTGAGAAACTGAGCTTCATGAATTCTGACACTAGCAATGATGAGTTCTTGGGATTTCCAGAAAACTAGAAGAGTACTTGAACCGTAAAGTCTCTCCTCATTTGTTAATGACAGTGATGATAGTTCTTAATAGCGCTGTTGACTGCTGTTCACTTTACATGGTTGAAATATTATTCTGTTATATGATATTAAATATTTTAGTACACCATTTGGTTCAGAATATTTCTTTTCTTGTTTTCCTCCTCTAAACCTAGGTGCATCTGATGGTCGGGTGTGTCTTATAGTGCGAAAAATACGGTACTTCCTTAAAAGCCCTATCTCCAGATACAGCCACCCTGGAGGTTAAGGCTTTCACATGAATTGGGCCTGGGTGGGGGGCGGCGTGGAGAGTGGGGGGGGGTGAGGGCGGGGGGATGCAAATAATTCAGTTCATAACACATTCATTTTGCTTTGTGTTTGTAGTTAATATATATGAATGTATATTAATATGTGTATTTATGTATGTATATATATATTTGAAAGCATTATAAGCTCTTGTGAATGTGTCTGTTGTACACATTTTTATACTTTACCTTTTGTAGGTACTGGATTCATATTTTCTGACTGATAAAATATATTAAATATGAAGCACTCACATGAAAACTTTCACATTCACTTTCTAGAGTACATTATTTAATTAAAAAATCCCCACTTCCAAGGCTTATTTAAAATTTCAGAGGATTCTTCTGTTATATTTTATTTACTTTTAATAGTTTATTTTTATTGTATTTACCCATTACCATTTATATGCTTATACCCTCCTCCATCTCCACTCATCCCCTTGCCACCTGCAGTCACCGCACTGTTGTCCATGTCCTTGAGTCCTTTTCTGTTTTGCTCGATCCCTCCATCCTCCCAACCCCCCAGAGCTGTCAGCCTGCTCCCTATCTATGAATCTGTCCCTACTTTGCTTATTAGTTCAGTTTGTTCATTAGATTCGACACAAGTGAAATCATATAGTATTTGTCTTTCTCTGGCTTATTTCACTTAACATAATGTTCTCCAGGTCCATCCATGTTGTCACAAAGGATACAGTTTTCTCTCTTTTTTTTTTTTTACAGCTGAGTAGTATTCCATTGTGTAAATATCCCATAGTCATCTACTGATTGGCAATTGGGCTGCTTCCAAATCTTGGCAACTGTAAATAATGCTGCAATGAGCATAGGGGCGCATGTATTCTTTAGGAAAAAAATGTTAGAAAATCTCTGGCTTACCTAACTTGAAGGCTGAAAAATGTGTCAAGAATTTTCTCTTTTTCAAAGATCTATTTTGTTCACATTCACTGTAGGAGATACTTAAAGAATTTCTTAGATCAGATAATTTCTATTAACTATTTTTTTCCTTATAATTTTGGGTTTCGGTGCCTTTGGCAAAAATATACTTCTCTGTAACGTATTTTTGTTGTTATATACTAGAATATATGCTTACCTTTAATTTTTCTGCTATTTCTTATAATCTTTGCATATAGTAATACCACAGATATATTTTAAATGGAAAGACTGAAAAATATTGAATGAAATACATAATACAGTGTTTATATTGATACTAAGTGGACACATATCACATTGAATTCATGCAACTGGGCATTGTAAAAAGAAGGCTCTTCTGAACTGTTTAGAAATGCTTCCCAGTTCTTTTCTAATGAAGGCAAATTTTCCTTCCTTATTTTTATGTAACATCTAGCTCTTCAGAACGTACTTTATTTTGACTTCATGCATTTTCTCAATTTAAGTACATTTTATTAAAGATTTTTATTTTGAAAAGACATCATTAAAATTATACTAGATGTTTCATTTAAAGACATTATTTGCAAATACTGATTATAATACTGTAAGCAAAAAAAAGAAAAAAATTAAAACAATACAGAGAATTCCTATTTAAACCCTTAATTTCAAAATTTTTAAATCTAAGGGAAATATTTTGGGTAATATATTAGATCAAACCTAAACTGATGGAATTATTTAGCTAAGTAAATTCTTAGCTTGAGCAAAGCTCCCACACTCCACTTATTTATTTCTTTTTAGAATTTGTGTTGCATTATTGTAGCAAAAACAATTTATAGTGATTCCAGAACTTTATTTAAGCAACTATATTGGTTATTAAGTTTTGATTTTTAATTTTTAAAGGAACCAAATCAGAAGGCATGTATGAAACTGCCAACAGGATTAATATTAGCACTATTTAGTGAATTCATATTTGTTTCAAGAGAGATGACATAGTTTACTCATTGTTTCTACCTGTCAGGAATCCTTAACATTTAATTTATATTTCACTACATGAATGAAATTGGTAGTCAATGGCTGTAAATGATATTTGTCAGGAAACAAGGATCAAATTTTTCCATTAATGGGCATGTCTGTGATATATTTAATATTACAGTTTTGTGCTTATTATTGCTATTGATTTCTTTAAAATAAGTGGTTAAGATTACAAACAATTTAGTAATTAAAGACTAAGAATAAAAAAGACATATAAATTTCACTCTGACTATGAGACATTAAGTATGGAATTCTAATTACTTAACCTGATGGGGAGAGAAATCTGATGGAGTAAAAATGTAATTATTATAAAACTCTTGATAGTATAGGTAAATAACTTGTCCCTAAAATTAAAAAGCCAAACCAAGTTAATTATATCTTAGCTAATAAAAACTACAGTAATAAAGTTTATAGATTGGTAAAAAATTAATGAATGCTTTAATAAATTTTCTGATAACTTATATGTCAGAAGTAACTTAAGGAGTCTGAAAATGTAATTTAGAAGTGATTATATTTACTGAGATATAAAATAACACTAGACATAATAAAACTCCATTTCTATGCAGGAAGAATTTAAAATGTCTCATTAGATTGTATCTCATTGCCTAAAATAGCATTTAATAAATAATTATTACAAATATAACATTAAAATTAAGCTGTATGAACACAAAGGTAGCGCGTGTGTGTGAACTCTTGAGGGCTATAGGCAACATTTCAAAACTGTCAGTTTTAAAAAATATGTAATATTGATAAGAACATTTAACATGAGATATACTCTTCAAACAAATTTTTAAATATGCAGCAGTATTATTAACTATAAGGATGTTGTACAGTAGAATTCTGAAACCTCTTTATATTGTATAACTGAAACTTTATACCCCTTGAATAGAAATTCCAAATTTCCACTTCCCTTGGCCCCTTAAAACCACTTTTTACTTTCTGCTTCTATGAGTTTGGCTAGTTAATTAATTAATTAATTAATTAAAGAAATTATTTATTTATTTTTTAGAGAGGGGAATGGAGGGAGAAAGAGAGGGAGAGAAACATTGATGTGCAAAAAAATACATGGATCAATTGCCTCTCACAAACCCCCAGCTGGGGACTTGGCCCACAACACAGGCATGTGTCCTGACTGAGAATCAAAATGGCGATCCTTTGATTTGTAGGTCAGCACTCAATCCACTGAGCACCCCAGCTGGGGCGAGTTTGGCTATTTTAGATACCTCGTGTAAGTGAAATTATAATTGTCCTTCTGTAACTATCTTATTTCTCATTTCATAATGTCTTCCAGGTTCATCTATGATATATATTGAGAGATTTCTTTCTTTTAAAAAAACAAGTATTATTCCATTTTATGTACATATCACATTAAAATAAACCCATTCACCCATTAATGGACATTTAGGTTGTTTCTATATCTTGGGTATTGTGAATAACAAAGCAGTGAACATGGCAGTGCAAATGTCTCTTCAAGACCCTGATTTCAAATTTTTTTTTGACAAATACCTGGAAATGGCATTGTAGAGTCATATGGTAATTCTATTTTTAATTTTTTGAGAAACTTCTATGTTGTTGTTCTATGGTGCACCATTTTACATTCCCACCAATAGTTTATAAGGATTTCAATTTTCCATATTCTCAATAACATATTATTTTTTATTTTTTGTTTTGATACTGGCCATCCTAATGATGTGAAGTTTTGACTCACTGTGGTTTGATTTGCATTTTCCCAATGATTAGTAATGTCCAGCATCTTCTCATGTCCCTGTTCTATTTGTATGTCTTCTTTGGAAAAATAGCTATTCAAGTCTTTGCCAATTTTAAAGCTGGTTTCTTTTTTCTTTTCTTTTCTTTACAGTTGAGTTGTAGGAGTTCCTTGTATATTTTAGATATTAACTTCTTATTAGATACATAGTTTGCAAATATTTTCTCCCATTCCACAGGTTGCCTTTTTACCCTGCTAACTGTTTCCTTTGCTGTGAAGAAGCATTTTAGTTTTATGTAGTTCCACTTGTTTACTTTTTGCTTTTGTTACCTGTGCTTTTGGTGTTATAGTCAATATATCATTGCTAAGACCAGTGTCATTAAGCTTTTTTTCCTGTGTTTTGTTCCTGGAGTTTTATGATATCAGGTTTTACACTTAACTCCTTAATCTATTTTAAGTTGATTTTTGTGTGTGGTGTAAGATAAAGATCCAATATCATTATTTTGTATGTGAATATTGTTTTCCCAATATTACTGGTTGAAGAGATGTCCTTTCCCCCAAGTGTATTCTTAAAATCCTTATCAAAGATCAATTGACTGTGTAGGCATAGGTTTATTTCTGGGCCTTCTATTCTGTTTCATTGGTCTATATGTCTGTCTTTATTCCCATACCATAATGTTTTGAGTACTATAGCTTTGTAATATATTTTTAAATCAGGACATGTGAAGCCTCCAGCTTTTTCCTTCTTTCTCAAGATTGTTTTGGTTAGAGTTCTTCGTGGATTCTTATGAATTTTAGGATTGCTTTTTCTGTTTCTATAAGAAGTGCATTTGGAATTTTGATAGGATTTGCAATGAATTTGTAGATCATTTTGGGTAACATGGGCGTTTTGACAATTTGTCTTCCAATCCTGGGACACAGTATGTCTTTATATTTATATGTGTCTTCTTTAATTTCTTTCATCAATGCTTTTAGTGTAGAAGACTTTAGCCTTCTTAAGTTCATTTTTAAATATTTTATGAACTGTAGAAATGTGAGCTGTTGGTCTTAGCAGGTGAATGGCATATGTAGCAGGGTTCCAATACAATACTTAGCAGACATTGGAGATGGGGGTAACTAGGAAAGTGGAGACAGTATCTTATTCCCCAGTTGGATGCCTTTTTGGAATAAGGATAAGGAAGATAATTCAAGGGTGTTTTGGGAAAAATAATAGAGAAGTAAACCTGGCTTTCACTTTCATTTTTTCATTGAAAATGTTTTACTTACTTATTTTTAGAGCAAGGGGAAGGGACAGGGAGAGAGAGATAGAGAAATATGGATGTGAGAGGGAATCATCAGTTGCCTGTCCTATGCACCTAACTGGACAGAACCCACAACCCAGGCATGTGCCCTGACCAGAAATCAAACCTGTGATGTTTTGCTCCATGAATGACACCCAATCAATTGACCCACATTGGTCAAGGCATCATTCTTTTTTTTTTTTCATTGGGACAAACATGTGCCTTTTTCTAGTGGTTCAAAGAACATCAGGGAAGGTATCTCAGCTTCAGTAATATGGCCCATGTCCCACCTGAGAGAACTGGTGTTTAGGAAGGGATAGCAGAAGAGAGACTTACAGAGAGGCCCTTGGGAGCATTTATATCTATGAGGGGTACAGCAGCTGCAGTTAATAACACCTTTGATCTATTTTTGTAATTTCTCTTCCTGCCTATTCCTGGAAATGCTAGACTTAAATAAGCAAAAGAGAGGGGAATGGTGAAGGAGAGCCCTCTGGTCTCTATTCCAAATGCCCTCCCACTGAGGGAAAGGCTGTGGAGCTGAATGCAAGATTGAGATTTTAAAATAGACTAGACTGAAGTTTTTAACATTTAAAAGTGACTGGAAAGCTATAGGACTGTCCACGATGTTATTAAAAGATGGGAAAAGCAAATTGAACAGAGCACGTTTGAAGGCAGTGAATGGAGAAAAATAACACTACATCACCTTTGTATCCCCCTGAATTCAAGAGCAAGCTGAGTGACACCGAGTGACACTGCTCTGTTTTTAAAAAATTTAACAGTAGTGTAAAAAATATTTTCTTATCTTATTTAAAACTCTATTATTAATGTGTGTTTATGTTTTTAGGTGGTTAGGAAATAAATCCTAAACTCACAGAGGAGAAAGTTAAATTTTGCTCATTTTACTGTTAAAACTCAAAGAATGAGAAACTTGATCCTCCCACTCCAATCTTGAATTTAGCTCTCTAGGGAGGAGAAGAAGTGTGTGTGTCCTGGAATCTTTTATGCTGGCATACTCAAAATAAGATGTTTTGCATAAAGTAAAAGGAATTAGCATAATATTAAATGACCATTCTATCTTTAATTTGTTCTCTATTTTAATTTTATTATTTTAAATGAAGCTGTGTATGAACATCTTTGTGTAGAAACTTTTCATTTTAGATTATATTCTCAGATGGAGTTCTAGAAATTGCAGAAATAGGCAGAATGCCTTTTTAAACTTCTGATTTTATATAATAAATGTCCTCTTAGAAAATATGGGTTTAAAAGAAAATAAAGAAGACAAAAAAGTCATGTTAAGTATCATCATATAGTCATTATTAACATTTTCTTTCATCTTTTGCCTATACTTAAATATTTTTAAAAAGTGAGATCATGTTGTATAATAATATCTGTGTATCACTTCTCTCCTCTTAATTTTATATCATGAGAATTTCCCATATTCAAATATTTTTTGAAAATTTGATTATAAAGACTAAATATTATTTTATTGAGTTCATTTTAAAAATTAAATTTTATTTCCTTTATCATAGATACTTAGATTCTTTCAAATTGTTTTGGGATTATGATACTACATTAAAAATTCACAAATAAAATTTTTTCACATATGTCTATGATTTAAGCTATATTCTCATAAATGGAATTCTTGCATCAAAAATTAGGAATATTTTTCTAGAAATGTTTTCCAAAAAGTTAGTACCAATTTTTCTGTCCTACCAGCAGTTTATGAGAGGAATATATTTTCAGTATTTTCTTGTTTACACTCCACTTGGTATTGAAAATTACCATGAAAATTTTTACAAGTTTCTTAAGGAAAATTAATATCATTTTCATTTTCATTTTATGATTATTAATGAAGTTGAACTTTTCATTTCATGTTTGTTTGCCATTTGTGTTTCCTCTTGTGTGTTTTCTGTTCATGTTTTTTTTGTTCATTTAGCTAGTTGATACCTTTGCATTTTAAAAGAGGAACTCATTAACACAAATAAATCTCTAATTAGTGAACCTGTATCGGAAATACTTTGTAAGCAGAAGGAGATCTTTCTTGCTCTTGTCTACTCTTTTAAAAAATATATTCAATAAAAAAATATGAAGCATCTACTTGGTATAAAGAACTATGCACTGTGGAACATAAATTGAAAAATAACGTTTCTGGCCTGGAAGGAGGAGGTTATTGTATGGCTTGAGTTTAAAATGATTGAATCTATTGCCTCTAAAAACTCATTGATTTTTCATTACGAAATTATAAAAACTAATTAAAGTATGCTGGAGAAAATATGAACAAGAGCAAAACAAGACAATAATTATTCATAATTCTATCACCTTATTGGATTACTTTTATACTCCTTAGCCTTTTATTTTGTTTATATTTGACATAGTTATAATCATATGCTACATAGTCTTTTTATCTTCCTCTTTTTACTTTACATTATAGCTTAACCTAGTCTTTTGTAAGGAGAAGTGTTTGTTCAAATGAGTGGATCTCACTATAATTTATTTAGTTATATTCATATTTGAGGACATTAAGATTTTCCCCTTTTTCCAGTGTAATTTCTCTTCTATATTTCTTAGCAAGTTATTTTTTTCCCACTTGATAGTATGTCGTGGGCATAATACTCAACTATTTGCATTTTCAGTATGAAAAAGCTAATTAACTTAAGGAGAGACAAAGAGTGGTTTTTGGGAAATCATGTCACTTCTTGTAGACAATTTTTTGGGGTGGTTTTCTTGTGTACCTTAAATCACAGCACACTATTACTACTTGTGTTACATTGGAGACAACAGTGGACTCAGTGACAGAAGACCTGGCTCATACTTCACTTGTGATCTTGGCTAAATTATGCTTTGAGAGTCTCCATTTTTCATCTATAATGTATGGCTTCTAAAGCCTGCACCACACGATATTGTTAGAAAGATTAAATAAAACAGCATACAGTGCCTACTACAATGTGTGCTCCAGACTGGTTCAAGTTAACGTTAGATTCCTCCCTCTCTCATTCAATTCCTCTCTTTCATTCTGTCTATTTGGGAGGAAAATTGAATCTTGAGTTGGCTTGGGAGGTAAATTTTTAAAATTTTTTTCCTCCAAATTCTATAGGAATAGGCTCTTAATCATGGCTATACCTTAAGTTTCCTTGAAAGCCCTAAACTAGAGTAATTACTGATTTTCCATCAGTTTACTCTAAGGCAATGTGTGCATGTAACACTTTTAATTCAAAGAAACATTTTAAAATTTCTTTGGTTGATATTTACAAGAGTATCTTACTCAGAGCCAGGATTTGAGTCACATCTCCTGAGCCTGTTGCTGTTTCACAAAGCCAGTCTCCTGACCTTCCTCTGTACTTCTAATAGACTTTATTCTCCTTAATCATGTCTTTGAAACTTGTCCTTCAAATTCGTCCTTCACATATTTTGCTTATCAAATGACTAAGGTTTTTGACACAACTAGAACAGAATTACTCAAGATGTTCTATTCTAATTTCTTAGTAATACAATGGAAGTTACATTTTAGGAGGGTAAAATGAGATTCTAAGTGTACCTGCTCATGATGCCTTTCATGCCTGCGTTTATGTGCTTTCCTTATCAACTACTTAAAAGCATCACTGAAATAAGAAGAAAAATCCCTATTCTGACAAAGCTACTTTCTGATTCAGAACCCAAGTTTAAGAAAGTCAGAACTTTTATCTGTAGTAAATGTGTCTTTTACTATTTGACATGTACTTTACTGACCATGAACCATATCGTAACATTAATGGTTCATCCATGACCATAATAAAATAACACTTGTATGTGTGTGTGTGGGTGTAGTCTGCCCAAAAGCATCCAGCCATGTAGTCATGTAACATGAAAAATAGAGACATTTATTGAAGAAGATGCAAGATACAAGAAACATTGCACATAAGACAATGATGCCTCAGTCCCCTTCAAAGTAGGCACTTTGCGACTTTACACAGTTCTCCCCATTGCCACCAGCTTCCCTGTTGTATTTTCCTGAATCTTATTGACGGTCTGAAATCTCTTCTCTTTCAAAGGCTATTTTGAAAAAGTAGAGATGTGATGAATTTTTAAAAAAGCATGTTTCAATATAACTGTTGTGTATCAGGTGATATATATAGTCAGCATTATGATAGTGAATGAAGAGGGAACATAATAAATTCTACTGGTTACCCAGATTGAATGTGTGTAAGGCGGGGTCAGGGGGAGGGGAAGGGCAGGTGTATAAGGAAGGAGCAGAGCCTAGGCTATGCTCCAGAGTTGGACTAATTCATTTTAAATTCCATTTCTGTCCTGAATTACTTCCTTGATCTTAGGCAAACAATTTGAACTCTCTAAGCCTCATTTTCCTTATTTATAAAATGGGGGTAATAATAATACCCTCTGAATAATGCTGTTGTGAAGATGATATTAATTTGGCAGAGTGCCTGCCATACAGTAAAGGTTCACATGGAAAGTTACTGTTATTATTAATAAATTTTAACATCTCAAATTTTACCAGAAAATAATTTGATGGATACTAGGTTTGGCCAATAGTTTAATAGCTTCATAAATTAAAAAAATGACTAATTATTTGGTTATTAAAAAGTTTGTCTCAAACTATCCAGCCTATCTAAGTTACAGGGAGGGATAAAATACACAACAGAATTTAGTTATTACATATGAAAAGTGATAAAAAAAGCAAATTATGGAATAAAGTTATTCATATATTTAGGTAATTATGCTGTCAGGAGTTTTAATATCCATAGTTCCAGCTTCTTTTTAAGCGCAAATTTTTGAAGAAGAGTTTTGAATACTTTAATTCATTAACACGTTGGTGCAACTTATTTTTATCAATCTTATTTCTTTCTTCAGTCAGAAAGGATTGCATGAAACCACTTAGAGAAAGAAGGGAAAGAAATGAATAAAGTAAAGGTATAGAAAAAGTGGAAAAGAAGGTAGAAAAGCAAGAAACATGATCTGTCATGCAAGCTTCCTAGTTCATTCTGCCATGCACAGAATATTCATTTTGCTTGATACCTGTCTATGACTTAAAAAAAATTTTCTCAAGAAAAATGTCAATAAATTGCTCAGGAAAACTTTTTTTAAACTTAAGCATTTTGAAATTAACATGCACTGATACAAAAAATAATAATTTTTGAGTCTAACATCTGCTGAATTAACCACCCAAATTCACCTCTTTTACTGTTAGCTAATTTTTTTTCTAATAAGTCACTTCAGAATAAATTTAGATATAGAAGAAAGTTGTAAAATAGTACAGAGTTCCAAATGCTCTTCACTCAGCTTTCCCTAATGCTAACATCTTCTATAACCATGATATATTTGTCAAAAAATTTATCTTATGATACTGTTAACTAAACTCTAGACTTTATTTGCATTTCAACAGTTTTTCTGCTAATGCCTCTTTTTGGTGCCAGTATTCAGTATAGGACACCATATTGCATTTAATGTCCTCTGGTCTGTGACTGTTTCTCAGTTTTTTCTTGTGTGTTAGTTTCCTGTTGCTGCTATACAAATAGCCACAAATTTTGTGGCTTAAAACAAAGCATATTTATTTTACAGTTTTGGAGGTCAGAAGTCAGAAAGTGGGGCTCATTGGGCTAAAATCAAAGTACTCATAGGATTGTGTTTCTTTGTGCTGGCTTTAGGAAAGAATCCATTTTCTAGTCATTTCCAGCTTCCAGAACTGCTCATTTTGTTTGGCTTGTGGCCCCTTTCATGTTCAGAGCCAGCAATGGCTGGTCAAGTATTTCTCACAATTCCAGCTCTCTGCTTCTGACTCTATTGCCTCCTTCTTTTTCATACAAAGATCCATGTGATTATTTTCAGGTCACCATGATTATCCAGGATAATCTCCTTATCTTAAAGTCAGCTGATTGGCAACCTTCATTCCATCTGCAAACTTAATTGGCCATGACTGTGTAATATAACATATTTACAGGTTTGGAGATTAGTATATGGACATATCTGATGGGCCATTCTGCCTACTACAGCCTAACCTCTGTCTCCCAAAGATTCCTGTCTGTTCCACACACAAAATACATTCATTCCATCCCCAAAAAGCTAAACCATCAAGTCCAAAATCTCATCTTAATCCCCTCAGCTCCAAATTCCTGGGTCTCATTATCTAAATCATCTAAATTGGGTATGAGGAAGGCTCTGCAGATAATCTATATGGGGCATAATTTTTTTTTAATCTGTGAACATTGTGGACAAAGAAAGAGCACTGAAATAATTCTAACCAAAAGTTGCCTCACAAGGAAATCTGATCATAAATTCCTAACTGGGCAGGTCATTGTGGGTAGTCCTGCCCCTGGCCTGTAAAAGGTTTATCTTCCCTTTAAGCCAGCCCTGTCTATTGTTCTTGTGGGTCTAGGTTAACATACTTTTGAAATGCCTGAAGTAATCCTCCTCCAGACCCTCTGAAGTCTTAAGTCTTTCTAATTCTTGTGGACCTTGCTTTCTTCCACATTTATATCATCTTCCTCATGTTCTTTCGTTAATTCCAAATGTATAAAAGAAACGGCAAAAATGCCACTCTCAGAAACATCTGAGATCTTGCTTCCTGGCACTGTAGTCAGTTTGGCTCAAATAAAGTCATAAAAATTCTCTACAGGTTGTACATTCTTATGCCGACAACATAAAACCCAAGAAACAAATTACTTACTTCCGAAATACAGTCGTGGAACAAGCATAGAATAACGGATATAGAAGTGTTCAGTTCAAAAGCAGAGAAAATAGGAGAAAAAAATGGATCAAGAAATACCATAACCATTAAAAATTCACATTTTCCTGGTGCCTCAATATACGCACAGTCTGAGCATGCTGCCCAGGTGACCAGCTGAACCAGCGTTGTAAGGCTGGCCCCTGCCGCAAGTTCCCCTTCATGCCCTCTCTAACTGTGGTGTTCAAATGCACCAATGAAATCCCCTCACTGTGTACCCCACCCTGACGCCCAATAAATGCATATGCTGCAGGGACCTCACTCTCTCTGGGCTCCCCACCTGCTTGGATGTGTCTGCACCCTTGAGGCTCTCTCCCGTGTTGCCCATCCTTCTCAGTGTAGTAACTCTCTCTCCGTGGGACTTGAGAGTATAATAAATATTGTTTTTCTTGAGCCTCACTTCTGTTTCCTGTTGTGGCCACACCTGATTGTCTTATAAAAGAACATGGAGCACACAGATTCCAAGAGATTTCAAAATCCTTTGTGACCCTCCATTATGCCGTCTGGGTTTCACATCTCCACCCTGGGAATCATCCTTTCTTTTTCATGTAGCACATGTTTTCAGCTGAGTACTTTCAGCAGTTTGTTCTTGCCTATACATTTTTGAGGATCTGACAGCTTTCTTACATTTTGTACTCTTAGTTCAAACTTGCAATGTTTCCACTGGTATAAAATTTTCAAGAACTGAACAAGATTATGATCTTAGTGAGACCCATGTCAGATTCTAGCCGACGGGGCTCTAAGATAATAAATTTGTGTTGTTTTAAGCCACTAAGTTTGTGTTAAATTATTAAAACAACAATCAAAAACTATTACAATTGGATTTAGCCATAGTGAGGTCATTGGTGATACTGATAAAAGCTGTTTCAGGGAAGAGGGAACTGGAAGCCTGTTTAGAAGGAATTCAAAAGAGCAATGGAGAGCAATTAAGGAGTGCATACAGACCACACTTGTTTTACCACATACTCTGTACTCTCTTACCTTTACCTTAGCTCATTATCTTCCTTAGCTGACTTGTCTTACTTCCTGTGCTAATTCTGCCCCGTTTTTCTGGTTAATTTCTATAATTCCCTTACTCTTTTGGTCTGGATTGGCTCTTTCTTCTTCGGGTTCTTATCACCTGGACATTTACTACATTATATGATATAAGTTCTTTCCCTATCAAACTCCTTAGTATGCTCAGCAATGAACAGAGTGCTTAACTGGAATAGAGATCAAGAAATGCTTATTAAATTAATTAATGATTATTTGGGGGGTCTCTTGCACATTGATAAATTAAGCAATTATAGAGAATGCTCTACTACTCTGTATAGTTTATTACCTCTGTTTTTTAGGTGCAGTTCAATAGTTAGGCCTCTCTCCAAATATTTGGTAAGGTAAGCAGAAAAATTAACCAATAGAAAAAATACCCATTGAATTTCAATCAAATTCTAGCTGCAGCTCACAAAATCTATTTACTTATTGAAGGCTCTTTCCTAGGGAAATATTTGTAGATCATTATACCAAGTTTCAAAAGTAAATTTCCAAGTAAGTCCTAAGTTACATCTCTCCTTGGAAATTAACAAAAACATACTTACAGAACTGAACCTGAAGCTATTTAAATTTCAGGAAAGAGGATGCTATGAAGTGCTGTAAACATCTGGCAGCTTAAACACACCTGCATTGAAAGCTCATATATATACACAGACATAAGTACCAGAAACTTCAACCAATTACAGTAATCAGGAAGCAAAATTTATCTAGATAAATGGAAAACATGATTTAAGTTTTAAAATGTTATAGAATTTTACTTCCTTAAACTTAATTTACTTTTAAATGTTCTCACTTGTTCCTATCAATTCTCTATACTTGGCAGTCCACCCCTTCAGTAGACAAAATATCCTGTTGCTTCAAAACCACATTGTTCAGTTAATTTTTCCTGCCCTCTCACCGTGCACCAATTCCCACACTTTGTCTTCTATTATCTGATAGGCACTGAAATTTGCTTTGAGTAGGCAGCCCCATCTTACATAATTAGAAGTCTTTCATCTTGTAACTACACCCATTTGAAACAACCTGGAACAAGAAAGAAAACAAGCGGTGTTTTTGAGTAGCTGGGAACACTGTCACAAAGACCAGACTCTACAACTCATACAATTACTCTCTGGAGAGCACCACAGGCCTTCACTGCAAGTCTGCTTACTTTGTCATCATTCATTTATCATTATAGCCTGAGGATATTAATGCCTGATGTCATAATAAGGTAACTATTATTCATGATGTGTTGATCTTGAATCATAAGTACAAGTTAATTCGTGTTCTGTAAATGAGAATAAATTAGGAGAGGAAGTGGGCAGTTCATCACTGGAAGAGTTCCAGCCAAAATAGATGAAAGAGGGAAAGTTTCAGTCCTTGAGAAATGGCTTTTGTTAGTTTATAAAATACACTTTTGTGGAACACATCATTTATTAATAATGCAGAACAAGTTTTTCAATTCACCCATTAGTAGTCCCTTAAAATTTTAAACTTACTCTACTTTTAAATTAAATGTATCTGAAGAACAGTTTGGAGTTAACTAAAGAAATCCTAGGGCATCATGAAACCTACTGGGGTCTACGTGATGCAATGGCTATGGAAAAAAGTCTGACTGAAGAATCATACTTAGCTTAGCTGACTATGAATTCAGATACTTTGGGTTCAGAACACTACTCCCATTGATGAGCTGTGTGAACTTTGTCAAACTACATGACTGTACTCTGTCTCGGTTTCCTCATTTGTGAAAAGGGGATAATAAATGTAGCTGCTTCTTAGTGTGGGACACAGTAAAATACAACAAATCTTAGTTGTTATAACCATTTCTACATATTTTTAATTTTATCAATTTCGAAAAACACATGAATTATATACGTAGAATGAAAGCAGAGAGACATAAAATCTTAGCATTGGAAGAAACTTAAAACTTGTTCGATGAAGAGAGCTTAGAAACTATCTAATCTGACTTTCACCCAATG
Source organism: Furipterus horrens (assembly GCF_987537825.1). Classification (NCBI taxonomy): domain Eukaryota; kingdom Metazoa; phylum Chordata; class Mammalia; order Chiroptera; family Furipteridae; genus Furipterus; species Furipterus horrens. The sequence continues at coordinate 185,477,108 of NW_028327171.1, read as the reverse complement.
TAGAAATTTCTTCGAATTTCCTGATATTCATTTACTGCATGAAAAATTCATGGGAAGGAGCTAATTCTTTCAGGAGTCTTTTATGGCATGGCCCTGCTGACTTTCATCCAATTACTTTAGTCTACCTAGTAGAACAATAGAGAATAAAAATCCCTGTCCTTTATGGAATGCAGACAGTGTTTCAAGTAATATGCTATATACAGTACATGCATTATTGCTAATCCTTATAATAACCCTACAGAATTGATATTCTTAACTCTGTTTCAGAGGTTAATAAATTGACACAGAGAGGGCTAAAGATTTTTCAGAGGTCATACAGTCAATACGTTTAAAAATGATGAAGTATTCTTATCAGTAATAGCTCTTTAAAATATTTGAAAATATGTATTAGTTTTCTCTAAGCTCTCTTTTTCCTACAGCAAGCAAATCCTCATCTATTTGCTATTCCTTATATATAAGGAGTGCATTTCCCATTTGTTGCTCTTTAATGAATATTTAAGTGAAAAAATATTGCTTTTTTAGTTTTTATTTTTTAATATGTTATATTGATTATGCTGTTACCGTTGTCCCAATTTATTTTCCCTCTGCTCCCCTCCACCCAGTGACCCCCTCCCTTCAGTTGTCCCCTTCCCTTAGTCCATCCCCATTGGTCGTGCATATAGTTCTTCTCAACCTCTTCCTGTCTACTCCATTCCCTTCTACTATGCTTCTTAATTCCTATACCATCTCCCTCCCTTTCCCCCTTCCTCCTCCCTGCTGACCTCCCCCCAGTATGTTCCCCATACCTATAATTCTTTTTCCACGCTCGTTGCCTACTTAGTTTGCCTTTGTTTCGATTACCTAGCTTCTGTTGTTGGTTGTTGTGATACAGTTTTCATTTTAATGTTCATAGTTTTGATCCTTTTTCTCATAAATAAATCACTTTAACATTTCATAAAACAGTGGTTTGGATCTGATGAACTCCTTCAGTTTTACTTTGTCCTGGAAACACTTTCTCTGCCCTTCTATTCTGAATGACAATTTCGTTGGATAGAGTATTTGTGGCTGTAGGTTTTTGATTTTTATTACTTTGAATATTTCTTGCCAGTCCCTTCTTGCCTGTAAAGTCTCCTTTGAGAAATCAGCTGACAGTCTAATTGGGACCCCTTTGTACATAATTCTTTTCTTCTCTCTTGCTGCTTTTAAGATTCTCTCTTTATCTTTAATTTTTGACAATTTGATTATAATGTGCCTTGGAGTGGTTCTCCCTGGGTCCAGTTTTTGTGGAACGCTCTGTGCTTCCTGGACCTGTAAGTCTATATCCTTCCCCAAGTTCAGGAAGTTCTGCTTCATTATGTTTTCACATAATTTTTCTATTTCTAGTTCTTCTTCTTCGCCCTCTGGCAATCCTATAATTTGAATGTTTATTCGCTTATTGCTGTCCCAGAGGTTTCTGAGCCTCTCCTTGTATTCCTCACTTTTTGTTTCTTCTTTCTGTACTGGTTGACTGTTTGTTTCTTCCCTATGTTCCAATTTGTTGATTTGATCTCTGGTTTTCATTTCCTCACCACTTGTCTCATCTGTGTTTTCGTTCGTTTCAGTATGACTAGCTTTCATTCCTTCCCCATCTTTTTTCCAAATCTTTTGTTAATCCTGTAAGCCACCTTATGACTATAGCTCTGAACTGACCCTCAGAAAGATTTCCTATTTGCTCATTGGTTAGGTCCCTCATCTGCTGCCTGGTGAGCTGCGTCACCGGGATTTCAATCATGGTCTGCTTCATCCTGACAGTTTTCTGTTTATATTTGCTTCCTGGGAGGGTTTTAGGGGGCGAAGCACTGTGCAGTCATCACTACCCGGCGACCTTTTTCACCACTCTGTGGTGCTTTGTGTGGGGCGGGAGTCCAAGATGGATTCCTGCCGTTACTCTCTGCTGAGAGACCAGAAGTCTCTTCCTCCATCCCCATGCCCTCTGGGCCTCACAGTCGGAGGCAATGGGGGTCTGCCTTCCCCAGCGTTGGAATCACGAGCTGACGGTCTTGACTGCAGCCGGGATTGTTCCCCTGGCGTTTCTCTCGCAGTCCCGCCGCTATCCCTGCTGCTAGCACAGACAGCACGGCCCGACTTTTCTGCTCTGGTTGCCCCTCCTACACGTCCAGATGAGCACCACTGGTTTATAACTTCATACGCTGGGCTTCCATGTAATTTTATTTTCTGGAATTTCTGGTCATCTTTGGTTTTGAGGTAGTTGTATTCCTACTTAGTTGTGGAGGGAGACAGAGCATGTCAGTCTAAGCCTTCATCTTGGCTGGAAGAAAAAAAATATTGCTTTTAAATATGACACCCAGGTATGAATACTCTTCTCCGGATATTGCCTATCCTGATTAAGATATTACTCTATTATATAGCTTAAGGCTTTTTTTGGTAACGTATTAAAATGTTGACTAATATACAAATAGATATCAACCAAGTCTTCTAGGTTTTTTCTCTCTCTTAGTGAAATGTTATCAAGCCTGATCTCTACCATCTTGTACACATGCAGGGTGTTTGTTTCTTAATTAGTTTCTCTTTTTCCTTGTAGCATGTCTGTTAATTTTATTTTATGGGTTTCATTTCAGCGTTCTGCCTTGTCAAGATCATTTTGAATCTTAATTCTGTCATTAGCTCCGCCTTTCAACTTAGTGTTATTTGCAATTTGATAACCATCTTTGACATGCCTTCATCAGGTTGTTGATAAAAACATTGAACACGAAAAGGGCAAAGATATAATTCTATAGCATGCAACCAGAGATATTTTAGTTAATAATGCTCCATATAAATGAATAATGGCCAAGCAATAAAATATTTGTACAAGGTTTAATAGTTTCCAAACCCTGTTTTTATTTTATAATATATTATTGTGATCTATTCTAGTCATCATGCTACCTAACTAGGTAGTCAGTCAGATGACAACAGGGAAAGGGGGCTGAGCAATAGTCCACTGTGTGCTATAATTTTAGAAGCTTTGGAAACACTGCTTCTTCTAGCTAAGTGCCTCCTTATTCAATTCACTGCCATGATAAATTCAAAGAAACTTTGTTAGTGACTTAAATAAAATAGGACTTGTGTACTATTAAAATGTCAATCTTATTATTATTATTTTTTTTACCATATTATATATTTTACTTATTATTTTATTTACTTTTTATCCCTCTAGAATGTAAGCTCCATTGAACAGGAATATATATACAAAGTCTGTCTGGAAAAAGTCCACCCATTGTTTATATAATGAGAATGATTTGCACGACATAGATGTAAGCTGGCAGCCAAGGAGAGTGGACTGGTATGTGCATGTGTGAACAATGGTGACTTCACTGTACTAGTCAGTGGGGGCTGTAGACACCATTGAGTGAGCGTGTAAACTGTGTGGCTGTTGCATTAAAAATGACTGAGTAGAGCAATGAATCTGTATCAAATTTTGCTTTCACCTTGAATAATCCTCCAAGAAAATTATTAGGATGATTCAGAAGACCACAGCTATGGGCAACTGGAGATTGGCAGCTTCATCACAACAATGCACCCACTCATGCATCACATCCAGTGCAGAGTTTTTTGGTGAAACATCAAATCACCCAGGTGACTCAGACCCCCTATAGCCCATATCTGGTGCCCTGCAACTTCTGGCTTTTCCCAAAACTAAAATCACCTTTGAAAGGGAAGAGATTTAAGACTGTTGATGAAATTCAGAAAAATACGAGGGGGTAGCTGATGGCAATTGGGAGAACTGCGTGAGGTCCCAAGGTGCCTACGTTGAAGGGAACTGAGGTGTCATTGTCCTATGTACAATGTTTCTTGTATCTTGTATCTTCTTCAATAAATGTCTCTATTTTTCATATTACAGGGATGGATACTTCCTCTGGACAGATATATATGTTTTTTTATTTTTTCTGTTTTGCTCATTCCTATTTTCTAGCACCTAGAGCGCATAGTAGATGCTTATAGTAGATTCTTAAAAACTTATGAATAATTGAATAAAAAACTTTAAGTCTTATATATCTGTAAAGTTTTTGCATAAATGTGCCTTAGGTCCTGCGGGGCAATTTGATTAACTCAACGCATCAAGGCAGTGAATGTTTGTGGACCAAGTCAATGTGACCTCTCTGCTACTGACCTTTGATCTCATCACTTCTCTCACCTGCCAGGCTTCCTGCTACTCTCTCCCAAAATGTAGGGTCAGGTACTTTCCCTGTTTTCTCCAAGTCTCAAGAAATTGATCTAAGGCTTGACTCACCAGTCTTTTCCCAATTCAAGTTTGTCTTCCAATGACCAGTCTAGCCTTCCAATTTTTATGAAATGAAGAACACCTTGCCTGAGGCAGAAGTCCCAGATGTTGAAAGCCTGCTTTCAGTTTCTGTTATTGCTCATTCGTATTTTTGTTGCTTAGATTCCTTAACAGGGACGTACCTCCTTGTTCATTTGATATCTCTATGGCTGCTTGCTTGTAGCTTCACTGCAGATGGTTTAAGCTCCCAGGTCAAAATGAAAAAAGCTCTGGGCTCAGTTGGGTCTGAATAAGCCCTCATCCTTTTCATTATATGCACTATCACATATTCTTCTGTAATGATCTCAAGGTATTATAGAGAGGCCCAGAGAGGGAGACAACATGAGGTCACTGAGAGCTGGAAGATAAGACACTCAAAAGCCAACTGTGCCTACCACTTCATTTTGCACAGAAGGCCCTACTTATAATACTACTGAGATAGTTTGTATTATAAACTTCAGATATAATTAGAAAATAAAGTACATGTAAAACACCAAAATAATTTCTTTTTTTTAAGCTAGAGAAAGAGAAGTGACCTAATTATATTGTTTTCAACTACATGACAGATTACATCCATCTGTTTTTCACCTCCACCAGGAATAGCACTAGAGGAAACAGGCTTGATCTGTAGCCTGATCTTTGAAGTTTAAACATAAAGGAGAATTTCTTGACAATGAGTAGTGAACTATGGAATTTGTTTCTTATGAGACTGGGGTTTCCATCTGGTTTGACATAGTTGTCTCTGAAGGTGGCAGAGTGGGATATACGTATGTAGGTTAAATGACCTCTCAAAGATTCTTATCCCTAGGAATTTAAGATTAAGGGTTTTTTTCTTTTTTCTTTTTTTTTTAGGAAAAGAAAAGAACTACAATGTCTTCATGCTTTCCTAATATTTTTAATGTAGGATCATTTAAATTCTTAGTTTACTGGGAGAGTACATTTAAAAATAACTTTAAAGATAAATGTTCAGCCACTTCTAGAGAGTAGCAGGGTTGATCTTTGAATTTTGAAAAGATTGAACATGGTTTACTAAAATGTATTTCTGAGTCTCCCATAGATGAAGTTGTTATTCAGTATGTCTTATATTTCTAAACTGAGTTTGAATTTGAAATTAATAATTTTTCAAAAGAAAGTATTTGGGTTAGACAATGTTGATAGCAGTGACCTAAGTGCCCATCTTCTTTGCCCATGAGTGGAAGAAAAACCTTTATAGACCCATTCACTAATTAGACTTACTTACCTAGTCCAATGAAAGATAATAAAAATAGAAATAAAAACAACTCATGACTGATTATATAATATGGTTATCTGAAAAGTATGATAGAGTCAGATAATAACTGAAGTACAAATATGTAACAATAGATAAGGAAAAAAAAATAAAATTCAAAGTGACCTCAGAGTGACTTTAGACTTCTACATAAATATCACAGTATTGAAATTCTGTAAAACTTATATATGTCACTTGCATGAAAACTGTTCTCTCAAAAATAAATGTAAAATATTGAGAAGGTGAACTTTGAATCTTGACAGAAATGTTAAAGATTGGTGGTAAAAGAAGTGACTTTATGCTAGTAGGTTAAATACTGATAACCTCAGCAACAGTGTTTTAATGCTTTAATTAACACATTTTGAAAGAATACTAACCTTATGGTAAAAAGACCATGTCAGACACTGGTATTTTTATAGTAATTTAGACAGTAAGACTTACTCTTCAGGTTAGGTGGTAATTCTATAAAGGAATGCAAAACACCCAGATTTAGAACAGGTTACATAGTTATGGAATGATATATCCCCTTCTTCTTAGCTTTGTTTTAAATAAAAATAATGATTCAGGAAACTGTCAGTCAGGACATGTAGAATAAACTAATCATATTCCTAAAGATTAGAAATGAAAGTTTGAGAAATCTTTTAGGTACTATACAAATGGAAAAAAAAATCTTTAAATAAGAGTTTCACAATTCCAGGCAGCATTGGTGAATTTGAAGGTAGAAATTACAACTGATATGTGGCTACAGTTTGTGTCACTATGTGAATTATTTACTTTTATTTCCTTTTCTGATAATCTTTTGCCTCTTTATTGAGTCTTTCATTTCCCAGGTCCTAGTATGATTATATGTAGCCTATGTTTTATTTTACTAAATATTATTGGGCTTTATTCAATATTTTGGGTAGATCCACATATTCCCACTATAATTTCTTTTTCTTTCTTTTTTTTAGTACCAGTAGCCAATTGAGAGGATGTGACATTAGCTTCAGAATAAGATATTCTGAGTATGTGTAATATTTGAAGATTGTAGGGATAAAATTGTAGGGTTCCTACTTCATGTGTTTGAAAAATGAATAATTTGGATGAGGGACTTACACTGAGAAATCACCCGGTGTCATTGAAAAATTATCTTATTAGATCATGTTTAAATATACCAACAAAGGTATGTTTTAGCCAAAAAAATGAGGCTTCTTTAAGAGTTCTGAGAATGAATCTGTCAGTTACAAGACCCATTATTATATAAATTCTTAAAAAACTAGGAAAAGCTGTGAAGATTTTAATATCTGCTGGCATTCTGCTAGATGTCCTCCTTATAATACTATATTTCTGTTCTTGGGCATACAATCACATAGCTAGGGACTACATTATCCAAACTTTTTTGCTGCAAATGCCATTCTACAAAATTTATTTCCAGGGAATGTGAGGGGAAGTGTTATGTGTAACTTTATGCTCACTCACTTACTTGCTCTGGGCTTATCCCCTTTTCATGTCCTGTGAGTGAGAATACAGACATGCTCAAGACCCAGCTTGACTAGGGGATGAGGACTATGCCCCAGGGCATGGTAGAGCAATAGGGTAAAAGGTATATGGCCTCTTGATAACTGAATGGCATGAGACCATGCTACCAAGTTAGTCATTCACCTTGGAAGGTATGTGAAGAGATAAATATTCAAAATTTTAAAACCCACTGTATTTAGCGGTCCCTTTTTAATACAAAAGCCTGTGTGTTTTCTAACATCATAGTTTATGGACAAATATTTCAAACCAAGAAAGAAGTATTAGGATGAGATGATAAATATGTTTGATGGTAAGATGAGGATTAATATGGAAGGCTTCAGGTTGTACTTATGTTAATGGTTTTATCCTTTTATCCCTTTCTCCATCCTGTTCACTGCCCCAGGAGTTCAGCTTATGTGTGTTACGGAAACAGACTTTCTTGCCCTCTGGCTTCTGGTTGGACTTGACCAATAGGGGGTCTTGGCTGACAAGCAGCAGTATGTGAATGAAGTCAAGGAATTTACTTGGAAAGCTCCCTCCATGTAAGGGTGACTTGGCCTGTTTTCTTTACTCTGAAGTTAACTTGCTTTATTCAAGGGAGTCTTTCTACATGAATCTCTGCCCTTTTACAGTAACCTCTCTCTCCTGTCATTTTGATGTTAATAAACCTGGGTTACAGAACCATCTTTTGTGGTTCTCTTCACCCTGCCAACAGCTTTATGAATAGTCACTTTGTAATTAAAATCTCCCTGAATTATCTTGAATGTTCCATCTGTTTCCTGTTGGGAACCTAACTGAAACACTATTTGTACATCATTCTTTTAAGTATAATTTATCTGAATGCCAGCAAATTATTTATGATCAGCCAGAGATTGTTTTATTTTTATGAAGACATTCCTAAATTGAATGAAAACTGAAGGAAAAATATGCACTTTATGTTCTAGGTAGCTAAATTTATAGAACTATAATTATTTTATAGTGAAGAACTGACTTAGAGTCTTGTTTTCTTATTACCATATAAGAAGCTTATTTAAATTACAGAGTGCTTGGAAAAACCAACCAAATACATAAAAACAAAGGCTTCTAGAGAATAACATTGAGATTAGTCTATTCTAGCAAGGGATAGCTCATGTTTCTTTGTGGCTTATGGAGGCTGGCAGTAGAAATAGTATCATCAGGAAACCGGTTGTATATTTTGGTTTTCAAATGCGGTGGAAAGACAAATAGCTGTGCAGTGGATTTTGTCAGCCATTAACAGTGGATTAGTCAAGATGTTTTCATTTTAGAATGAGAGACACCTATTAGACAAGGTTTAATAAAAATGTAATTTCTTTGCTTGTAAAACTGGCAAGGATCAATTCACAGGACATCATGGGTCTAGACATTGCTTCTTTCTGATTTCTTCTCTTTAATTTGGTCTGTGCATTGGCATCATTTCTGAAGCAGGCCTTTTCTGTGTATTTGGAAAGGTAGCTGCTGACAGTCTTAAATGATAATGGAAAAAATACAATAAAGATTAAATAAAAAATAAATATACATATTTATGGCATGTGACCCCATGGGAATAGAGCTTCTTTCCCTTCCAGAGTTGATACACACATATTACATTTCCTTTATCCTTTCATCCATCAATAGGTTGTGTCTACTTTTTAGCTATTGTGAATAATGCTGCTAAAAATACAAGTGTACAAATATCTCTTCGAGAATGCTTTGGTTTCTTTTGGGTGAAGATCCAGAAATTGGATTGCTGATCATATGATAATTCTGTTTTTAATTTTCTGCCGTCTACCATACTGTTTTCCACAGAAGCTGAACCATTTTTATATTCTTATCAACAAAGTACAAATTGTTCACATCTTTGCTAACACTTGTTATTTTCTGTATTTTTGATAATAGCCATCCTAATGGATATGAGGTTATAGCTAGGTTTTAACCTCATTAGGTTGAGATTGGGAATGGGGCACATGCCATTTATTGATTGGGCTTGGAGCCTGTAAAAATATTTTTAGTTAGACCAAGGTAGACTCACAGGCTTCATACTATACTTCTATTTTTAAGGTATTTTTATTATTGTCTTTAAACAGCTGTGATGTTATAAAATTCTTGAAAAGTCCCTGCTTTTAATAATTTCTTCTCTTTTCCCTAGCCATGAATCTACCAGGAACCTCAATTCAAACCTACTATAGGAAATTAAAATCATTTTATAACTCACACACACATGCACATACACCTGTTGCATGGATTAATAATGGGTATGGTGATGTTTTCTTCATAGCAGATATAAGTTACTATTATCACAAAAAAGGGCAAGTGTTCTGTTCAATGAGACTAAAGGAAAAAACAAAACAAAACCCAAACAAAATCTCCTGCATAATGTCTCTACTGTTGTTTAGAAGGATTTTTTCCTCCACTTATCCTTTTTAAAAATTTAAAGATGAAAATGAATAGCATCTTCCAAAGAGTAAAAGATTTTTAAAAATTGACTTTGCACTAAGGTTTATTTTATTTTATTTATTTTATTATTTTTAGAAATCTACTCCCTAGAATAGTGATATAGAATGACCTTGTGGAATAATTGTCTTCTCATTTTCCTTTGTTATTTGACAATGGAAGAGATATAGGGTGTATCTTATTCCTAATTCCACTTAATAAGGAATGATGCCATAATGAAACTATAGTGTAGAACATTAAGACTAGAAAGATTTTTATTGAGTCAGTCTAACTCTGGAGAGTGTCAAAAATTGATCTCTTTAATATTTTTCAACAATACACTGAAAGTAATTCCATTTTGATATGCTTAAAGTAAAGGGAGAGTAGACAAATTTAAGTCCCAAAACTGCAGTCCTCTTCTATCATCACTATTGAAGAAGGGCATATGTGGAATTTTTAAGGGATAGCATTTTCTCAGCATTGAATTTTGTGAAAGGAAGTAATTAAGTAACTTGGTTAATTCCATTGCCTTAAAAATGTCCCATTAGTTTTCTCTCGTTTTTTCATAGGTAAAATATCCCCAAAATAAGGATCCTTGTTTTCACTTAAGAGAATTGTTTGCTAAAGACAATCTTGACTTTTTCCTTTGGGAAGTTTTCACACCACACATCAATAACTTTTGGTATAGGGTATCTCACCAAAAACTGTTGATGGTTTAAATTTCTTAAGAATTTGTTGAGGAATTTTGATCTTTCTTATTATTGGTTAGTTCAAAGTAGATACAAACGAGAGGCAAACTATTATAAAATGTATTTTCTACTCAGAGTGTCTGAAAAACAGTATTTAAAATTTTTCTGCAATTTGAAATAAGTGAGATAGCTTAATGTTTCATATATGTGAGGGATTAACACACGAGTGAGCACATTCTTAGCTCATCTTCAGGGGACAATCTGTAGAGCATAAAAGAAACTAGTGGATAACCCAGGAGTGGAATAAAAGATATAAAGAAGGAATTGTGTACCAACTTCTGTTTTTACTCTATGTAACAGTAAATATCTGTGAGACAATTTTATAGAGATTAACAATACAGTAGAAGAGCTAACCTTGAGCTACCCAAGGAGGGACAGGATGGGATTATTCCTGAGTGAAAGGAAACAAATTCATAAACACCAGATCAAATATAGTTGAAAACAAGGTGAAGGTTCAAGATTTTTTCTGGAAGTGTTTTATCAGAAAGAATCTGGAAAAAAATTTAAAAGTTTTTTCCAAAACCTTTGTAAGAGAAAAATGAGCGTGGAGGCAGTGGTAAGAGTAGTTGAGCTAAGGAGAGGAGAGAAATAAGCATGAGATCCCTGGGCACTCAAGATTTAGATAACTACAGTGAATTATTATTATTATTATTTACAAGGTCTCCTTTAAAGGAACAGGTACATGAGGAACTACTGAACATCCTTTCAGAATTTGCTTTTGACTTTCAGAAAAAAAAAAAAAGTGGGGCAGATTAGGAGTTTTAACAAGGCTTTTAAAAAAATAAAAAATTGGGAGAACATCATAACTTTCCACAAATTTAAATGTTTATTGAGCTCTCATTTTATTTCCAGGATCCATAGAAAATAAAAATGACCAGTGCAGATTGCTGTTTTTTTCATTTATAAGTTAGTTATTCACAGAAAAAGAGAAAAATGTCCTTTAGGAAAAAGTATCTAATGAAGAAGTCACATGATGTTTTTCAATAAAAGATCTATTTTACAATGTATCCACATGCCATAATGATTTCCTAGCAGGATAATCCCAGTATTTGACAGTAACAATTACACTGCTTTCCCTCAACACATAATTTATTTTGCAGACTGAAGAAGTAAGAAATGTGTGGAAGGTCATTTTATGAGCTCCACTTTGGGCTTTTAGTTCTTATTTTTACTTCATTCCTTAAAATTTCAGAATGTGGGTGATGGGTGGTCAAGTCCTTTAAATTTACTGAGGAATAAGTAAATTGAAATTGATATACTACTTTTATAAGTCAGATGAAGACTTGCAGCTCTATACTAAAAAATCTCCTTAGTAGGGGAAGAATTTAAGAATCTCGGGTAAATCCATTTTACCACAGAATTCTCTTCTGAAAACCAGCCTCATGCTAAAAGCCTGTGTACAGTTGTGTGCAACTTAAGAAGCCCCAGCTCCTTCCCTGAACACAGTACTACCTCTCTGAAACTGGGGAGAGTGCTTCATTCTAGAAAAGAGCTCAATTTTGGTCCTAAGAACTAGTATTTGAATAAGCAAATTAAAATTATTCTGCCCAGTCTAGTATTACACATAACTGTAGCTCCTCCCCTCCCATTTCTGGCATAGTTGTGTATTTTAATACACATTAAATAAAATGCAAAACAGTAAAAAGAAGTATTTCCTTTCTCTGCTCCCTTATTTGTTGCCACTTATGGCTTCCTATGGTTAAATGGCAATTAGGGATTAAAGAAGGTGATAGAATTAATGTAGGTAGGATTTCTTCTCCACCTGGCTTTTGCACAGATCAAAGAAGATGAATGTCAAGCCATTAGAAAGCAATAAAAAACTGTTGCCTTGCACAGGAGTTTTTGCCCTTGTTTCTCCATGTATATCACCAAGAACTCATCGCCCCTTTTCTCCCTCTTGTCCACATCTCAACTTCTTCCCAAATGTTGAGTGTAAAGAGTTTATTTAGTATTTATATTGGTTTGGAAACACACAAGGAAAGGAGGGTTGAGAACGGTAACTGAGGAAATGGTCACGAACAATTCCTTTCTAGTCTTCACGAGGTGACTGATGTTTGTGTGGTTGTCTTGTCTCTTTGAACCAATCAGAGGTCTACTATTTTGTGATTTGGAGTCTTATTCTTATTATTTATTTGTTAACTTATTTGCAGATAGAGAGGAAAGGAGGAGAGGAAGAGAAACATTGGTTGGTTGCCTTTTGGACAACCTGGCCCCGCAACCCAATCATGTGCCCTGGTGGGGAATCAAACCAGCGACCTTTTGGTTCACAGGCTGATGCTCAGTCCAATGAGCCACACCAACCAGCACATGCTTCCTGAACCTTTAATCACCTTTTAATACTAAAACAAACAACAAACAAATTTTAAGTGTACAAACGTAGAGACTCTAATTATATTCCCTTAGCTAATACTCTAAAACATAGTATCTATCCATAGCCCTAATTTACAGTTGTTTTTATTTTCAAGAGTTACTTGTGAATCATCAAAATTTATTGGCATCTAATTTATTAATGGGAGACCAACCTTTGGGAACTTTGGGAAGTAGATATAATTGATATTTGGTGCCTTTCCATTCAGTTTTGATTTTGCCCAGCCCTTTGAGTCTCTTAGTGCTTTTTCTAGGTACTCAGTACAGTCTTTAGTCTTCTCAAAAGCCATGCCCCAGCTCCCACCCTTCCACAGACACTGGTGTTTTTCTTCAACAGAATTTCTAAAAGTTTTTTGTATTTTTCCAGACTTCCTTTCGTTTTCAAAGTTTTCTTCACTTCTCTTTTAATATTTTATAGCCTTATCAAGTTATCAGTAAATCTAATAAACAAATTTAAACCGAATGCTAAAGGCTGATATAATAAAGTAGTTTATATTTATATTTTCACCTAAAGGAGTTAGCTTTCTGTGAATTTCAGGTCCCTGTCAGAGCCCATGAGAAAGTTATTTTTGGTTAAGATTTTTTCCTATGAGAGCTAGTTAGATCATATCCATCTTTAAGTACACAACAAAGAGGGAGAAAATGCTCTGGGAACAGCCATAGATGTAACTAAAAGACTTTACTAAACTTCATTGACCTCTGGATATTTCACAGGTAACTGTCTTTCTCTCCACTCTCTTTCCTTTTTCATCACCTTAGAGGCTTCAAAACCTTGTGCCTATTATGGTAGGACGTATGAGTGATGTTACATGGGAAATATTTCCTTTCTATTTTGAATGTCAGCCACAATGGCAAAATCCACTTCAGAGCTAGAAAGTAGTATATTACATACAAAATTTTCTTTTGTAATTAGACCAGATCAGAATGACATAATTAATGGGGTAGTCTTCATAAAGCAATTTTTAGTTTTTCACATAATTTTGTATGAAAGGTTACTTTTTAAAACTATGAGAAGTCTTAATCTGTTTAACTTTTCCATATAGCATTCCTCATTATGGCTAACTTTAAGGGGGCCTTTAAAATATACTGTTTGAGGAAGAGACTAAGGAATAATGATTTGTTTATGTACCTGATTTTGTATTTTATATTTTAAAGAATTATGATTTTAGTGTTGTGAGCCCTAATAACTTAAAAATTGCTTTATTATCACACTTGACCTTATTACAAAATGTAGGCTCACACTAGACTCACGATTAAGTGAGTTTCATTTTTGAGAATATAGACATAAGTAAAACAGTTTTATTAATATAAAATTCATGTTGATTTTTTAAAATTGAATTTATTGGGTTCATGTTATATTAATTTATCACATGGGCATTCAGATACACAAAGGCTGACTAGTTCCAGATGTCAAAGGAATTGTAGTCATAATGCCCCACCAAAAAAGGAAACTGAACACTGTTATTCATATGTTTTATGATTAAAACATTTTCTTTTTCCATAATGCATTGGATGAAATACAGCCATTATTTACCAAAACCTATTGCCTGAGGGTTTAGAATGTTCTTGATATTTAAGAAGCAAGAAAACTAAACTAAAATCATGACTTATGAATAATGAAACAGACAAATCTACTCCCTCTGGTGAAATGGAAATAAATACTGTACACCTTTCCAAATATTTGTTTATTTGTCCATCTCACTCACTCTTGCCCACTGGAGCATGTTTTTCCTCGGCCCTCCCTTTTAAAATGGCAGTAACTAGAAAGTGGTCCCAACTGAGAGATCTATTTTCAAAAATACTAAGGTTTTTATTCCATTATTAAGCATTATTGGCTCTTTGCAATTAAATATGTTTAGTAAAAAAAATGAATAATATATAATAAGGGCTAATGATAATGGCCAGGCATCTGAAGTAGGGGAATATTCTCAAATTAAAGTTTTTTTGTTATTCAGAAAGTGACCTAGAAATGAGGATACTTGGAGTCATCAGCCTCAGGGAGGGTCAAGAGATACAAGTTTGTCTTTAAGTTCTATGAACAAGTCCCAATCTGGAGGCTATGTGTGATTTATGGGCTTTGCTTGCTTCTACCTGTCACAAAGGGTCCTGGGGAAGCCAAGGCAGCGGCTAAGCCATCAGTCACCCAAAGGCTTACTGTGACCAGCAAGTTTGGAATCCCTTTCTTTAATTGTGTTTCCCAAGCTGTGCTCATTTTTATAAAGGGTCATCATTCTGCTGGCCACATTGTCTGAAAAGGCAGGCTTTCAGATCGTTCTTTTGTTGTGTGCTTTTTTTCTTTATTCAGCTTGTACTTCACCATGCTGGGGTAGTTAGTATATTTGATAGAGTTTAAGTTCAGCTTATTTTGAAATCCTGTGATTATGATAGTATGAAAATATTAGGAATATATTTCCTTTTGAATAGTCTTCTTAATATTTGAATACTTGAAGAAAAAGGGTGAATTCAGAAATTGAATTTTCTTTTCTTTCTTTCTTTTTTTTGGTGACAAATTGGTAGCTGCTATAGAATGGCATTAAGCCAAAGCATTAATTCTTTTCTTACCTTGGTCATTTGGGACCTAAGGCCTTTAATAGAGTCAGCTAAAAGACTGATGCCACATGTTTCATCATTGGAAGAGATTTGGGGGGGAAACAAGTTTTTTTCTTTTCTTTCTTTCTTTTTTTTTTGTATTTCTGGACTTAACAATATGCTATCATTATTTTATTTAGAAGAATTTGCAGAGCTTAGTCACATTCAAATATAATGGTATTGTTGGCTATGTGTGAAATGTGTTAAATACATTACTTAATAGCTAAGCAGTAATTGTTATTTTTACTATTTTTATGGATTGGTATTTTGAAATACAGAAAGGTTTACTAACCTACCCAAAGATGGGTAGCTTGTAAAAAGTAGAGTCACTAATTGATCTCAAATTCCTGACTTTATAACACATTCTCAAACCACTGTGGTGATTACTGATAATACCCAAAACCAAAAGAAAGTGAGTTAAATCATTGAACTATCTTTTCCCCATTATTTGTTTTAACTCCATTATGCAATGACTATTTTAGAAAATGAGCAGGAAATACTTTAGTGATTCTGAAATACGCCCTCCCTCCATTTTACATTTTAACATCTCTTAAATTGAGGTTAATATAATAATCACTGAGGTTTTATAATTACTAACCCCCAGCTAGCAGTTGTGACATAGTTATCAATGCTTTAACCAATTTATTTTGTTTATGTTTTCATTTTTATGTATGCAATAGAATGTGATATTAAAGAAAGTCAATGTCAAAATACTACTGAAAGAGTTTTTCCTCTAAATGTAAAATAAAAAATTTAAATGATGGGAAAGAAACTTGTTACACTTCACTTGTCAGTGCAGTATTTGTCTTTATTACTGAGATATAAACAAGTGTACTTAATAGTATCTTAGATTTGATAAAGTGGAGCATGTGTTATGTCTATACAATGATCACATAGCATGTTAGTACTAAGAAAAAAAGGCACCACTACTACATTTCTCATTGTTCCTGCTAAATTGTAAATTTCTTAACAATTGTATTATCCTTATACCTCTATACCATCCAGTGTAGTGTCATTCAAGTGATAGATACTGACTAAATCTATGTCGCATTGAATGTGTAATGAGACTGATTTGCTTGTGTTTTCCAAAAAGGAAATTCAGAACAAGAGTTCTAGAAATATTTCAAGCAGTATCCACATCACTATAATCTTTGTAGGACCTTTTATGATGATACAACCTCCGTGAAATATTAGGCTGATTTTAATGTATTCATCATAAAGAATGGTGATATCTTACAAAGTCCATTAAAAAGCCAGGTGATTTTCATTTTAACCCTGGCACAACTTTCCTATGATACCATAGGTAAATCACTCAATCTCATTCTGAGTCATATAAGAATAATAATATTTCTCACAGCTATTGTATTAATACATGGTCAAAGTCATTCTGACTATAAATGAAATTACAAATGAAAAATCATTTAAAAGTTCTACAAAATGCTCACAAATACAGGATGGAGCAGAAGTAGATTACAGTTGTGTATATTGGAAATATGCAGTTTATTTTTGTGTATTATTATTTATTTTATTGTATTTTCCATATGAAAAACTGTAAACCTACTTTTGCCCCATTTGTAAATAAAATGGTCTCAATTGAGGAAACCGTGAAGTTTCCAACAGAGCCAATCAGAACCAGGAGCCCTAGCTTGCTATGACATTGGGACAGAGACAGTGCTATTCATTTTCTTCTTTACACACAGTTGAACCCCTAACAGTCCCTCTTAAAAATTCACATATTAAATTAATAGTACCTCTCAAATATCAAATCAAGTCATTCACATTGATTACATCAATTTAAAAAAAGATTTTGTTTGAGTTAGGATCCAAACAAGATCTTTTCTAAGATATTTAATCAAATGGGTTCCCCGACCCCACATTTTTTTGTATGCAGGGTATTTTTTGAAGTGGCTGGTTTGGCTCAGTGGATTGAGCGTCGGCCTGCGAGCTAAGTGTCGCTGGTTCGATCTTCCAGTCGGGGCACATCAGAGAAGGAAAACTCTGACTCCAAAAAACCTCCGCTGCCTTGCAGCATACCTCTTCAGGGGAAAGGCTAAGGGAGTAAACCCCGACAGAAAATCCGGAGCCGGAGTCCCTAAGGCGGTTTGACGTTGTAGTCAACACCGGCAACTCCTGCGGCGCACCTGAAGCCAAGCTGTATTGACTCCGTCTTTCCCTTGGATCCTTCAGCTGCGAAGAGAGGGGGGGTCTGCTGCATGGGCAACAGCAGACCCTCCATATCACCCTGCCCAGGCTCTGTAGCTTCAGCTTCACTGGAGAGGACACTCCAGCGTCATCGCAAGATGTCAATTCAACACGGGAGGAGACAGATACCGTGTCACTCCCGAGTCGGACTGCACAGCCATTCTCGGCGGTGCAGATAGACTCTTAAGAAGCTACACCATCGTCTCTCGAGACGGACAGCTGCCGACGGACGACTGCTCTTGGAAGAGTGAGTCTTCAGGATATGTTTGTTTAATGAGGGACTAAATGTACACAGAGGAAGAATGAATAAAATAGATTTCGGGAAATATTAAAATTTTTATTCTCATAAAATTGCATAATCCTTTGAAAAGGAATGTAGAACAAAGGTTACAAGTCACATTATTAAGACTATATGCTACTTAGAAGATTTTTGCCCTTTTGTCTTTAATCTGATGTTCTTCAGATTTCTGGACATAGATAACATTTTGTAAAACAAGAAATTTTTTTCTGGAAACTCTCCATATGTGACCAATAGTGACAAGATAGCCAATAATATTTGGAAATTGGGTTCTTATTAATACTCCTTTTTTACAAATAGCAATAACCATAGATACAATTTTCCTGTTTAAACAATTTATCAGCAGATTTGCTCACCAACCCAGAAAATATAATTTTCTACTGAAATGTGCCTTAAATACTTGAATCACATGTTTGAAATCATGCAAATAAGCCTGTCTCTTTTAATGGTGTGAGCACAAGTAACAAAGATAATGTATTGATATACCCTTTTTCTTTTTTTTTAAAGGAAAACAACTGAATTAGGAATATATGCTACCGCTTGGTGGCACTATTTACTCATTTTATTAAAGCAGCTTTGATGATGAGAAAAAACGTATTTATAATAAAGGAAACTGACATCCAGGGAGAATTTCAATAGTCTAATTTTAGACACACCATTCAGGTGTTTTGGTATTCTGATAGTCTGAATCGGTTGATTTCCAGAGCTTGGAAGTGTACTGGTAGGTCTAAGAAATGTCACTCAGGTTATGAAATGCATCAGGTTTGCATATAATGATGTTTTTACTCTGCAAAATTTGGCATATTAGACTTATCTTTTTGGTTTTCTTTTGTCTCCTTTCTGGAAGACATGGTTTTAAAAGCCTGACCAGTGTATGGATAGTAAATACACATAATGAATGATTTTCCAAAAGAAGAATCTCCTTCTAAGAAGAACTTGGATTAGTAAAAATTAGGCAAAGTAATGAATGACAACCTTTTTGTTACTGGGTAGCTGAACCTCATTTACAAATAAGATTTAGAGAAAAGTAACAAGAAATAGCTGTCATGAGCCAGTTTATTTATTTTTTTAGGTATGCAAATTGGGGTAAAGTATACACATAATCCTGAATGGAATGGGTTTGTTGTTAAAAAAGTGCAGTCGAATTGCAGACCATTAGCAATGGCATCCTGGCCAACTGTTACTCTTCTGCATCATCAGCCACCATTCCAAAGGTTTAATTTGACATCCATCAATTTAAATAGAATGTTAGAAAAGAAATTATATTAGAATATTGTCACTGGGTTACATAGAAATTTCTGACTCTGTCTTGTTCTTGCTATGTATAAAAATACTTATTGCTAACTATTCTTTGGCATTTGGGGTAAGGGGTGGAAACCATTAAAGACCCATGCCTATCTTCATTACAAACACAGTGTCTGGGCAACAGTTCCAGCCTCCAGCATAAAGAACCTCCCAGAGCAGAGCACATTAGTGAGTACAGTTCAGCTTTATCAGCTGTGGCATCAATCACTTTCAGAAGAATTATATCAGGCCCCGCCCAAGGCACTGGATTATGAAAATCTGTCCAATGAACAACTAGCATACCATGGCATTTGAAATACATGCAGATAAGTTCATTGACCCTGAGATACCATTTTAATAGATGGAGTTCATTGAGAAATAGTCACATTTTTAAGGACATTTTTCCCTCCAAGTATAGCCTGAGAATAAATGTGCTTCCAAATACTCAGATGATGGCTGAAATGTACATTTCCAGGCTCTACTAAAGGAATGGTGTTTAGTGTGGACTCTCAGTGTTTTAAACAAGCTTCCTGAGTAATTCTTGTGCTTACTAAAGTCTGAGAACTACTGTTTGGCAAGGGACAAGTCTTGTGACTATTTAAACATCAAACATGATTTCTGTTCCCTACCCTAGGTGTTTGTCACAGTTCATCTTAACAGCAAGAGGGTTTTTACTTTCAATCACTTTCTAGTGTTTTTTGGAAGAGGGGAATAGGATTTAGAAATTCTGAGTAAATCAGCTATCACAGAACCAGAAAAGCTTAGAACTTAAGCTATGCAGGGATATTATGCTTGAATTTTTGCCTGTCAGATATATACTGTTTTCATGAATATAACTTGTCCCCTATATAAATATCCAAGTAAAATGTTCAGGGATGATACTTTGCCAGGGGAACTAACATTTGTCAGTCATCTACTCTGCAATAGATTCTTTTTTTAAAATTATAACTTATTGATTATGCTATTACAGTTTTCCCAATTTTTCCCCTTTTGCCCCCTTCCACCCAGCCCCCCGACTCCCTCAGGCAATCCTCCCAACATTGTTCATGTCCATGGGTCATGCGGATAAGTTCTTTGGCTACTCCATTTCCTATGCTGTACCTTACAGCCCCATGATATTCTGTAAGTACCTATTTGTACTTCTTAATCCCCTCACCTCTTCACCCATTCCCCCACAACCCCTTCCCATCTGGCAACCATCAAATCATTCTTTGTGTCCATGATTCCGCCTCTGTTCTTCTTGTTTGCTTAAAAAAAAATTTTTTTTTCCTTTTATTTTTTACAGAGAGAGGGGAAGGGAGGGAGAAAAAGAGGGAGAAAACATTGATGTGTGAGAGATACATCAATTGGGTACCCCCCACACAACCCCAGCTGGGAACCTGGCCTGCAATCCAGGCACGTGCCCTGAACAGGAATAGACCCAGTGACCTTTTCATTCACAGGTGGGTGCTCAATCCACTGACCCACAACAGCCGGGGCTTAGTTTGTTTTTTAGATTCAATTATTGATAGATATGTGTTTATTGCCATGTTATTGTTCATAATTTCATCATCTTATTTTTCTTAAATAAGTCCCTTTAACATTTCATATAATAATGGTTTGGTGATGATGAACTCATTTAATTTCTTGTTGTCTGGGAAGCTCTTTATCTGCTCTTTGATTCTAAATGATATCTTTGCTGGGTAGAGCAGTCTTGGCTACAGGTCCCAACTTTTCATGACTTTGAGTATTTCTTGCCAATCCCTTCTTGCATGCAAAGTTTCTTTTGAAAAATCAGCTGATAGTCTTATGGGAACAATTATGTAGGTAACTAATCATGTAGGTAACTAATATCTTTTGCTACTTTTCAGATTCTCTTTTAATCTTTAACCTATGGCATTTTAATTATGATGTGTCTTAGAGTGGGCCTCTATGTGTTTATCTTGATTGGGACTCTCTGTGCTTCCTGGAATTGCATGTCTATTTCTTTCGCAAAATTAGGGAAGTTTTCTTTTATTGCTTTTTCAAATAGGTTTCAAATTTCTTGCTCTTTCTTTTCTTCTTCTGGCACCACTCTAATGTGAATGTTGGAATGCGTGAAGTTGTCCTAGAGGCTCCTAACACTCTTCTTCTTCTTTTTTATTATTGTTTCTTCTTGTTGTTCTGATTGGTTGTTTTTTGCTGCCTTATGTTCTAAATCATTGATTTGATTCTGGGCTTCCTCCACTTTACTGTTGTTTCTCTATAAAATTTTCTTTATTTAAATTAGTGTATCCTTCATTTCTGACTAAATTTTTTATGCTGTTGAGGACTTCACTAAGTTCCTTGAGCATCCTTATAACCAGTATTTTGAACTCTAGATCTGATAGATTACTTATCTCCATTTTGTTTAGTTCTTTTTATAGAGTTTTTATTTATTCTTCAGTTTGGGGCATGTTTCTTTGTCTCCTCATTTTGGCAGCCTCCCTGTGTTTGTTTCTATGTATTAGGTAGAGCAGCTATGACTTCCTGCTTTGGTAGCATGGCTTAATGTAGTAGGTGTCCTGTAAGGTCCAAGGCATAGCCTTCCCTATCGCCCAAGTTGGGTACTTAAGGTATGCCCTCCTTGTGGGCTGTGTACACACTTCTATTTTAATTGGGCCTTGATTGCTGTTATGAGGTCAATGGGAGGGATTTACCCAGGACAGTCATTTGCAAAGACTGGCTGTGACCACCGACCATCAACCTCTGCCCTCCATGGAAGATCAGATGTTCAGCGGCAGAGCAGTGATGCTGTGATGTGGTTTATAGTTGTCCATTAAGTGTGCTGGCCATGATGTTTCCAAGGTGGTGCAGGCCAAGGTCATCCCCCACCTGTGTTCTTCCTGGGGCCACCCTACATGAGCTATAAAGCAATCTGCAGATGGCTGCTATTTGTGCTGGGTTTGGAGGTTCCCAGCCAAAGCAAAGCTCTGAACTGGCATTGGCTGTTGTAGTGCTATGCCTGGGGCTACTTAGCAAGAGGTACAGGGGCTGGAGGCTTGCTGAGGCTGGCTGTTGCTTGTTTGAGAGGATTTATGGAGTTGTGAAGCACGAGCCAAGATCACCCATTCATATGGAAAAGCCACTGTTAACATTTTTAAAGAGAATGTAATTTCAAAGGCAGTGGTCCAGCCGATTGCCCTGGCTGGTTTAGCTCAGTGGATTGAGCGTCGGCCTGCGAGCTAAGTGTCGCTGGTTCGATCTTCCAGTCAGGGTACATCAGAGAAGGAAAACTCTGACTCCAAAAAACCTCCGCTGCCTTGCGGCATACCTCTTCAGGGGAAAGGCTAAGGGAGTAAACCCCGACAGAAAATCCGGAGCCGGAGTCCCTAAGGCGGTTTGACGTTGTAGTCAACACCGGCAACTCCTGCGGCGCACCTGAACCCAAGCTGTATCGACTCCGTCTTTCCCTTGGACCCTTCAGCTGCGAAGAGAGGGGGGGTCTGCTGCATGGGCAACAGCAGACCCTCCATATTACCCTGCCCAGGCTCTGTAGCTTCAGCGTCATCGCAAGATGTCGATTCAACACGGGAGGAGACAGATACCATGTCACTCCCGAGTCGGACTGCACAGCCATTCTTGGCGGTGCAGATAGACTCTGAAGAAGCTACACCATCGTCTCTCGAGACGGACGGCTGCCGACGACGGGCCCATAATTTGGGCATCCCACCCAAGGGAGCCTCAGGGGATCTCCAGGCAAACAGTGTTAGCCAGATGATGGAGTCTCAGATATAACACCCACCTGCTAGCTCCGTGGCTCTCTGGGGAAGGTTCAGAAAAGGAGCCTCTGCCTGCCTTTCTGTCTGGGAGAAAGCTGTTTGCCAGCTCTTGCCTTGATGCCAGACACTTCAGTTCCTCCCCATATGCCACTGGTGCCTTTCAAGCTGCTACCCTGGTGCTGGAGCTCAGAGGGAGTGAGTCTGAGCTGGTCTGTGTGTGGGTTCTTTAAGAGGAACTGCTTGGGACTCCAGAAATTTCCTCCACCGACTCAGTCCCCACTGGTTTTTGCAGCTATAAGTTGTGGGGACTTATCATCCTGACACTGGAACTCTGGGCTGGGGGCTTCGTGTGGGGCTGGGGCTCCTTGCTCCTGAGTTATCTTTCCCAAATTTTTATCCACCACATGTGGATGTAGGACCAGTCCATTCTGCGTCCTCTGTCCCTCCTACCAGTCTGGTAGATGTGGTTTCTTTAATTCTGTAGTTGTTGAACTTCCATTCAACTTGATTTCTGATGGTTCTTAGTGATGGTCCTATAGTTTGGTTGTAATTTTGACGTGGTTGTGCGAGGAGGTGAGCTGCGTTTACCTACACCTCTACCTTGACCGAAAGCCTCCAGATTCTTTATAATATTTCAATTAATTCAAAGTTGTCCTTTTTGATATCCAATTCATCTGTTACATCAAATGATGTAACTATATTATTATTCAAGCTTAGCAAAGGTAGTGGTGGGGATGTTTTGCTCATTGTTAATCAGGTTTGCTCAGGGACATTTGAATTATTATTGTTAAGATGCACTTTGAAGACTGTTAAGAATCTCTGCACCACCTTTAAATATGCTCGTTTCTGTTTAAAAAATTTTATATCATATGGGGTATTTTTAGATGCTTTCACAGGCTGTGCTCTTATCTTTCATTCTGGGAGGTCACAACAATAAAAAATGGCCTTGAGCCAAAAAGCTCAGTCAAATACTTTACCTTTAGAATTTCCACCATAAGATTTCTTCCACTAGTTTAAAGTTTATGAATAGGCTTGCTTTGTATGCTAAAATCATCAAAAGGGACACTTAATTGTGAAGAACAGAATATGATTTTAAAATCTTATATTTTAATCCTGTATTTCTAGAACTTTCTATTGCAGTGTGACACTTAGCAAGAATAATGATCACTTCAACTTTTGAGTCACCATGAGGGACCATAATAACCCTCCCAGTTCCTCAAAAGGGCAGCCAGGAAAACCTGCAAATCATACTTAAAAGCTTCTCTTTGATTCCTACCGGAAGTTAATTCCATGAGGACCATTATGTGGTGTGAGTGGCTGAGAGCATTTCTAGGTTCATCAACATGCTATCCTGTACCCACAACTTATTGATATGAAACCAGGCATCTAATAATTGAGACTGTTTGCTTCTATCATTTTTCTTTAAGGCTGCATACTGATGGTAGTTGGAATAGCTTCTGCATTTCAACTCTCGCTTGCTAATGGGTGTCTAATTGTGAGCAAGACCTCTCAAAAATATATTCACTTTTGAGGCAATGGCAAAGAGTAAATAGTAAATATCATCTACTAATTGTTGATTTTTAAAACCGTAATAGGCTGTAGAGATCATGTTGCTCAAATCTCCTATTTTACAGAAAAGGAAATAAGTTGAAAGAAACCAATTTTATTTTCCCTGTATAATCAAATTTACAGCTTAGCATAATAAAATGCTAATATGAACTGCACAGGAATGAATAAAACTTGATTATTCAAGCTTATACTTCATGGTTGAAAAGTCTCAAGCTGCTTTTCATTTTGTTTTATTGTCTTTTGACTTCTTTCTATAATCATTTACATTTAATCCACATTTCTCTAAATGAGATATCAATAAAAAAATCCTAGTTTCCTCCAGTTGTTTGTATATTAGAAAACAATTTTTTTTTCTGGGAAATATACAGTTATTCTGACAATCATAAAGGGAATTGTGTAATAATATTCATCATAATTCACAATAATATTCTCACAGTTTTTTGGGGTTTTGGGGGGTCATATTCTGCTCTTCCTTTTCTTGGATTGAGAGATTTGTCTTTGAAGAGTTGATTGTTTATGAAGCTTGTTTGTGGTTGGTTCTCTGACTGTGCTCTTGGTGCTTCTGAAAGTCTGGAAGAAATGGTAAGTGAAAGCAGAGAAATGAACTCATTGTAGAGAATCCATCGTGATTTCTTGGTATGACTGCATTGGACTCAGCCCTACAAAAGGCTAACCTGGGTGGATTACAATGGATAAGGACAGATGTGGTGTGTGATGGGGAAATCACCAGTTAGAATCCTTTCTATTTTAGTCTATGGGGTATGGCATACAGCATACATGTTATGATTCTTGTTTCTCTCTTTTGCCTTCCCAAATCTGCTAACTCATACACCTTGCCATTTTCTTCTTCTCTGCATCTTTTACATTTGTCTCTCTTCAGTAAAATATTTTACTCTGAAAGAATATTAGAGATTATCCTATTTAACCATATATTTATTACCAGAACCATTTCTATAGCATTATTCATAGATGATGTTCCAATTTGTACTTGAGTAGCAAATAATTCACTACTTTTCCAGGAATTTTATTTTATTATTGGATAATTCTAATTGTTAGAAATTCTTTCACTTTTATTATCATGGAAATAATTTCCTCTGCAATGTTTTTAACCCTTTATCTTGATTATTTTAATAAATCATCCAAAATAAACATAATCTTCATTTCACATGGTAATTCACCATCAAGCATTTAGAACCAGCTGTTACCCCCCACTCCCAACACATTTCCTTTTTTCGGGCCAAACATCCCTAAATTCTTCATGTAATATGGTGGTCTATAGACCATTTTTCAACCTTGGTTACCTTTTGTACATTCATCACAATATACCAGCCTCTCTCTAAAAATAATACATGTGAATTGTGTACTTTTGCAATTAATTGAATGTTACATTCATAATTGTTTAATTTCACTTTTTAAAATCTTTTACTCTTTGCAAAAACTCTAACTTGATTCTGTCAATCAGCATAGTAATTTGTCCTAGCTTTGTGAAATGTGAAAATTCAAAAAATGTCCTTTCATCCAGGTAAAACAGGGGAGGTTGAGGGACAGTGCCTGTGGCACATTCTGTAGATTGATCAACCATGAATTCACATAGGTATATTGTCATGAGACCCACATAATGTTACACAGACTTGTCAAATCTCTTGTCTATGTCAAGATACTCTACTTCCTTTACCGTTCTTATCACTTGCAGCTGTTCTCTGTCTCTGGTTCCTCATTTTATTCCTAGTTTGCTATAACAAATTCATATACCATCTTGCTGGGCTTAGGCACTTTCTCATCTCTGTTCTCTAGAGATGTTGGAAATATTCTCTTAAATACTATTCTTTAGCAAGCCTTTGAGCCAAATCCCCAATATGATGTTCATGGAGCTTCATATGCGCTCCTTCCTCTATTAAAAAAATATTTAAAATTGTATTTTAAATTGTGTTGGCATAAAGTTATTTTTTTTGAACTAGAAGTTAGTTTCTTTTTTTTTTGCATTTCAAAAAATTAAAACATTGTGGGCCTCAGCATGGTTCCCTGCCCCAACAGATAAACCAGTCCTGCACTGAAGTCTAACGTCGAATTTAGGCTTCCAAATGTACCATGCTAGTTCCTCCATTCCTTTCCCTTCCCTGCTTCATTTATGTAATATTTTCCCTGACTATACAAGAATTTGGCTCATGTATTTTTTATGGCCTACATACTGACTTCCTTGATCATAAATTTTGCTTTTCTCATGTGCCATGATACATTAGTTAACAGCTGTGTATTTAGTAGCCATTCAGTATATACTTACCAGGCAATTTCTTTCTTTCTGTTAAATAAAATTTAAAAATGTTCCTTTGATATTTAGTTGAGAATTATCACTTAATTATTATCATCATTGGCAGTTAATACATATGAATTGTGTACTTTGGCATTGTGACACTATTGTTAATTAATAAGTGTCTGAAGAAGTGTCTTTCATTAATTAAACAAAAAATTTTTTTGGGTATTGATACATGTAATATAAGTTCAATGGAAAATTTTGAAAAATATTAAAGTTTATGTAGAAGAAAGCATGTCACCAAGAATTCCATCAAAGAGAGAAAAAAAGTAATTATTTTGTTCTATATTTTCCCAGACATTTTACACAAAAACTAATCATATGGCTACACTCTTTTGTACCCCACTTTTTTCACTTAGCAATGTACTTAAAATATTAACCCAAGTCATTAACTATTCTATAGGCCATGATTTTTATTTTTTTATTAATTTTATTTATTTATTTATTATTTTATTATGTTTCTTTTAAAAATATACCATAGTTTATTTAAGTTATCATCTATTTGGGGGCCACTTAAATTGTTTCCAATTTTTAGGAGGTTATAGTTGGGTCTACTGGGTTCATTTATTTCTTATTATTTGTAATTGCTACTGAAAAATTCAAGATCTTGATAAGTGGTGGTAAATGAGAAGTTTGATAAATGCAGTAATTATCCTCACCAAATTTCTTGGTGTTTGTATTTTTAAATGTAGGCTTTAAAAATTAAATTGTTTGGCTTGAATTAAAAAAATATGATGTGAAGGTAAAAGAAAATTAGGAGCAGTCATTTCAAAAATTAAAATTTTTATAAGTTTAAACCTTTAAAAAATATTACAATAGTAATATTTGTCAGTGAAAGTCTAATCTGCTTATTAAAGTGATCTTAGTTCTTTTCATAATTTCAACATTGAAAAAGCTGTTTATTGCTTTTTGTGCTTTCTCTAATAAATGCTGCTTAAGGAACTAAAAAAGCCAGCAAAATTATAAGATAGATCATGGTCTGGAAGTGCAGTTTAAGAAATCTCTTCTAACAGGTAGGCACTGTCTATCATCTGAACAAGAAATATGGGTTGATAAAAGCTATTAAAATTTGGAATTAATGTATATTTTATAAACTGTACAACATTAAGGAGAAAATTAAACATACAGGTGGGCATTTCAGGCTTTACACAACAGTTTATAATTTTATTTTCATCCCTTTCAGTAATGTGGGTGTAATGCCAGCAGACCAATTATATTTCAGAGATGAAGTAACCATCTTCAGCAGCTTGGCAATCAAGGATCTATTGTCTAAAAACCTTCATAGTGTTTATGATGTAAAACTGCCCAGGCATCTGCTTTTTTCTCCTGGCCGAATTCAGATGACTCTCAATGTCCACAGGCACACATATTATCCCTGACCTTCCCTACACTGTTCAAAAGACATTTTGTGCTGACTTGCAAAGTGCTCTTTCCCATAAAGAATGTTATAGCCATGAATAAAAGTAGAAGAGCTGCAAATATAATTATGTGAATAAATTAATCCATACACTGGTTCGTACTACAGGAAAAATAAAAACATTGGTTTCCCACATAATGTGAACAGGATTTTTTTTTTTTAATGCATTCAGACACCAGTCAGGTATTTCAACACTTATAAAAATGCAACTCTTGTTCAATAACTTTTTCCACACATAAATCATTCTTGTGAACATTTCCCCAAGGATATGCCCTATGAAGAAATTATTGGATGAGATGTAGAATTGGAGATATAAAACAAAGGTAAAATATGACCGTTTGACAACAAAGCATAATAAACTTGTGGCTCTTACATTTTGCTTCTAGTCCCAGTTCAAGAAATTGTTTCAGTAAAGTGGTTCAATCACATGTCAAAAACATGCCCATAGATATGATATGGGGATGAACTGGACAGATACTTTGAGGATGGTTGGGGAAGGTTTCAGGGAACAGTGACTTGAATATAAATCAACAATGCTATGTTGATATAAAATGCATTTCACTCAACACATAACCTTGTACTAATCAATTTAAAAAGAGAATAATAATAGTAGATGTTACTTATCAAAAGTCTACATATCTCAGCTTGACCATTTACATAAACAATATGATGTCTTCACAAAAATATATACAGTGTTATTACTATTAAAAATCAAAATAAATTAAAAACTAAGGCTGGTGGGAGACTGGGAGAGAGGTTAAGTAACTGCTGGTAGAGCTGATATCTGAACTGACATCTGTCTAATTATGAAAATGAATTTTTTTCTAAACCATGATGTAATCATTGGACAAACATATTTCTGTTGTGATTGGTACTGAATAGACTTTGAGGCTGTAGTGTTCATCTGATAACCTCTATGACTTTTTGAATTTGTTTACAAATGTAGAGTAAACTCTTAGCCACCACAAAACATCCAATTTTTTCATGATCAAGTTGGCAGGTTCTTGCTAGGGAACAATAATGGCATTGCTCAGTGGGCTGTCAAGCCTCTGGCGGTGGCAAGGGACTCTCGGAGGGTAATCTTTGAGTTTATGGAATACCCTGTAGTCAAAGTTCTGCAGCCCATGTCATTATAGAAAAATTGTTTGGGTGGGTTCTTTTTATGTTGTTTATCTTGGGCGGCCCCCTTCACTAGTCAATGCTTGTAAACACATATGTTGTGTGTGAGCATGCATGCGTGTGTGACTTCAGGTGTGCCAATCATGTTTTCACTCACTGTTTGTGCCTTCTGACTGGCAATTTTGTCAGCCTTTCAAGCCCAGATAGTTTCTCCAGAAGATTTTAGTCTGCTGTTTCCAGGGCCTCCCTGAGGTCCTCCAAAGTGATTTTTATTTATGATCCAGTGTCTACATGTTAAATTTGACTATCCTAAACATTTTCTCAAAATTTGTTGAAATTTCTCAGAGCTATTTTTTATTACAGGGTGTGTAAAAAATATTAAAAATTAATTTTTATTTAAATAGATCTTTGACTTTTAGCAAGATGCCTACTTCTTCTAACTTGGTTTCCTAAACTAAAAGATGAGGAAAAACAATAGAATCTGCCTTTGTAGATTATTTTAAAAATGAAAGGTGCCTTGCTGGCTTAGCCATGTTAAACACTCAGGGAGTGAAAAAAGAAAAGAGGGTTAGGGAGGGGAGGAATGGAAAGAAGATAAGTGAAGAGGAAGGAGCAGGAGAAGGAGAAAGAGGAAAATAGGAGAAGGAGGAGAGGAGAAGGAGAGGGAGGAAGGGAGGGAGTGAGTAAGGTGGGGGAGTGCAGGCTGAAGGCTAGTATGAGATGGGAGAGAGAGATTATGAGCTTTCTCCTATTTTTTGAAATTTAGTTTATTATAAACTTTTAAACGGGTCTACTCTATTCACATTTTTTTTCCCCTCAAGGTGGGATTTTCTCATGGTTTGCCTACAACTAAAATGGAAATGGAGAGAAAAGAACGAGAATAGGGGCAAGGTTGCAACCAGCTGTCTCTCTCCAGTCCTGAGCTTACCTCCTCTTTACTCTTGAACTACCAGCTTTATATCAGAGAGGAACGGAAAGGAAAGGGTACGGTTTTCTTTCATTTGTAGTCCAGGCTGGTTAAAGAGAGGAGTTTCGTGTGTACAATATTTCCCTATCCAATCCTAGCCTTATTCCGTCACTTCTCCATTCCAACTTTTTGTTTTTGTTTTTGGTGTAGTTTTCAGAAAATTTGGGAGACTTACACTAGGCCAGAAAAATAGAAAAATAATTGATGTAATTTAACAAGTGAGAAGACTTCTGGAAAAGGCAAAATATTTGAATGCTTTTTTATTTAAGATAATGACTCTTTCATGAGTAGGGCTTAAAGAAAATATTTTTGTTCTGACTTCTTTATAGAAAAATTAGTTGCAACCAATTCATAAACACCCTATAATTATAGGCTATCTGTCAGGACTCAGAAATCTTTAACAAACAGAATTTTATCTGTCTTATTGCTATGAGGATTTGATATTTTTATAACCTATACTGATCTGTCTTATTACATTGGACTATTTAAGTCCCAGTGGATTACATATCCATGAAATGGTATGTGATCAGTTTGATGAAGCTTAACTGGCATGTCACTGAATAATAGGTTACATCTTACATATTGGAAACAGGACCAAAAAAATAAATTGCAGGCTTATATAGTCATTTATATTTTGTGAGTCAACATGCTGCAGAGATTTCTATGTACTTTGTTAAAACCTTATGTAACTTTTGCATATCTATATTTAGGTGTTTATTATTTTTGCAAACATTTAATCTGTGTTTTAAAATAAAATGGCTTATTTAGATTAGAGTAACCAGTTAAGAGAATTATCTGCTTTATCTTTTATTTTCTATTTAAGAATTAGGAGTTATATTTGTAATTTCTCAAATCAAATACAGGATGTCTCAAAGTTCATCTTATCTCCTAACCCGAGGCTGATTCCTGATGACTCTGCTAGCATGAGTTTTCTTTTTAAATTCAGATTTTTCCTTTGTGTCCAGGATCTTTGAAAAATGACATTTCTGTGCAATTAAGTCTCATCATCTGCAAAATGTTGTCATAGTAGCTTGAATTGAGGTTGACTAGAACAAACTGTTATACAGTATTACATGTGATGCTATGCCAGCAAGCCAGCTTAGAACATGATGCATAACATTGATCTCAGTGAAATTATATTGCCAGTTCCAGTAATTATCGGTACACATGAGGTGTAAAATTAGATAGTGACTGTTCAATTTGAACTTTTATGGTCCTAAAAATAGTAGCTCATAGATGTACAAAATGGAGAATTTTATCCCTTAGCTTGTGAGACAAAAAGAACATCAAGAGACCTTTTAATATCTGTAGCTGGCAAGGCCAGGTTATGTATAAGCTCACAGAGTCATGAGAGCTCCTATGGTCAATAGCTCATATGATGACTTTATTGTTTTCTGTATTTATATATGTAATTTTCCCCAGAACTTCTAGACTAAGTCCATCAAATTAGAATGCACATACATGCAATTTATAAACTATCTGCATATTAAATATATGTTGATATTGTGATTTTGTTAATTTCATTCTATAAAGTGGTTTCATATTCAGTATAGCCTTACTAAATTTTTATTCTTTTTTTTTTTTTTTTTTTTTTTTTAGTGAAAAGAAAAAGAATTGTTTATTTAACAGTTATATAGCTCTAATTATTTGTGGATTTCTGCTGTTAAGTCTTCTGTTCTTTAAAACACCCATAAACATATATCCTTGCCTCCCCCCCTACCAAACCAGGCTAGTTTTAGAAAAGTTAGAGATACCATTTCCCTACTTTCCAAACACAGTTCAGCTTTACCAGTAGCTGCCAATCATTCAATTCTGATTGAGGGAGCTCTCGTCTGCGTTATGGTGTCCACCAGCTTTTAATCCAGAACCTCGTGGATTCTTAGCCTCCTTGTAAACTGCATGGTTAGTCCTTTGTAATCCACATAGAGAGCCTTCCTTTTCAAAGCAGCAAGGTACGTCCCTTCTTTTTTTTTTTTTTTTTTTTTTTTTTGTTGTTGTTGTTGTTGTTGTTGTTGATCTTTCAAGCTTTTATTTTTTTATTTTTATTTTTTAAAGTATATTTTATTGATTATGTTGTTACAGTAGTTCCAATTTTTTCCCCTTTACTCCCCTCCACCCAGTATCTCCCTCCCCCAGCATCCCCCCCCCAAGTCCGTACCCATGGTTCGTAAAAAATAACTATCCCTCCCTCTCAGATATTAAGACCCTTTGTAATCTTGTAAAGGACAATGGGCGAAGGTCTCAAGCTCCTCTAGCTGCTTCAAGCTGGACATGGTCGTCGTCCTACCTACCCTTGGGTCCAGAAATCCCTAATAATAGTGGGGGTGTGGAGGGGAGGGTGGCCTTCCCACATGGGGAAGGATTGTGCAGACTCCAGGTCAGTTGGCTGTCTCCGGACAACGGCGTGCTTGGTTTAGCAGGTTGGCATCCTTGTTGTGTTCTGGGGGGAACAGATTTGGCAAAAAGGGTTAAAAAGCATCATTCAATCCATAACTACTAGGTGACAAAAGGCAGGGATTAATTTTTCAATGTTCCACATTAGGAGAAAAAAAAAAATGGGGGGGGGCTTCTTTGGAGGAAGGTGTGCTAGGCACATCTCGCCTGTCCAAAACCCTTTTGCCCATTATATTTAGTTTGGGCTGAGGGAAATAGTTTATGTTTCCCCCTTCTCAGACCTCTGGGCCCTTTCTGTCCAAGCCATTAGGATAGAAAAGAGAATTCAGTTTTAAAGTGAAGCCCACAGACCACCCTATTCTTCATCAACCCAGCCATTTAGTTCAGCCAAACCGTTGAGTCTCAGGAGGCAGCGCTGCAGAGAGGATTAAGTGAGCCTTTTGCGTACAGACAATCACTCAGGTAATGCGGTCATAGGCTTATGCCCTTTGAAAACAGAAAACACATGTTAATTTATGTAACATAGCCAACAAACAAGTCTCTAAATCTGTAAGACTGTCTTATTGGGAAGACATCCAGTTGCAAGGCACTTGACATTCTACTTGCCTGCAACTTGAATCTCTTTGGTGATATCACAGATATGGTTTAATTTTCAAGTGAAACCATTTTTTAAGTGAGAAGAAACTTTTAAGACGGTTAGCTGCCCTACTTTACAGTCTGCCACTGATCATTGTGATTTTCCTTGAATAATGATTTTTCTCCCTAAGATTACTCTCCTTGTCTTTAAAGGGGCTACATTAAGTCCATTTTTAATTTATCCTGTTCGTTTGCATAAACATAACAAGAGCAGCAAATGATCACTTATGATCTTTAGTTCTGTTTTGCTGGAACTTACCCAAGGAACATTTAGGGTGGCCCTCAGTCTGCTCTTCAGGGCACAGAAGCTGGGCCACATACCTGGCATTCATCCTTGCCTGTACACACCTGTCCTTTCCAAGTCTTTATGGTTTTCCATTGTGCCTTAAGGTCCCTTCTAGCCATCTTTCAGGAAAACAACCTTCATTCTTTCCCTGGAGAGATTGCTGTGGACCGCACAACCAACCATGGCAGCAGGCCTTTTATTTGGCGGGCTTTTATTACCTTTGAAAGTCATTCCCAGTCATTCCCATGCCCATTTGCTTGAAATACTTTTTTCCATCCCTTTACTTTCAGTCTGTGTAGATCTTTTGTTCTAAGGTGGGTCTCTTGTAGACAGCATATATGTGGGTCATTCTTTCTAATCCATTCAGCTACCCTATGTCTTTTAATTGGAGCATTTAATGCATTTACATTTAAGGTTATTACCGATAAGTACTTATTCACTGTCATTTTTCCCCTTTGTACTTGTGTTCTTCTCTGTCTCTCTCTGTTTCTTTATCTTCTTAGAGCAGACCCTTTAGCATCTCTTGCATTGCTGGTTTGGTGGAGATGTATTCTTTTAGCCTTCTTTTGTCTTGGAAGCTCCTTATTTCACCCTCCATTTTGAATGAGAGTTTTGCTGGGTATAGTATTCTAGGTTGTAGACCTTTGTTTTTCATTGCTTGGAATATTTTTTGCCATTCCCTTCTGGCTTGTAGTGTTTCTGCTGAGAAATCTGATGATAGCCTTATTGGAGTACCCTTGTATGTTATTAGTTGTTTTTCTCTTGCTGCTTTTAGGATCCTCTCTTTGTCTTTGAATGTTGCCATTTTAATTATGATGTGTCTTGAGGTGGGCCTGTTGGGGTTCATCTTCATTGGGACCCTCTGTGCTTCCTGGACTTGCGTGACTCTTTCTCTCGTCATGTTAGGGAAGTTTTCTGTCATTAGTTTTTCAAAGAGGTTTTCTATCCCTTGCTCTTCTTCTTCTCCTTCTGGAATTCCTATGATACGGATATTATTACGTTTCATGTTGTCCTGCAGCTGTCTTAGAACCTCTTCAGTCTTGTTCAGTCTTTTTTCATTTTGTTGCATTGTCTGGGAGTTTTTGTGTAGGTTGTCCTCCAGCTCGCTGATCCGATCTTCTGCTTCCTCTAGCCTGCTTTTAATTCCTTCTACTGTGTTCTTCAATTCAGAGATCGTATTCTTCATTTCCTCCTGGCTCTTATTGATAGCTTCTATGTCCTTTTTCATGCTCACGTAATTTTCTGTGAGTTCCTTGTAGTTTTTCTGGAGTTCTTTGAAGTTTCCGCTGAGCTCATTCAGCTTCTCCATAATCCATGTTTTGAATTCCATATCTGATAGTTCGCTCCCCTCTATTTCATTTAGCACTCTTTCTGGGGATTCTACCTTTCCTTTTGATGGGAGGTTGTTTCTCTGTCTCCCCATTTTTTTGACTCCTATTGTTTGTTGGTGCTTCCTAGAATGATCTGCACTTCCTGGATCTGCCTCTGGTGGCGTCAGATCATGTACCAGTCTGGCCCTAGGCAGCCTGTTGGAGACTTCCAGGGATCTACTGCTGTTGTCTGTCTTCTTTGATTGTTAATCTGCTCAATCTGTGATTAGCTGTCAGGCTTAAGGACTGTGGGTGTGGCAGCTTAATTCCCGTCGGCAGGGCTTTTGCTTCCCCTCAGGCTGACGCCACTTGGAGGGGAATGGTCTACCCGCAGTACTGGGGATGAGTCAGCACTGGGACCCAGTCGGCTGCTCCTCCAGTTCTTCCCTCAAAGCCACCGTGCCAAACTCTCCCCAAGTGTCTCCAGTCCTCTCTGCCTTCCCTCTGCTTGAGCCCAGGGTAAGTGGTGGCCAAAATATTTTCGTATGTGATCCACTTAAGAGCTCTTTTTCTCCTGCTGTTTCTCTCCGGCTAGCAAGAAACCCTGTGGCTTTTCGCTTTTCACAGCTGATACTGTTTTACTTTCCACTCTGTTGCTGTAGGCTGGGAATCCCAGCTGGGGGTTTAGACCCTGCCCTTCTCAGGGGGAATCCCCGGCTGCTGAGCTGTTTCTCAGTCCCTTCAGCTGCCACCCATGTGAGCCCAGCCAGCCCTTCCGCGTCTCCGCACTCCCTACCGGTCACGTTGTGATGTAGCGGCCTTTTCTGTCTCTCCGTGGTTATAAGACTTCTTTCCAGCTAGTGTTCGTTGGTTGTTCCAGATGATTTCTCCAAAATTAAGTTGTAAACCCAGACTGGTCCTAGGAGGAGGTTAGTGTAGCTTCCATTTACTCCTCCGCCATCTTGGATCCTAAATTTTTATTCTTACTTTAGAAGTTCTACTAAGGCAGTGAGTGTAGCGTTCTCATGTCAGTGTCTTAAATGCACCATTTACCTGGGGCTGAGTAGATGAGGAAAACCAGTGGAATGACAGGAGCAAAACTTATAGTATCAGTGATCTTAAAAGTAATCTCATTTTAATGACACTAGAAAAGTATATTTAATGTTTGGTGTTTACAACTTTTTGAAAATAAAGAATATTTTAAATGTATGTGAGTCTTGAAGTTGGCTTATTATCTTGCTTATTTAAATCTGGAAGATGGCTGTGTAGACAGACATGTCTCACCTCTTCACACAACCACATTAAAATCACAACTAAAATATAGAACAACCATCATTCAGAACTGTAAGAAATCGAGTTGAGTTGAAGTCTGACAACTACGGAGTTAAGGAAACCACATCCATCCAGACTGGTGGGAGGGGTGCAGATGTGGAATGGGCTGGTCCTATATCCATGTGTGGTGGATAAAAATTAGAGAAATATCTTGGGACTGAGGAATTGGTGTGGTCCCCACACCAGGATCCACAGCCCAGGGTTCCAGTGTCAGGAAAATAAGTCCCCATACTTCTGGCTACAAAAACTGGTAGGGATTGAGTTGGGGAAGAAACTGCTAGAACCCCAAGCAGTTTCTCTTAAAGAACCCACACATGGACTTACTCAGATTCACTCCTTCTGATCTCAGCACCAGGGTAGCAGCTTGAAAGGCACCAGTGATATACAGGGAGAAACTGAAGTGTCTGGCATCAAGGTGAGCAGAGGCCATTGTCCCTTTCTATACCTTCCCCACACAGAGCATGCAAGCTGGTGCCATATATGAGACTTCATCAACCTGGCTTACACTGTTTGACCCCCCCTTGAAGTTCCCCACAGACTATGCCCCACATAACTTATGAGTCCACCCAAGCTGCTTTTCCATATGAATGGCTGGTCTTTATTTATGCTTCACAACTTCCTAAATCCTATAAAGCAAACAACAGCAGGTCTCAGTGAGTCCCAGGCTCAGCACTTACAGCAGCCAGCCTAGATTCACAGCTTCGCTTTGCATAGGAATCTCTGAGCCCAGCACAAGTAGCAGACATCTCAGATGGTTTGATAACTCAGGCAGGGTGACCCCAGGCAAAACACAGGTAGGGGCTGACTTTGGCTTGCACCACCTGGGAAACCTCTGGGCCAGCACACCCGGTGAACAGCTACAGAACATGTTGGAGCACCACCACTCTGTCCCTGCAAAGCTGATCCTCCATGGAGGGTGGAGGGTGGTGTTAAGTGGTCATAGCCAGTCCTTGCAGCTGACTGGCCTGGGTAAATCCTTCCTATTGATCTTCTAACAGCAGCCAAAGCTCAACTACAAGAGGAGGGTGTACTCAGCCTGCATGAAGGGCATACCTCGAGTACCCAGCTTGGGCATTTGGGGAGGCTGTGCCACTGAACCTGACAGGACACCTACAACATTAGGCCACACTACCAAGATATGGAGTCAAAACAACTCTACCTATTACATAGAAATAAACACAGGAGGCTTCCAAAACAAGGAGACAAAGAAACATAACCTAAATGAAAGAACAGATCAAAACTCAAAAAACAAAAACAACAACAACAACAAAAAAACCAGCTAAATGAAATGGAGAAAAGCAATCTATCAGATACAGGGTTTAAAACACTGGTTATAAGGATGCTCAAGGAACTTAGTGAGGGTCTCAATGGCATAAAAAGTTTTAGTCATAAATGAAGGATACACTAATTGAAATTAAGAAAAATTTACAGAGAAGTAACAGTAGAGTGGATGAAGCTTAGAATCAAATAAATTATTTGGAACATAAGGAAGCAAAAAACAATCAGAACAACAGGAAAGAAAAGAAATATTAAAAAAAGAGAGAGAGAGAGAGAATAGTATAAGCAGCCTCTGGGACAACTTCAAGAGGTCCAGCATGTGTATCACAGGGATACTAGAAGAAGAAGAGAAAGAGTAAGAAATTGGAAATCAGTTTGAAAAAATAATGAAATAAAACTTTCCTAATTTGGTGAAGGAAATAGACATGCAAGTCCAGAGAGCACAGATTCCCAAACAAAATGGATGCAAAAAGGCCCCCTCCAAGGCACATCATAATTCAAATACCAAAGGTTAAAGATAAAGAGAGAATGTTAAAAGCAGCAAGAGAAAAGGAGTTAGTTATCTATAGGGGAGTTCCCATAAGACTGAAGAAACTTTGCAGGCTAGAAGGGACTGGCAAGAAATATTCAAAGTCATGAAAAGCAGGGACCTACAGCCAAGACTGCTGTACCCAGCAAAGATAACATTTAGAATCAAAGGGCAGATAAAGAGCTTCCAGAGCTTCCCAGACAAGAAAAAATTATGAGTTCATCATCACCTAACCATTATTATATGAAATGTTTAAGGGACTTATTTAAGAAAAAGATCAAAACTATGAACAATAAAATGGCAAAAAATACAAATCTATCAACAATTGAATCTAAAAAACAAACTAAGCAAACAGGAAGAACAGAGACAGAATCATGGATACAGAGAGCATTTTGCCAGTTCCAGATGGGAGGGAGGTATGGGGGAATGGGTGAAGAGGTGAGGGGATTAAGAAGTCCAATTAGGTAGTCACACTTGGGGATGTAAAATACAGCATAGGAAATGGAGTAGTCAAAGAACTTATATGCATGACCCATGGACATGAACAATGGTATGGGGATTGCCTAAGAGAGTGGGAAGTGCTGGTGGATGGGGGGCACAGGAGGAAAAATTGGAAGAGCTGTAATAGCATAATCAATAAAATATAATTAAAGAATCTAGATTGATTTTGTTTTGGTTATGTGCCAGGGTATCACTTTTTTTTCTACATTGCATTACTGAATTTCCCAAAATAGTAACTGTGCAGGTAGTATTTTCACATTTTCTTTTTGTATCATAATGCCTTAAAAATCCATAAACCAAAATACAGATTTAGTTAAGTATAGAATATTCCTGTTTAATTTTATTTTATAGGGTTTACTCTTGTGTTCTATGATTTTACCTAGCTGGACGTTGTTTCAGTTTTCTTGCTACAAAAAGGTAACTCCTGTTGTCTGACCAATAACATAACAATAGCTAAAACCACTTGTGATATTGATCCTTGAAATCCTTTCAAGCAGCTTTCTGAAATCAAGTGTAGTCAGAGGTTAAAAACATGCTGCTTCTATTCCTACTACAAATCAAGCCTTCAGAAGCTGAAGCCTGAATCAGAAACCAGATTTCTTTTTTTTTTTTTCCTTGATGTCTTTCAGAGAAAGAGAGAAAGTGGTAAAAGAAGAAAAAGAGGAGTCTGAGTCAACAGAAGACAGATGGGGATGGCTACACAATGCTAATGTGTTTTCCCGGTGTTAATAAGTGCCTTCATACTGACAACTGAAGTGCAGAGGGGTGAAAGGAATTGGCTTCACATCCATGAGTAGTGGTACACATTTCACGTGATCATTTTTATGTCTCACTGGTTTCTCTATGGGTTTAAGCTACTTGAACCATTGTGAAAAGGATTGTGGAAATATCCATGTAGCAGTGATGGGAGTTAAAGAATCAATAGTAATAATATTCACAATAGTTAATATTATTCAGGGGATTGTTATTTTTCAGAGATTTGAAAAGTTGTTTTGCATATGTTTCATAATTTAATCTGCATAATAATAACAGGTGGTAGCTACTATTGTGTCAGTTTAACACAATAGGAAACTAATGCACAAGGCTTGGTTTTGATCCCAGAAAGTTCAACTGCAAAGCCCAAGAGATCAACTTTGTACTTGACTGTTTCTGTGCCTAAATAATTGAGAGCAGAGTAAACTATGATGATTGCAAATATGTTAAAGGTTCATTTCAGCTCAAGTGCCAAGACCAGGACTTTACCAAATGATTGCATCAGAGAAAACCCGCATTGGTGCTGCTCTTTTAGATTCTGTAATACTGCTCTGTATCATCTCCATAGTGTCTATATTAATTTCTGATATTCTTTCATTAAAAAATTATTTTCTAATCATATTTGTTATTCTGATTGCTTGGATAAAGTTTGAGTATCAAAAGGCTAATAATAATAAAATAAAACATTTCTTGGCATGTTATAACATCTTATATGCTACTTGATGTCCTTATTTATCATTGGTATTGGATAGCTATAGCCAAAGAGCAGTGGAGAATTATGACAATGTTCTGAAGTTTTTAAAGGGGAAAATTTCAAGGAGAATTAGACCTTTTATTTAAGTAATTGTCAAATTTTTATGTTTTATTTATTTCTGCTTGAACTGAACTTGTTTTTGACTTTATGTACATGCAGTAGTTAGGTCCCCAATGAAAAAAATGATTTGGTGATGTGGATAGTTATTCACACAACCTTTGTTGCACTATTTTTAAAAAGTCCAGAAGACACTGACTCATTCTTCACTACCGTTTTCTCATTTCTTTCATACTTTTCCACTGCATATAATTCCTTCACTGGCCTCATTTGAGATTTATACCTGGATACAGGTATATAAAGTAAATACTTCCATATTTAATCCTATCGAAAATCATATATATTTTCTGGTTTATTGTGAGAGACCTCATTGGTAACTATAGCTGTACTGGTAGTACTTTTTCTATATATTTAATGAAACCTACATTTTGGAAAACTATGAGGAAAAAGTTATTGATTTCTCAAATACTTATGAAGATATAGATTTGAAATGCTAAAATAAAGAACATTTGAACATTTCAGAAAAGTTAAAAGAAGAAAATAAACCTTACCTATATCCCTTAAATTTCAACACTGAGAAAAAAACCATTCATATATATT
Source organism: Furipterus horrens (assembly GCF_987537825.1). Taxonomy (NCBI): domain Eukaryota; kingdom Metazoa; phylum Chordata; class Mammalia; order Chiroptera; family Furipteridae; genus Furipterus; species Furipterus horrens. Next base: position 185,436,614 of record NW_028327171.1, on the reverse strand, counting down.
TTTTATGTATGGTTTTCCAGGATTTTAAAAAAAGTATATTTTATTGATTATGTTGTTACAGTATTGCAATTTTTCCCCCTTTGCTCCCCTCTGCCCAGTACCTCCTTTCCCCCTAGCAATCCCAACTCCCTTAGTTCATGTCCATGGATTGTGCATATAAGTTCTTTGGCTTCACTCTTTCCTATATTATTCATTATTTCCCTGTGTCTATTTTGTACCAACCAATTATGCTTCTTAATCCCTGCACCATTTCCCCATTTCTCCCCCTTCCCCCTCCCAGCTGATAATCCTCCAAGTGATCCCCATACCTATGATTCTGTTCCTATTCTGGTTTGCTTAGTTGGATTTTGTTTTTATTTTTTAGATTCATTTGTTGATAGTTGTGAGTTTGTTGTTATTTTAGTGTTCATAATTTTGATCTTCTTTCTTAAGTAAGTCCCTTTGACATTTCATATAATAATAGTTTGGTGGTGATGAGTTCCTTAAGCTTTACCTTGTCTGGGAAGCACTTCATCTGCCCTTCCATTCTAAATGACAGCTTTGCTGGATAGAGTAATCCTGGTTGTAAGTCCTTGCTTTTCATCACCTTGAATACTTCTTGCCAGTCCCTTCTTGCCTGCAAAGTTTCTTTTGAGAAATCAGCTGAAAGTCTTATAGGCAGCCCTTTGTTGGTAGCTATCTGCTTTTCTCTTGCTGCTTTTAAGATTCTCTCTTTATCTTTAACCTTTCGTATTTTAATTATGAAGTGTCTTGGTGTGGTCCTCTCTGTGTCCATCTTGTTTGGGACTTTCTGTGCTTCCTGGACTTGTATGTCTATTTCCTTCACTAAATTTGGGAAATTTTCCTTCATTACTTTTTCACATAAGCTTTGAATTTCTTGCTTTTCCTCTTCTCCTTCTGGCACCCCTATGATTTGGATGTTGGCACATTTAAAGTTGTCCCAGAGGTTCCTAAGCCTCTCTTTATTTTTTTCAATTCTTGTTTCCTGATTCTGTACTGGTTGACTGCCTTTTTCCTCCTTATGTTCCAAGTAATTTACTTGAACCCAAGTTTCCTTCCCTTCCCCGTTGGTTTTGTGTGGATTTTCATTCATTTCATTTAGCATAGCATTCACTTTTTCCCTTATGCGTTTGCCATACTTAAGCATGTCTGTCAAGCTTGTGAGCATCTTTATTACCAATGTTTTGAACTCTGCACCTGTTAGGCTGGCTAGCTCCTTGTTTATTAGGTTGGCTATCTCCTCGTCATTTAGTTATCCCACTGGAATCTTGATCTGTTCACTCTTTTGGGCCATACTTCTCTGTCTCCTCATCTTGACAAGCTCCTGTGTTTGTTTTCCTCTGTTTCTTAGGTAGAAATGTAGCACCTGCTATGTTGCAAGGGGCAGAGCCTTAGGTATTTGTCAGTACAGGATGATGCATTTCACCATGTTGTGGCACTGTATGTGGGGGAGGGGTCTGAGAAGGAACAATATTGCTTGCTCAGCACTTGCCCCTTTCCCAGGCACTTCTCCCACTTTTGTATGGGATTGGTGCATCTCTAGCTGTTACCCTAGTTGTTGTTCCCAGAGTGGGTGGGTCTGCGGACATTCTAGGACCATGGGGGCTCTTTAAGCAAGCAGACTCTACAGAGAGACTGGCAGTTGCTGCTTCCACCCCAACCCCCACTTATTTGCACAGTCAGAAGCAATGAGGCTTGATTTACCTCGGTGCTGGGACTGTGAGCTGTATGGTCTGGTCAGGAGCTGAGAATGCTCCCCAGGTGTCACTCCGGACTTTTAAAAACATGCGACTGCGCTTTCTGCTGGCTTGCTGCTGCTGCCACTGCTGCCACCACCACACCACATTCTCTCTGCCCCAGCTCCGCCCCTCCTACCTGTCTGGATGAGTATTTCTTCTTTATTATTTGTTTGTCAGACTTCCATGCAGCTCGATTTTCTGGAACTTCTGGTTGTCTCTAGATTTGAGGTAGTTGTATTTCTTCTTAGTTGTGGAGGGAGATGCAGAGTATCTATCTATGCCTCCGTCTTGGCTGGAAGTCCAGTTTCCATGATTTTTAAACACACACACACACACACACACACATCCTTTAAACAGTCTCCTTAACTGTGCCAGATGATTTGATCAAATCAAGCACTCTTGAGTCGAGATATTTTAAAAAAAGAGAATAGCACAGTGAGTGACAAAGGATATGGCTTCAACACTCTCTTACCTTTCTTCCTCTCATCTGTGGTCCAGGCAACAATCATCTCATGGACTAGGCATTTTCTTCTTAGGATGGTTGAAGTGATACTTTCTAGAACACATTTTCATTGCATTGGGCATCCTGCCACCTTATGGTAGTGGGCAATGTCAGAAAAATTGAGATTGATCATCTTACCTGAATAGCTATAGTTCACTAACTTTAGTAATCCATTTTTCAGAGGCCTTGAATCTCCTTATTAGAGGACTATGGCATGCCTCCCTTTGTTAGGAAGCAGGCTCAGAAAGAGTGCCTGAGGCAGACCCAACCATTGTCCATTGCATCACAGAACTTTTCAGATTATTAGTTTTAAGTCAATGAATATGATGCAAGAGGTGGTAAGTAGTTGGCTTTGTATTACTTGAAACTTGTTGGGCATTTGGAGGCCCTATTTGAAATTCGTGCATCTCAATCTCAGATTATATCAGTAATATTTTGTTTTTAGGCAGCCTCCCTGTCTCCTTTTCCTACAAGTACCTATGACTAGTACAGTGAAGTCATCATTGTTCATGCATGCACTTTCTAGTCCACTCTCCTTGGTTGCCAGGTTTCATCAATGTCACGCAAATCATTCTTGTTGTATTAACAATGGCTGAACTTTTTCTGGACAGACCTTGTATATCCGAAGAAGTCCAAAACACTAATTCAAAAGCACATAAGCATACGATATTCATTGCAGTGTTATTTACAATTGCCAAGATATGGAAGCAGCCCAAGTGTCCATCAGTAGATGAATGGATAAAACAAATATAGGACATTCATACAATGGAATACTACTTGGCCATAAAAAAGAGGAAAATTTTGCTCTCGTGACAGCATGGATGGACCTGGAGAACATTATGGCAAGTGATGTAAGCCAGTCAGAGAAATACAAATACCATATGATTTCACTCATATGTGGAATCTAATGAACAAACTGAACTAACATGCACAATAGAGACAGACTCACAGAGAGCAGGGTAACACTGTGCTATGGGAGGGGGAAGTTAGGGCGTGGAGGGATCAGAAAGGAAAAGGGAGTCATGGACACGGATAACAAGGTGATGATTGCAGGGGGAAGGGAGGTGTAAGGGAGATAAGATAAATGGTAATGGAAAAAATACAATAAAAAATAATTTTTAAAAAGAGGGAAAAAGGACTAGGTTTAATCACATTTTTGGAATTAAATCTTTCTTGATGTCTAGTAGATTCTTGGAATAATCCTATCAAGGCTTCCCAAGAAGTAGTTTTCAAAATCAATGAGGAATCTGCCCAGGATTGAAGTGAAATTAGGGCATGAGGAAAGATATATTTAGCAAAACCTTCAAAAGCTATTGTTTCTCAAATAGATTTGCCTGTAACCTGTTAGATGCTACAGACCTCAATATATTAAAGAATCCAAGTATGATATTTTATAGTTTTTATAATTTAATTTTATTTTTAGAATATTTATTTCTCAGTAAACAAATTAACAACATGTGTACAAAAGAGTTATCAATGGGACAGTTATTGGTGGTTCTCGTCTTCCCTCAGCAAATGTGAAGATCAGTTTAAAAATGAAAGGTGAAGATTTATATATATATTATCTTTTATATATATATTATCTTTAACAAATTCTGTCATGTTGAAATTATTTAATCCTTCTTGCATACAGTTTATGGATTAATGAGTGAACCTACTAATATAGAACATATTTCCTGAATGTATTACTGGGCTATAATTTTGTTTGCATATCATAGGCAACCTCAGTCATTTTAATGTGCTTTCTTGAGAAAAGTCTTCAACAAGTATAAATGAGTGACTCAGTTATATATTTTTGTTTTTCAGATTGTATGCATTTGCTTATCTTGTCTATTATGTATATGGTTAATGTCTACAAAATACTAAAACATAACTTTTATATTCTCTTGGACAATTGAGTGCTTTATCTTCTGATACACCAGGATTAAACTTATCTAGTTTAAAACCAGGTATTAGCTTATCTAGTCAAAATCCATCTTGCCATTCTGTGATGCAAACATGAAGGAAGTGTATTGACAAGTCTAGATGTTGGTTCAGATACTAATGGATATGAATACAATTCTTCTCTAGAGTTGTTTATCCTTTCTCTGTATAAAACAATGCATTTCCTAGAGTATTATGGGAGTGCAGCAGATTTTTTAGAGGAGTGCTCCAATTTTATTACAATTATCTCTTGCAGTCTATCTAGGTTTGCTAACCAAGAATAAAAGTTTGGGCTTGAATATCTTTATGAAATTTTGAGTAATTCTGTATACTTTAGTTGGAGTAAAATAATTTTTGGAGAAGAGATCACAAAATGATATCTAGGCTTGATTAAGTTATTTCTACATTATTGTACTATTTAACTACTGCCCTGTTTCTGAAGTAAGAGTTGTGGGATGTAACACAGAAACAATTTTAATAGCGAACAATGCTGGGTTATATTAAGGAAGGTCATACAGAGACTATGGTCAAATAGAGTAATGCTACTTTTGGTCTAATGTTTTGAAATATTATAGTTTCAGAAGTTTATAAAAAAATGTCCAGGCAGCACTCACTGTGTGGCATGATGTGGACACAGAGAGAGGATATATGCATACAGCAATGGTGAGATTCTCATATTAGGAAGACTTTTCATCTGCAACCAAAATGCCCTCACCTTGGGAGCAGGATGATGTGGAGAGTGATTTCCCAGCTCCAGCAACACTGCACAGCGGTCTGCAACAGGAACCAAGGGGTATAATAAGCAAATAATGCAAATTACTGCAAACCAAATAAATTCTCCCATCGCCCATGATTAGTAACGGATTCAGCTCATTTTGCAGGAGGCTCTGTAGATGAAATTCCAGCTCAGAAATGTACAGCTTGATCAGTAAAGTTTGTAAATGGCTTTACAGATGAGGGATGCCATTCAGTAGTAAAGATACACTTCAACTGCTAACACATTCTAAAAAGATCCACAGCTGAGATGTGCTTTAGCTCAGAAGCAGGTGCCCGGATCTGTTATAAGTTAAATGGAATCAGTGGAGTATTCATATTTACTAAGAGTACAGTCTAAAAAAACAGTAAATGATATATAGTGAGAGTCTAATTTATTAAATACTGCAAGTTAGCAAAGCAGGCAACCATCTGACATGTACAATGTGAGACTAAACAAGGACACTGAACTTTATCAGAAATAATGATGACAATGTGGCATCCAGGATATCTAAAATTTACCCTTGACCTCAGTCATTCTTTTCTAGGGGGTGGGTATATTCACAAGGAAAAATGACATATAGGAGGAAAGTACCACATTCTTGTTGGCTGGGCCTGGGTCCTCAATAACAGTGTAGAGTACTCCTGTAAGCTGTTCTAGTTTCATACTGAAAATGGCTGTAGGTGGGTGAAGCCTACTCACTTACAAATCCTCCAAACCAAAAAACAAAGAAATCAAATAGATGAGGAGAAAGGAGAGGGAAATGAGAGAGAGACAGAGAGACAGAGACAGAGACAGAGAGAGAGAGACAAGGAGAGAAAGATTGGTATGGTTTCATGTTTTTACCAATTTAGGTGAGATTCACCTTTAGCGTTCAGTTCTATTAAGTAGAGAGAGGCAGAGGGAAGTGGCTGGAATATCCAGCATATCATTTCAGTTGTAAAAACATCCCTTGCAAGTGCCACCCTTTTAATTCACAGTCTCCCTACCCTCTTGTGAATGCGTTCAATGTTGTCTGGAGGGACCACCAAACACATTTTGACTCCCAGGCCTGGTCTCTCCTCTGAACTGCTGATTGGCATATCAAGCTGGCTAATAGCAGCCACGCTTGGAGGTTTCACCAATTCTCAAATATAACATCTTTGAAGACTCTTGACTTTTCCCACTAATTAAATTCTTATCCTTTTCACACCCCACCCCGTCAGTTCTTCTTCTTTTATTAATGCACCCTTATCATCCTCTCAGTTGAGCAAGCCAGATATGTGAATACCATCTTTAATTCCTCTTTTTCCCTCAGACGTCACATCCAATTGATCAATTCAGTGTCTCAATTCTTCCAACCAGATATGTCTCTAAGGTGGCCATCTTAAACTTTGCTAACATCCCTTTGTCCAGGCCAACATCCTCTCTCCCTGGGGCTCCTACAGCAGCCTTGCTATATCTACTCTTGGTTCTTCCAATCCATTCTTCATATGGCAGCCAGAGTTACATCTTATTTTTTATTTTCGAGAGAGAGAGGAAAGGAGGGAGAAAGAGAAACATCAATTTGTTGTTCCAGTTATTGATGCATTCATTGGTTGATTATTGTATGTGCCCTGACTGGGGGACAGAACCTGCAACCTTGGCATATCAGGATAATGCTCTGAGAAATTCAGCTACCTGGCCAGGGCCAGAGTTTCACTATATATATATATATTTTTTTACTCCTTATCTAAGGATATGCTTATTGATTTGAGAGCGAGCAAAAGAGAGAAAAAAAAATCCTTTGGTTGCCTCCTGTATGTGCCCCCACAACCTAGGTATGTGCCCTGACTGGGAATTGAATCCTTAAGCTTTTGGTGTATGGAATGACTCTTCAATCAGCTGAGCTACTCTGCCAGGGCACCATTATACTCTTAGAACATAAATCTGGTATGGCCTTCTGCTGCTTATAACACGAGTGGTGTTCTGTTGAACTTAGAATCACGACTGAATGCAACATAATAGCCTAAACAGCATTGAATGACAAAACCCTGCCTGCCTCACTATGCTCCTGATATTCTGGGCTGCTTTTATTTTTTCAGATATGCCAAGTTTTTTTTTATTTTACCAAGCTCATGGTCTTTGCCCATATTTTTTCTCTGCCTGGACTACTCTCCCCTAACCCCGCCCCACCTACATCTGTCATGACTAACTGTTGAATTCTTTTGGACTCAATCTGCACGTTGCCTTTTCAGAGAGCCCATCCCTGACCATATCTGAAATAGGTCCTCAATTCCCATTCTCACTCTGCTTATTTTCTAAGCAACTTGTTTTTTCCTTTCATGACACTTACCCCCAACTAATAATTATATACTTACATGCACTTTATTTCCTGGAAATAATAAACTATATTGGTGACTTGTATCCAATCACAAATAATATTGTCCTTTTAATGCACAGTTTTGCCTCATCAGCTGTCTAAATACCACACAATCAGTCTATTTTTTGATCATCGGTTTTGTTGATACTATCTTGCTCCAATCCCTCTCTATTCCATTAACTAGTATAGACTCTCAGATGCCCATGAGAATATAAACTAAAGTGCTGAAGTTTTATTATATAATATACCATAGATGCTAAAGTTTTGTAATTTAATAGACCATAGGTAAAGTACAGTTTGCAAGGACTATAATTAGAGAGTGGTCTCAATTAGATTGCATCTTCTCATACATGTGAGTGACATTATCCATTGGAGGTACTGAAACAAATGAGTAAAGATCAAATGACTAAGAATACTATTAGAAATTAAACTATATTCTGTGCATGTTGAAGAAAAACGCTTCTTATACAAAATTATGTTCCTGGAGAGACATTGATGATTGTGTTTAGTCATTGCAGACTGGTTGGATTTCCTATAACTAGTTATTACTGCCTTCATTTATAATAATCACATACTGAAAGACTGCATATTTACTGAGTTGCCTTTTGAATGTTTCTACACACACATATACACACACACACACACACACACACACACACAAATCTAAGACTGAGTGATACAATTTGGAGACAGCAGACACAACTAGGTATCTGAAAATATGTTAACTTTAAAATTACATGCCTAGTTTTAGAAGTTCATTCAATTTCCTCTTTTCCTGTCTTCTTAAGTTTTTACCTCCCTTTCTCTCGGACTTCTTTTCCTCTTCCTTTATTTTTTCCTTTCTTCCTCTCTGTTATGGTTTTGGAGGGGAAGGGGCCACTGGATAAAGCAACCATAGTTTAGGAAATGGTTTCCAATGTTCTTTTTCAGTGTTGTTTTTTATCTGTGTTGCTATTTAAATTACAGTAGTTTACTGTGGATGACAATGGTTATGGTGTTTTCCAGATTTTGATATTTATTACTTTATTAGAATTCTAAGAAAATAAAGATGGTAAAAATAATTATAGTTCAGTTGAAGACTTTTAAGACAAAATAAAGCAGAATTTTAATGCTATAATACCAAGCATGAAGAACAGTTTGTGCTTGATGTAAAAGTTGACTTCATTCACTTATTCATTAATCGAATAAATAATTATTTAACAACTACTAAGTGTCAGACATTGCATTAGGCATTGGGTATATAATAATTAATGATAATAATATCTCCCTAATAAAATATATTTTATATGCCTAGAAGACATAAAATAGATATTCAAACATGTCAGAGGATGATTAAGTGCTACAAAAACAAACAAACAAGCAAAGGTAGGATTAAAAAAATAGATCCTTCATGTGTGTGCATGTGTGTATATTGGTAATAATATTTTTTAGAGAACATGATGACTTTGCAACAGGGATTTGAAGGAAGTAAGGGTGTAAGCCATATGACTATCTTGGTCAAAAGCATGTCAAAAAGAGGGGAAAGAATGAGCAATGACTTTGGAACACAGTAAGGAAGCCAGTCTAGGGGATGAGGAGAGGAGCAGAGTAGGGATAATTGGTGTCAGAAGGTGGGAGATGAGACCAAACTGATAGTGGAAGCCTATCCCATGTAAGATTTTGTTGGCATAGCAAAGACTTTAGATATTACTTAGTAGTATATGAGAAGTCATGGAGTGGCTTTGAGTGACAATCAGTTAGAATAAAAAAATGTTAAATGTAAGTTATAAAAACTCAAAGTAGAGTGTATTATTTATTATGAATCTCTTTTCTTAAAATCCTTGGACTTTTATATCATTAAAAAGACTTATCTGTCACAGTGTATCATACACTAGTGCTAGAGGTAGAGAATATGACTATTTTCATAGGAATAATCCTTTTAATGGCTTCAGTAGAAGGAGACATTAGAAAAATGTTTATTACTAAGTGAATTTATTTATTGATAAGAAAAATATAGACATTTTATTTTGCATTTTAGAAGCTACATATTAAGATACTGGTGATGAATGTACATGTGAAATAAGTCAGAATGGATTTTTTATGAAGAGCATATTTATAAACCTGTTTGGTGAATGGCATAATGTCAATTACTTAATATTGCTTATTTCATATATTTAAAACCACAATTGTTAAGACATTAAAACCTACATATACATTTATAAGTTACCTAGTTAAATGATTCCCTTTTATTATTTTTAATTGATGCATTTCTTCTCCAAAAATAATTTCTTATTTATTTATAAGAATGCAGCCCACTTTTAATGTGACCTCATCACTGATTCAATAGTGAGAGGGAAAAAAGGCAAGTTAAATTTTTCTTGATGACTTTGCCTTTAAATCCTATAATAAATTCAAGACTGAGGATTGAGAGTGGCAATCAGAAATTATGTCGAAACCTTTAAGCAGAATTACATTTCACCGACACAATCCAATAGACTGGGTAATGGAGAAAGTTCGTAATAACTAATTACTATGATATCAATTTTAATATCCACCCTCATTTTGAGACCTTGATATATCCCAACTCTCAAGGGTATGCCGATAATTATGCTTTTGAGGTGTTCAAGTGCTTTATCACAGGGAGACACTTGAATTCCAATGTGAGAAGGTTAATTATTTAGAACATCCTTGAAAACATTCTTTGGTATGAGTGGATAACATGAAGACACCTTGAAGTGACTACAGAATTCCCAAGAAAGATAAATGTAAAAATCAATGATTTGTCTATGCCAAGTCTCAAAGGACTGCTTTAGATTATTAATGATTTTAGCTACTAACCCTATTTTCAGAAACTGTTTAAAAATGTTATTTCTCCCTCTAGCAATGCATGTCTGTGGAGGATTGTGCTTAAATTTAGCTAAGGTTTTCAATTTCCTGACTTCTATTATGGGACTAATTCATATAAATCATTTGGTGGTAAATAAACATGGCTTGCCTGCCACGTGTGTCTCTCTGTGGTCTTCAGTGTATGACTTCATGATTATAAAGCCTTTCGATAATTATAACAATGGGTTGCCATTATTCTGCACTACTAATTAGAATACTTTTGGTTTTAGACTATACTCCATGTTTAAAAATCTCATGATAGAAAAATTATATGACTTCATAAGCATAAATTGTTAGAAAATTTGAAGTTTCTGTAGTCTACTTCCTTGCCAACACATTAGATATCCATGAAATATTTATGGATTGGATGTCCCTGGGCTAAAGAATGCATTGTTAACTTCTTATTTATATTTTTCCCCTCTTTATATGTAAGTCTGTATCCTTCAGTAAAGATGAGAAATATCCCCTAAAAAATACAAAACTTACTTTTTTTATTGTATGTAATGACAATGAAGCCTAATACTTTCCTCTATATCCATCCTAGGTTTTAATTCCTCTTTCTCTTCAATATTATAAATGGTTCAAACAAATGTCTTCCTCTCTCACTTCAAGACCCCTTCTCCTTGGAGTTGTGGTTCTCCTCAGGATTGTCAGTTTGGCAGCAATTGTAACTCACAACTGAACTTGGCTCTGTGTAGGTAGCAGGCTGCATGACACAACTCGGGCAGACAATATCCTACATATTGTATTTAAAATATCTGTTTTTGTGAAACTCCCTTAGTTTAGGTATAAGGGAAAATTTATTAGGAGGGCACTGACATACTGCACTGAATCCTAAGAGAAATGAAGGAACTCTGAAATCTCTGAAACAGAATTTGTGAATCTTCCATACTACAATTCATTATGACTGTTGGTAAAAACCACAAATTTCTGGGAGAATTTGATTGGTTAGCTTAAGGTCTGGTCGTTACCCCTGGTCAATAATCTGCGGCTGCACATTGGGTCTCTTAGTAGATGTGCTAGAGATGCACCCTGTGGATTAAGCGCCCCTCTCGGTAAAGAGGGAAATGATAGTTGAGTCAGGAAGTTGGCCTACTACACTCGTTTAGGTTTTTCTGCTGTTGCTAAAAAACCTCGAATGCCTCAGCACTGAAATCCTCACCCACAGCAGTAGCACACATTATGTCTCGCAATGGATGCTTTCCTGTAGTTCATGGTTCGCTACCCTATATTATCACTGAGTAGGGAGAGGTTTCCTGGAATCTAAGCATATTCCACAAGGTGACTTCTCTCCAATGTCCTCCCAGTCTTAGGTTTTTCCTTGCTATTAGAATATAGCTCAACATCACTAATCATCAGAGAAATGCAAATTAAAACCACAGTGAAATAACACCTCACACCTGTCACGATGGCTGTCGTCAGGAAATCAACAAACAAGTGTTGGAGAAAAGGAAACCCTTGTGCACTGTTGGTAGGAATGCAGATTGGTGCAACCACTGTGAACAGAAGTATGGAGTTACCTCAAAGATTAAAAAAATGGAACTGCCTTATGACCCAGCAATTCCACTTCTTGGAATATATACAAAGAAACCCAAAACGCTAATTCAAAAGAATATATGCACCATCCCCATGTTCATTACAGCATTATTTGCAATAGCCAAGATCTGGAAGCAGCTCAAGTGCCCATTAGTAGATGAGTGGATAAGAAAACTATGGTACATTTATGCAATGGAATGCTATTCAGCTGTAAAAAAGAAGGAAATCTTGTCTTTTGTGACAGCATGTATAAACCTGGAGAGTATTATGTTAAGTGAACTAAGCCAGTCAGAGAAAGACAAACACCGTATGATTTCACTTATAGGTGGAATCCAATGAACAAAAATTAACTAACAAACAAAATAGAAACAGATGCATAGGCAGAGCAGACTGACAGCTGTCGGAGGAAAAGGAGTTTGGGGACTAGGTGAAGGGATTAATTAAGTAAAGAGAAAAAGTCTTGGAGAACGACAACAGTATGGTGATTACAAGAGGGAACGGGGGTGGGGGGAGGTAGAAGAGTATAAAAGGGATACATGGTGATGGAAAGAGACTTGAATTTGGGTAGTGAACACACAATACAATATACACACGATGTGTTATAGAATTGTACACATGAAACCTATATAATTTTAACCAATGTCACCCCAATAAAGTTAATTAAAAATAAAGAAATTAATTAACTAATTACTCAAAATGTTCATTGAGCAAATGCTGGGAATGAAGAGAAGTGGATGAAGTTGAGATAGTTACCTTTTCTTGGGCTAGGAGGTGGGGAGATACATTTTGAAACTACTGTACTAATGATACCCAGTACAAAATACCTTGCTTCTTTGTTGGTTTAACCTCTTTTTTTAAAAAAATCTTTACATAGATATCAAATGGTAATTAAATTCAAACAACACTTTGCATTTTACCCAGACCTCACATGTATTATCTTACTTATTCTTCTGGTAGAGCAGATTTTGTTATTGTTATAAAGAAAAGGAAACTGAAGCTCTGGAGGTTAAGTGCTTTATTTAAATTCTCATAGCTACTAAATGGCAGATCAAGGATTTAAGTGAGTGTCTGACAGTGGACCAGTAGTAATTTCACGTTTTAGATTCTGATTTTACTATGTTTACCCTCCACTATTGAAAGGTCGGCTTTCAAGAAATAGTCAAATGAAGAAAATTGATAATAGTAGTCAATTATTTAGTTGTGTACCAAAATGCTCTCTTAATCTAACAAAAATCCATTAGGTTTACTTTAGTTAAATAATTTATTTTTTTAATATGCTTCATTGATTATGCTGTTACAGTTGTCCCAATTTCTTTTCCCTTTGTTCCCCTCCACTCAGTGACCCCCCGCCCTACAGTTGTTCACCCCTCTTGGTCCATGCCCATTGTTCGTGCATATAGTTATTCTCAACATCTTCCTTTCTACTCCACTCCCTCCTACTATGCTTCTGAATTCCTGTACCATCTCCCTCCCTTTCTCCCCTTTCTTCTCCTAGCTGACCTCCCCCCAATATGTTCCCCATACCTATAATTCTTTTTCCACCCTCATTGCCTACTTAGTTTGCCTTTGTTTTGATTCCCTAGCTTCTGTTGTTGGTTGTTGTGATACAGTTTTCATTTTAATGTTCATAGTTTTGATCCTCTTTCTCCTAAACAAGTTTCTTTAACATCTCATATAACAGTGGTTTGGATCTAATGAACTCCTTCAGTTTTACTTTGTCCTGGAAGTACTTTCTCTGCCCTTCTATTCTGAATGAGCTTCGCTGGATAAAGTAATCATGGTTGTAGGTTTTTGATTTTCATTACTTTGAAAATTACATTTCTTGCCAGTCCCTTCTTGCCTGCAGAGTTTCTTCTGAGGAATCAGCTGATAGTCTTATTGGGACCCCTTTGTATGTAATTCTCTTCTTCTCTCTCCTGCTCCTTTTAAGATTCTCTCTTTATCTTTAATTTTTGACATTTTAATTATAACGTGTCTTGTTGTGGTTCTCCCTGGGTCCAGTTTTTTTGGAACTCTCTAGCTTCCTGGACTTGTAAGTCTATTTCATTCCCCAAGTTAGGGAAGTTCTGCTTCATTATGTTTTCACATAATTTTCCAATTTCTAGTTCTTCTTCACCTTCTGGCAACCCTATGATTTGGATGTTGGCCCGCTTATAGCTATCCCATAAGGTTTCTGAGCCTCTCCTCATTTTCCTCACTTTTTGTTTCCTCTTTCTGCACTGGTTGACTGTTTGCTCCTTCCATATGTTCTGATTTGTTGATTTGATCCCTGGTTTTCTTTCCCTCACCACTTGTTTCATATGTGTTTTCATTCATTTCAGTAGGACTAGCCTTCATTCCTTCCCTGTCTTGTTTAATTAAGATCTGCTGTTAGTTCTGTAAGCATTTTTATAACCGAAGCTCTGAACTGCGCCTCAGGAAGATTTCCTATCCACTGATCTGTTAGATCATATATTTGCTGTCTGGTCAGCTGGATGACTGGGATCTCCATCATGATCTGTGCCATCCTGACAGTTTTGTTGTGTTTACCTTTGCTTCCTGGGAGGGGCTGTCACACCTCCTATGCTACAGGGGGTGGAGCCCCGTGCACTCGTCACTACCGGTTGACCCTTCTCACCATGCTGTGGCGTTTTGGGTGGGGGCAGGGGTCCAAGATGGATTCTCTCTACTGAGAGACCAAAAGCTTCTTCCTCTGTCCCCACCCCCTCTGTCCTTCATAGTCCGAGGCAATGGGGGTTTGCGTTCCCTGGCGTTGGAATCACGAGCTGACAGGTCTGGTCTGCAGCCAGGGGTGCTACCCAGGTGTTTCTCACCTCTTTTTGAATATGGGTGTCTGTGCTTACCGCTGTTCTGTTGCTGTCACCACAGCTGCTGCCACCAGCACCGCTTGACCTCTCTGCTCTGGCTTCACCCCTCTTACCTGTCTGGACGAGCATCATTTGTTTATAACTTCATACACTGGACTTCCATGTAGCTTTATCTTCTGGAACTTCTGGTTATTTCTGGTTTTGCAGTAGATGTATTCCTTCTTAGTTGTAGAGGGAGACAGAGCATGTCAGTCTAGGCCTCCATCTTGGCTGGAAGTATAGTTAAATAATTTAAAGAAAAAATACCTTAAGTTTTAGTCTCACTCTAAATTTTGTGATGATCAGTTGGTTTCTAGTTTTGTTTAGAGATGAAGTAAGAGATGTAAAACCACTATCCAATGTCACCAAAAAAGATTTTATCATATAAATTTGCTAGTGATGAACAATCATTACTTGTACCAGTTCCCAAGTTCTTAATTCATTCGATTCTACAATATATTTAGAATCCAGACATGGTTGCTGAATCAAATCCTGTTAACTTGAAGGAAGAGTACAGCCATAAATAAGTTATTTTTCCATCTAAATATTTAAGTGGTTATCATGGTGAAGGGCGACAAAATAATTTTTTGAACAAAAACCTTGGAATCATTATCCGTGTAAATGTTAGCAAATGACATTTGAATCAGCATCATTTATTTAATAACTGCTATGTGACTGACATTATTTTGCCTAAATGAAAAGCTAACAATAAATAAAATAAGTAGGAATGAAATGTTATAAAGTTTCTTTTAGAAACTTTGATAACTTGATTTGGTGAATTGTGAATTAAAAGGCTTATTTATGTCTTTTACAACTTTCCTATAAAGTTCCAGTTAGGATTTGGCACATTTTGGTCACTTCTACAATTTGAAAATAGTTGTGGAAAAGTTATTTTTGGGTATTATTTTAAAAATCTTATTTCTGATTCCACATTATAAAAATACCAAAGAATTTCTGAAAACAATATAACATGAGAATATTTGTAACCACTTCATGTACCTTCTGCTCCTTTGCTGTTTTTCCATATGTCTCTACCCATTTCTCAGTCTTGATCCTTTACCTCAATGTTTTTAGCATTCCTTTGAGACATTCAAAATTCATTCATTGATACAAACTAATATTTTCAATAATACATTATGTACCAGATATGGTCAGTGGTGAGGCTGAGGTGGTAAGGGAAGATAGAGAAGATGGAGAAATTTTATTAATTGGCAGTGAGAATAGAGAGAAGTAGATGAAGTTGAGATATTTAGAAGATATAATTAGCCATTCTTGGTAATTGATGGATGTCTGGAGGTATCACTCTCCCAAGGTTTGGGCAGTGAATTGATTATATTGAAGTATTTTCTCAAGCAATTTTTGTTTCACAAGTCTGACTTGATAAAAACATTAATTTTTTTTTAGTGCTGATGTTTCAAGCAGCCTTGTGGAGGTAAAACATATTTTTGAAGATGCACTCAGTTTTTCTGTGTTTGTTTTTGTATCATTAAGAGATTCATACAAAATATGTTCAACATAAACCTTTAAAATACACTTACAAGAAAGCAAAACAGACTTGTCAACACTAAATAGGCTGTCAAAATAAGTCTGTATAATGTCAGATAAAAAGTTACAAATGTTTAATAAAATATTTCAATGTGGGTTTTAAGGATCCATTTTTAAAAATGTGAAACAAATGTCTTTCCAAAGCTTTCTTTTGCCAGTAGATGTTATTATTAAGGAGGGATCATTTTGCTAGCAGTTGCATTATTGCTACCTAAATTAAGAGAGTGCACATCACTGCAGATGTTTCTTAATCAGATGGGGACTTCTTGGACAAATTGCCCTTCTTCCTAGGAGCAAGTATCAATCTGGAGGGGATCTGAAAAGCTTCTATGTTGTACTAGGTCAAAACTCTGACTTGATAGAAATCTATATTCCAGTGGTTATCATGATATAGGACCTTTTATATTGAACATACCATGTAAAACAAAATACCATGAGATTAGATGGTGGTCTCATAGTACTTTGGATTTAAGTGTGTAAACTTCTCTCATTTTCTTCCTTTCCATAAAATAATTGCACCCCTTGGCTGGTTTTTAATGAAATATTTCAGACATCCAAAATGCCTAGAGAATAAGATAATAAATACTTAAGAATGCACCATCTAGCTCAAAAATAAAACTTGAAAAGTTCAGAAGACCTCTGTGTGCTCCTTTCAGATTACATTTCTTTCTATATCCATCAGAGGTAGTAGCCTCTATTTTTAATTTTGTGTTTTCTGCTTCCCTGCACTTTTTATATGTTTACTATCCTGGCTGGTTTGGCTCAGTGGATTGAGCATCAGCCGGCGAGCTAAGTGTCGCTGGTTCGATCTTCCAGTCAGGGCACATCAGGGAAGGAAAACTCTGATTCCAAAAAACCTCCGCTGCCTTGCAGCATACCTCTTCAGGGGAAAGGCTAAGGGAGTAAACCCCGACAGAAAATCCAGAGCCGGAGTCCCTAAGGCGGTTTGACGTTGTAGTCAACACCGGCAACTCCTGCGGTGCACCTGAAGCCAAGCTGTATTGACTCCGTCTTTCCCTTGGATCCTTCAGCTGCGAAGAGAGGGGGGGGTCTGCTGCATGGGCAACAGCAGACCCTCCATATCACCCTGACCAGGCTCTGTAGCTTCAGCTTCACTGGAGAGGACACTCCAGCATCATCGCAAGATGTCGATTCAACACGGGAGGAGACAGATACCGTGTCACTCCCGAGTCGGACTGCACAGCCATTCTCGGTGGTGCAGATAGACTCTTAAGAAGCTACACCATCGTCTCTCGAGGCTCTGTAGCTTCAGCTTCACTGGAGAGGACACTCCAGCGTCATCGTAAGATGTCGATTCAACACGGGAGGAGACAGATACCGTGTCACTCCCGAGTCGGACTGCACAACCATTCTCGGCGGTGCAGATACACTTAAGAAGCTACACCATCATCTCTCGAGACGGACGGCTGCCGACTATGTATATATTAAATATAAAATATTTTGGAAGATTTTGAACTTTAAATAAATAGTGTACCATTTATTTAACAATTGTCTTTCATTTCATGCTCATCCTTCTACTCTCTGCTGTGTGATGCTGGGGCAGGGACTCTGCAGATCACTACTGCTTTACCCTCTGGTTTCCTGTTGGGTTCTTCCAAGAGAAGCACTCAAGGGACATTGGAAGGTCAAAGGAAGAAGAGATGTGCTTCTTGTTTATCCCTGCTCCTATGACTCTTAGCTTGGAAACACTTCTTCCTGGCTGCAGCAGTTTCTTCCATTAGTGTAGCAGCAGAATGCAGTTTACCCTCCCAGAACCAGCTTTATTGCATGCAGCCTTCTCATAGTCTGGGTACCAGCAATAGATGCCCCTCACCTTTGGGTTTTGGACCCTGACTTCATGGGCTCTTCCTGGTTTGCAAACAACAGTACCAATTACTCAGGCCCCCTTCTCCAAGGTCTGCATAGAAATTTCCATTGTTGCATAACTGTTATTAGGTTTCTGGTTCCTTAATTCTCTTTTAAAAATATTTTATTTAGTTTTTAGAGAGAGAGAAAGAGAGGGAGGGAAACACCAATGTGTGGTTGCCTTTCACGTGCTCCCAACTGGGGACCTGGCCCGCAACCCAGGCACATGCCCTGACTGGGAATTGAACCAGCAACCATTTGGTTTGCAGGTTGGTGCTCAATCCATTGAGTCACACCAGCCAGGGCTGATTCCTTAATTCTTAATGCAAAATGATTTATTATTGTGGTTTAAATTTGCATTTTCCTAATGTGAAGCACTTCTTTTCTATGCTTATTGGCCATTTGGATTTCTTCCTTGAATTTATTTGCCTATATACTTTGTCCATTCTTTTCATAGATTGTTGATCTTTTATTGATTGGATAATATTTTTACATATTATAAACTCTATTCTTATGCCATTATTAAATGTTTTTGAAGTGTTTTTCCCCAGTAGGTGATGTCTTTTCATTTTAATGGTATCTTTTGATGAACAGGCATTTTTATTTTATATGTACTCACATTTATAAATTTTAAAAATATGATATATTTTTGGTGTTATTAAAATTTCTTGAGATCATAAAATTATTTACCTGTATTTTTTCTAAAATTTTAAAATGTTTGCATATTATCTTTTGGTCCTTAATCTACCTGATATTTTTCTTAGACATTCTATTCTATTTTATTTTAGTTTTTACATATAGAGAATCTATCATTTATTGAATGGTCTTTTTTTTATGGCAATCTGAGATGTCACCTCTAATATTTATCAAATTTTCATATGATTAGTAAGACAGTCTTTGGTTTTCATTAATCTGTTTTTCTGCCACCACCAAAACACATGATCCTAATTGTTACACCTTCTAAAAACACTAATTTAAAAAATAAGAATTTACCTGCTCCCTGCTACTATCACCACTTTCTTCTATTCCTTCAAAATCATCTTGGCTCTTTTTGGCCTTTTTTTAAATATAAAAAATTTAAAAACATTTATTAATTTTAATGAAAAACCATTTGGAATTTTGATGGGGTTTTCATGATATGTCTAGATTAATTGGAAGTGTTGGCATCTTTTGATATCAAGTCTTACTCTTCATGGGTATGGTATACAATCTCTATTTGGGCCTTCTTTGTTTTTTTTTAATGCTCTTAATAACCTTTATGAAGACATATACCTTTAAAAACATTATTTGTTAGAAAACCACATTAATTTGCTGCTATTGTAAATGGTATCTTATTACAATTACATTTTTCCTTTGTTGCTGGTAATAGTCTAACAAAAGGGGTCAAGCCAGTTTGCTGGGAGAAGGCAGGGGTGGGGAGAAAACCCCAAGGCAGAACTAAAGATTTTAGGTTTTATAATTCCAGCATCTGAAGTCATTGGGAATATAATATCATTTGATGTTTTTCAGTGGCTTATTTCTTCATATGTTATACTTGTATAATTTTGACTTGGGGACACATATTTGGGGTGTTTATCAATACTGACCTTGTTAGTCCCATTTTGTTGATATATACATGGAATGCTATCAATGAGAGACAACTTTAAGTTAATTCCTTAGTTAGGAGTTTCTTGAACAATTCTGATAACATAAATTTGAATTCCAAGCCCTTATGAAGGCAGTCTTTTGCTTGAGAATTTATAGGGTTGGTGTTTCCTTTTTGCTTACCCAGAGCCTTGTTCATTTTTATTTAGTTATATTAGGCTATACTTTATTATGGTAACAAACCCTTAAATCTCATTGACTTTGTAAAACAAATGTTTATTTATTGCTCATGACAAGTCTAATGTAGTTCTATCTTGCAGTAGTCCCTCTCTATATCGTGGTTCACTTATCGCGGCCTCACTGTAATGCGGGATTTTAAAAAATAATATATTTAATTATTTGTCGCGGATTTTTTGCTATATCATGGGATTTTGCGGTACTGTATACGTATGTTGTTAAAGTTATGTAGGTTTAAGAATGTAGAATAAATGTAAGGTTCCTACTTTGCAGGGGGGTCTAGAACGTAATACCTGCAATAAGTGAGAGAATATTGTACTATCGTCTGAGTACATGGCTTCTAAAAGTATGTGTTAGGGGAGATATTTGGATTATTATATAGCTAATATAAAAATTATGTAGACTTCTTCAACTAGTATAATTATTTGATCAGTTAATGGAATTAGAAACAAAAAATAAGTTTTTATGCTCACATGGCACAACTATCATTAGTGAGATTTATTATAAACTAATGTAAAATATAAATAAATATACATTTATATATGTGTATGCATACATTTGATATATGCATATGTAAATAGATATCTTTTTTAAATATAACATGTATGTATGTACATATACATACATTAATATAAAAAAGACCCAACATTCTCAGACACAAATGTGGGAGCATAAAAGCTCTGTAAAGAGTAGAATTGATATTGAACTAGAATGTTTAATTTCCTTCAGTGATTATTTATTGTTAAGTAACATTTTAGTAAAGCACCAGATTGTAGTACTATGACCATCAAGTTCGTTCTTTGTATACATACCAATTATGTCAAAATAACAATGTATATCCTATAAACCTATTATGTTCTTTTGTCTCTGTATCCAACCTATTGCTGAATATTGCTGCTTTTCCTTCATAATGACTATTAGCTTTGCCTCATTATTTCCTTCTTGTACTCTTGTAATGTTAACTGAGACAATGCTCCTCTAAGGCCTGGGCAATGACAATCTCCTTCAGCAATCCATAGCTTTCCAATTCTCATTTCCAGCAGTCCCATTGCTTTCATTTTCACAGTTTCAATGTTGAAATCAAGGGTACCCTGAACTATGTCACTTCTCTAATCCAGATGTTTTTGTCTTTCAAGATAAAATAAATATCTTACGAATAAAATTCAAATGAAACAAGGTGCAGTTTAGTTTTGTATTATCAGCTAAATTAACTACACTCTACTCCCTTGCAATTAAAAAAAAGTTCTCAAGGGGAAAAGAATCTTGAATCCTTAAATGGAGCTTGACTACAGTGGGGTAAAGTTAAAGGATTTGCGAAATCCCTTTGTGCTCTCAATAAGTAAATTATTTCATTAGTCTAAAAATGGGCCTAGCACAGTTTAATAGAACAGGAGCCAAGGGACCAGTTCTAGCTTATGGAAAATTGCCATGCCCTTAAAAAAATTACTTTTATTCTACTTTAATTTTTATTTAAAAAATTTAAAGTATGTTTTATTGATTATGTTATAGTAGTCCCATTTTCTTTCCCTTTGCTCCCCTCCACCCAGTACTCCCCTCCCCTCTAGCAATCCCACCCCCCCTTAGTTCATGTCCATGGGTCGTGCAAATAAGTTCCTTGGCTTCACCCTTTCCTATATTATTCTTAACTCCCCCCAGTCTATTTTGTACCAACCAATTATGCTTCTTAATCCCTACACCATTTTCCCATTCTCCCTCTTCCCCCTCCCAGCTGATAACACTCCAAGTGATCCCCATACCTAAGATTCTGTTCCTACCCTGGTTTGCTTGTTGGATTTTGTTTTTATTTTTAGATTCAGTTGTTGACAGTTGTGAGTTTGTTGTCATTTTAGTGTTCATAGTTTTGATCTTTTTCTTAAATAAGTCCCTTTAATACTTCATACAATAATGGCTTGGTGATAATGAACCCTTTTAGCTTTACCTTGTCTGGAAAGCACTTCATCTGCCCTTCCATTTTAAATGATAGCTTTGCTGGATAGAGTAATCTTGTTTGTAGGTCCTTGGTCCTTGCTTTTCATCACAATGAATACTTCTTGCCAGTCCCTTCTTGCTTGCAAAGTTACTTTTGAGAAATCAACTGAAAGTCTTATAGGCACCCCTCTGTAGGTAACTCTCTGCTTTTCTCTCACTGTTTTTAAGATTTTCTCTTTACCTTTCACCTTTGACATTTTAATTATGAAGTGTCTTGGTGTGGTCCTCTCTGTGTCCATCTTGTTTGGGACTCTCTTTGCTTCCTGGACTAGTATGTCTATTTCCTTCGACAAATTTGGGAAATTTTCCTTCATTATTTTTTCACACAAACTTTCAATTTCTTGCTTTTCCTCTTCTCCTTCTGGCACCCCTATGATTCAGATGTTGGCACCTTTAAAGTTGTCCCAGAGGTTCATAAGCCTCTCTTCATTTTTTTCAATTCTTGTATCCTCATTCTGTACTAGTTGACTGTTTTTTTCTTCCTTATATTCCAAATCATTGATTTGAACCCCAGTTTCCTTCCCTTCACCATTGGTTTTGTGTGGATTTTCCTTCCTTTTATTTAGCATAGCTTTGACTTCTTCCCTTATGCATTTGCAGTACTTAAACATATCTATCAGGCCTGTGAATATCTTTATCACCAGTGTTTTGAATTCTGCATCTGTTAAGTTGGCTATCTCCTTGTCTGTTAGGTTGTCTATCTCCTCATCGCTTAGTTCTCCCAAGGGAACCTTGATCCATTCCCTCCTTTGGGTCATATTTTCTCTGTCTCCTCATCTTGACAGGCTCCTGTGTTTTTTTGCCTCTGTGTCTTAGGTAGAGTTGTCATTCCTATTACGTTGTAAGGGGTGTAGCCTTAGGTATTCATCGGTACAGGGCAACCTATTTCACCATGTTGTGGCGCTGTGTGGGGCAGGAGGCATCTGAGAGGGAGCAATACCACTTGCTCAGCGCTCACCCCTTTTCCAGGCACTTCTCCCACTTTCGTATTAGACTGGTGCCTCTCTAGCTCTTGCCCTGGCTGTTGTTCCCAGAGTAGGTGGGTCTGCAGATTTTCTAGGACTGTGAGGGCTCTTTAAACAAGCAGAATCTACTGAAAAACAGGCAGTTTCTTCCTCCACCCCAACCCCCCACTCCTTTGCACAGTCAGAAGCAATGAGGCTTGATTTTCCCTGGCGCCGTGAGTGGGAGCTGCATGGTCTGTTCTGGTGCTGGGAGCATTCCCCAGGTGTCCCTCCCTAGTTTTTAAAATGTGTGACTGCCCTTTCCGCCGGTCTGCTGCTGCCCCCGCTGCTGCCACCACCATACCACATTCTCTCTGCCCCAGTTCTACCCCTTTACCTGTCTGGATGACTATTTCTTCTTTATTATTTGTTTGTTGGACTTCCATGCAGCTCGATTTTCTGGAACTTCTGGTTGTCTCTAGTTTTGAGGTAGTTGTATTCCTTCTTAGTTGTGGAGGAAGCTGCAGCTTAGTTGTCTAGGTCTCCATCTTGGCTGGAAGTCCCTACTTTAATTTTTAGAGAAAGCAGATGAGAGGGAGAAAGAGAGGGAGAGAAAAATCGAGTGAGAAACATTAGTCAATTGCTTTTTGCCTGCACCCTGACTGGGGACTGAACCTATAACCCAGGCATGAGCTGACTGGGAATTGAACTGGCAACTCTTTGCTTTGCAGAACGACACCCAACCAACTGAGCCACACTGGTCGGGGTCGAAAATTGCCATCCTTAATTCTATGGATGTTCTAGAAGAATTGGTTTTTCAATAAATAGTTAAAAGGGGGAAAATATGACTTCATGAAATGGATATAGCGTTTGGTAGATATGAAAGGGAATAAAAATATTAGGCTAAATTCAGAATGATTTCTGCCCTTTCACTATAATGTTCTTCAAAAGATCCACTGACACGCTTTGCCATAATTGCTGAGCCTCCACTCATTCCTTATTTCCTGGAAGCTTTTTTTCTCCAGTATGCTAACAAACTCTCTCTGTTGTCACCAAAGAAATAACTGTCACATTTAATTTTTTCTCTTTAGTCTGTGTCTGTTCTAACTTCTCTGAAACATACACTGTTGCACATGCTAACCTTTGTTTGCTCCACTCTCCCTGCTCTATACACTTTTTGAACACACATATTCAAAAAGGTAAATATATATCAGCTTTCTTACTCTTCTTATCCTTTAAACGTGAACATTAATCAAGATTTAGTTCTCAGTCCACAGATCTCCCCTTTACATATTCTTCTTTAAAAGGGCTCCTTCAGCCTCACAGCTTCAGGGAAGCTCCATTCCTCTGCCCTTACTTTCAAGGTATCTTGGGTTGTTTTAGAATAAGTTGACTGAACATGGCTTACAACTTTTAAAATTCTTGGATCTGTGGATTTTTAAATGTTCCATTATGGGAAAACCAAAGAAAATCACTAGGTGGAAAATTAATTTTCTGGAATATAGCAGCATGGCTCTCAAGGCTGGATGAAATGAAGCTATAGACTTCATGCAGTCTCAGTTCAGAGCACTTTAATTCTCTGTTGGTTCTTACCCTCTCCATGATGGCCAATGAAGAAAGTGATTTGTGTGAGAGCCTGGGGACTTCATCTGATTGAATCTAGATGTACTAAAAGAAAGTGGTTTAAATTGTTTTATATCTTTCTCTTTTTCCATTTTCATTCTCTCATGAATCTTTTCTTCACCTCCTTATTCCGGGTCTTCAGCTTTCCTTGGACTTGTTTCTATAGTAGAATGTTGGGAGACTTTGAGTTTTGTTTTCCAGATTTTGTCCCTAATCTGAGAACAATACTATGTAATAGCCTACTCTCCATCCTTTCAATATGTCCTTAAATTAAGATTTAATTTTGAAAAAATTGGTAAAGTTGTAAACAGTTTATAAAACACTTGTGCCAGCTATTTGTGAAAGCTTATACATTTTGTTTAGTAATACAGTTCATGAAAACATTCATATTTATATAGAAGTTCATAGCTCTGCAATCAAGTTTATTTAAGTATGAATGCAACTGGAGAGACAGGAAATTTTGCAAAAAGAAACTAGGACTGTTGATGGAAATTAAATAGTTCACACACAGAAAGTTTGTCATCCATTCTCTTGCTGGTTAGGATTGGAGATATGTGACTGTGTCACTTTTAAAAGAAGGCAGGTGACCTGGACTAATCTCCTTCTAAACATGTTAATGACACATGTGGCAAAAAGACTCATAGTGTTTGCCAGCTGAGAGTCCTTATCTGTGGTATATTTTATCAGGATGTACCTAATTGTTTCAGGTTGTTTATAGTAAACCAACCTGGTTTATGAATGGCTCCCTGCAAACTGTCATGTAAATTATGTGACTATCTGTTGTAATCTGTTGTGTATGAATCCCTTTATTGCTTGGATTTTAAAAATTCTGTAAAATTTGATACTGTATAATAGTTCTAATTTTTGTGTTTGGTCTGTCAATTTGATTGTGTTAGGTCAGCTCCATTATACATTGAAAGTAATACTGGCTTTGGAAAAGGTGGGTCTATAGATTCTGGCATGTAGATTTGTTTTACTTAACTTTTACAACCTCAAGTTTCCCTGTTGTTTATAAAGAGGGCACAAACTTGTTATAAGAGTTTTTGCTACTAGTAAATGACAAACTTGTTTAAATCATCTGCCACAGCAGATGTCAGTCTTAACTGGATGGCAGACTTCTGGAAGTCTAGAACTCTGACATATAATTCTCTATATCCTCGTCGTCGGCAGCCGTCCGTCTCGAGAGACGATGGTGTAGCTTCTTAAGAGTCTTATCTGCACCGCCGAGAATGGCTGTGCAGTCCGACTCGGGAGTGACACGGTATCTGTCTCCTCCCATGTTGAATCGACATCTTGTGATGACGCTGGAGTGTCCTCTCCAGTGAAGCTGAAGCTACAGAGCCTGGGCAGGGTGATATGGAGGGTCTGCTGTTGCCCATGCAGCAGACCCCCCCTCTCTTCGCAGCTGAAGGGTCCAAGGGAAAGACGGAGTCAATACAGCTTGGCTTCAGGTGCGCCGCAGGAGTTGCCGGTGTTGACTACAACGTCAAACCGCCTTAGGGACTCCGGCTCCGGATTTTCTGTTGGGGTTTACTCCCTTAGCCTTTCCCCTGAAGAGGTATGCCGCAAGGCAGCGGAGGTTTTTTGGAGTCAGAGTTTTCCTTCTCTGATGTGCCCTGACTGGAAGATCGAACCAGCTCGCAGGCCGACGCTCAATCCACTGAGCCAAACCAGCCAGGGCTTCTCTATATCCTATACTCTCACTATTGTACCAATACATAGAAGTTGCCTAATAAACATGTTCAGAAATAATAAATGAGTGTTTTAGGTGTTAAACAAACAAAAAAATTAACTTCCATCACTGAAAGTCTTTAAAAAAATTAGGTATTGCTAGGAAAAAAAAATCAGTCTTGCCGCATGGAGTCAAACCACAACAGCACGGTGAGGTAGAAAGACAACATGTCAATTACCCCAGAGTTTTGCAAGTGTTTTTATACATCAAGTGAGGGAAAAAAGATTTAAGCCATTCTGAAGAGATTTTCATTAGCTATAGACAAAGGGGATAAGGAGTGAAGCAAGGTGAGTCCAGAGACAGGTGCAGTAGAGTTTACAAGGAAGAAGGATCCACTCCTGTGGGTTAGCTGAGGGCAGCAGATGGAGAAGTTCCTGTGTAAATAAGAAGCTGAAGCTCCTGGGATTCTATGGTACCTGGCAATTCTCTGTTTTGGATAATCGTGACAATAGCCACCTGAAAATTAGTACTAAACTTCAACAGATATACAGGAGTGTGAAGCGTCTTTTGTCAAGCTGATCTATAGCTATTAGCAGGCTAACTCTTCTGTCTTTCTCACTCTTCAGCCATTGTAATTTTAATTTAGAACATCTCAGATTTTTTCCTTGTCATAGATGACAAAAACAACATGGGGAGTGGACATTTTTTTTAAGTAAAAAATACTGATGGCACAGAAATATTTTAGGCATAATTAAATTCGGTACAAGGCAGCTATATAGGGGAAACTGATAAATGTGCACAAAAATCTGTTTCTTACTTTTGGGGGGGAGTAGGAAATAAAGTTATCGCTAGTTATAACCAGTTGAGGACTATACTTCTCAGCCCTGTCTTTCCACAATGTGCTTATATGATCATGTTCTTGCCAACGCAGTGGGAACAGAAGTAACCACTGTTACTGCTGGGCCTAGACTCAAAGCTTTCCAGATGCACAACTACATTTGCCTTCTTGTGATCTGAACATGGATGTACTTGAAGCCCAGCTTCGATGGTGCAGAAGTGGACTCACTCCAGAGAATGCCAGCGAGAAAACAATGAAAGTAACCGAGTTGTGAATGACAGAAGAAAGTTGAGCAACCCCTTGTGAACCGGAATGGTGTTTGAAAAAGAGGCAAGGAATTTTATTCCTTGATCTCCTTGTTAGATCTCATGGTTACAGCAACTGAGCTTTTTAATTCTAGTATAAGCATGGGAAACCAAAAGAACGTAAATTATGTTTTTGATTGGTAAGGAGATCCAATTCATTTTAACAAGTTTGGGTGTGACTTTGGAGAAGAAAAGGTTTAAAAGGACATGTTTAGGATTATATTACTTTAGTTTACTTTTAAACTTACTTAAATAGTATCATTTATGTTTTAGATGTCTTACATTTGACCCACCAATCAAATCTCAAAGAGATATAAAGTTTAAAAGTTGCCTGTGAAATTTAAGATACTTTTATCATCTTTAAAAGTGACAGTATATTTATAAAATTTTTAGATGTTAAATTCTCCAAAAGAGTTTTTATGGTACAAGTTGGTGGTTTTAGTTTCATTTTTTTGCATGTCCCTGTCCAGTTCTCCCAATACCATTTGTTGAAGAGGCTATTTTCACTCTATTTCACTCTTCTTTCCCCTTTGTCAAATATTTATTGATCATAAAGGCCTGGGTTTACTTCTGGGCTTTCTATTCTGTTCCATTGACCTAAATGTCTGTTTTTATGCCAGTACCAGATTGTTTTGACTACCATGGCCTTATAATAGAGTTTGATGTCAGGTATTGTGATTCCTGATTGTTCTTCTTTCTCAACATTGCTGAGGCTATTCATGGTCATTTTTGGTTCTATATAAATATTTGAAATATTTGTTCTAGGTCTGTGATATATGTCATTGATATTTTAATAGGGGTTGAGTTGAATCTATAAATTGCTTTGTTGCCTTTTGATCCACTGCTGGAATTATGCTGGAAGAATCCTGAAACACCAATTCAGAAGAACCTCTGTATCCCTATGTTCATAGCATCACCACTTTCAATAGCTAAACACTGGAAACAGCCTAAGTGCCCATCAGTGGATGAGTGGATCAAAAAACCGTGGTACATTTACACAATGGAATACTATGTAGCAGAAAGAAAGAAGGAACTTCTACCATTTGCAACAACATGGATGGAACTAGAGAGAATTATGCTTAGCGAAATAAGCCAGGCAAAGAAAGAAAAATACCATATTGTAACAGAACCCCTGGGCTGCTCTGATTGAAACAGAACCCATGGGCTGTTTAGTTAGGGGCCCGATTTCTCGCCGCCAGAATCATAACTCTGAATACCAGAGTTAGGTGAAAAGAAAAAGAATTGTTTATTTACACAAAGTCCTGCCTCCCCCTCCCAGACCTGGCCAGTCTTAGGAAAGTCAGAAACACCGTTTCCCTACTTCCTAGGCACAGTTCAGCTTTACCAGTAGCTGCCAATCACTCAGTTCTGATTGGGAAGGTCCTTTCTGTGCTGTGGTGCCCTCCAGCTCTCAATGCAGGACCGCCTGGATTCTCAGCCTCCTTGCAA
The DNA here is from genome assembly GCF_987537825.1 of Furipterus horrens. Taxonomy (NCBI): domain Eukaryota; kingdom Metazoa; phylum Chordata; class Mammalia; order Chiroptera; family Furipteridae; genus Furipterus; species Furipterus horrens. Next base: position 185,408,056 of record NW_028327171.1, on the reverse strand, counting down.
ACTGCCTTCTTCCTGCAAACCGCATGGATCTCCTCTCCTTCTCAAAGCAGTCTGGCAAGAGCCTCTTCTTAAAGCCGCCTGGAGACCCCTGCTCCAAGCCAGATGGAGGGAGCCCACAAGAGCCAGAGAGTGAGGGCGTGAGGGCCAGAGAGAGCCTGAGAGAGAGCCTCCTAGAGCCAGAGCCAGCCCAAAATGTCCGCAGCTGCTTCTCTCTACCTCCCTGCCTCCCTGCCTCCTCTCTCCCCCTGCGTCCTCTCACGCAGTGGGTGTTGGAAACAGTTCTGACCATTCACAGAACCCTCCATAGGCTCTGTCTGCTTCTTCCATACCAGCCCACAGTCCAAGATCCCTCCCATCTTCCTGAGTCTTGGAAGTAAAGTGGATCTTTGCAACAATGTGTCCAGCCACTAGCTCCAGGCATGCAAGGGCATCCTGAAAGCTGCTTCCTGCTTCCTATCTCCCAGCCGCAAACTCTGGGGTTTGTTTTTGGACTCCCCTGTTTCTGTAACAATATGATATCAGCTAACACAGGAACCTATTGAACAAAACAAACAAACAAACAAGCAAAATAGAACCAGAGGCAAGTAAACAAGGAACAGACTACAGTGACCAGAAGGGAGGAGGGAAGAGTTTGAAAAGGGGGTTAAGAAGGGGAAGGGTCTAGTCTAGGCACAACTATAAATGACCCATGGACAACAGGGTGGGGATTGACTATGGGGTGGGGGGCGGTGGGCAGGGCAGGGGAGAGCAATGGGGGAAAAATGTAACAGAACAACTGTAATAGAACAATAAAAAAATTAAAAAAATAATAAATACAAAAATAGTTTTAAAAAATTTTTATTGTGTGAGATTTTCCCTTTGTCTATTTTTTAAACATTTAAATATCTTCTTTTTCAAATATATAAATTCTATTGCTTTTGCTCTAGAAAATTTATTGAATTATCATTTCAATGCAAATTTTTCCCTTTTAACAGTGATCACCTGTGAATAATTTTGGTGCAACCTTGGGGAGGATAATTCAATTTCTCTTTCCAAATTCTCTTCCATGCTACAATTGCACTTAGATTAAGTCCCTAAAATGTAACAAATGTGCACGCACAACATTTTTTCAAAGATGGTTGGTATGGGAAACAAAATTTTTAAAATGAGGCTAGATTTTAGTTTCAAATAAAATATATATTAAAATAACTAGTTTCTTATCAAATACAGTCATACCTTGGTACTCGTTGGCTTCAGAACTTGTCAAACCCTGTTCTTGTTGCATTTTGATGAGAAAAAAAAAGTTTCAGCACTCAGTGCTTGCTTGGGACTCATTGCACATGCTAGAACTTGTATGAGTTGACGCCGGCCCGCAAGAGAAAATGCTTCATCACTTCTTGCTTCCTTGCCGCTCTGCCTGACTCTCTCACGGTGAAACAGAGGTTGATGCGTTGGTCTCATGGTAGCTCGCGAACAATGCAGGATCCCCACATATTCATCGTCACTCTCGTGTACTTTAGTGCATTTTATGTGCTAATCATGGGTTGCAAAAAAGTTAAGAATGATACCATTAAGCCTAAAAGTCAGTTAATAAGAACCATGATCGAAAAGAAAACAGCGATCGTAGGAAAGTATGATAGTGGTGTAGGTGTGACTGATACCGCTCTTGTGTTCAAGATGCCGAAAACGATAATCTTGACGATAGTGAGAAATAAGGAAGCGAATAAAGCAGCAAGTGTTGCTACAGGTGCAAAGTCTGTGAATAAGCAACCTTCACAGACATTGGAAGAAGTCGAAAAATCACTTTACATCTGGATTAATGAACAATAGCGGGTGACAGCATTTCTGAGGCAATCATTTGCAAGAAAGCTAGGCAACTGCACACTGATCTGTTAAAAGACAAGCCGGAAACAAGTGATGAGGGCATTGAAGTGTTTAAAGGCAGTCACGGATGGTTCAATAAATTTAAGAAGAGAACTGGCATTCCTAGTGTGGTGAGGCGTGGAGAGACAGCCAGTGCCAACAAAGAAGCTGCTGCAAGCTGTGTCACTGAGTTTAGGGAGTGTGTAGAGGCTGACGGTTTTGTCCCCGAAGTGTTTAACTGCGATGAGACTGGGTTGTTCTGGAAGAAAGTGCCTAACAGAACCTCCATCACCCAAGAAGAGAAGGCATTTCCTGGGCACAAGCTGATGAAAGACAGGCTAACTCTGCTGTTGTGTGGGAATGCTCATGGGGATTTAAAACTTAAGTCTCTTCTAGTGTATCACAGTGAAGACCAGTGAGTTTTCAAGAGGGAGAGAACATGATAAAACATCAGTATGATGGGGAGGGCCAATAAAAAGCTTGGGTGACAGGGCAGTTCTTTATAGAGTGTATGAACAAACATTTTTGGCCCGCGTGTGAAAAAAGTTTTGCAGGAAAACAAACTGCCTCTGAAGGCTTTGTTAGCTATGGCCAATGCTGCTGCTCGTCCTTCAGGCTTGCAGGATGACTTACTGAAATAGTTCAGTTTCATCACCATGAAGTTCTGGCCCCCTAACACAACTCCTCTGCTCCAGCCCATGGACCAGTAGGTCATTTCCAACTTCAAAAACTATATGAAGGTCCTTTTCCCAAGGCGTTTTGAAGTAACCTCAGATACACAGTTGACACCCAGAGAGTTCTGGAAAGACCACTTTAATATCCTCCACTGTGTTACTCTCATAAGTGAAGCCTGGCGTGAAGTCCCTTACGAGACCATGAACTCTGCCTGGAAGATATTGTGGCCAGAAACTGCAGCTCCAAGGGACTTTGAAGGCTTTGGGGGTGATCCTGGTAGCCCAATAGTGGAGCATATTGTGTCTCTGGGAAAGTCCATGGGTCTGGAGGTCAATAATGAAGATTTTGAAGAGTTAGTGGAGAAGCACAGAGCAGAGCTCAGCACTGAGGATCTGCAGGAACTTCAAAAGGAGCAGCAGAAGATAGAGGCTGAGGAAATTTCTTCAGGTGAGGAGGAGAGAAAGGAGGAAGCGTTTACTGCACTGATAAAAGAAATGTGCAGTAAATGTGTTGAAGTTCAAAACTTTGTGGAAAAGTATCACTCAGACAAAGCTCTAGCAAACTGAAATGTGGACTTGTTTAATGAACAGAAATGCCACACTTTAGAAACATTTTGAAACATAGCAGAAACACGTTTCTCTTGATAGGTTTTTGTGAAACTCCCTAAATCTGAGTCTCCAACAGTGTTCAGTGAAGCCAAGAGACAGAAAACAGAAGAACACCCTCCCACCCCGGGAAATTGCCTGAATTGTCTTGGAAGAGGACTCCTCCCCCAACAATTAACCCCCTCCTCCTCCTCACCTCTGCACCATTCCGTTATGCCAGGAACCCCTCTCAGTACAGGTAAAGTGAAGTTAAATTTTATTTTAACTTTATGTAATTAATTGCTTTTATATCCATGTCTGTTTAGTTTTAAGGTTCTGTATTATAAAACAACTTCATTACTTAATATTAGCCCAGTAAAATGTGAAAGTTCTGGGGAGGTTTCACAAATTATTTCTAATTACATTATTTCTTATGGGAAAAATTCATTCAGTACTCATTGGTTTTGGAGCTTATGGTGAGTTACAGAACGAATTAGCGAGTACCGAGGTACCATGGTAAAAAGAAAATTGTCTTCATGTTAAGTACCATTATTATAAATTTTCATATGATTATCTATCACAATTTGTAGCACTTATCAAAAATATAATTGTACTTTCATTTGTTTGATAATATAATTAATGTTTTTCTCTCTCTAATGGCTGTGTTCAGAAAGATACTGTGACTGTTTTTAGTATTGCTGTAGCTCCAGTTTCTAGCACAGTGCCTGACATTTTATAAGTATGTATAAATATTTGAAAATTAAAGAAGCATTTGAAGTCGAAGATAGATATATTTTTGATGCATGCCTGATATAACAAACTGATTAATTTTTTCACACCTGGAACCTACTTTTTCTTTTTACTTATCTTGAAATATGTAGATTTTGTTTAAACACTATAGAAATATTTACCCTTATAAACGTGAATGATAATTTTTTTAGCTCTTTGGATGAATATAATATAATGTGTCAATTAAAAATACAAAAAAAATCAATGATACAGGAATTTCACATAGAAAACAACATGTAGTATCAAAAGCACTCTGTATGGTAGATGAGAATGTTCATATTATTACAAAACCTCAACTATATTATTTTAATATTATAAAAGTAGTGTTAATATAAAATAGTAAATATAACAAAATGTCCTATTAAAGGCTATAACAAAAAGAACATTACAAATGGCTCTGAAATGTTTCTAATTGACCTTACAGAATTTTAGTCTTAAATTATGGCTGAATTGCCCACTTGCTTAGTCACAGCTTGGCAGTATATTAAAAAAATAGCTTTCACACATTCTAAACATAATATCACAACAAAAATATATACTGAAATCTGGTAAAAATGAAAATGACAAGGGAGTAGATTATTTAAAACAAACAACAAAACTTTAGAAATGATTACATTTCCTTCTTACTCTTACCTGTGTAAGCTACCAAGAAGACAGACACCTTCTCTCTCTTACCAAGTTTCCTGAAACTCTTCCCTAAATCCAACCCATACTGAGTCTTGAATTGCCTATTCTTCTTATATTCTGGATCTATTTAAATCACTACCCAGCAATTGCTTTGCCCTCCCAATTAGTTCTCTCACTCATAACTCAGATCTGATACAGCAAGGTACAGGAACTCACTTCATTATCGGCAGCTATCTTTTAGTTCTTTGTGCTAGAATATAGAGCCTGAGAACTGAAACCAAAAATGAGGAGGCAAAGTTCAGTATAAATTGCCAAAAATATGAAAAGTGATAAACTACCTAGTGTTATCTAGGATTCAGTTAAATTAGAACTGTATTATTCGTCTTGGAGGACAATTTTGTTATATATACCTTAAGCCTGAAACATGTGAATACTTAATAATGAACATTTAAAATTTTAGAGATTTACTTTAAGGAAACAATCATTACTTACATTAGTAAAAAAGGAGATAACCTAAATATTTAAGAATATAAATAACTGATTCTTTGATGTGAACAAAATAACTTGAAGTACTTTTAAAACTTATTTATCCAAGTAGATAACATACCAATGCATTAAGGTTAGTCGCTTTCAATTGTGGATACTACCTAGTGGATTTCAGTGATGCTGTTTATTGGTACACAGTCCCGTCACCTTTCATTTAGAGCAATATTGACATACTTTATAGCAGCAGCAACAACAACAATGATCTACCCTTCCCATTTCATCTAATCTTTACCAGATGGAAACCGAAAAGAGATGGTCCCATTTGGAAAGAAAGAAAATAGAGGCATATTATGCTACATATTTCATTTTTAAATAAAGAGAAAGATTGAAAACTAAAGGAAACAATTATTAAACCATATTATTTAAAGTCTTTGCTTTCCATGCTTTGAAATAAATTTACATACAGCTCTTTTAGAAAACAGTATTATGCTTATCTTAGATTTGGAAATTTAACTGGATTGAAAGTCACAGTTTTTGAATGTGAGTGAACTAGAGTGTTAACTGAATTTACAAGTGCCTATAAAGGCCTGAAATCTGGACTGTAAATGATTATTATTTTTTGATTGGAGGTCACCCAGCTGCCCTAGGTAACTAATTTCAAGGATTTGCTTACCATAGTTCAATTACGTTCACAAATAAAGCCATTTAAATTTAGCTTAACAGCAAAAATAAATGAATCATTAAAAAGAAAGCCCTTTTTCATTTGGGGAAGGCCAGAAATAATTGTCCATTGTTAAAAGAAGCCTTCATCTTTTCTCAAATTTTGAAACTGTAGCTTTTATTTTTTTGACAATATTGACATTTTGAAGTTTTTTCTTAACTTAAAATGGTTTTATTTTTTACCTATAAAAGGGACCATTTACAGTTTTTGAAAAATTTCATTTTTAACATTACAAATACAGGATCAGTTGTTAATATATTACATTTACATAATGCTTTGGAACTGGTAGAAGGCTCCCAGTGTGCCTTACGACCGACCGTGGATATGCTCGAATAACCTGCACCCACCTGAGAAGTACAATAAGTGTCCTCAGCAGAGTACGCATTATAGTCATTCACTCTGTGATGTACAGAATAATAATCATTTAGGTGATTTTTGAGAGTGATAACCTTGAGTACTTTAAAATCATTTCCTTTTATCCCTTACCAATTTTTCTTCTAGAGTCAATTAGTACTTTTGCTTGAGAAAGTAGTAATGAGGGAAATTTGTTTCTAAAATTTTTTTGCCAGGTCAGCTGCTAGCATGGCATTATATATTTTTAATTAATTAATTTAAAGAAAAGTTAATGGTGTGTTTGCTATGCAGTCAGGTATAAGATTCTGATAGATTGAGCCAAGATCAAAATTTTTAGGCAGATTTTTTCTTTATTGTACCTACAACAATTTCTTGTGTATTCTAACCTTTATTTCCTTTAGAAAATGATGTTATTGTATTTGTAAAATACATTACAAAGGCATCAAAATCCATTCAAAAAGTTCATACCATGCAGAAAAAATATCTCAAAAGTTACCACCCAGAAAAAAAAAGATTAAATTAACAGTAAATAATTACAATTTCACATTTCTTTCTATGTATTTCAATGAAAGAAGGTTAGACAGAAATAATAGTTTTATAAAAGTGAGATGAAATATGTGTTATTAGACAATAAAATGCATTAACTTAAATTTTACTTGAATTTAATAAAAAATGAAATGTAAAAAAAGGAATAGCTTAACTTATTCTTCATTGCAGGGGTAATTAGTGCTTAAAAATGTCTCTCTTAAATTAAACATATAAATTATAAGAAATATTAAGATTGCATTATTATATTGTCATATTTCATATTATTTATATATTTTTGAAATACATATTCTAGGACAATTTAGCTGGGTCTAAAATTCTTGGATTACATTTTATTTTATTACATTTATTTAATTTGTAAACATTGTTGCTATATATTATTTTTGACATTGAACATGTTTGGAGTATCATTAGGCTAGCTTAATTTTTTACTATTTTAAGTGACTAATTTCTCCTCCTACCTTAAGGTCTCAAGATATATTTCTTGTCTTGGAAGAAATATAATTTAGGATTTAAACAATAAAGATCACTGATGATTATTTCTTATTAATTTTTCCTAGAATATGCTGTGCCTTTCTATTTACAGATTCAGATTTTTCTTTATTTAATTAAAACAGTTATTACATATTTAAATACCTTTCCTGCCTCAGGAAAGACTAAATATATTTTATTGAATTTCATTGTTCTTTGCAGTCCCCCATCCCAGTTGATGATTGTATTTTCTATTTACCTTTATTTTCTGTCATTTTCTTCTCCTTTTATTTTCATTAGATAATCTCAGTTTTACTCTGTCATTTACTTAGCTCATTTTCTCTCAAATAGCCTGCTGAATTAACTGATGCTCCACATATCATCTGTAAAATATACTGACTGATACTGTGACCTGTGACTAGTCAGGTTCTCTCTTTACCTATGTATTTCTGCTTTCACTAACTGGGCTGTATGCTTGTCAAGATTAAGTTGTGTTTGTTCCCAAACATGTTTTTACCAGTTGTGGAAATTATGACTCCATTATTTGATTAAACATTAAAAAAATCATTTAGTATGACATGATAAGAAAAAGAGATGTTCCAATAAAATATACTTTGTATGTTTTTGTAAAATTTGATACAGGCAGTTCCTGGGGGGAGGGTAAGCTTTCTTTCTAATGTGGTGTGATTAAGACAGCAAGAAAGAAAGCACATTAATAAATTCCTTGAGGGATTCTGCACTCATTTTGCTTCACAGTTGTTTTAAAGTTTTTGTTATTCATTAGAAATTATCAATGATGAAAAAATTGAAGAGAAAGTAATCTGTAGACCCATACTGGGAAAAAAGAAATCCATGACCTTATCTCAAAATATAGGCAAATAAAAATACATTTTATACTTTAAAATAAAGAAAAATGTGTATATAGGATAATCTATATCTATATCTGCACTCCTGAAAAACATGGAATTAAGAAGTATATATTCTTAAAGAATTTTCTATTATTCTAATTTGCTATTGATGCAGAGAGATCTGATCACATCACTGTTGAGGAGTAGGAAGGGCCTGTAGGAGGAGGCAATGGATGATAAATAGTCTTTGATGGGATTGGTTGAGAAGCTGAATGCTTCCAGAGTGCATGGAATTATGGACCAGAAGATTTAAAATATAAAGAGGGCAGTGACTGGCTTTTGGGCTTTCTTCCTTGAGGATGCCTGGATCATTGTGTTGCAGCTACCTGCGTTTCCCAATGGAGGGGATTATGGATGGGAAGGAACTCAGCACAGTCTAGGATCTGCTTTTTGTTTTCAATGGAGATTGTTAGTAGGGATGCTCAGGATTTTGTTTATCTACCATTTTTCTTTTCCTAGTACCAGTTTTGGGTTGGTGTGATGAGAACAAGGTTAGGAGTCGTCTGAAGTGTATCAGAATCAAGTCTGTGCCATGAAGTTTGCCCTATTTTGTTGTTGTTGCTGTTGTTACTGGTGAGGCTTTATATTTGCCGAGTTTCTCCCTTTTGAAATAAACAATGCACAGCGTTAAGGTCTGAGAGAGAAAGCAATTCTCAATCCAATTTTATTTTTCAAATAGGGTGTTTTCCTTGAGTATTTCTTATGTGACAAATCCCTGGTTATTTTTGTTGATTCTCATATGTCTAAGGTCCATTTCTTTGTTATTTATGTAACAAAAACTTAATATTAAAATATTACAGTGTTACTGTGAGCTTTCTGTTGTTAGCCATAGCTGAAAAGAATCGTGGTCATATAATCTTTTGATTAAAAAAATCTTCAAAAATTTCAAATTACTGACAATGTCCCTTAGCATTCATATTTCACATAAATGTTTTGTAATAAAAATCTATAATAATAGTTATCTGGTACTTAACAAGTGCCTGGGAATATGCTTTAAGGTTTATATGCCTCATGTCATTTAATTTCCATGTAAACTTCAAGAGATAGGCCCTAATATAAATATTAGGAAACTGAAGCTTAGAGAGAGGAGAGAAGTAACTGCTTTGGGGTCATTATGTATGACCAGGTTTGGCTCCTAGACTGAGCTTCTAATGACTACGCTGTGTACCTCTTTCAGTTTTAATTTTAGTGGCTAGCCAACTTTCTTCATACATCAGACTTTTTCAAAACCCTGGTCAAAGATCAAATGAGTATAATTCTTAAAGAATTAATAAAACAAATGTTTTAGAGCTAAGAAATTTTATCATTACTTTTCTTCATGGCATGTTAAGTAGTAAATTGCCCAGATCTTGCCTTAATTGGTGCATATGCAATAGTCATTTTCTGTGACATTAAGTCACTTTTCTTGGATGGAGAGGCCCCACTGAGTCTGATTTAGGCTTTCCACTGTCTCCTTGTCCAGAGGAGAGTGTCTAAGAGTCCTCTAAGTTTTTTTCTTCTGCTAAGTGTCCTTTTCTTTACTTCTGTTCCAGTTATTCAACTCTAAATGATGGGTCTTTCAGTTTGTAGGCCACAGGCAGATAGTTATCTTCTCCCTTAACAAACCTGTATTTCCTTCTTTTTCCACTTCTGAAGTAGTGACTTCCAGACTGTCACAGTGGTGCCACACTGACCTTACATAAAACTGTATGTAATAACAAATGTACCAGGAGCTGGAAGTTTCTTCCTGATAATATGATGCTATGTCAGGTGAAAAGGATTATGGGAAAAAGCTTCCACAGATTTCATTACTGATTTTATTATGATTGTATTTTGTGCTTGCCTGGAGTTTAAGGCTCTCTCCATTGGTTTCTGGATTTCTCACAAATGGAATTGGTCCATGTATTTTTGAATCAGTGCGTCCATTGAGTGAAGAAGGATCTGGGGCTTCCCATTATGCCATCTTGCTAAGGCTATCCCTCTATAAGCACATGTTTTAATTGGTACATTTTGATTTCCATTTAGTTCATTAATTTGTGCATGGTAAACTACATGATAAGTTTATTGTATAGGAGGCATTTTAGCCTACTCTATTATTGCACCTGTAGTAAATGTGTTCCTTCATCAGTGATGTATAAGTGGAGAGCCAAATTGAAATCGTATGCTTTTCCCTCTCGGCCTCTAGTAGTGTTAGAGGCATTTGATTCTGTTACCTGGAATGAGTATCCAAATCTAGAATAAATACCTATCTTGATCAATACTGATCAGTACAATATATATCTGAAGTCATGAGTAATGGGTTAATGTAATCCATTTGCCAGCAACGGGCTGATGTGGATCCTCTCAATATGCAGCCCAAGTTGGTTTTAGTTTCTGATGTTATTGTTTAAAGAACAGAACAATTGTTAATTATTTTTTAAGCTTCTGAGCACACAGTGGGATATATTTATATTTTTGTTGATTGATTGAATGTCTCCATGATAACTCATTTTGTGTACTCAGGAAACTACTTTTCCTGTTTTTTATTGAGGTATAATTGACATACAACATTATATTAGTTTCAGGTGTACAACATAATGATTAACTATTCATATATATTGCAAAATAATTACTACAATAATTCTAGTTAACATCCATCACCATCCAAGAAATTACTTTCAAAAAGCAAACAGGGTATTTGTTAGTTCCAATACCCTTCTGAATTCAGAAGTTTTTTTTTTTTTTTGAGCATCAGCGTATTCCATTTTCATTTGTTTCCTCTAGACGTCCATAGAGCTTTTTATAGCAAAGTCTCCCACTCTGGAATTTCTCTTATCTTCTAGTCATCTATGGTCCGCTTCCTGAACCATATTGCCAATCTGTTGGCTATTTGTTACCCATCCAAACTTAGTGTGCCTACTGCTTCAAAAGGCCAAAACTTGCAACACCAGATTTTGGAGTAAGGAAAGGTTTATTGATTGAGAAGACATCAATTGAGAAGATGGGAGATGTAGTCGTTCTCAGATCCATCTTAAGAAAGTACAGAGCTGAAGCCTACATTATGTCAAGGGAAGGGGTATTGGGAAGGGCAAAGAGTGATTGATAACTGCAGACAGCTGGGTGCTAACAAGGGTCTGAGGAAACAGTCTGTTGACTCTGCTTGATGTGAGTTTGGTTATGAGGTTCCTGAAAATCTTGTTAAACAATCAAGATTTGATTGTTACCTTCTGGTAAGAGGCTGTTTTTGTAAAACTTAAGCTGCAAGCGAATTCCTCTGATGATTAGCATGTCTTGTCTACATGCAAGACTAAGCAGAAGCTATTAGCCTGAAGGCCGTGGGAACAAAGCAACATTGAACAAGATGGAGTCAGAGAGGCTGAGCATTTCACTCTATTACATACTGACTAAAATAGGTATAAATACATACTATGTTACTTTTATTATCTCACTCTCTGGGTAATATCCCTTTTAATTCTGCCCATTGAGTGGAGTTGTATTTTTCTTCTCCAGTCAAAATGAAATGATCAGCTAGTTGTAATGCAACTGCCTTCCAGACTTTTTGGCTCTCTAAGGTTGAGCTGCAATCTGTGAATCATGCTGCTTATGAGGCAGCCGTAGGTAATATTCTAGTCCAAATTCCATGACTGCATGGTGGCAGTATGGGGGTTTGCCAAAGGCTTTAGCCAGCTTGAGTTTTCTAGCTGCTTATATTTCTAATATCATTTTAACATCTGGTTAGAGTGAGATTGTGTGGGTCAATGGCCATTTGGAGCTTCAAGAGAGCCTAATGCTATAAAAAACATTATTCAAATTCAGCTTTTCCCATTGTTTTATATGAATAAGGGCCAATAAAATTTATATATGTGGTGTATGAGTTTTTCTGGAATCCAAGCAATCTTTGTGCCTCTTTTAGTTTGGAGCTAGAGAGACAATAAATCATTGTGATTTGTTGAGGAATGCTGCTAGCAGTTCTGGCCCATGTAATCACTTAGAATTTTATCATATATGCTGGACCCTATATTTTAGCTGGGTTAATTGGCTACTCCCTGGTAGTTATATAATTAACCAACATTTGGAATTCATGCTTAGCTTGATTCTTAAATTTAGATATCAACATTATATTATTGATGTAATGAATAAAATTACTTTTTAAAAGTTTTAAAATTTATTTGTTGTGTTTCTATTACAGTAGTCCCATTTTAAAAGTACTTTTTGATTGAATTAATCAACATCTCACCAGGTTGTGGCAATAAGCAGGATAATTTAAATATTTTCCATGGAAGCACAGTAAATGTTGTTGGAGTCTGTTTCACATAAATGCAAATTTGATTTTGACTTCTGTTCAAAATAGGAATCTAAAAGGAAGCACTAGTCAAATTGATCTCAGAATACTAATCTCCTTTAGCTTGTTGCACAACCTGAATTATTAACACCATATCAGGGCAGACGATGCTATTGAAGAATTCTCTTTATTGAGTCCTTTGGAGTCTAGAGTTAAGTCTCCAGCACCTACCAGCATTTCTCACATGCTACTCGACTAACCAAGGAACTGTGGATACTAATTCACCTGCATTGACCATATCTTTAGTCAAAACTGAAGTTTTCTGATGCTCCTTCCTCTCTGCCCACCCCTTCCTAGGTATCCTATTTTGTTTTATATTAAGTGCTCAGATAGGTTTAGGTAGTTCTAAAAGCCACATCTAACATGACCAATTAAAAAAGAAGGAAGAGCAGATTTCTATGACATTTTTGTTGGATAAGGCAACAGTTCCTCATTCATACATCATAGCTATTCTAGTAATACATTCTGGTAAGGGTGATGAAACAAACTTACATAACTTTCATTCATAAATCCCTACTCTGAACTGTACTTTTATTTTTGAATATTTTTCTTTATCCTGCTAACTTAGTTCCACTGTCATTTACCCCTTTATTAGCAAGTTAGTTTACTTGTATATTGTGAATCAGGGGTTAGAAATTCCAATAAAATATTTTTAGTGCCCTGACTGGTTTTCCTGCATACCAATGCAAATGGCCTTAATGTGTTTGCTGGGATGGATATTCAACCAACAGTCTCTGGCCATCTTGTCATTCAGAATAATCGTTTAAAATTATCACTGTTTTAAATAGTGCTGCTTTGGAAGAGAGGGCAGATTCTGCTTTTATGTTATCATTAGCTTTTTAAAATGCATCAAGCCTAGGGTAAATGGAGGAGGAGTTGGTAAAGCAGCTAAATCCCATAATCTCTCATAATGATCCATTAAAACTTTAGTAGCTATTCCAACTGTTTTTTCCTTTTCTATATCCTTTTAAATTAACCACGTGAACACTTCCACCCAACTTAAATATCTTAAGGATTAAAAAAATTTTTTTAATTATTTTTTTCTTCCAAATCTAATTTTTTCAGCATTCAACCCTACTTATTTGGAAACCAATCACCACATCAATCATTACTTGAGTCAAAGGCATAAAATTAGGGGATATTTTAGTATCATCCTAACTTGCTAATATTGCCACCATTTCAGAAGCTTCAGAAGGATTATTTCATTTGCTAAGAGTATTTCATTTAGTATGTAATTTCCCCTCTATAGATATGCTTTATCCAGCTTTACAGATGGGCAGTTTTAGCCCCTACACACATTTCTGTAAAAGTTGCGACTAATTGAGGATCCTGAGTAACTCCAAGCACTTTTCCGTTCAGCAGTACCTTATACAAGGGAAATAGCTCCTTGAATCTGAAGAGATAAAATTCATTTTAGCAGAGGCTTCCCGGGAAGCTGTTTATATCACTCACAAGTGACTTACTGTGTTTTGTTTGTCTTTCATTTCCTCCCTTTGCAACATGTGTAGTCTTTTTCAGTGCTTCTCATTTAGATTGAGTTACATTCTCACAAAAGAAATATCTGCCTGATTACTTTTCGACATATTGTTCTTTGTCTTTAAGATGACCAGCCATAACTGGTGGAATTAGCAGCTTCAGTTTTTTCTGCTACTTTTAAAAAATTTATTTCCAAAGTAGCCAAAACAACAAAAGTCTTGGCTGACTTTTCCTCTACACTAATTTCTTCTTAAATCTTTGTAATGATACCCATTGGTTCAGTACCTTTCACCTCTTAAGTTCTGATTTGCTTTTCCTCCAGTCAGTGGTTATAACATTTGCATGACTTCAAACCAGAAGTGTCTTGGGAGTCAGCCTGTTAAAGGTTCACACCTCCTTTTACTCATCTTTCTTCTCCCCAAAGTCTTAGCCATCATTTAAATGATAGAGTCAAGGGTCACTTCTATGCTCTACTCAATGTGACAATGACATCAATTACACAAAGTTGGAGAACTAAGTGGACTGCACACGATATATTTATATGTGGCTTTCACAAAGGTAAAGGCTCTCTGTAGTACTGCAGGGGAAAGAAAGCACAGGTAAACATAAGAGAGGTCTGAGATTTCTAGGTTCCCATGGTCCTTTCTCAGTTTTACAGGATACGCATTTTCTTTGGATTATGACTCACCAAGATATGTGTTTCAGGGCAGTCAAGCAAAAGTTTCCCAAGGAATCTTTTATAAACTATCAGTCAATAACTAAAATAAGGCTATAAAACTGGTTAAACGAGATGCAGACCATCACTCTACATTCTCAATAAACAGTTTAGAAAACTCGTTATTGGGTGCCACTAGGGAAGTTTTGGAATTCAAATTGCACATTATAACTCCCTAGGTAGTACATTTTATTCCAGTCCTTCCCAGCGTTTAGTATTATGGTTCCAGACATCCCTGGAGACAAGCACATAGTTATTGTTGTTTAAACCAACTCCAAGTTTATCCTATTTGTATACAATATTCTTTTCCTGTGCAGATTTTAGTTTTCTATGGAGTTGATTCTTTTTTCATTTTGTTGGTTTCTTATTACATCATTACTTTAGTTTGTTTCCTACTCCATCATTATCTATCTTCCTCTCCTTTCTTCCTATTTGGAGGTGAAGGTATTCATTTTTTCATTATTCTCTATTACTCTCTTTCTCTCTCATTTATTCAACAGTTAAGTATTGAGTTTCCATAATGTGTTAGCCATTGTGTTTTCCTCCACAGAGCTGAAAATATGTTAAGAAAGATAATCATGGAAACACGTAAACGGGATTGAATGCTGTCAGTGATACAAGAGAAGTGCGTCCTGGGTATAGTGGAGCACAGAGAAGGGGGTTTTCAGTTCTACCTGCTAGTTCAGGAGAAGCAGTGCTTCAAGGGTGAATGAGGAGTGAAGGATGAATAGGTATGCTATGGACAGCTATACTATGCTGTGTAGTAAATAAGAAGCCACTGAGAAAGGCTTTTAGTTTGAGAATGATCAAGTCAGACTTAGAAAGATCATTCTAGTGATGGTTGCGTAACAGATTGGAGTTGGGCAAGACTGGAAACAGGAAGTTTGTTACAGTTCAGGCTTCTACTGCTGCATCTTCCATATAGTTTATGCTCACATTGAAACATTAAATTGTGCCAGTAAAGTTACGTGTTACAAACTCAGTGGTCTGTTTTTAGTACTCATCATTTCTAATACTTTTGATACTGTTTGCTCTCCTCTCCATTTTGAAACTGACCATCTCTGACTGACAAGACACCAATTTCTGCAGAAAAGTGTTTTTTGCTTTCCTGGAGAGTTGGAGGCAGAAATAATGATCAGGCACTCCTGGCCACTGACTTTACTTTCTTCACTCCATAATGACATAGCCTTCTTGATGCTGAATTTGGTTTATGCTCCAGGAGGGCCTGATGTTGAAAATATGCCTTTAGACAGAGTGCAATGATTATAAATATAGTTTCTTTCTAAAAGAGTGTGTAAAAAAGAGTAACATAGCCAATTTTGGTAGCAGTGTACTTGAAGAGGGTAAGACAAATAGCATTGAGGTGTGCTTATCACATGTTCAACAGATTTCAGTATTCTTTGACAAATCCATCTGGAAAGTGCATGTGGAGGTTTGGGGGATGCGCGTCTTGGTGGGAGCAGGGAAATGAATGATAGCAGGAGTGCAGGGTTGCTTCAAGCCAATCTGAAACTTTCATGAAGTGCTGTACTGTCTCTCCTAGGTCTCCTCTTATTGGTCCACCTGACATTGTTTCCTTGGTGGCCGTTCCTACCATTGTAGACTCTACATCCAAGTGACGCCCCAAGATGCGTTCTTCAACATAGAAGGCATGAACTCTCAACACAACTCCTGTGTCACTATCTCTTTCTCTGGAACACCACAATGATCTACTTCATTTATTTTTGATAGCAATAGCCTTTCTACGTTCATGTTGGGATAATGAAGCCACACTGTGAGGACCTAATGGAGGCAGAGCCAGAATACCAGCTTCCCATTCTTAATAGTCTGCCCAATTAATCCCCAAAACCTTTCAATAATGCCAATTGACAGCTTGCCTCTCATGTGGGTGCCAAGCAGTTTACTCTTTTGGGGTCCTTTTTTAAAATGTCAGGGGTAATGATTAAGTAGGTATCAAAGGGCTTCTCTGCTGGGATCCAAGTGTTATGTTTAGCAAGGATAATCAGAGACCCAGTGAAAGAAACAAAAGAGATAATTGAGAAAAGCATTTATGTTATGTTGGTAAGCTGAAAGTAACATTACCCATTTTTTCATAAAGGGAAGTGAGAACAACCTGCTGAGTAAAACCAAGAACTGACTTTATCATGAGATCCTCGGTGTGATTAAGCTGCATTCACTCTGTAGGGAAGTATTCAACATCTGTCATCTGTTTAAGCTTTGAAAACTGTTCACATCTAAAAGAGCAGAGTCCTTAGTTTTTCTTTTTGGAGTAAATGATGAAGAGGATGATAGTTTTCAGACAACACATGCCTTTGTGTACATTGACAAGCGGAGATAGGATGCTAGAAATAATGGTAATGTGCTTTCAGAAATTAACCACATATTCAAAAATATTTTAAAGATATCTACAAAAAACAAATAAAACTATGTGCCTGGAGACAGAAATCTAGTCAGACTGAAAGGGTTCCACTGCTTAAAAAGATATTAGGATTTGGAACTAATATTTGGGAGGTTCCTAAGGGAATAATATAGCAATTTGATTGTAATAAAATGGATATTTACAGGTCATGGAAGGAGACTGTGAACAGAATTTATGGAAGCAATCAGAATAGTTACAATAGAAAATACTAGGTCCTGTGTTGCTGAAAGTTTTTTGCCAAAACAGGCTCACAATAATTCATGAAAGACAGTTAATAATAATATTAGAGAAACAATGATAACAACAAATAATTTAATAAAATGTAAAGTGAAAATGTGCTTAATGGTCTAAGGGCCTATATTGTTTTAGAAATGGCACACTTTATAAAGTCAGAAATTCAAGTTTATGCTCTGTCACTTTAGTAGTAATGAGGCCTGGGAACAGTCTCAGACCTCAATGATTACAATTATAAAATGGGTTAGAAGAATTATTTGACTAAGTTTCTGCAAGGAATGTTTGAAATTAAATGTATATCAAAGCATTTTATAAACTATAAAGCACTATGTCAATGCTACTGTTTAATGCTACTTTTAAATTTACTATTAGGAGTGGCATCATATTTACATATTGTATCAAGATGTATTCAGTTGCAAGAGAGAGAAACCTGTCTTACACTGTTTTAGGTTAAAAAAGAAAGATATACTGTATTTTTTGCACTATAGGATACACCTGACCATAAGACATACCTTGGTTTAGAGGAAGAAATCAAGAAAAAAATATTCTGAACCAAATGGTGTACTAAAATACTTAGTAAAATTTTTACAGAATAATATGTCAACCATGTAAAGTGAAGAGCAGTCAACAGCGGTATTAGGAACCATCATCACTGTCATTAACAAATGAGGAGAGACTATAGGTTCAAGTACTCTTTTAGTTTTATGGGAACCCCAAGAACTCATCATTGCTAGTGTCAGAATTTATGTAGCTCAGTTGCTCATAATCACTGATATCACTTTCTTTGCTATTTTCATACTGACAAGATGCCCTGAGATTCAGCAATAAAGTGGGACATTTAAGCATCCCTAGGGGTTTCGCGTGGGCTCACTGCTTCCTCTTCTAATAGCTGTCGCCACCGCTGACAGGTCAGGTAATACACATCATAGGCGGTGATGCAATATTCGCTCCATAAGACGCAGAGACATTTCCCCCCCAACTTTTGGGGAAAAAAAGTGTGTCTTATGGAGCAAAAAATACGGTAGTTGTTATTGGAGAAACCCTGGTCTTCTCGTTGATGCAGTAATGCAGTAAAGAATTACAGGTCAACAAGCCTATAAGTATGCACTCAAAGTTTATTAGTGAATGGGAGAGCAAAAGCAAGGGTGGCCAAAGGCCGGGGTGGCAAGCTCACCCTAGGGTGACCAGAGGCCCTGCAGCCAGAAAGCCAAGAGTGCCAAGAAAGCGAGTCCTTTGTTCTGAGGACATATATAGTTGGCGGGCTGGGGGTGAAGAAGTTATATTTTGATTGGCTGATAAAAACGGTGTCAGCTTTTCTCGAGGGGATGTAACTACCCAAACTTAGGTATGTGTGGGGGTCTGTTAGCCTGAATCCTTATCTTGCCTCAGACTACATTTGTTCATCTTGTTTTAAAACACACAAGTGAAGAGAGGCAGTAAATTAAAGTTGGGGTAGTTACCCAAAGTTATTCATGGGCTCCTTTTATAAGCATTAGGAACTCCCTATAAAACAGTTAGTGACCAGAGGTATGCAATTAACCAAAGTTGTTTTATGGGCTTCTTCTTTGGGCCTTGTGGACCCCTTCTTACCTTTCTGGCTTTGGGATGAAAGTCCAGTTTCCAAGACTCTCCTTCCTAGATAGTGGAAAGATTACATAAAATTTCAAGGACTGCCCTCCTCCTGTGTTAGCATGGTGTTTTCTTGTGATGTTGTAACACCTGACACTATTATCAGACCAGCCTCAGGACTGCTGAGCCAGTGGGTGAGACATGTCTCCCTCTGCTTCTAGCCTCCTCTGTTAAGTTGTTAGATTACAATGGTGAAGGTCCTGCCTTCATTTCCCTTTTGCTACTCATTCGACTGTAACATAGTGATAATTTTAGATATAGCTGACCCAACTTCTCAAACAGTGGGAAAATAAATATAAGCCAGAGTTGACCCTAGAGCCTGAATTTGGTTTGAAATTTTGAGAAAGATTAAGAATTTCTGGTTGTGAGAAGTAATATTTATAACAAATGGATTAAATTCATGTGTATCAAGGCAGTTCGACTTGTCTCTCCAAGATAGTAACAGAAAGAAGCTACACTCCAAGTAAATTACTTGTAATTAACAAACATAAGAGGCCATTAGATTATTAATTAAACATTTCCATTCATAAAACAGCAAGTTTCAGAACAGTCTAACAGCTTGAAGCAGTTGCGGACCAACTTATTGGGAAATAATGCCCATAGGTTTCTAGTGTTTCTGCACATCTTTCCGGTGAGACTCTGACTGCTCTTTGTTCTGGACTATAGTTTCAGGGATGTTTATATAGTACCTTGGAATATGGAGATAGTGTTTCTCCAGAGCACAGTGCAGTCTTGTTTGCTATCCAGTACAATAAAAATATCTCTTTCTGGAGCAAAAGGCAGGCATGATTACTGTCCATCATGAAAGATCCTGGTTCTCTAAGTTTGGGGTTCATTTTCTGTAACATAACCCATAGACTGTGGTCTGTCATCTGGCACTCTTCAGTATTGGGAACTGCAGAACCAGAACAAAAATGTTGATACTGTGGCTACTGCTCTTGGTATGAGTAAAAGCTGTCCTTTATCTCTCACCTTGGAGTCTCATTTGTTCTACCAGCATACATGAATCTGTGACAGACTAATTTGTTAGCTAACAAGAAGAGCAAAATCTCAGTTTTGGGCAGAACCAAGGCTGATTTTAAAAGTCTGTAAATATAAAACTTTGTTCCAAACAAGCCAAAAGGATATCAGAGTCTATTAATAGGGTACGTATGTACACCCATGTCAATATATTTCTTTAAATCATTATTGGAGTAGTAACTTCTAGCTTACCCATCTCTTATAACATGATGACTTTATAATCACACCATACAAACATTTGCTTTTGAAGGAAAGTATAATTGAACAAATTGTTTAATTTTTTTCTTATTTCAGTCATCTGTGCTTGAGTATTGCTGAACTGAAAACCTACTTACCAGATTTATAAGAAACATTATGAGAAGTTAAAAGATGTCTGTGTTTGGGAAGAGAATAAAGGAGGAACACCTTTAGAATCAATCTGATTGATTCAAATCACCACATATGTTCTAGTTATTTTCCCACTGGAAAATGTTACTATTTTTAGAGATACATTATAGGAATTACAGGTCTCTAACAGTTTTGGGGGATGGTGCATTGTGATGTTATAAAAAAAAGTGTTGGCTTTTCTGCAAGAAGAGTATGCTTAAGGTTCCAGTTTTTGGAAATCTTATTTTAAGACCTTGAACAATTCACTTATCTCCTTGAAACACCTATTTCCTTATAATAATTAAACATTCACACACACACACACACACACACACACACACACACACACTTAATGTTCTAATTTAACAGTGCTTTAAAAACTCTTAGATATTAACACTTTTATGTAGAAATTTTCCAGCAATGTAAAGAGGATGCCATATTGAGGACAGGAGGATTCCTATACAAGCCAGCCAGGACCTACAATGACCTTTTTGTTATTCAGTATTATTCCTTATGGCTATGTCTTAAACATATGGGCCATGGTAGGGTAAAATTAAAAGGAAAGAACACAACCTATAAGACAGTAACATTACAGAGCAAAAGGGGGTTCTTTCACGGGGTGCCTTGCTGTAAAACCCAACAATTAATGTTGAGGAAAACAGGTTTTATTTACAATATTCCAACCTGGGGGGAGGAGGGGTTGTGAGCACTTCAGCTCAGAGCCCTGTTTTCCGATGTGACCCAGCACTTCCCTTGCTTCCAAAAAGGCTAAAAGTCAAAACCATGCCCAGAAGTTCCCCATCCCTTTTCTGTCAGCCCTCTCCTTCAGGATCTGGGGAATGGTGTCATCAGCCTCCATGTAACAGTCCAGGAAGACGTGTGCCATGTTGTACTGGATCCCGCATGCTTCTCTCTCTGCCCTTTCAAAGCCACATGGATCTCTCTTCTATCTTCTTGCAAACCATGTGGAGTTCCCTTTATTCTCTCCAAAAATGGCTGCTGCCTATTTTTAAATCCCTGACCGTGGCCTGTGACACACTGGGCGTGGTGACTGGTTCTGACCATTTGCAGAAACTTGCTCAGGCCCATATGCTCTTTCCTCACCATTCCATGGTCAAAACCCCTCCCATCTCCTTGGGGCCTTGGAAGAAAAATCCATTTGCATAACTAAGACACTAGCTACCAGCCATAGATATGCAAAGGAATCTTGAAAGCTGCCTCCTTACGCACTCCCCCAACCACAGGCTCTGGAGATTTTCAGGGGGA
This sequence comes from Furipterus horrens, assembly GCF_987537825.1. Lineage (NCBI taxonomy): Eukaryota > Metazoa > Chordata > Mammalia > Chiroptera > Furipteridae > Furipterus > Furipterus horrens. Next base: position 185,386,628 of record NW_028327171.1, on the reverse strand, counting down.
CTTGCTCTGTAACAGTAAAGCAGATAATAAATGGAAAGTTCCTGCTGGCATTCAAAGAACATGCTGTTCAAACAATAATATTTAAAGTTTGTAATGAAATGTGTTCATTTTTGAAATAAATTTCCAGGGATGTTCTCATGAAAGTCATCCATTTTGCCCATTGATCAGTTATGTTTCGCCAAATAATACACGTGAGGAATTTATCGAAGTTAACAATTTATCAAAACCTCTTTACTTCTAAATATTCATAATACTTACAGCAATTTATATGACAGATTATTAGGACCTTGGTTGCTTTGGGCTATTGGAACACAATTTTTTATTACTGTCCCCTTAGTCTGCGGTCTCTCTCTTTTAGTCTACCCCCTCCCACCACTCATGTTCTCTCCTCAACCTTGTAGTTTCTCCTCTCTGTTGATCAACTTCTCTCTCTCTCAGACTCCCCTCTCTTTGCTCCTATACTTCTTTATTCCTCTTTCTCCTCTCTGTTGCTATTCTCTTTTGGTGCCTCTGAATCCTCATTTCTCCTGTTGATCTCTTTTCTTTCCGCACATCCTCCCAATTTTTGCCTCGTTCCCTCTGCCTTCTCCTTCCACTGCCCATCCTCTTATTTCTGGGTTCCGAATTCTCCATATCGCTACCTTTTTTTCTGAGATCAGTAGCCCCAGCTGTTCTTTGTTCTCAGCCTTTTCTTGCCTCTCCCAACAAAGTGCTTCCTCTTTCTGTTGAGCTTTTCAAGCTGCAGAAGCAGCAGGATAACCAAGACCAGTGCAGAAGTCAATAACACAAACCTTAATATGTTATGATCTCCTCATAAATTAAAATCTATATAAAGATTATATACCCAATATAAATGTCATAAACATTTTGACTGATGAAAAAAAGCAAGTTTCTAGGTAGTATATTGATATTTTTCATAAAGAAGGAAAGTTAATCATTTGTTAGTTCCTTTGGGAAACTGAATTTCAGATTGGTTTTTGATAAACTGACCTAGAATCCTTCTCAGTGGAAGACAATAAGGCATTAAGTGCCACTCCAAGTTCCAAAAAATTAGTCAACTGAAATTCTTTCTGCTTTTTGTCACAAGTGGTCCTTAAGTGTGGGGTCACTAGCTATGGCTGGGGACAGAAAGTGAAAATACAGAAGACGGGAGACAGTGTCTCTATTCTCTTTTCATTCACATTTTCATTCATATTTCTTTGTGGATTCAGAAGAAATAAAACTCAGAACATGTTTATACAGTAATCTGTGATAGAAGTATAAGTGGAAGATTTCCATATTTAGAGAAGCTTTTCATAGGGTCCATTTTGAAATATTGTGATGACTTAAATAGAACTCTCTTGTCTCCAGATATGTGGGACTTATTTTTCTAGCCAAAGAGCTGCTATAAATTTACTGGATTGTATTTTTTTCTAGGGAAGCTAAAATAAATGATACCAATTAGAATTTTAAGAAGATGTTAAATATTTTTGGATAAATAAATTGATATGGTAATGGATAACACAAGGGAACAATTTTTTTTTTTTTGGAACAATTTTTAACATAACTCCTGTGAGTTCGATTTTTCAGCTGTTTTGGACTTAAATAGGCATGCGGATTTAAAAACTGAAGTTGGTTTTCTTCTATCATGTCAAGTTTTTTCTGTACAGCTTATTTTAATGCGACCACTCTAGGCTGGATTGAGTGAAGGACTAGTACTCTCCTATTGGCTGAGAGCAAACCTCCCTTGAGTGGGGAGAGGTAGGGGATGACCTTGGAGACCAGTGACAGGTTCATACTTGTCTAGGCTATTCAGTTACACGTGAGACAGTGTGGTGAGAGGTTGTATGCCACTCTATATAGTGAATCGTATTCCTAAGTGTAGTCCGAGTTCTTGTCTGTACACAGGGAGTTAGCAGAATTTATTTTTTAATTTACATATGTACTTATTTCCTTTCCTTCAGATCACATCTGCCTCTGCTATTTCTCATTGTAAGCACCTAAACAACCCTGATTCATTTTGTTCTATTTGTGGCAGCTTCACCATTCCTAGTCAAAGGACAAACATCAGCGCATGTCAGGCAAGCCTATTTTGCATATTTTAAAGTAAAACTTGGTGATTAAGATAAGTCTTGGGTCCCTCACAAGGTATGCAAACAGTGTGTCAAGAGTTTATGGATGTGGACAAAGGGAACACGTGATAAATTGCCATTTGGTATACCTATGGTTTGGCGAGAGCCCAGAGATCATTCAAGTGACTGTTACTTTTGTATAGTGAAAATGTCAGGATATAACAAGAAAAATAAATGTAAAATAGAGTATCCTAGTCTACCATCAGCTGTACACCCAGTGCCTCATTCAGCTGAAATCCTAGTGCCCGTTTTCATTGAACTACCTTCTTTCAAAAAACAAGAGTATGGTGTAGACCAAAGTGACAGCAATGATGAAGATTTTGAAATTGAAGATGACTCAGTTCGTAAGGGATTTGATCAGCATGAGTTGAATGATTTGGCACGAGAGTTGGGACTATCCAAACAGGCTTCAGAATTCCTAGCATCAAGACTGCATGAGAAAAACTTGTTTGAAAAAGGAGCAAAAGTATCCTACTTTCGATCAAGAGAAAGTACATTTTTGCAGTACTTTCAAAGTGACAGTGGCTTTGTGTATTGCCATAACATACATGGTTTAATGGAGGAATTGGGAATTCCAATCTTTATTTTTTTAAATTGTTATTATTATTTTTATTTTATTGATTATGCTGTTACAGTTGTCCCAATTTCTTTTCCCTCTGCTTCCTTCTACCCTGTGAGCCCCCTCCCCCTATTTGTCCCCCCTTAGTCCATGCCCATTGGTTGTGCATATAGTTCTTCTCAACCTCTTCCTGTTTACTCTATTCCCTCCTACTATGCTTCTTAATTCCTGCATCACCTCCCTCCCTTTCCCCTCTTCCCCCCAATATGCTCCTCATACCGATAATTCTTTTTCCCCTCTCATTGCCTACTTAGTTTCCCTTTGTTTCGATTTCCTAGCTTCTGTTGTTGGTTGTTGTGATACAATTTCCATTTTAATGTTCATAGTTTTGATCCTCTTTCTCCTAAACAAGTCCCTTTAACATCTCATATAACAGTGGTTTGGATCTAATGAACTCCTTCAGTTTTACTTTGTCCTGGAAGCACTTGCTCTGCCCTTCTATTCTGAATGACAGCTTCGCTGGATAGAGTAATCGTGGTTGTAGGTTTTTTATTTTCATTACTTTTAATATTTTTTGCCAGTCCCCTCTTGCCTGCAGGGTCTCCTTTGAGAAATCAGCTGATAGTCTAATTGGGACCCCTTTGTACATAATTCTCTTCTTCTCTCTTGCTGCTTTTAAGATTCTCTCTTTATCTTTAATTTTAGACATTTTGATTATAATGTGTCTTGGTGTGGTTCTCCCTGGGTCCAGATTTTTTGGACCTCTCTGTGCTTCCTGGACCTGTAAGTCTATTTCCTTCCCCAAGTTATGGAAGTTCTGCTTCATTATGTTTTCACATAATTTTTCAATTTCTAGTTCTTCTTCTTCACTTTTGGCAACCCTATAATTTGGATGTTCGCTCCTTTATAGTTGTCCCAGAGGTTCCTGAGCTTCTCCTCATTTTCCTCACTTTTTGTTTCCTCTTTCTGCACTGGTTGATTGTTCCTTCCCCATGTTCCGATTTGTTGATTTGATCTATGGTTTTCCTTCTCTGACCACTTGTTTCGTATGTGTTTTTGTTCATTTCAGCAGGACTAGCCTTCATTCCTTCCCTGTCTTAATTAAGTCCTGCTGTTAGATCTGTAAGCTGCCTTATGACTATAGCTCTGAACTGAGCCTCAGAAAGATTTTCTGTTTGTTCATCGGTTAAGTTCCATATTTGCTTTTTGGTTAGCTGTGTGATTGGTATTTCAATCATTAATTCTGCCATTCTGACCATTTTGGTTGTCTTTCCTTCTTGGGTGGGGCGCTGTCATACCTCCTATGCTGTATTGGGCGGAACCCCATGTACTCGGCACAACCTGGTGACCCTTCTCACCACACTGTGGTGGTTTGCTTGTGGGCAGAAGTCCAAGATGGATTCCTGCTGTTACTCTCCACTGAGAGACTGGGAGCCTGCCTCCTCCTCCATCCCCACACCCTCTGGGCCTCACAGTTTAAGACAATGGGTGTCTGCCTTCCCTGGCATTGGAATCGCGAGCTGACGGGTCTGGTCTGCAGTCAACCAAGGGTTGGTTCCCAGGCGCTTCTCCCCTCCCCCCAAATACGGGTGTCTGTGCTTACCGGGTCCCACTGCTCATTTCTGCAGCTGCCACCTCCAGCACAGCTTGATCTTTCAGCTGCAGCTTCACCCCTCCTACTCGTCCAGAGGAGCACCACTTGTTTATAACTTCATATGTTGGACTTCCATGTAACTTTATTTTTTGGAACTTCTGGTTATTTCTGGTTTTGCGGTAGTTGTAGTCCTTCTTAGTTGTGTAGGGAGACAGAGCGTGTTGGTCTAGGCCTCCATCTTGGCCGGAAGTCAGGAATTCCAATCTTTAACACAAACTGAATGGCGACTGTTCATCGATAGCTCAAAGCAGAGATTGAAGTGTGTCCTCCTACACAATGGCAATTTATTTGGTGCAGTCCCAGTTGGACATTCAGTTTGTTTTCGTGAAGGATATGAAAACATAAAGAGAATCATTGATCTGTTGCAATATCACGAGCATAATTGGATCATCTGTGTTGACCTTAAAATGGTCTGCTTCCTTTTTGGTCAGCAATGCAGATAGACCAAGTATCCCTGTTTTCAGAGCTCATGAGAAGCATTGGGTGGAGTCAAATTGGCCTCCAAGATCTGACCTCAAACCTGGTGAGCCAAACATTCTACATGAGCTACTTGTTGACAGAAAGAACATTCTATTCCCACCTCTGCACATGAAACTGGGTCTCATGAAGCAATTTGTTAAAGCTTTTCCAACTGCAGGAGACTGTTTTAAGTATCTCATTTTGGCATTTCCTAGCCTGTCATTTGAAAAGATAAAATACCTTAATATGTATGTTTGGTAGCAGAACTTTACTATCATACTTGTACACAATTTGACTTTCAGTAACATTATGTAGCCTTTATATGAATAAAATAACTAAATAAGCAGTCTATTCAGGTAATTTTTTCTTTATTTTTATTTGTATGTACATTTTGTATGATTTTGGGGACAAAGGGAGGGTATACTGAACCTTAAAAAGTTGACATGATAGAGAAAAACAGGTCATTTTTGGATTCAGGTGCCAAAAGTTAGTCAAAAACAAGTGTCAGATATAACTCAATGAAAATTGTGTTCCCCAGTGTAATTTCATGGCAATATTGAGTAATATAATTTCTAAGTAACTAAAATGTGACAAGAAACAATGGTGAATTTAAAAGTTGTAGTGATATGTAATTAGAAAACAGTTTTGAATGACTATTTCTGTTCTCGCATGTCTGACATCTGCATCCAGGATAAAGGTAATCTCTCTCCTTTTTCCCTCCTTTATTTATTTATTTAAATTATCTTTTATTGATTATACTACTACAGTTGTTTTGACTTTTTCTCCTTTGCCCCCTCCACCCAGCACCACCTACTCTCGCAGACAATACCCCTACCATTGTTCATGTCCATGGGTCATGTTTGTAAGTTCTTTGGCTACTCCATTTCCTATACTGTACTTTCTGGCTATTCTGTAACTACCTATTTGTATTTCTTAATCCCCTCACATCTTTACCCATTCTTCCCCACTCCCCTCCCATCTGGTAACCATCAAAACACTCTGTATCCATGATTCTTTCTCTATTCTTGTTTGTTTAGTTTGTTTTTAAGATTCAATTGTTGATAGAAATGTATTTGTTGCCATTTTATTATTCATAGTTTTGATATTATTTTTCTTAAATAAGTCCCTTTAAAATTCCACATAATAATGGTTCAGTGATGATGAATTCCTTTAGTTTATTTCTTGTCTGGGAATCTCTAGAAGCTCTTTATCTGTCCTTTGATTCTAAATGATAACTTTGCAGGGTAGAACAATCTTGACTGTAGATCACTGCTTTTCATGACTTTGAATATTTCTTACCAATCCCATCTAGCCTGCAAAGTTTCTTTTGAGAAATCAGCTGACAGTCTAATGGAAACTCCCCTAGAGGTAACTAACTTCTTTTCCCTTGCTCCTTTTAAGATTCTCTCTTTATCTTTAACCTTTGACATTTTAATTATAGTGTGTCTTGGAGTGGGCCTCTTTGCATTCATCTGTTTGGGACTCTGTGTGCTTCCTGGACTTGCAGGTCTGTCTCCTTCACCAAAATAAGGAAGTTACCTTTCATTATTTTTCAAACAGATTTCCAATTTCTTGCTCTTTCTCTTTTCTTTCTGGCACCCCTATGATGTGAATGTTGGGCTCTTGAAGTTGTCCCAGAGGCTGCTTATACTATCCTCATTTTTTTGCATTCTTTTTTATTCTAGTTGTCCTGATTGGTTATTTTTTGGTTCCTTAGTTCCAAATCATTGATTTGATTCTGGCTTCATCTGTTTTACTGTTGTTTCCCTGTAAATTGTTCTTTATTTAAATTAGTGTGTCCTTTGTTTCTGACTGGATCTTTTTTATGCTGCTGAGGTTCTCACTAAGTTCCTTGAGCATCCTTATAACCTGTGTTTTGAACTCTGCATCTGATAGATTGCTTATCTCCATTTTATTTAGGTTTTTTTTTTTTTTTTTTTTTTTTTTAGTTTTGATCTGTTCTTTTATTTGAGCCACATTTGTTTGTCTGCTTGTTTTGGCAGCTTCCCTGTGTTTGTTTCTATATATTAGATAGAGCTTTTTTGACTCCATGTCTTGGTAGTGTGACATAATGTAATCAGTGTCCTTAGGGTCCAGTGACACAACCTCCCTTATCACCCAAGCTGGGTACTCAAGGTGTGCCCTTTGTGTGGGCTGAGCACACCCTCCTCTTGTAGTTGAGCCTTGGTTGCTATTGGCAAGTCAACGGGAGGGACTCACTGAGGCCAGTCAGCTGTGAGAACTAGCTGTGACCACTGACCACCAATATCCCTCCTCTTTGGAGGAACAGCTGTGCAGGTTCAGGGTAGTGGTGCTCCAATGTGGTCTGTAGCTCTCCATTGGGTGTATGGGCCCTGGGGTTTCCTGGACGGTGCAGGCCAAGTTCAGCCCCCTACTTAAACACTGGTGATCCTTCAAAGGAAGCACAAATCTCGCTGCACATGCAGATCTTTTCTGGACTGAGTCTGTAAACATCTATCCCTCCTTTGAATTCAACCATTAATTACCTTTTATACTACACACCTCTGACAATATGTACTGCCTTGTGATACCTCTTTTATTTTTCTATCTTAGCATGTCATTTAAACTTATTTAAAAAACACATAATTGTTTATATCTTGTCTCTAAAGTTAGAATATAAACTCTTTGAGGGAAAAAAGTTTTTTAATATTTGCTTTCTTCATAGCCCACACACAGTGCTTTGAAAATATATGTTCCTTAAATACAAGCGGATTTGAGTAAAGAACTTAGAATAATAAAAAAAAAAAAATTATCCTGTGTGAGTTTACTGACCATCTTGTGTTTAATCTGACTTCTTATTCTCATGCTGAGCTCTCAGAGACATAGATTTAATGTGGTAATTCCAATCGATGTAAAGTAGAACGAAAGTACTGGGAATGGAAAACTGTTGGCACTTTATAATAGCATGTCGTAAGTTTATAGACTTTGAACAGTATTTTTAACCTTGGCATTTATTTCAGAATGTGTTTTATTTCACACTACTTTTGCTAACTACTGGTGGGATATTGGATTATTGAACTAAAGAGTTCATAATACTCTCATCATTTGTCAGCATAGTGTTTGGAAACCATGGTATTAGATAGTGGAAGTTGTGACTTATACTGCCACATTTTAATCTGCTCTGTGACAGTCTTCTAGAGCATGTGAGATATAAGCAAACAGCTGAAAATTAACATGCGACACTTCATCTAGACAAATGCAATAGATAATGGGACTTTAAATACTGTGTCTTGCTATTTTTGTAATTTTTTTTTGCATACTGTTTCTTATTCTCAATAGAAATTAGGGTTATTATATTTTACAACCTGAGTATTTAGGAGAATCATACAAAATTGCCAATATTTGACCATTTTTGACTTACTAAAATAGTAATTTCTTATGACTTAACCTACCTACAGTTTAGTTACATAAATCTCTGCTTTTTATGTACAATATTTATCCTGGTTAGTGTGCCTCAACTGAGGCACAGAGAGTGGAGGGTCGAAGGTTTGATTCCTGGTCCGGGCACATGCCTAAATTGTGGGTTCAGTTTCTAGTCAGGGGTGTGTGAGAAGCAACTGATTAATGTTTCTCTCTCACATAGATGTTTCTCTTTCTTTTCTTTTTCCCTCCATTCCCCTCTAAACAAACAAACAAACAGGAACAATACTTGAAAAACATGTCTTAAGAACAGTTTCTTTCTCCCTATCTATGAAACCACACTGAATTTTATTTAAAATGTGAACATTTACACTGTGGTTGACTCTAAGATGATTATTGAGTTTATTAGTTTTCCTTTTTTTGGATAGAGTGACACATGGGAAGATAATCATACTGAGTCTGATATACAGCATTGTTTCCTTATGGCGTCTAATGTCTAGTTTCTGAATATCAGCCTTTTAGCACCTGGTACCACCACCACTGCCAAGAACAGCCCAGAAACCCCCTCACTGTGGCACCAGTGACATTAGAAGTGCTTTTTGGATTGTTTAGTTGGTGCAATATGAACAGCAGCATTTATGATGGAGAAATATGAGGGTGAAAGGTTGTCCTATATCTGTAAATAAAGTGTTATATGATTATAGGACATTAAACATACTTTCAGCTGAAGAAGAAATTAAATGGTAAAATTTAGGGCTGCTATTGGAGTAGATGAAGAGGATCAGGTGGGTGGCAGGGATTCAAATGACAAAAAAAGTGGTAGAAATGACTAGTTATGAATGCAAGAAATATCAGAAATGAAAATATGACAAATCTTAGAGATAAGCTGGGCAATTTTCTAGAACAATGAAAACCTCTGTTCCAGGGAGGGCATAAATGAAGATTGATAAGACTGTGCTTTGTCATGTTCTCTGTGAGCGTGGAGCTAGCTATGTGAACACAGTCCTATAACATCTGCCATGGCCTGTGTAACCCATGTGTTTGTTATTATTTTATTTTACCTAAAAGACTAAATTTACATGATTTTTTATTTTTTATTTTTTGGTTATATGAAGGCATTCAAGTTAGACCAAGCAAATGTATTGGTAACTTGGCTGAGCTAAAGCAGCTAAACTGAGTTTGTGTCTCCAGTTTGTATGATGAGATTAAATTCTCCATAAAGATTAAGAAACAATTATAGGTTAGGCAGATTACTTTCTTAAATGTTACCAAAGTCTGGCAGTTGTAAATAGATTTTCCAAGTCTGTAATATTTAATCAATTGCATAATATGACCAAACCCTTTCTAATTATTTTTGATGAGTCATAATTAATAGTGACATGCTATTAAAAATATTAATCCACACACTATAAGGACACATACTTCCATTAGATATACACCCACTTATTGCCTATTAGTTGATGTTTAAGGGGATATATTTCTTCATATTTACTCTGAGGCATATGTAACATACATTAATTCAAGGGAGTAAAAATTGAAATATTTCAGTAAATGTAACACAAAGTTATGAAGCATTCTAATAAAAAAATTAAATTGTCTTTTTCAAAAGTAAAAGCATTGTCATATGTAAGAATACTGTCTTTACCTTTTCCAATTGTTGTTTAGATATATAATCTTAAAACAAGGTATTTATTTTCTAAAGTTGTAATAGCATCGGTATATTATAGGTACAGAAACCAGGCTGCCTGACTTCAAGCCTGGCTCCTTCAAATGCCTGCTTCTGTGGCTTGACCAAGCTATTTAGTTTCCCAAAATCAGTTTTCTCTTCAGTAAAGTCAAAACAATATTGCCTACAGCAGAGTGTTGTCATAACGATTAAACGAATTTAAGACATGAAAGCTCTTAGAATGCTGTCTACACCATAGCATTAGCAGCATCAATAAATGGTAGCTTTTATTATGGCTATTAACTTTTATCAGTAAAATGAATTTTAAAGCTAAAGAAGGACACCCAGATACAAAAGGATGACTCTAGACACAAATATTACACACTACATAAAAACTAACTCGAAATGGATCACAGACCTAAATGTAAAACACAAATTATAAAACTCCTAGAAGATAACAAAAGAAAATATCTAGATAAACTTTGGATTGGTGATCACTTTTTACATACAATAGCAAAGGCATGATCCAGGAAAGAAAGACCCGATAAGCTGGACTTCATTAAAAATAAAAATTTCTTCTCTGTATTAAAATACTGGGAAAGGATAAGAAGACAAGCCACAAACTGAAAGAAAATATTTGCAAAAGATATATCTGATAAAAGACTGTTATCCTAAATATAAAAACAATCTTTTAATATTCAACATTGAAATAGCAACCTGATTTAAAAATGGGACAAAGACTGTAATAGACACCAAAGTAGATATGCAGATGGCAAATAATCATATGAAAAGATGCTCCACATCATGCCACTGGGGAAACAAAAATTGAAACAGTGAGACAACTCACCTAGGTGGATGGTCAAAATTCTGAACACTGCAAGCACAAAATGCTGAAGATTTGGAGCAACAGGAACTCTCATTAATTCCTGGTGGGAATGCAAAGTGGTACAACTAGTTTTAAGAGTGGCTTGTCTCCCTTAGCATAATGCCCTCCAGTTCACCCGTGCTGTCCCAAAAGGTAAGATGTCCTTCTTTTTTATGGCAGAGTAGTATTCCCTTGTATGAAGGTACCAGAGTTTATTTGACCCTTTATCAGATGTATTGGCAAAGATATTCTCCCATAAAAAAGAAGAAAATTTTATCCTTTGCAGCAGCATGGATAGATCTGGAGAACATTATGCTAAGTAAAACAAGTCAGCCAGAGAAAGACAAATACCATATGATTTCACTCATATGCGGAATCTAACGAACAAACTGAACTAACAAGGAAAACAGAGACAGACTCATAGAAAGCAAGATGACCATTAAGGGGGAGTAAGGTTAGGGGGTGAAGGGATTGAGCAAAAAGGAAAAATGTCTCATGCACATGGACAACAGTGTGGTGATTCTGGGGGGAGAGAGGGGTATAAAGGGACTAAATGGTAATGGAAAAATACAATAAAAATGTTTTAAAAAAGGAATAAAAAAATATTTGGGGTTGAATTTAAATATTTATCAGTTTACTAAAGCTAGGTGGTCTTCTAAATGCAAGAGATAACACAATTAACAAGATAGAGAAGGTTACTACTCTAATCTTAAAAATCATTATCAGCAAGAAATAGACTGTACTAGTGCCTACCTTATATGGCTATTGAGAGGTTTTAATAAACAATACAATTAAAATATTTATTAAAATTCCTATCATATGGTAAATACTCATAAAATTTAGCAATGATTTATTAAAATATAATGCTCCTATTATTGGTAGTTCTTGCATTATACACAGTTTATAGTTTAAAAAATTTTACAATTAAAATTTTTACTTTAAAATATTTTATTGTTTATGCCATTTCCATTGTCCCAGTTTTTCCTTTTTGCCCCCTCCATCCAGTCCACTCTCCACTTCCATAGTCAATCCACACACCATTGTCCATGTCCGTGGGTTCTTCATACATGTTCTTTGACTAATCCCTTCACCTTCTTTCTTTCAGTCCTGGTCTCTCCCCGTCCTGTCTTACAGCTGTCAGTCTGTTCTATGATTCTTTTTCTCTGGTTCTGCTTTGCTCATTAGTTTATTTTGTTCATTAGATTTCTTTTATACGTGAGATCATATGGTATTTTTGTTTCACTGACTGGCTTATTTCACTTAGCATAACAGTCTCCAGTTCCATCGATGCTGTCACAAAAGGTAGGAGTTCCCTCTTTCTTTTTGCTGTGTAGTATTCCATTGTGTAAATGTACCATAGTTTTTTAATCTACTCATTTACTGATGGGTACTTAGGCTGTTTCCAGCACTTGGCTATTGTAAATAGTGCTGCTATGAACATAGGGGTGCATAGGTTCTTCTGAATTGGTGTTTCAGGATTCTTTGGGTATAATCTCAGCAATGGAATCGCTGGATCAAAAGGCAGTTCCATTTTTAGTTTCTTGAGGAAATCCCATACTGTTTTCTATAGTGGCTGTCCCAGTTTGCATTCCCACCAACAGTGCAGTAGGGTTCCCTTTTCTCACCAGTACATGTTGTTTGTTGATTTATTAATGATAACCATTTTGGCAGGTGTGAGGTGATATTTAATTGTGGTTTTAATTTGCATTTCTCTGGTGGTTAGTGACATTGAGCATCTTTTATATCTCTATTGGTTATCTCTGTGTCCTTTATGGAGACGTATTTATTCAAGTCTTTAACCAATTTCTTAATTGGATTGTTTTTTTCCTGATGTTAAGTTTATAAGTTCCTTATAAGTTCTGAATATTAATCCCCTATGAGACATATCATTGGCAAATATATTCTCCCATTCAGTAGGGTATCTTTTTATTTTATTGATGGTTTCCTTTGCTGTGCAAAAACTTTTTTAGTTTGATGTACTCCCATATATTTATTTATTTTTTTGTTTCCCTTGCCTGAGGAGGTATACTGGAAATATATTACTACAAGAAATGTTTGAGATTTTACTGCTTATGTTTTTTTTCTAGTAATTTTATGGTTTTATAACTTACATTGAACTCTTTATCATTTTGAGTTTACTCCTATGCGTAGATAGTATAAGAAGGTGATCTAGTTTCTTTTTTCTTTTTTTGCATGTATCTGTTCAATTTCCCCAACACCATTTATTGAATAGACTGTTTTTATCCCATTGTATGTTTTTGTTTCTTTTGTCAAGTATTAATTAACCATAAAGGTGTGGACTTACTTTTGGGCTCTCTATTTTATTCTATTGGTCTTTATGTGTGTTTTTATGCCAGTTCTGTGCTGTTTTGATTACTATGGCCTTGTAATTACAGTTTGATATAATGTAGCTTGATTTCCCAGCTTTCTTTTTTCAAGATTGCTGTGACTTATTGAAGGTCTTTTGTGGTTCCATATGCGTTTTTGGAATATTTGTTGTAGTTCTCTGAAATATGCCCTTAGTATGTGGATAGGAATTGCATTGAATCTATAATTGTTTTGGATAGTATGGACGTTTTAATGATGTTAATTCTTCCTACCCATGAACAAGGTATATGCTTTCACTTATTTGTATCTTTTAAAATTTCTGTCTTCAGTGTCTTATAACTTTTTGCATACAGGTATTTTACAGCCTTGGTTATATTTATTCTTAGTCTTATTTGATGCTATTGTGAATGGAGTTGTCTTCTTAGTTTCCCCATTTTCATATTTTAATAGAGTCATGATTTAGAATTTATAATAGATGTTGTTAAAATGAAAGACCGTGTATAATAGAGAATTAGGCTGACTTTTGTTTTTCTTCATGATATATAATGTCTAAACTCTTGTAATTTCCCCAGTGATTAGTAACTTTGTTTTTTATAACAGGCCTCTCAGACTATCCCTGGTAGTTTATGTGAATAAGGTGAATTATAGCTGTACCCTTGATAGCTTAAGCAACAAAGCTGATTCAGGACCAGGAATGACCAAGCCAAAAAGACCACTCATATGATTAAAGGTTTGGGGTTTTGAGCCACAGGATTTCAGCCCAACCTTAGGGAGGGAAGGAGAATTGGAAATTGAATCATGTCAGCGATGATTCAATCAATTATGCCCACAAAATGAAGCCTCAATAAAATCTCTGGAGTCCAAGCTTCAGTGAGCTTCCCTGGTTTGCAATACTCTTTTAATATTGTAACATTTTGGTGTCAGGATAGTAATAATTTTTTGAGGACATCAGAAGCTTTGCATTTAGCATCAGTCCTCGCCCACTGTGTCTCTTCCTTCTGTTTTTTTTTATTTGCTTCCTTTTACTATAATAAAACTGTAAGCATAAACATAGTGCTTTACTGATTTCTAAGAGTCATCCTAGTGAATTACTGAAGTTGGTCATGAGAACCACTAAATGTGTGGCCAGCTAATCAAAAGTGAGTGTAGCCCAGGGCAGAGTTGAACTTGTGGTTGATATGTGAATTGAGGATAATCTTGTGAAAGACTTTGTCCTTAACCTTAAGTTTGGCAAGCTCATGGTAAACCCTGAAGTATATCCAGTTCCAGTAAGTGTCCCACTTCTAGGTTCCGAAGAGCACTTAACCAAACCTTGAGAAATGATAACACCAACATTATCTTTTTCTGAGTGGCAGAGTACAGCTGTATTTTTCTGCAAGAATATTTATATGAGAACTATTTTCATGTTTAAAATATATTTATTTGGTGATGTGTTGAGTGTTTCTCTGGTCCTATAATAAACAAAGTGCACAAACCTTCCATAGAATGGTGTTGATCAACTTTTTGTCTCAAAAGTATATCAAAAATGTTTTGTTTTGTAGAATTTGTGTCAACTTTATATAAGAAGATTTAAGCATAAAATGAGAACTATAGTTCAAGTAAGTGTGTTGGTAAAATGAAGATTTTCTTACAATAATTGATTGAAAAGTGATTTAAAAATATAGTAAGGCAGCATTCAAATGTAATAATTTCAACTTATGCAAATAGCACCTTAATGTTACTTTTAGAAAAGTGAATGTTAAGTGCAATAAATACCAGTAATAGCAATATAGTTTGCAAGTGAAATTAGCACAAACATTTTAATAAGTCCCTGAAGTCTGAATGAGTGATAAGAAGAAAAATGTTCCAAATAAAAACTTCTTAAAAGGTCAAGGTCTTAAAGTCAGTTCTCACGACCATTTCTGAATACAAGATGAGCATACTGGTGAAACTCCTTATATGTAAAAGTAAAGGACATTAAAAGCACATAACACAGAATTTGGTGAAATAATTTCAGTATAACTTATTCAGGTAACATTTCCAACTCTTTCACACTTCACAAATATGTCATTGGAATAATTTGGGAAGGACCCAGAAGATCTGACAGATGTCTTAAAGGAAATGCTTTTAAAATTAAGTTTTTGTGAGTTGCAAAATACTACATGAAGTATGCCATTTATATTTTAAAAAATCCCAGGTTGTTCAAGAAGATGAATAAAAGTGATGTCCTTAACTCTGGTTAAGGAGAGAAGAGAAAGAAATAGGATAGGTATTAGTTGTATTTCTAACTTTTTAAAACAATATTTAAAAAAAATAGTGGTGAGATATTTATATCAGTTAATTCTACATTATTATTTTTACACAAGTCGACGTGTTTGAACATTTTATTTTAAAAATAAAAAATAAATTGCTGATGCTATTTGGGGTCCTTTTTGGTTTCATATAAATTTTTGAAATAATAAGATCAATGGAACAGCATAGAAAGCCCAGAAATAAACCCACATCTTTATGGTCAATTAATATTCAACAAAGGCGGCGAGAGCATATAATGAGATAAAGACAGTCTCTTCAATAATGGTGTTGGAAGAACTAAGCTGGTACATTCAAAAAATAAAACTAGTCCATCATCTTACAGCATACACCAGGATAAACTAATTTGGATAAAAGACTTAAATATAAGTCATGATAGCATAAAAATCCTAGGGGAAAACATTAGGCAGTAAAATTTCAGATATCTCATGTACCAATATTTTTGCTGATATAGCTCCTAGGACAAAGGAAATAAAGGAAAAAATAAACAAATGGGACTACATCAAATTAAAAAGCTTCTGTACAGCTAAAGAAACCATCATCAAAATGAAAAGGAAACTATATGGGAGAATGTATTTGCCAACACTACATCGGATAAGGGTAGCCATTAGAAAGATGCAAATTAAAACCACAATGAGATATCACCTCACACCTGTCAGAATGACTGTCATCAATAAACCAACAAACAACAAGTACTGGTGAAGATGTGGAGAAAAGGGAACCCTCATGCACTGTTGGTGGGAATGCAGACTGGTGCAGCCACTGTGGAAAGCAGTATAGAGTTTCCTCAAAAAATTAAAAATAAAACTAATTTATGACCTTGCTATTCCACTTCTGGGGATATATCTGAAGGAACCTGAAACACTAATTTAAAGTTTCTATGCACCCCAATGTTCATTTTAGCCTTATTTACAATCGCCAATAGTGTTTGCAGAGAAAGTACTCTTGGACTACTGCCCTCTTACAAATCTTGCTGGGTGTTCCAGACTTCAAGTCCCTGACTACTATGCTATTTCTCAGATTTCTCGAGATTGAGAAGCTAGGTAATGTTTCCCTTCTCCCTTGGACAAAGAGTAGACTTGTTACCAACTTCTATAAAAGCTGTGGATTCTCTAAACTCAGTGTTTCTCAGCTCTAATGCAAACCTGTGACTTATGTAACATGAATTTGGGTTTATCGTGTTGCCTGGGTGGGACTTAAGGGCAAGAATAACTGATATAAATATGCTGACACTTATGTTCCACCCTGTGCTGACCCAAGAATCTGATGTCTCTTGTTGGTATCCATGAAACCATTTTACGCTAACTTAGCTTGTAAGTAAAAAGAGTAAAATTTAATCACAGACCTGAAATCCAAGTCAGTTACATTGGTACGAGGATTCAAATCCAGGTCCTTCTGATTCCAGAACTTACTTACTATTCATGTATTTATATTTTTGATACTTTTATTTAATTTCTTTAAACAAAAATGGTTTTTTTTGCTATTATAGTCTCATAGGCTATCAGTGGACTTCTCAGGTATCTTATATCACACCTCATAAACATAGCCAAAGTTAATTTTTTATTATTAATGTGAAATAAAATCATACTTAAGCAAAAATATAAGTATATGCAAATTATATTACTCATTTAATTCATTTGTTCCTTTACTACGTTCCAGATATTACATGAGGCTGAAAAGACCACAAATCGTATAAAATAGTCTTTGTTCTTGAAAAGATCAGTATGGTTTTTCCTTCTCTGTCCCTGAATATATGGTTATAAAATATAAGCTTGACAGCTATGTGTGACCAAATTGTGACTTCTTAGTAGTCATTGCCAAGGCTCTATTAGGGAGTTCTATTACCTACCCAATAATAGAGCACAAAGCAAGGACACTTCTATATTAATTATAGTGTTACCCGTATTGGCCTCTTATGCTCTGTTGAATTATGTTTTGAAACCAATGTACAGATTCAGTGTAAGTTCAAGAAAGCATTAATGTCTTTATTTTTTTATTTTTAAAAATACAAACCAGATTCATTTCTTTTGCCTCAGGCTTTTCTCTTGTTGTTACAGTGCCAACTATCTGCATTTTAGTTTTTTCTAGTTTCTGAACCAATCTTGATGATTTCAGGAGGAAGTATATCAGTCAATGGCATTTTCTTCCTAGCTTGAAATAATCCAGCATATATGTATTTGATGGCCTTAAGTGTTACACTCCAGAGACTTTTTCTTGGCTCTTCTCTGAGGCTAATCAAACCTGAGAATCACCGAAATTTTCTTTGAAATTACCTTTAACATTTCTCCTTCTACTTGGACATACTGTCTTGTCCCTAAGATTGAATTTATACTTGCACCCTCCTATTCAGTTCTCCCTGATTAATTCAGTCTCTTTAAAAACAGTATTCTCCTGAACCTCAATCTTAAATGGTGCAGATAAGATAATTATTAGATTTATGTAGTTTATAAATATAGTAATCATAAAATTTTATCAGTTTCCTGTTATAAACATAGAAGTTACTTATATCAACAGTTTTACAAATTGAGTAATATCTTAAGTAAACATCTTGAAATAGGCTCTGTATTTTTGGTTTAAGGACTACATATTATAATACCTTCATTTGCACTTATACTGTTATCTTTGATCCAAGGTGCAAGTTTAAAGCATGATATTTGCTGTTAATTGGAATGCCAAGCAAGTTTTTACTTTATTTTTCTAAAGTAATATGGCCATCTGTTTATCCATCTATTTCCCATCTGTCTATCTACCATCATATTTTTATGTTGTCTGTTTGAGTTGAGCAAATTCATTTAAATTATTATCTTCTAAGTCCATGCATATGGATCCAACAGAGAAGGGCAACAAATGCTTTAATTACTTTCCTTATGTAGTTGATATTAAAAAACAAAATTAACTTATTTGAAATATGTACACAATGTCAATCCCATATGATTTTAATTTGGAGTTAGAGTTGGCCTTAATAAAATAAGCATTTGTGTTTATTCAGAATTATAGATTTATTTTGTTGAACTATGCTTGGTATTTAGTTTAACTTGGAAAAGGTAAATAAAATCATGTTTTATGTTAGTTATAACTTAGCGAATGCTCACTTCAAGAGTTATAGTAATAAAATATTCAAACAAGAAAAACTACTCACTGTTTAAGTAGAACAGATGTAAGTCAGTTAGATCTAACTTTTCATATCTGAAAAAGCCACAATAAAGGTTATTTTGCACCACAGTGGAATTAAATTGTAGAGGATTTACCTTGCATTTTTCAATCCTCCCTATAAATATAAGCTGTCTTCTTGCTTCACTGCAGGCTCCTTACTTGACTACAGTCTGTCTTCAAAACACTGTCATTATGACTTTCGGTGCTTTTGCCCAGGCTATTTTTTTTAGGTGGTTGTTCTCACTCAAATGAATTTAGCAGTCTACTTCCTCCACTGCTACCCTGGACTTCACACAGATCAATGTGCATCTTTATGACCACAAACTTAGGGTTTTTCAACCTCTTCTGAGCATTCAGAACTGTTTGGAATTATTTTTCTTTTCCTTTTTCAGCTTGTTTGAATTTCCACAATATCTACACCCAAACCTTTCTTCTGAATTCTATTGTACTTTTAATGTCATCACACTCAATAGAATTCTTTCTTCACAGAGAACACCAAGAGTATCAGATAGGAGATCCCAAGACTTCACATTCCCTTTTCTAAACACTCCTATTGTGATGTCCATTCTCCCCTATAGCCCAGAGGCAGAGAGCTGTTCTTTCTTATCTTCAAAGGCAGCTGTTTCACCTGCACCCTAGAAACAATTTCCTCCCAGCTCTGAAACCCTGTGAGTCTTTTTCCCTGGAGATCACTTTTCAGCCTACAAAGAAGCTCAAATATCCTCATCCTGTACTCACTTTCCTTCAAGCCCTACTTCCCTCCCTTAACTCTTTACCAAAATTTATTACAATGTAGCCTAGGCTTGCTTTTACAATTCTTTAATTTTCATCTATCTTAATTACTCTTAAGAAGCAGAGTGTCAGTGCCTGATGAAGCTGTTCTTCCTGCAGTAATCTCTTAACTGCCAATGGAACTGCTCTTTTGTATGTCATCTTGCTTCTCTTTTGCCCGTGACACTGTTGACCAGCCTCTCCTTGGTGAATTTGCATCATTATTTTCCAGGATTTTTTTAAAGAGTCTTTTAGTAGCTTCTCCTCCTCTGATTGTCCTTTAGACTTATATTTCCTAAAGTCTTTGAGTCTCTCCTTTTCTTACCCTAGCACTATCCCTGGATATTCTTGGGCTTCCATGCCTTGACTTGCCATCAAAATGCTGAGACAGGCAACTGTAATTTTATTATCTTTAGTTTTATTTTGTATTTTTAATTGCCATACTAACCTGTATGCCCTGAAGCTACATCAAAATTAATGTTAAAATAAAATGTATTATTTATCTGCTTACAGCCAGTTTTCTATTCTAATAGTTTCCATTTGAATGAAAGTATTGCAATTCATCTTATCTGGAAATTTGAGAAAAATGCTAAGCTTTTGTGCTTTCCCTTCTATACCCCTTTTTCTTAACTATTTTAATCAATTTTAACTCTGAAAAATTATTAATTTTTATCTTTGAGAAGTGGTTGAATTTAAGTCTTTTTCTTAATCTTTTCTGATGCTGCCTTTGAGGCTTTCATTGTTTTTCCCTTGGATAAGCCACCTTATCTGGTTTCCTCACACCCAATCTCGAGCTCATTTACATCCATTCTGTCTTGAATTATTGTCTTTCTTTATCGAAAATTCTCTAGGTCTCCCTCAATGCTTATGGGATTAGATTGAAATTCCTTAACTAGCCTGAGAAAGCTTTTTATGATTTAGTCTCAACCTAGTTTTCAGTCTCATCATGTTACAGAGCGAAAGGGGGTTCTTTCACGTGGCGCATTGGTGTAAAGCCCAACAACTAGTGTTGAGGAAAACAGGTATTTTTTTTACAATATTCCAACCTGGGGAAGGCAGTGAGCACTTAAGCTCAGACCCCTGTTCTCCCACAGGACTCAGCACTTCCCTTGCTCCCCCAAAAGTTAGAAGCCAGAAGTTCCCCATCCCTTATCTGTCAGCTGTCTCCTTCAGGATCTGGGGTATGATGTCATCAGCCTCCGTACAACAGTCCAGGAAAACATGTGCCATGTTGCACTGGATCACGCATAGTTCTCCCCTTGCCCTTTCAAAGCTGCATGGAGTTCTCCTCTGCCCTCCTTGCAAACCGTGTGAATCTCCTTTCCTCTTCTCAAAGCTGCATGGAGATCTCCACTTCTCAAAATGCCATGGAGAACCTTCTTCTCAAAACCGCATGGAGAACCTTGCTAAAATGTCTGTCATTTTTAAACCCCCGACTGTGTCCTCTGATGCAGTGGGTGTGGTAACCAGTTCTGACCATTCACAGAACCTTGCGCAGGTTCTGTGTGCTCTTTCCGTACTATTCCATGGTCAAAACCCCTTCCATCTTCTTGGGGCCTTGGAAGTATCAAAGCCATTTGCATAACAAAGACACTAGCTACCAGCCACAGGAATGTGAAGTCATCTTAAAAGATGTTTCCTTTCCCCATCCCCCAACCCGTAGGCTCTGAGGATTTTTGGAGATCCCCACTCCGTAATAATCACCCATTAGCTTTTACATGCAATTTTATTCCAGCTAAACTCACTAATTAATCTTTGCTCATATAATTCATTGTGCCAGAGACTTTTGTTTTTTCTGTCTTACAAATTTCTTTCCTCTTTAAAACTCAACTGGAATATTGGCTTCTCCATGTTATATTTTACAACTCCTCTGTGGTGCCTTGAATGCAAGATACTGACTTAGAAAATTAAATGTCCTTTTGACATAGCTTTATTTTTCAAAAGGATTTTTTTAAAGTCGTGCTTTCTTTTTGATCTTTCTGTTGTGGCTTAGCCAAATGTGAGGAGGCATTTCATTTTGCATTCTATTTAGATGCAAATTTCAAAAATTGAAATTGAAATTGACTGTACTCAGGTGATTTTAGCAGGGGTTACTCATGTTCTGTGTTACCTGGGTTTGGTGTGAACATGTTAATGTAGGTAATTCTACTGAATAAACTGATTTTACTTCAAGTTATATTTCATTCTTTAGAGCTCTGGCCTGAGCTTGATCTCACGGTGGAAGCAGCAGATACAAAAAAGGATGGAGGTGCACAAGTATTCGTAGCCTAGACTTAGAACTGGCACTCTGTCTTTTTCATTGCATTCTGTAGATAAAGTCAGTCCAGATTCAAGGGGTTAGTGAAGCAGATTCTGGGTCATGATGCGAGGAGCTAAAAAGCCATGTTAGAGAGAAAGAATGGAAAATTGGGGCTATTTTTGTAATTAATCAATCATAAACTGGAAGGAACACATTTAAATATACTAATAATATAATATTCTATAATTATTTACTCTTTTAGAAGTGAATGAGTTAAAAAGGGAAAAATAAAAATAAGATAAGGAAAATATATTGTTACATTATACTATGTTATGCTATGTATGTTGTAACTTTGGGATAGCCCTCAAATTTCAACCTTTATAAAATTATAAGTTATAAAATTATAAATTGTGGAGTTTAATTAAAGTTTGATTTTTAATAATATATGAAAAGAATTTGAAACAGTGAAACATATTAAATAAAAACTATTTTCTCAGAAACAAAATTAAAATTATGCTAACATTAACCTTCAATAATATAAAAAGGAGTTGACAATAAAATATCATAGTTTGAGAAAGTAAAGGAAAGAAATCTCAGATTACTACTCTCAAAAATATAGTTAGTGCTGCTGAATAATTTTGAGAACTCTGCTCAGCAGGTAGATAGAAATTACCTGTGAGAAGGTTGGCTGTGGTTGATAGTGTCAATTTGTTCATGGTATGGCATCCAAGTATTGAGCACCTGAAGCTTGCATTCAGCTGACAGAGAGGCATGCTTCACGAAAGTGGCATTGGAATACAAATAAACTGGATACCTGAAATGCCACTGTGAGATGAAAGGCAAACCTCACTGAAAGTGACAGCAATATTTCCTTTTCTAGCTAGGGAAAATATACAGGAAAAAGATGAGAGACCTTTTTAATGGAATGAAGAAAAATGATGCTGCCTCTATAACCCAAGCACCATAGTTCTTAATATGATTCTGTAAATGCCTCAAAATAGAAGTACATTGAACTTCAAGGCAATCAGAACATAAGTACTGGATTGTCACAGTGTGGTAAAAGAAGTGAATCCAAAGCTGGTGAATGTACCTCTAGGGACATGAAGCATCAAACATTTTAAAGGCATTCAATAATCTCTGTGAAAGTGCATATTGAATTGAGCGTGTTGTCATTTCCATTGAGTATTTTTTCATGTGTTTCAGAATATGCCTAATAAATGATTTCTTCTTGTCTTAATAAATTTTAAATTAATTGATCTCAAGAGACTGACTTCATATCTAACTTAAGAATCCTGACATTTTACATACATAAGCCAGAGCCTGCTAAATTGTCTCACAGAAATACACATTTTACTGTTAAACTAATCAAGCGTATCTTTCTCATTTCTCAAGACATGGTGGCATATTAGATCTCTAAAGATTTAGCCATCAAGCTTTTGAGATATAAGAGTCTCAAGTATTTGGCAGGAATGGCATACTAGCTGCAATAGAATAAATCTCATTTGAGTTTTATTAAATAGTTTATATATTACAGTTTTAATCACCAAATTCTCTGATAGCTATTTTTTATATGTCCATTGTCTTGTTTGCCATGAACACATACATATTTTTATTTACATTTTATAACTCAATGGCTTATGTAGTATATATTTTATATAAATATTTCTACATGGTAACATGAAAACATATGCTATTCCTGAAGCTCTCTCTGTCTATATATTTTAAGATAATCTTAACAGTTTGTCCAACTAGATTTCCAATATTTAAAAGAAAAAACTTCTGAAAATTTTTGAACATTTTTGATTATGTTCAAACAACACATGCAATAAAATTCTGTAGTGTAGCAATAATTACCTAATTTTTACAATTATCAATATTCTATTTGTTTTTCTACTCCTAAGTTTTATGTGCTTGAGAATGCATTGAGTCTTGCTTAGACTATGAAATTTAATTTTTATGAATTTTAAAAATATCTAAATTTTACAAACATATCTACACATGAAGGCAGAATATTTATTATAAATAAGTAGATTTAGTTATAGAAATGTAAGACACATAAATAATCCAAAATAATTAAATAATTGCTTCTGCAGGATATGGATTTCTGGCAATGTTTCAAGCACTTGTGTGGTTGCAGGGGCTGATTGAGGATGGGGTTGGGCATGGGGAGATGAGTCTTGGACATTGTAGTTCACAGCACCTAGGAAATCAGGCATTAACTCCATCTACATACAAGATAAAAGAATCATGCTATATTACTCAGCTGTTTATCATACCTAAGGACTGCTAAAGTTAGGATTCCCTTTAAATGTTTTAAAGCATTTTCCTTACATTGGTTTCCCCCCCACTTCATGTCATTCTTCATTATAGCATATTATAAAGAGATTTCTTTTACATCAAAATCTTTATCATAAGATTTCATAAAATAGTGATTTGACCTTGATAAATTTGTGTTTCTTATTTTCATTATTTGTAAGATAAAACCAGACTAGCCATCAACAGAGCTTGCATAGTGTAGAGATTCTGTGACTACATTAGGGTTTTCAGTAGAGGATAACACATTTAAAAATCTCATGTAAAGTCTATAGAACAGAGACCAACAATGTGGAAATGAGAAACTTCCATATATATATGGTGTTACTTCCATCTATGTGTAATTCCTATTTTCCTCTTAATATGTATTTGTATAAGAAATGGAAAACAGTATAGAATTACCTCAAAAAACTAAAAATGGAACTGCCTTTTGAACCAGCGATTCCACTGCTAGGATTATACACCCAAAATTCTAAAACCCTAATTCAAAACAACTTATGCACCCCTATGTTCATAGCAGCACTGTTTACAATAGCCAAGTGCTGGAAACAGCCTAAATGTCCATCTGTAAATGAGTGGATCAAAAAACTGTGGTACACATACACAATGGAATACTATGCAGCAGAGAGAAAGAAGCAACTCCTGCCATTTGTGATAACATGGATGGAACTAGAGAGAATTATGCTTAGTGAAATAAGCCAGGCAAAGAAAGAAAAATACCATATGATATCACCTAATAAGGAAACTAAAGAACAACATAAACAAACGAACTAAATAGGACAAGGAGCAGAATAGCAGTCAATGGGGGGGGAGGGGGGAGGGAGAGAAGGGGGATAAGTAAGGGAAGGGTTTAGTCAAGGAACGTATATAAAGGACTCATGGACATGGACAACGGGGAGGGATATGATTGCGGGAGAAGGGGTGGGCTGGGTGGGGGGGCAATGAGGGAAAAATGGGACAACTGTAATTGAAAAACCAAAAAATAAAAAAAATAAATAAAAAAAAGGAAATGGAAATTACATGTGGATGAAGGCAACATTTTAAATGAAAAACTGGATTTTTAACATTGCTTGTCTGATTTAAAGGTGTGATTTGGAGGAACAAATGAGAAATGATGCATTAGTTTTTGTTTCCATGCAATTCTGTCTTGTTTAACCTATCCTATCATGTCTTATTTCTATTGTAGGAAAAAGCATAGGGAAAGTTTATTACTTTTGACACGTAAACACATAAATATATACACATACTATATCCAAAAAGAAAAGTTTTAAAAATTACATGTCATAACATTAATATAGGTGGCTGAATTATGGAGTTTTTTTTTTTTTTTTTTTTTTTTTTTTTAGTTTTTATGACCTAGATTTAAAAAAATAAATGCAATAGAAAAGAAGTCTATAAAAACTATTTTTTAAAAATGCAAGCCTCTAAATTACATTTTGCTATTCATATACTGGATATTTTTGAAACATGCATCATGATCCATTGAAGTTTATAATTTGAGCATTTTAAGAAGTAATTGATTTTTAAAGTTAATGGTGCACTGAGTGAACACCCCATGCTTGGAAACTTAGAAAAGAAGCCAATCAGGATAGAAGATATGGCTTTCTCAACTATTGATTTATGTACAATCAACTGACTTGAATCATGTGTTACTCTAAATCAGTAGTTAAGAAAATTAAAAAGACCAGCTGTATGTTTTTTAGGTCCAGTATATATATATTTTTGTAAGAGACACAGAAAGGATTGTCATTTTTGCTAGCCTGTCTGGGAATTCAGAAGATAAACAAACAAACAGACAAAAAAAGAGGGTTTTCCCCACTCTGCTGCAAAATAATATTTTGTAGAGAATAAAAAATGTCACTAATTTCATGGGAACTCCATATAATCAGAACACAAAACTAAATTAATATTATGATCTGTTAATAATATGAGATTAAATTTTATAAATATTTAGCCAAAGAAAAATAAATTTTAGTCAAAATCAAGCAACCTCAGTTTGCTGAGGCATTTAAAAATAACTACTCAGGGAAACTAAGAACACAATACCATTTATAACTGCATCAAAATAAATAAATATAATACCTAGGAATAAATTTAACCAAGATATAAAAGCCTGTACTTGCAAAATTATAACACTGAAGAAAGAAATTGAAGAAGATACAAAGAAATGGGAGCATACACTGTGTTCATGGATAGGAAGAATTAACTTCATTAAAATATCTGTACCACTGAAAGCCACCTATATAATCCTAACCCTAATCTTATAGATTCACCACAATTCCTGTCAAGATACAAATGGTGTATTTCACAGAACTAAAACAAATATTTCAAAAACTCACATGGAACCACAAAGACCCCAAATAACCATAGCAATCTCGAGATAAAAGAAGAAAGTTGGAGGACTCATACTACCTGATGTCAAACTGTACTACAAAATCATAGTAATCATACAGCATGGTACTGGCATAAAAACAGACATATAGATCAGTGGAACAGAATAGAGAGCCCATAAATAAATGCACACCTTTATGGTCAATTAATTTTTTACAATGGAGACAAAAACATACAATAGGGTAAAGATAGCTTTTCAATAAATGGTGTTGGGAAAATTGGACAGATACATGCAAAAAATGAAACTAGACCACCTTCTTACACCACACACAAGAATAGAGTCAAAATGGATTAAAAACATAAATGTTAGACTTGAAATCATAAAAATTCTAGAAGAAAATAGTAAAATCTTGGACATTTTCTGGTGTCAATATTTTTTGTGAGATATTTTGCTTTGGTTAGGGGAAACAGAAGAAAAAACAAACAAACAAATGGGACTACATCAAACTAAAAAGTGTTTGCACACCAAAGGAAACCATTAACAAAATGAAAAGAGAACCCACTGAATGGGAGAACATGTTCGCCAATCATAAGGGCCTAATATCCAAAATTTATAAAGAACTTATACAACTCAACACCAAAAAAACAAACAATCCAATTAAGAAATGGGCAACAGACTTGAATAGATGCTTCTCTAAAAAGGACATAAAGATGGCTAAAAGATATATGAAAAGATGCTCAATGTCAGTATTTATCAGAGAAATGCAAATTAAAACCACAACGAGATATCACCTCACATCTGTCAGAATGGCTATCATCAGTAAATCAACAAACAGTTATGTGTTGGAGAAAAGGGAACCCTTGGGCACTGTTGTTGGGAATGCAGATTGGTGCAGCCACTGTGGAAAGCAGTATGGAGATACCTCAAAATATTAAAAAATGGAATTATCTTATGACTCAGCAATTCCATTTCAGGAATATATCTGAAAAAACCCTGAAACACTGATTCAAAAGAATATACGTATCCCTATTTATGTTCATTGTAGCATTACTTACAATAACTAATATTTGGAATCAGCCCAAGGGTCCATCAGTAAATGAGTAAATAAAAAAGCTTTTGCAATGGAATTCTACTTGACTGTAAAAGGAAGGAAATCTTACCTTTTGTGACAGAATGTATAGACCTGAAGAGTATTATATTAAATGACGTAAGCCAGTCAGAGAAAGACAAACACCATATGGTTTTACTTATATGTGGAATCTAGTCCTGGCTGGTTTGGCTCAGTGGATTGAGCGTCGGCCTGCGAGCTAAGTGTCGCTGGTTCGATCTTCCAGTCAGGGCACATCAGAGAAGGAAAACTCTGACTCTAAAAAACCTCCGCTGCCTTGCGGCATACCTCTTCAGGGGAAAGGCTAAGGGAGTAAACCCCGACAGAAAATCCGGAGCCGGAGTCCCTAAGGCGGTTTGACGTTGTAGTCAACACCGGCAACTCCTGCGGCGCACCTGAAGCCAAGCTGTATTGACTCCGTCTTTCCCTTGGACCCTTCAGCTGTGAAGAGAGGGGGGGTCTGCTGCATGGGCAACAGCAGACCCTCCATATCACCCTGCCCAGGCTCTGTAGCTTCAGCTTCATGGAGAGGACACTCCAGCGTCATCGCAAGATGTCGATTCAACACGGGAGGAGACAGATACTGTGTCACTCCCGAGTTGGACTGCACAGCCATTCTCGGCGGTGCAGATAGACTCTTAAGAAGCTACACCATCGTCTCTCGAGACGGACGGCTGCCGACCACGACGGAATCTAGTGAACAAAATAAACAAAGAAACAAAATAGAAACAGGCTGATAGACACAGAGAACAGACTTACAGCTATCAGAGGGGAGGTGGATTGGGGGTAGGGTGAAAAAGGTAAAGGGATTAGCAAAAAAACAACAACAACAACAAAAAAACACAACAAAACAAAACCCAACAAATAAAAAACAACTTACAGACAGACTATAGCACGTTGAGTATCAGAAGGAAAAGGTGATGGGGGAAGGTGAAAGAGGGTAAAGAGAGGAAAATTGCTGGTGGAAGGAAACTGAACTTGGGGTGGCGAACACACAATATAAATACAGATGATGTATTATAGACCTGTACACATGAAACCTATATAATTTTATTAACCAATGTCACCCCAATATATTCAATAAAGAATAAAAATCAATAAATAAAAATAACTTTTTATTTCTGAAATAGAACACTTTCATTTGCTTTTAAATAAGAATACATACAAACAAGTCAAACTTTTGGTGCTAGTAAGTGCCATGATAATAGTTAGATTGGTATGTCATTCCTTTTTGTAATTTGATGAATAACTATTTTCAAACATGATGCAAAAAAGAGAAAAACCAACTGGTTGTTCCTATATTCTTGTAAAACACAGTGAAATGGCTCGATTAGTTATTGTGCTAAAGGATGCATAGATCTATACTATTAGAAGTATAACTAACTTGCTCTTTTTTAAACCATAAAAAAGACCTTTATTTCTTTTTACATTCTTATTAATTGCCCAGTACTTCACAGGCTTTTGTTGAACTGAAGAAGGAAAATTAGTCAAGAAAAGGTCACTCTATCCTCAACAGTTGTATGCTAATTAGAAACACCAGGAGCAGCTTGTGAAGCAGTAGAATATTTGAACTCTGGTGGATAAGAAGTGATAAAATCTTAAATGAATAAGGAAACATGGGAAGAACATGAGGCCCCATTACCACAGCTGGAAATGTTTAGCTCTCACCTGAAGCCTTGATTCTCTCCTAGTATGTGTGGCTATTAGTGGTTCCAAATCACCTCTCCCTCACTTTCAGAAGATGTATCTTATCTTATTGCTTTTATCAAGATCATTTGACTTGAGCTTTCACCCATCTAAAAAATTTCCATGTATGGTCACACAGTGCCTCCTGCTGGTGAATTCACCTGTATTATTTCCCCTCTTATGACCTTAAGGACTTCAGTCCACCAGACACACCTATCATTAGGATGACCATATGGTATATAATACCCAAACTACAACTCTTTAGAGCTGCACTATTCAGTATAGTAGCCACTAACTACATGCTGCTAATTAAATTTAAATTGAAGTTAAATAAAATTAATTGACTTATACTAGTGAAATTAAAATGCTCACTAGCCACAGTGGCTAGTAGCTACCATATTGGATTGTCTGGATGTAGAACATTTCCATCATCACATAAAGTTCATTTGGACAGTCCCATGGTGGAGCGTGAAGCTGAGCACTGTTACTAATAATGCTAGGAAAGCAGGTATGAATTAGCATTGTTACTGGCAAACCAGGATGTATGATCACCTTACTTATCCTGAACTTTTATTTCTACTGGCTCTTGTTTTTAGTCTGCAGATACAAAATTTGTTCCTCTATCACAACATAATGGACATTAATAATGACTAGCTGAAACACTCCTACATTCAAGCTGTTTGTGACACTAAATATTCAGCAAATTAAATAGAAATAAAAATTAGCTACACTATATTTTTTAGCTGCTGGTAGACAAAGCAATTACTTGATTTGTTTTGTTGCTGCTTTACTACTGGTTGCTGCATGACCCTTTGGCTAGCAATAATTGCCACTAATCTGAGCATTTGTGATGTACTTGATATGGTGGTAAATGTTTTGTATTTAGTATTATTACATTATTTAAACCTCATAATAACCACTAGGTAAATGATTTGAAGCCAGTCATTGCTATGGGAGTCCTGAGGAGCCGGTCAAGATGGAATTCTATATGAGATTACCTGAATAAGTATGAATTGAAAGACAAAGATTAGAAGCTGAAGGAACTCAATGCTGATGCTAATTCCAAAAAGGAGGAGCTGGATTTTTAAATGAATAATGGAGATGAAATCAAGAGTCTGGTAGAAGACAATCATGGACTGATGCAAGGAAAGCAGAAAAAATCTTGGTTAATTGCTTTGCACACTATTTCATTCTTTTAGCTTGCTTTAATAAGTAAGTACTGGGCATGTGGGTATGTCAGATTGGAAGACTAGTATCAAAACATAGCATAAAGGTGTACAAAACCCAAGAAGATAACACCTAACTATAATTATAAGTACCATTAGTGTATTTCAATTCCTTGGGTATTATTAAGTCTGAACTGAACCCATGTTTTTCATGCATCATTTGACATTGCCATTTAGACATTTTAGTTCACTCTTATTTCAGGCTGGCCAAGCACTCTCTCACATCTAGAATTGTGCATAAAAATATGATGCTGCAATTTCCTTCAATTAATCTAAGAAAGACTTTTGAAATTCATTCTTTGTTTCTTTCTAAGTCATATCTGTCCCATATAGAAAGTAATAAGGCTTTCAAAGTTTCCTTGAGAAGAAGGGGAGATGTGCTTCATAAGAAAATAAAGATCAAATTGTAAAGTCATACAATTTCATTTTCAAAAAAAATCTTGGATAGAAAACTCAAAGAGCACACTCGGGATACCTGGCAATGAAGGCACGTTTAAATGTTGAGTTCTGGACCAGGCTCAAATTAAATGATAAAGAAAAGTACTGTAGATTAGTTTCTTCCTTTGAAGAAAACAGAAATGTGATTTGTGAGTTTGAAACAATGGGCTGATTATATACAGATGCTCTATTACAAGCCACTTGGTACTATAAAGTGTAAGTGTTGATTATTAAAAAAAACTTGCATGGGGGTGATGGGCAGGATATGGGAGAACAGTGGGGGAAAATGGGACAACTGTAATAGAATAACAATAAAAAAAGAAAAAAACTGTTGCAATAGCACTTCTGTTACAAAACATGACAGATATTTGAAGTATACTTTTAGATGTCAAGACGATGAATTTTCCACAAAGACATAGTCAAAGATGAAGAAAGTAGTAATATCTTTTCTTTCTTATTTCTTATTAGGCTCTTAAATCACTTCTTACATTCAAATATTGTATTTCAAAAACTTACATGCTAATTAGAAACAAAGCTGAAATTTTAGTAATTTACCAACTATTGAACATTTTTTAATGATAAAATGATTTTTAGTTTATCTGGAAAAGCAAATATGAGAGGCTGACTTAGATAATTTTGAAAAATATAAGTAATGGAGGATGGATTTTCCTTATTAGATATTAAAGTATATAATAAAATTCCAATAATTGAGAAAATAATTTGGTACTGGACCAAGTTCAGGAGAATAATTGAAGCAAAATTGAAATTCCAGAAATAAACCCAAATTAAATAAGACTAAGTGTATTATAAAAGCATCTCAGTCAGCAGATAAAAAAATGGATTTTCTAATAGATGGTGTTCTGATAACCTGGCAGCCACTGAGGGAAAGACAGTAAATATCCATTATTTACATCTTGCTCATGGGTTATAGACATATAAAAATGAAATCATAAATTCAATATAAAACAATAGATGAATAGTTACCTAATTGTGAAATTTTAAATTACTTTATAAGCTTATTACTAAAATAAATAAAGATAAAGGAAAAGATTGATTTATTTAATTTCATAAAATTAAATAGCTCCATATGTCAAAAAAACAAACAAACACAAAACCACAAACACTATGACAGGAGAAATTACAAGGAGTAAAAAGTAATTTTCATTACATATGACAGAGTTACAGTTTCAAATGCTCTTTCAATTGAATGGTCAAGCCAAACATTTAAGGGTCAAACTTCATATCTCAGCATAACACGTCACATCTAGTGCATTAAGGATATTGCCAGTTTTGTCTCTGAAGCATTTTCCAACTATGACCAGTTGATTTCATCTCTGCTACTCTAGCTCTGGGCCAAGCCTCTATTCCCTGTTATTTGAATTCTTTTTTTTTAAATTTATTTATTGGTTTTTCTGTTACAGTTGTCCCATTTTTTCCTCCATTGTTCTCCCCCCACTCCGCCCACCCCTTCTCCCTCAGTCAGTCCCCACCCCATTGTCCATGTCCATGGGTCATTCATACTAGTTCCTCGACTAGAAACTTCCCCTTTTTACCCCCCTTCTCTCCCAACCCCCTTCCCCCCGGTTACTGTCAGTCTGCTCCTTGTTTACTTGCCTCTGGTTCTATTTTGCTTGCTTGTTTGTGTTGTTCATTAGATTCCTGTTTTAGGTGATATTATATGGTATTTTTCTTTTGTTACCTGGCTTATTTCACTAAGTATAATACTCTCAAGTTCCATCCATGTTGTCGCAAAAGGTAGGAGTTCCTTCTTTTTTTCTGCTACATAATATTCCATTGTGTAAATGTATTACAGTTTTTTGATCCACTCATGTACAGATGGGCAACTAGGCTGGTGCCAGCACTTGGCTGTTGTGAAGAGGGGTGCATAGGTTCTTTTGAATTAATGTTTCAGGATTCTTAGGGTATAATCCTAGCAATGGAATTGCTGGATCAAAAGGCAGTTCCATTTTTAGTGTTTTGAGGAAATTCCATACTGTTTTCCATAGTGGATGCACCAGTCTGCATTCTTGAAACAGTCTCCTGATCCCATTCTTCCCTTTCTCAAGTTGATGCCACATGGCACTGAAGAGTGACCTCTTAAAAGTTTAATTCATCATTTTCCGATTCTAAAATCTCCAAAGGTTTTTCCCTGCATGTATAAAAAAACTAACCCCCTTCCCATGACCATGATTATTCTTGGCTCAAGGCTTTTGCAATGACAGTTGCTTCTGCTTAGAACGCTCTCCCTCCAGATCTTCCCCTGATTAATTCTCATCATTTGGATCTCAGACCATATTTCCTCCTTAAGAGAGACATCCTTAGTGACTAACTGAACTAGAGAAGTTTCTCTTTTCTACTCTATTACATCGTGTGTTTTTTCATAGTACTTTCTGTTCTTGTAGTTACCTCATTTTTTCTTTATTTTTTTCTCTACTAAGGTGTCAACTACTTGAGAGGAGGATTGCTCTCCCAATTTTACCTAGATCAGTGTCTGGCATGTAGAAATTGGTGCTTGACTAACTATGCAAAATACACCACAGTGCGTCTTTACCAAGAAATGTACAGTAACAGAAAAATGTTTAGTAAGAGATGATATATCATTAAATCAAAAAAATTATGATTTCTATTTGTAAAGGAAAGATATGAGTGACTTATGGATTCAAAAAACTCTGAAATATACACACTGATGAGTTAAAATGGTGATGTTCGCATGATGGAAATGCTGGTAATTCTTTTCCTCTTTTTTAATTTAATTGAATCCTTCTTATGACTAAAAACCAAGTAGGGTGTTAAAAACAGCTTTGCTGAAGAAAAAAGTAGTTTCATGTAAGAAGTAGAAAATAGGCTTTTGATATTAATTCTATTTTTTGTATAACCAGCTCATAGGTCAAGAAAACTATTTTAAACTCCTAATGATATAAGAACTAATATGTGTATGTCCTTGATGACATAATATCCTATAGTGTAAAGAGTTCAAAAGTATGTAAAACTTTTAAATTTATTTTTTTAATTAAAAAAAAAAAAACCTAATGGTATTCTATTCATGATTCCTTAGTAAAGTGTCACTGAGCTTTATATTTTATGTAATATTTTTATTGGAAGCTCTGCAGAAAAGTGTTAACATAATAAATCTGAGAATGCTTACTTTTTCTTATCAAGGCCTCTTACAAGGTTGGCCCTTGGCTGATATCTGGGAACTTAGACTTCCCACCATACGAGAGATCAGTCTGCCTAAACTGTTTGCACAAGCAATATGGTTTGTGCTGAGCACCTGCTTTCTTTCTGGTTGTCTGAAATTTTGGGTTATGCCAGGCAGAGACCACCTGCTTGACAACCTCCAATAATAACCCTAGGCATTGAGTCTCTAATGAGCTATCCTGGTGGAAACATTTCATACGTGTCACAACCTCTTTCTGGTAAGTCAGTTACTTCCAGTGTGACTCCATTGAGGGTGAGGACTCTTGGATACTTGTGACCGGTTTCCCCTAGACTTCAACTCATGTGCCTTTTCCTTTGTTGATTTTGTTTTATATTATTTTGTTATAAATAAATCTTAATTCTGAGTACCCCTTTATGCTAAGTCCCATGAATACTTCTAGCAAATCATTGAATCTGAGGGTGCTCCTAGGGAGTCCCTGGAACAGAAGCTAATGTGTCAAGTAGAATCTTTAGCTATTGTTTTATATATCTGTATTAGCTATATTATGATTAATGTATAGGATGTTTTCATTATATCATGATATATATAATGAACCCATAGCACACCTCCTGGTATGGTGCTGTTGTTCTTAACTGATTCTCACACAGAACCTGCAAGGAAAATACAGACTTTTTTGAGTCTGCCTGGGCTGAGTCCTGGGTTGGGTTGAGAAACCAGGTTCTTCTTGTTGGGGTTCAATTTAGGTATTGTTGACACTCTGTGGGAGTCTATGTTCTTTTATTTTTCTAACTAAAATTCATATTTAGTGCTCTCTGGTAGGAAGTGGAATAGGAGCTGAGCGTCATATTATATAGAACAGAATTGAGTCAGTTATGGCATCAGATTCACAAATAAGATCAGAGGATTGTTGTACATGTTTAAAAAAGTTGGTTATGGTCATAATGAATGCCATTGTTCTCAAAAGGTATTTTTGCTCTTATTTTGTCTTCCCACTATTCAAAAATAAGCTATTCTCTTTGTTTATGGAATCAAACACATAATATAATGTGTCTTTCTTAAGGCATTTGTTTACCTTAACTGTGGACTGCAATGTGGTCAAGCAGAGACTTAGCTTATGGCTCTGCTCCGTCACCAACTAGGTGTGTGAGGTTGGATAAACTACTAACCTTTCTAAACCTCAATTTCCTCCTTGGGAAAATGACAGTGATGTTATTGTCTGTTTTCTATAGTTGCTAATAGTGAAATGGTAGATATGATGCTTAGGTAGCCATTAAATAATCATTCTGTTCCCCTGCTGAGATTGTAAATACAACTGACAGACATAATGAAACATAAGGAGATAAAGAGCCAGCTGTATGACTAAGAAAATTAATTGGATGCCGTGAGTTCAGATCCACAGCCAGGTGTGCTTACCTGTACTTCATCCCTGAGTCAGACCTACCAACTTAGGCACTGGCGCAACTGAATAACCATAAGCTTCCCCTGCAGGGGCCACTCCATAGCACAGGGTTGAACAGACTGCACCCGTCTGCTTGGCATACTGGCTCCAAGATAAGGCCAGGTGGAAATTAGCCTTGTTTTTTCCAAATGCACCAATTGGAGAAGTCATTTCTCTTCTTTGTCATGAGTCATGATGTGAAGAGGAATAAGTCATGCTCTACTCTGACTGAAGCCCCCCCAGAAGGAAAGAAGTTGTTCGTGAAACAGGGTCCGGTACCGTGAATAGCAGAGGAGGGGTTCAATTAATGTTTGCTGTGCTTCTCACCATAAATGTTCCATGAAAGGTTAAGGACCTTGAGATATACGGCAGAGCATTTCTAATTTACATCTTCTCCGCGTGGTGCCTTGGCACCTGGCACTAATAGATGTGCCGGAATGGTTGGTGAGTATGTAAAGGAATACTGTGCAGAACACTGCTGTTCCATAACTTGCTTCTGGTGGTTTGAGCAAATATAGTGGTAAGAACGCTGAAACACATTAGGGACACCTGGTTTCTAGAGTAATTTGATTCTGTCTTAGCCAGTTATTTGAACTTAGTAGAGCCACTTAATTTTTTGTTTGTTTGTTTACTAAATGCTCTGCTACATTTTCCGCTCCTCCCACCCCAGGAATGAGACAAAATAGTGGATGTGAAAGCATCTTGGAAAATATGTAGTGTACAATGAAAATGCTAAAATATTCGTAGACCTGCTTTTCACATTCAAACAAAAAGAAAAGCTGCAGTCTACTTAGATTCCTCACATTTACTTGCTCATATTTTATTCTCACAACTTCAGTATGATTCATTTATATCTCTGTCCATTCATTACTTCCATAAACCAAAAACTTTAAGTGACTTAAGTGGTAGAAAAATGAGTTATGGTTTATTTGCTTCTATTTTTCAAAAATGAGCATATACCTCTCTTTTAAAAATGAAAGTACTAAAAATCTTGTTAATTTAAAAACAGCACACACACACACACAATAAAAACAATATCCTCTGATGGACCCTTGCTGCCTAAAGAAAAAAGCTCAGACTCCTCAATATTGTGTTCATTAGGGCCTTCTACTATCTGGACTCATTTTTTTCATTATCAGTTCTATCTCCTCTTACTCTTTTACGTGTACATCACTTTCTGAAAACTTTAGTTCTACTCTTAAGTTTTTCAAATACAGCTGAACAGTTTTTACCTCTCCATTTTGGTTATACTATTATGTTTTCCTGGAATGTCATTTTACTGTTTGTGCCTTTTAATATCCCATTCTTTAAGATTTAGACTGAATCCTAATATTTCCATATCCTTCCCTGATATCCTCATCCAAATTTTCTCTCCCTCTTTGCATGGGACTTATACTTTGCTTTGTTGCATGTGTTTTCTTATATGTAAGATTCATTCTCACTCGCATTTGTATTCATCACCGTGCCTCATAGCGTGCTTTGCTCCTAGGACTCATTTTCTGAATGTTTATTAAATTGAAAAAATTACAATAAAATAAATGACCCAATGATGCCTGTCCCTCAGTGGTTTTACCTGTAAGCACAGAACTATTCCCTCAGGATAGCAAGGACAGTATAATTTAGAAGAGTGAAGGCACCAAACATTAGCATGATAGTTTTTAAAGCTTAAAAGCCAAGAAAATCTAATAATGAATTCATTGAAAATAGGTTTTTTCTCTTTCATTATTTCTCTGTTCTTGGCATTACTGATTAAATTGTAATCACCATGCTAATGAGGTCCCCTGTGGGTTACTGTACATCTTTAAACTATACCTATATATACCTATAAGATGATCTGCAAATGTACCCCTTTATCACAATTAGAAGCTAATAAAATACTTTAAATGCAGACTGTTATTGCCCCATTTCTGAAAAGATAGTTTAA
Organism: Furipterus horrens; assembly: GCF_987537825.1. NCBI lineage: Eukaryota > Metazoa > Chordata > Mammalia > Chiroptera > Furipteridae > Furipterus > Furipterus horrens. The sequence goes on along the minus strand of NW_028327171.1, from coordinate 185,349,528 downwards.
AACACATCGATGTAGGAAAACAGCATTATATTTGTAAGAAGACACTGCTTCATTTAATATATGTCTGTGTGTGACATGTATAAGGTCCACCTGAGTAATACTATTATCTCATCTTACAAATCGTCGTCGTCGGCAGCCGTCCGTCTCGAGAGACGATGGTGTAGCTTCTTAAGAGTCTATCTGCAGCACCGAGAATGGCTGTGCAGTCCAACTCGGGAGTGACACGGTATCTGTCTCCTCCCGTGTTGAATCGACATCTTGCGATGATGCTGGAGTGTCCTCTCCAGTGAAGCTGAAGCTACAGAGCCTGGGCAGGGTGATATGGAGGGTCTGCTGTTGCCCATGCAGCAGACCCCCTCTCTCTTCGCAGCTGAAGGGTCCAAGGGAAAGACGGAGTCAATACAGCTTGGCTTCAGGTGCGCCGCAGGAGTTGCCAGTGTTGACTACAACGTCAAACCGCCTTAGGGACTCCGGCTCCGGATTTTCTGTCGGGGTTTACTCCCTTAGCCTTTCCCCTGAAGAGGTATGCCGCAAGGCAGCGGAGGTTTTTTGGAGTCAGAGTTTCCCTTCTCTGATGTGCCCTGACTGGAAGATCGAACCAGCGACACTTAGCTCGCAGGCCGACGCTCAATCCACTGAGCCAAACCAGCCAGGGGTCATCTTACAAATACGATGTGAGATATATCTAATGTGAGAAGCTATTATATACCTTAATATTGTAAAATAATCTAAATAGTAAAGTAATAAAATTAGAAATTTCCAACAGTAGCCATTAGCTATATAGTATACAAAATGAAAGAGAAGAAAATATAATGTGTTTATAAAATATAATAGCAGAGCAGGTTATTAAAACACAAAGAATAGTGTCAACAAATGCTTTGCAAGAAGATAAGCTATCATGACAATACTTCCATATATGTTTTTCACAGGATATGCTAAATCTAAGCATCGCATTCATCATTTGTGGGTAAAAAATGGTAGTGCCTTTGTCACCTGCTTTCACATTATATTTATCTTAATACATTTTACAAATGGTATGTAAAAGAATAAGACAATTAAAATTCACTTAGGGTAGTTGGAAGCTAAGCTATTTTCTAAAATCACCTCAGGTGCCAAATGTGAAATCTCTGTTAGTTATTCCAAACTATCTAGTTTACAAATTCTTTGCTTTTCATAAAATTTACTCCCTACCCTTATCCTGGTATTCAGATAATAAAAGTTTTTAACATGATAAAACAGCTATGCAGAATTTCTTAAAAATATCGTGCAACTCTTTTTTTACTGTGATATATATTTGTAAATATTTTGTGTATATCTACTCACTTATTCTTATATAACCCATAAAATTAAAATTCTTTCATAATGAAAATTGTTCTTTAAGTATTTCTTCTCACTGAATTAGGTGGCATAAAGAAACATTTTTAGAGACAGTCTCATTTGAACAATTATTTTTATTATAGTTAACTCAAAATATGTAGATGTAAAATTGATAGCAATTTTGTGCCTATTATTCTTTTATTTATCTATCTATTTATTTAATATGTTTTATTGATTATGCTGTTACAGCTGTCCCAATTTCTTTTCCCTCTGCTCCCCTCCACCCAGTGACCCTCCCTCCCTCCAGTTGTTCCCTTCCCCTTAGTCCATGCCCATTGGTTGTGCATATAGTTCATCTCAACATCTTCCTGTCTACTCCACTCCCTCCTACTATGTTTCTTAATTCCTGCATCATCTCCCTCCCTTTCCCCCCTTCCCCCTCCCCGCTGACCTCCCCACAATATGTTCCCCTTACCTATAATTCTTTCCCACTCTCGTTGCCTACTTAGTTTGCCTTTGTTTAGATTCCCTAGCCTCTGTTGTTGGTTCTTGTGATACAGTTTTCATTTTAATGTTCGTAGTTTTGATCCTCCTTCTTCTAAACAAGTCCCTTTAACATCTCATGTAACAGTGGTTTGCATCTAATGAACTCCTTCAGTTTTACTTTGTCCTGGGAGCACTTTCTCTGGCCTTCTATTCGGAATGACAGGTTCGCTTGATAGAGTAATCATGGTTTTAGGTTTTTGCTTTTCATTACTTTGAATATTTCTTGCCAGTCCCCTCTTGCCTGCAAGGTTTCCTTTGAGAAGTCAGCTGAGAGTCTAATTGGGACCCCTTTGTACATAATTCTCTTCTTCTCTCTTGCTGCTTTTAAGATTCTCTCTTTACGTTTAATTTTTGACATTTTGATTATAATGTGTCTTGGTGTGGTTGTCCCTGGGTCCAGTTTTTTTGGAACTCTGTGCTTCCTGGACCTGTAAGTCTATTTCCTTCCCCAAGTTATGGAAGTTCTGCTTCACTATGTTTTCACATAATTTTTCAATTTCTAGTTCTTCTTCTTCACCTTTGGCAACCCTATAATTCAAATGTTTGCTCTCTTATAGTTGTTCCAGAGGTTCCTAAACTTCTCCTCATTTTCCTCACTTTTTGTTTCCTCTTTCTGCACTAGTTGACTGTTCCATCCCCATGTTCTGATTTGTTGATTTGATCTATGGTTTTCCTTCTCTCACCACTTGTTTCGTATGTGTTTTTGTTTATTTCAGCAGGACTAGCCTTCATTCCTTCCCTACCTTGATTAAATCCCACTGTTATTTCTGTAAGCTGTCTTATAACTATAGCTCTGAACTGAGCCTCCGAAAGATTATCTATCTGTTCGTCTGTTAATTTATGTATTTGCTTTCTGGTCAGCTGTGTGATTGGGATCTCTATTATTATCCCTGCCATCTTGACAGCTTTCATTTACCTTTCCTTCTTGGGTGGGGCTGTCACACCTCCTACGCTATAGGGGGCGGAGCCCCATGCATTCGTCACTACCGGGTGACCTTTCTCACCACGATGTGGTGCTTTGTGTGGGGGCAGAGGTCCAAGATGGATTCTTGCCGTTCTCTCTCCGCTGAGAGACCGGGAGCCTCCTCTTCCATCCCCATGCCCTCTGGGCCTCACTGTCTGAGGCAATGGGGGTCTGCCTTCCCTGGTGTTGGAATCACGAGCTGATGGGTTTGGTTTGCAGCCAGAGGTGCTCCCCAGGTGCTTTTCGCCTCCCCTTAAATATGGGTGTTTGTGCTTACTGCCGTCGTCGCTGCTGCTGCCATGAGTGCAGCTTGACCTCTCCACCATGGCTTCACCCCTCCTACCCATCTGGACGAGCACCACTTCTTTATATGTTGGACTTCCATGTAGCTTTATTTTCTGGAACTTCTGTTTATTTCTGGTTTTGTGGTAGTTGTATTCCTTCTTAGTTGTTGAGGGCGATGGAGCATGTCAGTCTAGGCCTCCATCTTGGCTGGAAGTCTATGCCTATTATTCTTATAAATTACAAAATAAAACATTTCAACTAAAAGCTAACAAAACTTGAAAACTAATGAAATCCAAATAAACTATGTTAATTTGATAGGATGATATTATTTTGCAGAACTCAATGCTGTTAGCAATGCAGATAAGATGAGAGCTGAGACTCACATTTTGTCCCATGAGGTTTTAGTGGTGACTGAATTTGACCTTTTTTTGAATGATGGTAAAAATTTTCCTTTCTGGAGTGTGCCTTGACATCACCTGGCCTTAAAAGTTGATTTGCAAATATTTTCTCCCATCCTGTAGGTTATCTTTCCACATTCACGATTATATCTCTTGATGCACAAAACTTTTAAACTTTGTTGAAGTCCAGTTTATCTATTTTTTTTTGTTTCGTTTTGTTGCTTATGCTCTCGGTATCAAATCTAAGAACCTATTGCCAAATCCACAGTCATGAAGATTTTTCCCATGTTGTCTTTTAAGATTTTTACAGTTTTAACTTTAGATTTTATACTATTTTATATATTTTATTATTAATGTATATTGCTACTTTATTAATATACACTATTAATTTTATTCTTATATTTTTAAATTTATATTTCAAATTCTTAAGTTCTCTATGTAAAAATATATGGAGATATATATATATATGTATATATGTATCATGTATCTTGTGTTAATTTTTGTATGTGGTGTGAAGTAGGGGACTACTTTATTCTTTGAATATGGACATCCAGTTGCACAGAACCATGTGTTGAACAGACTATCCTTTCCTCATTAAATGCTCTTGAATCCTTGTTGAAATCAGTTGACCATAGATGGGTGGTTTTATTTGTACCTTTCAATTTATTTATATATATGTATGTATTACATATAACAATCCTTAGGCCAGTTATACAATTTTGATTACTGTAGTTTTGTCACAAATTTTGAAATTGGGAAGCATGAATATTCCAACTTCATTCTTATTTTCCAATACGGTTTTAGCTATTTAGGGCTCCTTGAAATTTCATCTCATCAGAGTTTTATTATTTCACTCTTAATGACAGACAGAGGAGTGGATAAGGGAAGTAAGGATGGAGAGAGAACTCAGAAAAAAGAAGAGTGCAGAAAGCAGAAGAAAAATTCTAAAATGCTATACTAAATATTCATACAAAATAATTATTGCAACTATGAAACAGAGTAGCCTGATATAAAAAATGAATATTCTGATAAGAGCTCTTAGAAATTAAAAATAGAAAACTGAATTAAAAAATTCAATAGATTTTAAGATGAATTTGAGCATATCAGCCAGAGTAAAATAAAAGGACACAGAAATGGAAAGTAAAAAAGATGAAAAAGTGAAAGGATCAATCAAGAAATTCACATCTTTCAAATGGCAGTTCTGTAATGGGAGAATCATGAAAGGTAGGAGAGAAATTTATTTAAAAATGATGCAGATAGATTTCCCAGAACATAAGAACATGATTTTAGAGATTAAAAAGATCTGCCAAATGCCTAGTGCAATGAATGAAAAGACTCACATCAAGGCACTTCTCTCTGACATGTTAGAGTAAGGGTGATATAACATCCTAAAAGTTTCCAAAAAATTGGGAATTATAGTAGATTGAAAATTAGTATATCACTGGACTTTATAAAAAACAAACCTGGAAGCTAGAAAATAAAGAAGGAAATATTTAAAAATATTTGGGCAAAAATTATTTTCACCCTAAAACTCAATATTCACTTAAGCTCTCAAGTAAGTATAAGGGTGAAATGAAGATGGATCACCTGCTACATATGATAGTGTTGAGAAAACACATAATTCTGTGGAAAGTTTGGGGCTAACTTATTGCCAGGTACATATAAAGATAAGTAGTGAAAAGTGACTCAGTTAATAAGAAAAGTTTAGAAAGGAAAGAATTGATTGACTAGAAATAATAATTGTAATACAGTCAATAATATTATTTTACCAAATTAATAGAATTTATTATATAAATATATAATTAGACTGGACAAAAACGTGACATGTGTTTGGTGCTTACTTTTGTGAAATGTGAGTTGTTGAGGAGTGCAGGTAGTTTGGGAGTGGGTCTAATGAAATTTGAAATCTTGAATAGTTATGAAGTTGTTCATTTTTCTTTTTCATTATTTTTATTTTTAATTATATTCTATTGATTATGCTATTATACTTGTTCAAGTTTTCCTCTTTGCCACCCTCCACCTAGCACTTCCACTCCCTCAGGCAATCCCCACACCATTGTTCATGTCCATGGTCATGTTTAGGTTATTTGGCTACTCCATTTCCTATACTGTACTTTACATCCCATGGCTATTCTGTACCTACCTATTTGTACTTCTTAATCCCCTCACCTCTTCAGATTTTAATAGGCAAAACCGTGGAGGTTCTGTTACTTCCAAACATAACAGAGCGTATGAAGGAGAGTCAGAATAGACTATTTGGGACATACTTAGTGTGTCTGTTATTTCAAAGTTAAGTACACGTATGAGTAGTGGATAATAAAGGTAAGAAAATGTAGGTTGGAGATACTTGTTAAGTATGTTGAATTCAGGAAATAAAACACTGTTCTTGAGTCATGTTGGAGAAGGTAATTCAGAGGGTGTGACCATGGTTGATAAGAGAGCTGGATCCAGGCCATCAGACTCCTCACCCCCTCCTCCATCTCCGAAATATATAATACATTCCTCTCTCCATTTGCACACTAGGAGCTGTTTCAAGGTCATAGGTTTGGGAGGGTAAGGTGCTGTGGAGAACATCTAGACTGAATACATGACTGAATTTCACGTAGGCCTCCAAATAAACTTTTGAGATTCTGGTGGGCAGGTGCAGAGATTTACTTATCTATCAGTCTCCCAAGATAAGTCTGGTAAGTTCCCTTGCTTATTAAATCTGCCACTTACCAATACGGAGTGGTCTGCTTTTTTCTTCAGTCTCCCTTTGCCCTCTGAACTAGGGGCAGTTTAAAATTTCAGCAGGGGGAACTCCCAAGGTTGCAAACCAAAAACTAGTGAGTCATTTTCTAGCAAATCAGTGATATGTCTAGAAAGCAACAGTGTGATTATTACAAGGAGGAACTGGAAACCAAGAACCATCTAGGAGAGTATTCCAATATTCTGGAACCAGGTGAAGGATCTTAACTTAGAGTGTTAACAACTAAAAAAGATTATATATATATATATACTTTTATGATGGATTCTACTGGATAGATTGGCTGTTGGGTTAAAAGAAGAGGAGGAATTAAACCTGAAGCCTATTTTAGAGAATAGTATGTAAGATTGAATATTGAGTGAGTGGTTTAATGGCTTCTAAAGTACTTTTTAAACCCTGTCATTTTTGAAGCTTATTTTTTCCATGTCTACCAGTGAGTATCTTAGGTTAGCTCAGGAGTTCTTACTGGTAAATAGTCCATTCTCAGTTTTCTGTTGCTTTCATGGTTGCTGAGATATTTATTGTCCCAGAATTTAAGTATGGTTTTAAATGTGCCAGTATTACATGAATGATTTTCCTTGTTTATTTGTTTGGTTAAGGTTCTCTGATTAATTAAAAAAACATATATTTTATTGTTGGCTAAAATATCATAAGTAAAAATGCTTTGCATATAATCATATACACTGCACACCAATTTTAAATGCGTATTTAAAATTTATTTTAAGTGAGCATTTTATGACATGCTTTTAAATTTTTAAAAAGTATTTTTCCAGTATACATAAATATTTTCTAATATACCCCTTGCAGAAATTATGACTGAAAGCACTAAATTAATATCTCCTGCTTAATCCAATGAAAAAAAATGGTGCTTGTTCTTGAGGATATATTTGGACCCAGACTAACATTTTTGCTAATTATTAATTCCAGAGGACAAATTTTAATGTTAGAATAAAGGCAGATTAGGCAGATAGTCTCAAAATTTTCTTAGGATGATATGAGAGTCTAAAACAGAAGCATAGGTACTAATGTTTGTCATCCCTTTTTCGGATACAGAAATATCAGGGCTGGTAATATTAACTGTTTCATTAAGTCACTTAACCTTTCTGGACCGCTTTTGTTATCTGTGCCTATAATTCATGAAATCAAAGCAAAGAAACAAGAAACTTTTGAGTTGTGAGATAGCATTCATTATAATTACAATTAGATTTACAATTTTCGAGGCAAAATCTTCAGTCATGACAGCCTTTTGCTGTCAAACTGAAAGTGCCTGTTTAGAAAATATTTAGCAAGATACTGCTATTGGCATTTGTTTTTTCAGGAAAGGCAAAAACATAGGAAGGAGAAGTCTCCTTAAATTCAGCCTGCTGCTTGTGACATGGGTTTTTAGAGTAGTCAGTACATATTTCTTAGTTACGTATCAAGGGCAAGCTTCCCGAGGACGTGCAAAAACCTCAAGCAGCTGATACATCAGAGTTTAACCAGGTCTTTAAGGGTAGCATTTCTTCGAATCTTTATGGAAGTTAGTTCGTCTCAGTGTAATTTTTTTCTCTAGTTCTAAATTGGCTTATATTTCATGTACGTTGGTGTTCTACCTGCTCTTAGTCCGGTGGTACTAAGCAGAGTGAAGTGAAAGTTGTGGTTTAGAGAAAACCTTCTGGAACTGATCTCTGGGGGCAAGTGACAGCTTGCCACTTGCTAGCTGCTGCCTCTGGACAAAGTATTCCGCCTCTCTCTGCGTCAGTCTCCTCACTTAGGTGATGAAAATGATCTCCTTCATGGATTGGTTGTGAAAACTAAATACAAAGGTTTAGTACAGTATTTGAAAAATAGTGACCAGTACATAAGAGTTTGCACATAAAAATTTAACCAGAAATGCACATCAAAAAACTAAGCATTCATTTGCTAATTTCCTGGAAGTTTTACCCTAACATATTTAATGAAAATAACCAGGCAGTGGGAGTGCCCTAAATTCCTTATCCAATTTAATTCTCAAATCAATTCTGTGACATTGATATTGTATCTTTATTTCCCAAATAAATAACTGAAAATTGGAGAGACACTAAATGCTGCCCAAACTCACTAAATTAAACACTGAGTTTGGGCTTCAAATGCATGTACACTTAGAGATCTAGAAATTAAGTATTTTGGTATGCAACTTCCAAGTCTAAGAAAACGTACCAGTGAAAATGAGGTATCAGTGAGGATCAGCAGAAAGAGGATGGATAACATGAGTTTGCAAATTACAGGGACATTTGTGTGCTGTTTCTCTGAGTGTGAGGCTGAAGTCTTGGCCTCTCAAATTTCTTTCTTCAAGCGCTCTCAGAGAGAATAATACCTTGAATGGGAGAGGGTTATGAAAATACATTTATGAGTACATCATTACTAGCAAAACAGTTAATTTTCATTTTCAGATATGAAAAATCAAACTGTCAAGTGATCCTCCTATATCTGTTGGCTGCTAATAAGTAATGAACAAGTTCATATTTACTTTACTGAAAAAATGTTTTCCTCCCAAAGAATCAATTGCCCTTTACCTACTTGAAAAATAGTTTTTATTAAATTTTACCTATCTCGATGCTATCATATGAGTTCCATCATTTGGTTGTACCTTCCAGATCATGAGAAGACTTTGAAACAGTGAAAAAGATTCTATACAAGGAAGAATTAATGAGCTTCCTTTATCACCTTTAGCGGAGAATTAAATTAGACTCATACTAATGATAATTTCTATTCTAGAAAAAGTCTAAATGCCCACCTAACTATTCTTGTTACTCAGAAATATGGCAGACTACAACAATGTAATTCATATATTTGCCTTACACAAAGAAGCATTAGGGAGGACCATTTCAAACGCCTTTCTGGCTTTAAAATTTTATGCTAATTTTTCTCTAATTTTAACTAACTTAATTTTTATTATGTATTAAGAGTATTGTTTTATCTAATATTTTTCTTTTCATTATAAGGAATACACTTTGTTGTATGTAATCTGTAGGCAGTGGGAGGAAGAGATTGGGTAGGGTAGTAAATCTGGGCAAAGAACTATTAAGTGGTGATTAGGAGGTTGTCCTGAGTCAATTCATCCTGGAAACAGTTTTTGAGCATCAACAGTGTCCTGTGTACAATGCTAGGTACTAGGGTCCCAAGAATAAAAATATAGTGCCTGTTTTTGTGTATTCAGAATCCAGCAATGACACAGTTATAAAAACTCAGTATAAAGTGGTAAGAGCTTTAATGAGAGGAAGGGACTTAAAAGAAGGACAAGAATATTTACCATATACTTTTTAGTGTTGGTCATTAGGCTAGGTTATAATATATGTTATTTAATTTTTGAAGTTAGGCTGTGATTATAGTTGTGATAAGAACTCAAATCTTTTTTCTTCCAAAGCATTTATATGCTTTTTATACTACAACATTGTTTACAAAAATTGTGTGATCATAACAAATCATGTTGGGAATTTCTTAAAGTATGAAGCATAGTTCCAGTACAAGAGATATGGAATTGGATACTCCAGGGCAAGGCTGGATAATATGCTTTTAACAAACACCTCTCAAGTTTTCTGTTTTTAAATCAAGCAAGTTTTAGAAGCTCTGATTATTAGCCTGCTACATTCTATGCTTATTACTAAAGACAACGTGATCACATCTGGGTGTAAGAGGGAGAAGTGCACATGAATGCTTTGGAAAGAAAATGATTTTACATTTGACTTTGATAGTTGAATAAGAATTTGCTATGTGGTGAAGGGATAACTTTCAGTAATGATTTTATTCAGAGAGGTATTTTACAACATGTTTTTGATAAAGGTAAAACAAATTTCCTGTCATCTGGGCTAACTGATGTCTAATTAACCATGGTATGTTATAGACAAATGAATGGGTAGACATATATACACACTTATACATCCAACATAATCTCTTATAATTGGCAGTATGTGTATAGATAGGCATAGATGTATATTTTCCAAAGCCGTGTCTGAAAGTCCAACATGAAATAACAAATTTAGATGAACCTACTTTAATATAGAACTCAATAATTAAATATTTCTTTTCAGTATCAAATTTCACAAATGCATTTATTTATTTACAGAATTATATTTATCTTTTTAAATTAAAAAATATAATTAATAATTTTATAGAAAGTTTGAACACTAGGTAGCTATATTCTATCTATATGCCTATGTATATATCTAAATATATTTTTATCACCTTAACATAATAATGAAATCTGAAGTATTTACTCTTATTTATCTTTATATGTATATATTTACATTTAAATGGCTTTTTGTGTCCTGCTGTTAAAATATTTATTTTATCTTTGTCAACTAATAAACACAGAGTAAAAGCAATCTGATACCAGTAGGTTTAAAACCAGACACAGTGTTCTTCTTTATTGCTCATAGCATAAGACTGTCTTTTTAGAGGCAACTTCTTTCAGTTCTTTTTTTTAAACAGTTTATTGATTTATTTATTTAATTTATTTATTTTTAGAGAGGGGAAAGGAGAAAGAGAGGGAAAGAAACATCACTGTGTGGTTGCCTCTCACGAGCCCCCAACTGGGGACCTGATGTGCAACCTAGTCATGTACCCTGACTGGGAATCAAACCAGCGACACTTGGTTCACAGGCTGATGCTCAATCCACTGAGCCATAGCAGCCAGGGCTTCTTTCAGTTCTTTTAACTGCTTCTTAAGATACTGTACTTACTTTAATATACCTAAATAATACACTCAACATTGCTGTGGTGGATGCTGTGCTATGGTGTGTGGAACTGCCTTCATAAGTAAAGGACATTACTCAGAAGGGGCACATGCCACTGGCAGGCAGCTCTCAGTCACCAGCCCCTTCCAGGGAATGCTTCAGTTAAAAGAGGTACCTCCCCCAAGATCATGTTTCCTGGGATTAGCCTGTAGGGTGGGGCAGGGAGGATGGATGGACATAATAAAGGCCTCATTCTCCTCTTGCAGCTTATAGATTCTTTGACTACTTTTATTCAACCTGCCAGAGCCTGGACTGGATGAAAAATTTGAGTCATTTAATAGTTTTTCAGGTGTTGGTCCAGCACCTCACTTTGGAATGCTGTTATCCATAGAATCTTGGTTCCTTAGATGAAATTTTAAATTTAATATCATTTGCAATAGGAGTTGACTGATATTCTTTGCTTTATAAGGCAACCAAAGTTTTGTGTCAAATTACTTAGAAAATGGGAGGGAAGTGAGCTAGGAAATTTTCCTGAAGTTTCATTTCATTGCAGCAAAAATATTTAGATCTAAATGTAATTTTCTATTTTGTATGAACCCTGAGTTGTTGATGAGAATGGGAGGAGGTGGCAAAATTCTCTCATCCTCAACTCATGCCTTAACACCATCACTAGGCCATTGTGTAAAGCTAATTGCTTGTTGTGTTGAAGATAAAGATATTTTTATTGTTTTAAAAATTGTGGGTATTTTTTTTTTTGTAAGTTTCAAGGGAGTAAAGAAGTTTTAAAGTGACTTCGCCTCGCATTCCTTAACTGAAAAGTCTGAACAAAAGCTTGGCATGTTTGAAACTATCTTTGGTTTAAATTCATGACTTGTCTCTATGACCACTAGAGCAGAATATTTCTTTTCAGGCATTTTATGGCTCACCTGGTCAGCCAAGTTTATTTATGCAGTTGAGTAATTGATAAATTGATTTGGGATGATGATGATAATGGTGATAATGATGATGATAATTCAAAGAATAAATGCTTATTGAGCACCTGTAAGTTGCTAGTCATCATCCCTGGAATGTAAGCTATAGCAGTGACTCCAAAGGACAAAGATCTCTGACTTCATGAAACTTACATCCTAGTATGCGTGGCAGTTTGGTAAAACTTAAAAGAAATGATTAACACTTATTGAACAGTTGCTACATGAGAGGCATTCTTTTAGGGGATCTACTTATATTAACTCATTTAACTATTACATTAATCCTATTCAGTGATTACAACCTCACATGGAGGAAAGATGAAGTACACAGGAGTTAAGTCATTGGAGCAAGGTTATTTGTTTAGTAAGTATGGAATCATTTCACACTTAGGGTGGTTTCAGAGTCTTACTCTTAAACTTTATAGTATGAAAGTGATAATATATAAACTGATTTTAGTGATAGTTTTAAAAAACCATGGTTGTAAGTTAAGTCTAAATATAAAACCATTCTACGGTCATCACATGACTCAGAATTTTCTCCTTTATGAAATTAAGGAATTGATAATAATATTAAAGATCTAAAATTTGTATTATAAAATAATATTATTTTAGAATAATGAATTAAAAATACTTGAATGCTTTTATGGTCATTTTTTTAGAATTAAAAAATCATTCTGTGGACTATTTTAAAAATATGAGCATATTTTAATATATTTGTAATTACCACTTTTTAAGTAGATTTTACTTTTTAGAAAAGTTTCAGATTTATAGAGAAATTGAGAAGATACTATAGAGAGCTCCCATACATCCTTGCACACTACTTTCCCTGTTATTAATACCTCAAATTACCAATAGTATGGTATATTTGTTATAATTAATAAACCAATATCAATTCATTCTTATTAACTGAAGTCCATAGTTTATTTTGATTTTATTAGTTTTTGCCAATTCCTGGCTGGTTTGGCTCAGTGGATTGAGCGTCGGCCTGCGAGCTAAGTGTCGCTGGTTCGATCTTCCAGTCAGGGCACATCAGAGAAGGAAAACTCTGACTCCAAAAATCCTCCGCTGCCTTGCGGCATACCTCTTCAGGGGAAAGGCTAAGGGAGTAAACCCCGACAGAAAATCCGGAGCCGGAGTCCCTAAGGCGGTTTGACGTTGTAGTCAACACTGGCAACTCCTGCGGTGCACCTGAAGCCAAGCTGTATTGACTCTGTCTTTCCCTTGGACCCTTCAGCTGCGAAGAGAGGGGGGGTCTGCTGCATGGGCAACAGCAGACCCTCCATATCACCCTGCCCAGGCTCTGTAGCTTCAGCTTCACTGGAGAGGACACTCCAGCGTCATCGCAAGATGTCGATTTAACACGGGAGGAGACAGATACCGTGTCACTCCCGAGTCGGACTGCACAGCCATTCTCGGCGGTGCAGATAGACTCTTAAGAAGCTACACCATCGTCTCTTGAGACGGACGGCTGCCGAGTTTTTGCCAAAATTTTTTTTTGTTCCAAGATTCCATATAGGTTACTACATTACATTTAATCATATTATCTCCATAGGTCTCTCTTAGCTGTGACATTTTCTCAGACTTACCTTGTTTTAGATGGCTGTGACAGTTTTGAGGAATTTTAGGGTGCACTGTAGGGTGCCTACATTTTGGAATTCATCTGATGTTTTCTCTCATGATTAGGTTGTGGGTTTTAGAGAGGAAGATCACAAATGTAAAGTGCCATTTTCATTATGACATATCAAGGGTACATATACATATTGTCAATATGATAATCACTGTTGCTGTTGATTTTGCTAATCTGGCTGAAGCAGTAGGTTTTACCACTGTATAGTTACTTTTCCTTCCTCCACTCCCTTCACCCTTTCATACTGTACTCTTTGAAAGGAAATCACTATGTCAGTCTACACTTAAAGAGTGAGGAGTTATGCCCCTCCTTGAAAATAAAGGATTTATATGTTATTTGAAATGATTCTGCACAAGAGATTTATCCTTCTTCTCATTTATTATTTATTCAATAATTTTTGTCTGTCTATGTGGACTAATGGACATTTATTTTATTATTTGGGTTCTATAATCTAATACAACTTTATTTATTTGTTGCTTAAGTTGTTCCAGCTTTGTCCATTGGGAGCTCTTTCAGTGGCTCCTATGTTTCTTCAACGTACTCTCGTTGATTTTTTCACCTTTATACTTTCTGACACTACAAGTTTCTTCTTGTATATTTCCTATCTCAGTCCTAGAATTAGTTATTTCTCTAGGAAGTCCTAGTTCCTTTTGTTGGAGAATGGTAATAGAAACCAATGCCTGGAGACTAGATGTGCTTGTTTCTACTGGGCTGTAACATACTTTAGATCCTCAAGTTGACAGAGCAAGGAAATAAATGTGTGTATACTAGCCCATGTATGTCGTCGTCGTCGTCGGCAGCCGTCCGTCTCGAGAGACGATGGCGTAGCTTCCTGAGAGTCTATCTGCACCGCCGAGAATGGCTGTGCAGTCCGATTCGGGAGTGACAATCCCTGCCGCACTTGGTACAGGTGAAGGCAGATGGCCGTTGTTGCTGCTGTTGACGCTGCTTCCGCCTCGATCTTTTCTGGACCGCCTCCTCGTTGCGCGCAGCCTCTGCACGTGACGTACCTTGCCTGACCACGAGCCTCCAGGCTAGGCGGTCGTCTGCTTGAACTTCCATGTATGTATGTACATATATAATATTATATATGTAATCATCTGTATCTGTATTAAGTTAAACTTGAGTTTATACTGATGTTTTCAACTCTAATGTATTGCCACATGGATCATTCTAACTTCCTCTACTTTTTAATTTATAAATTCCCACTCCAATAGTGAGAAACTGGCTCTCACCATTTGCTATCCATATAGGTATACTTCAGGCAACCCTGAAGTCTAAGCTTGTTTGCAGTGGAAATGAATCCTGGAAAACTGACCCAGTGAAATTAACCTTTAATTCTCTCAGATTTACAATAATCACCACAGAATGTACTGGGGTTGTACTTGCTGAGTCATTTCTCCAGAACAGGTACGAGAAACAGTATTTTCAGTATCAAGTGCTTTTGTGCGGTCTTGAGAGTGGAGAACCCCACCCTCTCCATCTGGGAGTGCTACTGAGATTCTGGCTCTGGTGGCTTTCTCTGTATAGTTATCTTTCACTTGTGTTACAGTAACTCATTTG
This sequence comes from Furipterus horrens, assembly GCF_987537825.1. Lineage (NCBI taxonomy): Eukaryota > Metazoa > Chordata > Mammalia > Chiroptera > Furipteridae > Furipterus > Furipterus horrens. Next base: position 185,334,420 of record NW_028327171.1, on the reverse strand, counting down.
TTTTTACTTTGATATTATTTCTCAGTTAATCATATCACTGTCAGTTTATAATAACAACCACATATTTTATGTGGTTTCAATTGTAACACTTCATTAAAAAAAAACATTTTCCTCTCATTCTCAAAGTTACTTTTAAAATACTTTTTACAGTTCAGTCATAGTTTATTTTCATCTGTAATCTCACACATCTCTCTATGCACGTAGCCATGGAAACCACCACACAATGCCTGTGTTTTACAAGCCGTGGTATAAATTACAGGCCATTACAATCTCTATGTTACTTTTCTAGTAAGAGTGCTGCATTTTCACCTATGAAAAGGGTTATGACTGCTATTAATTCTAAGAGGATTTCTGACAGTTTGGTGTGGGAGTAGGTCAGGAATGCTGTGGTCTTCCCTTCAATCAGTGTCATAATAAATTATTATTGGCTAGTTTTAATAGCTGCTTTTAAGTTTACTGTGAATATCTCTAGCCTTTATTAAGGTTCTTTAGTCAGTTCTAATTTTCCATTAAATATTAAACCTTACAAAATTCCCTTTTGAAATAGAAATCCACATATTTGTGAAACATTTACTTTGTGCTAGCTGTTACAGGCAATAATCTCAAAGTGTAATGGAGAAAGTGAAATAAATATGCAAATCAGTATAACACAGAGCAAAATATAGAGTGTTAATTATTCAAGGACCAATAAGAAATATAGGAAACACTCAATGTATTTAATACAGAGGAAATTTAATGCAGGGAATTGGTTATTCAGTTGATAGAAGAGAATAAGAAGCCAACCAGGGGGCAGGGAAGCAACCCAGAGATCAACAAGAATCAAAGGTGTTACCAGCCTTGGGCTGAAAGAGGTAAGGAACAGTGTTACTGGAGTCTAGAGACTCAGTCACTGAGTCATTGAGTGGAAGATGGAATCATGGACAGCCTGCATGTAGGTGTTAAGATCACTGAAAGGACACAGCAGCCCTCAGCGATACCTGTGCAGGGAGAGGGCAAACATTTGGCTTCTCTCTTCTTCCTGAGCTCCACTCTTTCACCATTTTTTAAAAATGGCCAACCTGTCTTCTGAAGGGAGCCTGGTAAATGCGAACTGCAGGGATCAATCCTTATTAAGACACCGAGAGAATAAGAAAGGGGCAAAAAAGGGATCTGAAGGCAAACAGACCCAGGACTGATAATGAGTGCTGCTGAAGTTTCAAGATAGGGACAGCTGAGATAAAAATAAAGAAAAACAAATAAGTGAAAGCAAGATAAAGATAGAAAAATGTTAAAGTATCATAAAGATCACAAGGTTTGCTAGACCCCTGATGCACTTAACATTTTTGTTGTACTATAACATAATACATTTTAGGAAATTTGGAGTACAGTTATTTTTCCTATGCTAAAACTGGCTTTATTCTGTATTTGAACTGAATTATCAAATGCACTGACCAACTCCCACTTCACTGGAAAGACAAATTTTGAGAATAGACAACACTGCCATAAAATGTTGGCTTGTAAATTTGGGCTCTGTTTCTTTCTGCAGACATCTGCCCCACCTTTAACTCTAGTCCGTAGCATAAAATGGAATGGAAGGAGACAAAGCAATGCCTCAACACCTCCCACACCACAACAGTTTCTTTAACCTGTAAAGGTTATTTGCAATAGCAAGGGCTGTTTCTGTTCAAAACAAAAAACAAAAGAAAATTGTAAAAAAAAAAAAACAACAACAAAAAAACCCCCACATATGAACAAAAAATCCAGAGTTGATTAAGGGTAATTTTATAAAGTTTCATGCTTAGGAAAGTTATTTTGCATTACATAAGACAATTTTATTTTTATATTTAAGAATCTGCTAAACTATATGATGTAAACTTGTATTAATACACACATACAGATAATTAAGTCCATAAGGACAGAAGCAAAAATTTTTGAAATATTTTTAGAAAATACAATTACACACGGACCCTATCATACTCAAACATGAACACTCTACACTTAGATGATCGCATAGATGATAGAACAACAAAATTTAATAATTTTGGGAGGACAGAGTTCCAAAATTTCCTAAAATTGATAATGTTATTGTACAACAAAAATGTTAAATGCACATGAGGTTCAGCAAACCTTATAATCTTTTTGATTCTTTAATATTTTTCTATTTTTTCTTTATTTTATTTTTTTTTCTGCTTGTTCTAAATATGGGTACATCCCATGATTTATATTTGGTTTTTTACTTTGTACTTACTGTTAATGCCATTCTACAGAGTTCACTCTCTGATGTGAATTCCATTATCACATTTGTGCAGATAGTTTTCCAAATATACATATTTAGTTCTGAATTTACTCCTTTGTTTCTGTGCAGTGTCTCTGGTTAAATGCTACCATCTCATTAGTTGAGTGTTCTGCTGTCACTTTAGACAAAACACTTCAGTATCAGTAAGGGTTCAGGCAGGAAACAGATGGTACACTCAAAGGGCTAATGCAAGGTATTTAATGAATGAACTATTTACAATGGTGTGGGCATGGTTAAGGGAATCAGCAGAGTGTGGTGATACATCCAGAATTAGCAACATCAAGATACTTTACCACCCCTTGGCCTGGGTGCCTAGGGAAGAGAGTGCTTACCAAAACCTGGGGAAACTGAAGCTATGAAAAAACTTTACAAGAAATGGTGTGGGCATGGTATAGGAATGCAGCCCCTACTAAAACTGCAGTCCAACTTAAAGGGAACAGGAGAGAAAATACCTATTTTTTTTTTTCATTTCTTCCCATCCTCTCATTTCCTCTGCCTCTCACTGGTGAAACCTACCAGGAATACAGAAGACAGGGAACATAGGTGATGTGGACCTGTGTCTTCCGGGCTAGAGATAGGTGTGGAGGCACACATAGAGAATAATCAGCCTGAAACCTACAACCTGGCTGACTTTCCAAAATCAACTTTCTTTCCAAATTTCCTTGATGTTACTAGTGTTATGCTGTTTTACTGTTAAAGGAACACAGATCAGGCTTTTGGGGGATACATCTTGGATGGCAACTTCCATGGATATCTGTCTGGTTTTTCTTTAGTCTAGATTTCCAAAATGAAGATGAAATCTTGGAAATTACCAGCATTAGGAGGTAGATATGGATAGATGACTAAATCCTAGAGATAAAATATAGAATATTTTAGAGCATGAAATGCTATAGATTGTCAAATCAAAGTCTGAGAGGGTCTATTACTCACTTGTTTCTTGTTCATAGGGTTAGAGAAACTGGTGAGTTTATATCACATAGGATTCGAGTTACTGAGCTGTTGCAGGTGGTGGTTAATGACTGTGTAGAAGAAGCAAGGAAATCAAAGGGTACATATGAATCAAGCCAGCCATCATAGTTATAGAAGTGGTTCAAAGCATTAGGTAATAGGGGACATTGGGAATCTTTTCACAGGAAAGAAGGCAGAAACAGAGAAAACAGGAAACAGAATGTAAGCAGGCTGAAGTTAAGGGATCTGAACATAGAAATCAATACATCACATAGTACATATAGAAAAATATTACAGCCTTGGCTGGTGTGGCTCGGTGGACTGAACATTGGACTATGAACTGAAAGGTTGCTGGTTCAGTTCCTGGTTGGGGCACATGCCTGGGTTTGGGCCAGGTCTCTGGCTGGGGGCATGCGGGAGGCAACCGGTGGATGTTTCTCTCTTTCTCTTTCTCCCTCCCTCCCCTCTCTCTAGATATAAATAAATAAAATATTAAAAAAAGAAAAATATTGCAGAAAAACACAATTTTTATATTTTTGATAAAATAAATATGTGGTCTTTTAACTTACCTGCAACATGAATTATGTTTGACAGTCCTTCTATGCCTTTCTAGGGCAGCTACTTACACATTATTTTAAAACTTGACCATTCTCTTCATATCTCCTACCCCATCCCTAATCTTCAATCTTTTTATCAGGGGAAGAATTTCTCTAAACTTCACACATACAAACAAACAAAGCAGACTTTCAACAGGAAATTTATTAAATATATCTTTTTTACCTAAAAGCTCATCCAAATTTTTTCTTATATTCTCTTTCCCACTCTTCTCTTGAATAGAAGGTATTCTTCCTTGACTGGACTTCTGATATTATTTATTACCTCATTTTCTGATACTTTGATCCACAAATTAATGATTTCTCTCTCCTTCATTATCAGTATTATCCTTTGTGTTGGCTGCTTCTTGTTTGTCTATAAAAATGTTTAAATATCACTCATATTAAAAAGAATTTCGCAGATCATCTGTCTTTTTTAGTTATCATCTTATCTTTCACTTCTTCTACTGCCAATCTTCTTGAAAAGATATGCTATGTTCATCATCACTTATTTGTCACCTCAAACTTCTCTCTCCAACCACCCTGATTTGGCAACAGTTACTCCACTAAATATATTCTGTTAAAACTCATGGATGAATTGTGGACTTTAACCAGTACAACAGTCTCATGACATTACACCCCAAACCTTGAGTGAACAAGTGCCTTACTCTCCTCTTCTTTGTAGCCTATCTTTTTTCATTAAACATTTTTAGGATCAAAAATGTATAATATTTGAGGTTTTTCTATCACATCACTTATGTATTTAGACTTGTGAATAAAGAGATAATTATTTGTAGGGCAGGTATGAAGAAAGGACAAGGCTGTAGGGAGTTGAAGGTACTGATGTAAAAGCAATTTACCTCATCAGCCATAGGTTCAGTCTGGCTAGGGAAGGAAGGAAGTATAAAGTGGTATTAAAAAACTGAAGAAAATAGGTTGTAGGAGATGGTTGAGGCAAGAGATTGGTCTGAATGTGCTCAAAAAGAGCTAGAAGACTGGTACCAGAGAGAGATATTATAGGTTCACATATTTACTAGAGCAGTTCTGGGTGATGATAAATGCCAGACTGTGGCCGTTAGGGGATTTGATAGAGATTAAAGTGTAGAGTTTTAGTGTGAAATATTTAAACAATTTTGAGATTATGTGTTTGTGTTTTAAATGGGAAAAACATGAAGACTGACAATTCCAGGAAAGTATTAGTCTTTGGTTATGAAAGAAACAAGGATGAGAAAAATTGAACCACTCCAATCCAGAAGCCCTGCCAAAAGAACTAGTGGTGAGAAGAATTTGCCAAGGGCTAAGAATTTGCGATGAACCTTCTCTATTGCCACCAATTTACAATGATCTCTCCATTCTTATTTCACTAATGTTTACTCAGCCTAGCTAGCTGCTGTGAACAGTACTTTGTTATTTCTTTCATATATTTTTATTATTTTATCTTACAAATAGAATGCAATCTTTTATGTGGGTGGCAAATTTGTGTTAATAATTTTTTAAAATTCTAAGTATGTCTCCAGCACAGTGTCTTGGTCACTGAGTTTTTCTTTAAATGTTTTTGGCTAACTTATTAAAGACCATATTCTTGAATACAAAATCCATTACAAAAGCCTAAAATAATCTTATCTTAGAGTAATACTTTCTTGATTATTCAGAAAATATATTTATGACAACATATTTACTTATAAACACTGACATCTCCTTTGCTTAATAAATTTAAATTATTTTTATCAGTGATGCTAATTAAACAAAATCTTCCTGGGGTTATTTATTAATTATACATATTGGTGAATTAAAATAATCGACAAAAACAGTTTTACATTTCACATTTATATGTTTTAGTTGAATTGCTTTTCAAAAATGTTGATAAGGATGTTTTTTGAATATGATAGTCGTGAGTCTTTGAGAAGAAAACAGCTGTAAGTGTTAGGGGACCAAGGGAGAGTTTAAGAGTATATTCTGTTTCCTCTCTGAGACAAAAGGGAGAGAAATCTGTTAGCTCAGCAGGGGAAGGTTGTTTTGCAACTTGAAAAAGCCTTTGATTTTCTTTTTTATTCATTTTTTTATTTGGGAAACAGCTGAAAGACTATACTAGAGGAAACTGTGGAACCAGAGAAAGTCAAGTTTTCACAGATAGACTAGAAACACAACTAGGTTGGAGCCAGGAGCAAGTACATTTCCAGCAGAACAAACTGTACGCATGGGAAATTCTGACCCCTCCTTGGGCTGTCCTAAGATTCGTCATCCCCAAACTCTCTGCAAAGGAAAGATCTCAGTCTTATAATAGATTGTATTTGATCGCGAACCCAGAAATCATTCAAGCTTAAAAAGACATTTCAAAAAATCTATATGCAGTATTCTTTTTCATCCAGCATTTAAAGATATTAAAGCATAAATGAGCCCACTTGTTTGCACTAACTGTATTTCCATTTTATTTTTTAAGTGCTTTGTTTTGAGTATGTGAAAAATAAAGACTGATTTTAAATCCTTAGGGAGAAAATTGCTTCCAAAAGCCCATTCCATTCTTTAAGACTATGATTACAGACCAAAATATTAAAATGCCAGAGAGCTGGTGGAACAGTAAAGTAAAGGTCAGTTGGCATGACACTAACTTAGTCAAAGAAAGTACTTTCCAGGTCAAAGCATTTTTGCTTTCCTCTAAAAAATGAAAATGGTAAGGAGAACAATTCATTCACATGAAGTTCATTTGATTTTCTTTGAGAAATATGGTTTATTTTTGTGGCCTGGACTAGAAAGCCTGAAAGAAAATCACTGTGAGCTACTATTTGCATTTCACATGTTGACTGATTGACTGACTAATAGGCACATCTAACTCTATAGGGGGAATAATAGGGAAATGAAGGAAAATGTAAGTGTGCCTCTGTGTGTGTGTCTTTGTGCACGCTTGTGCATTTGTAGCAATCCTTGTTAAAAGATTCAAAAGATGGTTTTGGAAAATAACAAATGGGTTCTGTTAGTAAGAGATAATGAGATTATCCACGCCTGAAATTTTTCTGATCATTTTGAATTATTTAATTGCTTAAAAAAAACAAAGCAGTTTCTAAAGTACCAAACTGCAGTTGTTATGTGCGAAACATACTGTTGTTAGAATTCAGACTGGAAGTTTAAAAGAATTCCTCAAAGTTATCTGACTCTATTAAGATGACTAAATACTGAATTTTAAATGAAAACATTGAGCATCACTTTTCACTTACTCTGCTACAAATATTCATTAAGCAACTGCTGTGTGCTTGGTAATATGTTCTGTGCTGAGGACAGAGATGAGGAAGCAAGTTGCTTGTCTTCAAATTGCTTACAAGTTACATTTTGTATAACTACTTAGAGATTTTGGGGAGCAGGGTCAAATGACAGGGAAGTCTAAAAATAACTCCGTATGACAGTTACAGTGGCTAGGAGGCAGTGCAGGGCCCGAAGGGGCCAGAGTTGGGATGTGGAGTAGTTTTATAAACATGGCAAGAGATATGAAAGTCCAAAGCATGGATCTGTGCAATCTTTATTTTTTTCCCCTTTCCAAAACCTCTTTGTTTTGGCCTCTCTCATAGCAGTACATTTATTTATGACACTAAACTATATGACATTTTACAAAAGAAAACTGAAGTATGAAAAGATTCCAATTAAGATGTTTATAATTGAATCTGACACCATCAAAATAATACATTGCATACGTAGGCTGCAGGAAAGCATTTTAAATTGGCTTTTTTTTTTTTTTTTGGTGTCTGAGTATTGTCCACAGTTCAGTTACTGATTCAGTCAAATGAATTTGCCATGAAATCTGTAAATTTAAGAGGGAGAGATATTTGAGCTATGCTTTATCAAAACATGTAACTGCTACCATGCTTCCATTACACAAGTCCTGAAGCATGCATCTGTTTATTTGAATATAATACTTTGTTTGCATATTTTAACACTTATTTCTATACCACTTCTCTTAAATAAGAACTTTATAAACCAATGTGCTCCTTGTCTTAGTTTTTGAGCTTCTAGCAGCCAATACTGGATCTAGCAGAAATACAGCTTCTTTGCTACTTAGCATTGTCCCATACTGGTTTGATGATGAGTTTTCAGGATTATTTCTTTGATTGGTACACATTCCTCTCAGCAATATTTATGTGTTGATGATGTGTGTATGCATGTGTATTTTGCCTTTCACTTTCACTTATCCTCTAATTTCCATTTTTTAAAAGTACTTGGTAGAAAGCTATATCAAGAAGGTAAACAAAACATAAACATGACATTTCAGGATATTCCTTATAACTGACCACGGACTCTCAGTCTGACCCTCAGAGATGTCTAGGTAACTAACCTTTTGTTTCCTGGGCTCATCAATAAGTGCAGAAAGATCCTCGGACCATGCTTTGTTAGCAAAGACCATCCAATGGAGAAACGTGCTCATTTCTGAGTGTTGTGCATTTTCTGTTCTTAGGTGTCGTGCATGTATATACAACTTCAAGATTTGCGAGGATCACTCAGCCCAGATGAAGTGACCCCCCCTTGACTTGTACGCAGCTCAGATGGCAACACAGCATTTGGTCTCTCTATCTGTACATACCAGTCAGGAAAACAGCTAAGTTTTCAGAAGGCGGGTTTTTAGAGTGAGCATGTAATACATCATTTAAGCAGGGCACTTTTGAGCAACTAGGCGATGATAGTAACAATTCTGCAGGCATATACATACAAACTAGGACTGTCCTGTGTGAAGTGCAATTACCTTGTTATTCTAGACTCTGATCCAACCCTCACTCATTTCCTCACATTTCATTCTCAGCTGTGTGCTTCCTAGTGAGCATTTGAGGCACAAATGCTTGTATCTCTGCCTTTTCTGAAAAATATTGCTGACTTCTCATTTTCATATTCCTGCTGTGGTGACATATTTCAATATATTTTAGATAAAGTAGGCTTTGTATCTGCTTCTTTTTCTGTCAGTAGAAGTCTGCCATTGATATTTCTGAAAACAGAGGTTATGCATGTATGATATGTGTGTATTGCATATAAATGCAAATAATTCTGATCTTGTGACTTATTTTGGTTTATTTGTAACATTGGATTATTGTATTGATCTTAAGTCCATTATAATATCTACTTAGTACCTAATATATTAACTATAATTAGAGTTTTTATAGTAATTAAGAGTTAATGTATTTGAAGAACTTTGAAAAATGTCTGTCATGTGCAATGATTGTAAAAATAATGGTAACAGTTATTCTTATCTAGTTCCTCATTGCCTCACTGAGAGTCCTACACTCTGTGTTCTTTCCCCAAATTTACTTAGGACATTTTGTCTGTAAATGATACTTGTTTGTTCAGATCCTCGGATCTCTTAATTATGATAACATTTCACCAAATATTCCAATTTCTCCCATACAAGATTTGTTATCACTGGGATGTGCTGCTTATTCAATTCCTTGTGGCTCGGCTTCACAAACAGCGTAACCATAGGGAAACCTGTAAGAAAACACCTGGATTCACTACAGTGACCTGCTGTCTGTCTCTGTGGCTGGTTGGCATATCACCTTTCTTCTCTTCTCTTCCTAAGGGACACACACAGAAAAGGAAACGGCGTCACCGTGCTTGCTGAAGTGCCAGCAACAACACCTGGTACTCGGTAGGCACTCAACATATGTGTGTTGAATTAAGTTGCATTTTTAAACTTTGCTAAATCTGCCTTAGAAATAAACCTAACAAATTCCACACTATTTTCCTTTGACTAGAAGTAATTACATGGTTCGTGATCATATACTGATGATTTGGATGTTGCTGACAGATATTTCCCATGACCTGTGGTAGCGTATTGTTAGTGAAATTAATTCCAGATAGCTTTGTATGCTGACTTCACTTTTCTTTTGTCAGAGATAAAATGAATTTAAGCCAAAAATTTTATTGGCATTATTAACCATAATATTTATTCCTCTAGAATGTGTACATAATAACAGTTGACACTAAAGCAGTTGAAAAAATTACTTGATTTTTATGTGAAGTTAAAATTTTACAATTTCCCTCAGTAAAAAGTGTTAAAAGGCCATTTACTATCTGTTAGGCCCTACGCTAACTTCTGCAGAATAAAAAGGACAACACATGGACACAATTATTGGCATAATACGTTTTAAGATGTCCATTAAACATCCAAGTGAAGATGAAAGCTATCAAACAAGGGGTTAGATGAACAAGCCCAGGGGTTATGTGAGAGTTCCAGGCTGGTGACATAAATTTGGAAGTGTTGGCTTACCGATGACATTTAAAGCCTTGAGACCTGATGAGCTCATCAAGAGAGAAAGTCTAGACTGGAAAAAAAAATTCAGCTTGAGCTTTAGAGTGATGCAGTATTAGGATATAAAATTATTTCATGGTTCAAGGGAGGAGACTCCTTGCCAATGTCCACGTGAGGTCACAAGGCAGAACTAGTTGAAATTAAGGCATAAGTATTAGGTTGTCTATAATTTTCTTTAAAATATTTTAGCTGAAACCTGGTAAAATATTCAGTTACATTTGCAGCATAGTGATCCAGGATATGTCCTTTAGGGAAAGTGAGCATTTGAAAGACTTATGAAAAGCTTGCACTAGAGAAGAGTTTCAGCTGTTCTAAATTTTCCATCAGTACCACAGGATGTGCCATATAGCTAACAGAGCACTGAAGTTTTCCAGTACTGCAGTTTTGTTAGTGAAATGTGTACCTTTCAAGGTATGTGAGGTCACTAGGAATGTATAAAAATCCCACTCTTTATGAATTGAAAAAAATAATACAATGAGTCCGATAGCCTATACCCTTCCAAAACGTGTCCTTGGAGTAAGACTTCTGTCTAATCTGTGTTCAAAGACTTCTGGACACAGACATCTGACATCTGACACTTGAGTAATAGTTTAGCTGAATCTTGCTGCTAGAACTGTTGCAACTGCCTTGACTGAATTTTCATGTAGGTGCTTTTTAGAGTACTGAAAAGACAGAGAATTGAGACTTTATAGAGTTATTGAACACATTATATAACGTTTTGTTTTGCTTGAAAAGCAATATTTGTATTGGCTTAAGTCAAGTACTGGCTTTCATTATACAACCTGGTAGCAAGATGTGTGTGTGTGTGCGTGTGCGCGCATGTGCGCGCCTGCATGCATTCACACAGGTGCCATCAACTATCTTTAAGTATCAGAGACTATACTGATATCTATAAAAAGAACTTACTAATGATAATAATTGTATGTAATTGTTGTAGGTTAGTTTGTCATATGACATTACTTGAAGATCTAGTGTGACAGAGTGACTCAAACCTATTGTAGTAACTTATAAGGTGAATGAAAAACCCAAAATATCTATGTGTATAGAGCTGAAAAACTAGAAACAAAATGTTTTCCCAGACCAGAAGTCCCTTTCACAAAGATAGTAGGGAAAGAAAACACTTTTATTATTGAATAAGCATTAAACCAGAATGTGATGTCCATTTAAGACAATCAGCTAAGACAGAAAACAATCTCACACTTTCCTATAGCCAATTAGACATGACCCATTACATACATGTTTTCAAGATAAACAACAATAATGAATCTTCAAGTAAGAGGACTTCACGACACCATTTGTCACACATAATTCATCCTAACATTACCTGGTAATTGGGGTAATCATCTGTATTAGCTAATTGGCTTTAGTGATAGGAAAAACAATCTTATTTCTTATGACAGAAGGGAATTTTGTTACTTCAAAAAAGGTCCCCACAGAAGTTTTGTTCCTACCCTTTCACAGAAACTAGGAGATAGGGGTGCTATCCCTCTTGCTGTTTATGGAGAGATGGCTAGCTGTCCTTGAGAAAGACATTTTTGCATCTTAATCTTATAAAAGGTCTATTTAGTTTTCAAAAGGATTTATAAAAGAAGAGAGGAGAAAGTACTTAAGATTAGAAGGTTTCTAAAGTAAATGTTCAAAGAAAAACAAGGGAGGAAAATTCCCTTATTTTCAACAAGGAGAATTAAGCATTCTATATTTATTTGTATTTTTGTCCTTATAATAAAAAGAAATCTGAGTTTATTGAGAAGCAGTTAAGTGCAACATAGTTTAGGAGAAGGGTGTTTGGTTGCAGGAGGAATGGGGTTAAGAAAGGCTCCACAGAGGAGGGAAATGCAAGCAGTTGAAGACTGGTTGTGATTTTGAAATGTGTAAATTAGAGCAAAGGCTTTTCAGGGACGATACAGCTAGCTGATTTTCTTTCCTGCTGGGAAATGCTGGTTTGTCCTCAATGGGTGGCCCAGGTTGCTGGTGTTCTGAGCTATGGCAGGGCCACCTGGGTGGAGGAAGAGTAGCATCAGCTCCAAGCCTAAGTGAAAGTGTTGTGAGTTTAAGTTGGAAAAGCCTCAGAGCGAAGACCCTGAACCACGTTGGGTCTGAAGCCAGGTGGAAAATTCGTAACTGGGAACAATAAGTAGGGAAGCCTAAGTAAGAGGTAAGAACTTGGAGATTCTGGAGACATGTTAACATAAAAAGGTCAGGTCTGTTTAAAGATGCTCAGATAGGACAGCCATAAACTGTATAACTAAAAACAAAATGTGCATTCTGTTGGACCAACAAAATGAGTTTAGTTTGAATGAAATATTACTTAGGGCTCATAAAAATAAACAAATGATTAGTTAAAGATAATAAAAATACCATAGAGAGTATAAATAGAAACTTAAAAATTACCATGTAAAAAGATATTACTAGACCACAGGGAAAACTGTCATTGATAGAACTTAGCCACAAGTTTGTCTGAGCAGTGTAACAGCCATGATAATAATTAAAATAGATGTAGTCATTTGCATAATTTGTATTGGTTTATGAAAACACTGACCCACACCCCCAATTGTTTGTAAAGTCTTCTCTCTGTTTGGTTTGAAATATTGAAACAGGAATATCTGTGAGTGCTGACGCAGGAGCTGATATTTAATGGTGTTACCAAGAAACATGACAACAATATTTCTGTCTAATTGTGGATCTACCTTTTTTTTTTTTTTTTTTTTTTTGCTCATGTTCCAAACTGATAGGGAGCCTTTCAAATAAAGGGAGTAGAATATTGCCATTCCAATTATTCCATTGTGTCAGAAGACATGTAGATTATTATTACATTAGACAGAACTCAGCAGAATACTACCACCTGAAGGTTACAAGTAAAGATAACAGCAACCATTTTTAGAAGTATTTGGACAAGAAAGACTTTATCTAGTTGAAAATGCCAAGATTGGCTGAACCGAATTATTTTAGTATTCACTAAAAGCAGAGTTCACTCAGAGGTGTTTAAGAGTTTTCCTTACGTGAGATGATGTCTCAGGTGATCACCCATCTTCCATTTTGATACTTTATCTGGAGTACAGATTTTATCTGCAATATAGATTTACTTCTTGGGATGGAAATTTGCTTGGAGAATTCCTTCAGACTGACTCTATTCTTATCCTGCCTTTTTCTGTGCATTAGTATGTTCCCATTTGCCAGATGCCCATTACCTGGGCCCACCAGGTACCTATTCACGGTCAGATTTCTGAGCCCTCTACTTGTCCAAGATGGAAGTTCTTTCCAGACAAGTAGTTATCTATACATTGCAACATGGGCACTGCAATCATCTTACCACAAGGACATGGGACCAGAGAGCAAAGCTGCTAGGAGAAACTAGAGATGAAGATGGCATAGACATAAAGCCAGTAAGTATCTGTATTTTACACATATTACACACACTGCCCTGTTGTTTTTTTAAACCTGGCCAGGCTTCAGCTGATTGCTGAACTTCTTAAAATCTGAGTCCTTAAGCAAAAACAAAATGGCAAGAGTAACTGCTAGGTTGTTTCCAAATCATCGCAAGGAAGATGGCTGGCTATGTGTGGAATGACTGGCAAATAGAACCGGTGGACATCATTTAAAGACAGAGATTCAGGGCATGTATTAAACTGTGGCCCTATTGAAGATTATTGGACAGGATTCAAGTTGCTATTAGAACTTTCTGTATCTCTAATGGCTTTAAAGACATTCTATCATCAATATACAGTAAAATAGTATACTTGTTATATTATTTTTTATTATTCAGAAAGTAAAAACAGAAACCTTTGTTCTCTTCAAAAAAGCAGAGTTGGCAACTGCTCTAGATCTCACAGCATATGGATACTGGGATTGGTGGGTATAATTTGATGACTATATTAGATACTGAGTGGCATGCCCATAGTAGATAAAATCAGAGAAGCTGAGGCCCTTAGAAATCTTTGTTAAATAGGCTATTTCTGCCAGGGTGTGTTCCATATTGCTCTATCCACATTCAAGTTCTATTCATTGGTCTATCATTTTTTGGGCTCTATTTTTATTGTTGTTGCCATGATTTCAATATTAGGGTGAATTATTGCTTTCCTCAGAAAAAAAAGTTGCGTATTTTTTATTCGAAGGAAATTTAATCCTAACACCTATCTATTGGGTAGATGTTAACATTTGCCTCATTTATTGCTGCTGAAAGAGAATGTGAATGAGTGCAATTTCTATAAAGTTACCTTGCTAGGGGGTTGTAAAGATAGGGTTTAAGATTTGTGTGACTAACTCTACACCATGTTGTCCACTAACAATTAGGACTTGGGTTTTTTGCTTAAGTATTCTTGCATTATACTAAATAAAGCATTAGCTATTAATTTTTCTCTTACAGAGTAAACACAACACATCTTTGCTTTACACTTAATCCTTGTTGTCATCTAATCTTGCATCTGTCTAACCCTATTTCCACTAGACTTTGAGTTTTTCATTTTATTTGTTTGGTTGTAATTTCCAATTCCTCGACAATGTTAGAAGAAATCAGCATATAAATAATCCTGACATTGAGCATACTTATACATTTATTATAATGACATGAAGAGATTTTTCATTATTTCTTAGTTTATTTTATAGTGTTTTCCACCTGGGTAACATAATGGTGAAGAAATTTCTCAAGAATGCCAAAAAAACTATGAAACCATGTTTGTGTGAATACAGTGCTAAAGAAGTTAATTCAAAGCTAAAAGGTCCATCATACCTTTCTTTTTTCCCCCATCATAGGTCTCCAAACAGGATTGGAATAAATTTTTCAATTAATCTTTGTTTGGGGGCAGGAAGTTTTTGTATAAATAGTTCAATAGTCAAATATTGCTTTTTTTCATATCACTTACTAAAAAATGATTTTCTTTTTGAAGCCAATATGTAGTTCACCAAAACCTTCAGTTTTGTAGATACACAATAATCATGAGAAATAAAGCCATCAGATGGAAATTACATTTAATCAATTTCAGTCCTAATAAGTACATCAGTATTTTACATCTAAGGAAAAATTCAGACTCAGGAGACAGCTACAAAATTTTCGTTTAAAGCATGTAGGCAGAAGGCCTATACATTAAAATTATTTTATAATAGAATTTTGGAAAGTAGTGGAATTGTCTTTTTTTTCTTTTAATTCTCATTACAATAAATATTATTAATGCTATTGCTATAGCATCTATAATTTTACTTTTGAGTGGGGACTAAAAATGATCAAGTGACAAAAAGATGCTCAACATTGGTGCAAACCTAAGGTATAGTAGCTTTTAACAACTAACAGTTCAATAAATGTTCTGTTCAGAGACCTTTTAAATTAACCTTCTCTGTGTGTGTATGTGTGTTGTGTGTGTGTATTTTGCTTTGGTGGAGAAATTTTTTTGTCAAAATATAGAGTGATTAATCCAGATTCTCCTGCTTTCTTTAAGCTTCTTGTTTCCCTGTCAACAGTTCATAGGCAAAAGGTGACAGATATCCAGCTGACTTAATAAAATGAGATATTAACCCCTATTATTAATCTCCTACCTGAGAACATAGCTTTACAAATAACCCCTACTTGGTCTAAATCAGAGTCATTTAAAAAAATTTAGAATTTGACGATTTTAACTAGTGAGTTCAGAATAGTAGTTTGCATATATGACTAGATTATAAAATGACATCTGAGATTGGTTTATTATAAACTTACTTTAATAATAATTATAATAAATATTCCTTTCAACTAAGGTACTTTGATTTAAATCAGAAATAAAACAGAATGCCCCTAATCTTATGAATGAGGGCTAGAACTATGTTGTGATTATGAGTAGAATATGGAAATGTGTTCCACCATTCTATAATTCTTTTTAGGGAGCAGAAACCATTTGGATGGTTACTTCTAAGAATACCATATTTTATTCAATAATTGCTTTTGGTCTAGGTTGTTGTAAAATACAAAATCTATAATGAATTTAAAATACAAAGATTAATTGAAATCATTAAAAATGGACAAAGAACAAGTTAAGAGGAATGGCAAAATGCTTTTAAAACATCATAATATACAAAACTGATCTGATACTACTTTCTGTGGATTTATAATGGAGAAAAAGCAATAAGCACTTGATTAAGAAAGGGAGATTGGCTATTAATTTCCTGTTCCACTTACTTTGGGCTCTACATAGTTCAGAAAGCCTACACAGACTCCCTGCTCTATAAAGAGGAAAATTCAAGTCATCCTCTTATAGTGGATGGTCGTTTGTAGCCAGCTGCCATCATTAAACTTTCTCCTTATGTCTTCTGAAAATGCACATCCTCAGATGCCCTTGCTGCTAGGCTGTAGCCAGCTGACAGGTGTAGACTCACACTAAACTGAGAGCTCAGCAATAGGAAGAGGAACCTGGCACAGGGAGGCGGTGTTCTGACAAGCACGCCGGTGAAGGTACACTGTTAACTGGGTGGCAGTGGAGGACGTTTTGGAGTCTGGTCGCCGACTGAGGATTGTTGACGGAGGCAGGGATGTTCCATACAGAGAGGTAGTACATGTGTGTGCATGCATGTGGGTAGGAATAAATTCAGAGCTGTGTTCACCAGCTCTCTTAAAGATTCTATGAACTACCTAATGTCTCTTAAATAATTTTTTTTGAATGGAAACTAATCCTATTGGAGTTCTTAGTTACAACTAAGAACTAGAATATATATTCTGCCCTCAACCCTACCCACTGCTGAAAGAACTTCCTCTGGAAGGTAATGAATTTCTTTCTTACCTCTCACCTTGCTCAAATCTGGCTTATGTTATAGCATGGTTTAGATCAGAATTACCAGGAATAGGACTCTGAGGTGGAGATTTGCATGCACGATGTTTCTTAGGGGGTACTCTGAGCATTAATAACTGTGGAAGGAAAGGGAAGAAAGCAGGATTGAGCAGAGGGAGATACTAGGCTGTGATGCAGTTTCAAAGAAGATGCCGGAGAGCTCCATGAAAAGATGTGAAACTTGAATGGCCCCCAGAATAGTCCTCCATCCATCAGCTATGGAGTTGAGCTGCCCTGGAAAGAGGGCTGACCTTGGGCAAGGGGATTCTTCCCATCTAGAGTGATTGATTATAAAGAGGATTGATGGCAGAGGAATCCCAGTAGTTGGAAGCATACATCCTTCAGTGTGCAGCATCCACTCTACAGCGCATATGTTTTAGTATTGTTATGTCTTTCCACATCTGTTGTCTCATAAGACTGAGGACTCTCAGTCTCCTGAAAGATTTCTCAGAGTGATAAAGCTTATAATGCTTAAGCACATCAGCTCTGGAGCCAAGCTGCCTGGGTTTCAGTCACAACTCTAATACATACTTGCCATGTGACCTAGGCAAGTATATCAAACTTTGTTTTTCATATATATATTTCTTACATATAAAATGGAGACAATTTTCTTACTCATAAAAGCATTGTAAGTTAATCTGTGTAAAGAGCGTGAAATTATTTTGGCATGGCATCAACACTCAATTAACTTTTAAGTGCCTAGAATATGAAAGAGTGCCTAGCACATTTTAGATACTTGATTTTCATTTTAGTGAATGAATATGTTATTGAAAATTGGACAGTGAAATATAGAGTTCATGGCTGCATATGCAACACCATTTAAAGATACTAATAGTCTTTGCTTGTCCTAAAACATCTCTCCCTTTAGGAGAGATTTTTTTTAAATGAAAAAGATTTACCAAGATTGGGGTAATCAAATTTGATATCTATACTATCTTATCATCTTAGCCAGCAGAAATTAATTGTAATATATTTTCAGGCACCTGAGCTAATAGGGCAGTTTTAATAGACTAAGTAAAATGAAAAAATATATACGGACAAAGCAACATGGTTCTAGGAGACCCACCCTGGAATGAAGATACAGATGCCTGATGGGAAATGTCCAACCCAGGAGGAGGAGGGGATGTTGGGCAAAGACCACCTGCTCTCAGGGCAGCCACCCCCTGAAGGAAGGTAGGCATGGTATCTGGCCCAAGTATCCTGGCACAATGCAAGATGTTTCACTCACGCCATGTTCTTTTAGAAATGTAAACAGTTATTAAGGATAAAACATCTAAGAAAAATATGAAAAGATCCCAGAAGAAAAACAGGAGCTAATATTTTTTAGCACTTATACTATGTTTGACTCTGAGATAAAGGCTTTACATGTGATCTCATTTAATTCTCACAATGACTCTATGGGATAGAGGCTATCCTCATATCACAGAAGAAGAAACTGAGGCTCAGAGATATGGAAACAGTTGTTGAGTTCATTTGGCCTATGTCCTCTTATCACTAAGTTTATTGTCTCAATGACTTACTTGTATTTCAGTTTGTAGGCTGAAATCCTAATCAGGATTTACAAGGGCATTTAACAGAAGCAGCACACATTCTCCATAGTGATGTTCTGGAATCAGAAGATGGACTTAAGAAGATCTCTTATTCGAGCACCATTTATACTTCCTTCTGGTTATCTTAAGAATTGGCTTTGCACGTTCCCTATCAAAATTATGTTGGGTATTTATTTAAAATACAGATTCCTTATTATATGTCACGTATATCTCAATGAAACTGGGAAAAATTAAAAAACAAGTTTCAGAAAAACAATATATAAATTATTGGGTTCCACCACAAACCTTCTAGTCAGAATTTCTGGAAAAATAGGTCACAGTTTGTATCTCTGACAAGCACGTCAAGTGATGTTTTAGATCCACTAACTTTGAAAAACACTGTTTTCATCCCTGGACCCTGAGGAGAGGTAGGGAACTTCATGGGGCTTGTGAGAAAAGAAAATCAGTGTAGTCTTTGATTAATGGACCTGAGAAAGAGAATAAGAAACACATCTAAAAATACTACCTTCGAATTGGAAAGGTTGATGGGTGAGCACAGTAAGTTATTAAAAACCAAGAATAATTTAAGAACTAATTTTACAGATAATTGATAATGAAATGATCTGATAGGAGTGCGAGTACATAAGGGTGAGTTTTAAAGAAGCTGTAATTAAGAGGATTAAGGAGATCAGCTGAAAAGAATTAAAGAAATCAAGATAAATTATAACAGAGCAGGAACAAGAAACTTACTTTCCGGAGATAAGGCAGTTTTAGGAAAGAGGCGTTAGGTATTAGATTTATTTTAAAAAACTGTAATGGAGACTAGAGAAATGATGCTTTGGCCTTATAGAGAAACTTTGATAGATGAAATCTTTCATGGGAGGTTTATGTGTTTCTTGAAAAGAAGGTACTCTTTTGCTTTGAACAATAATAAAATATGTATTTTTTCGTGCTAGACATTATTTTCATATTTAACTAAAAACATTAACAATACTTCTACTAAATATACTTGAATTGTATTTTTCATGCAAAATCATAATTTAAATATAATATGCAACTTAAAAAATAGAATTTACATTACTCTGATAGAGTAAGAGTAAGCATTATTTACTATTCATTGAATGATTGGTGCATTCAATATATCAAACAACTTGATAGGATGATAATGACTTACATAGTGTTATATATTGCTTCCAGAAGTCTGAAACACTTTTATCTAAACAATAATATCTGAATTGGAAATCAATATATATGAATAATAATGATTATATAGATATATTTCTAGATTTTATACTATAGTCCATTAACTAATCTATTTTCGTAGCACTACTTATGGTTGTGTTCACTGATTTAAGAATGAAGTATGAATCCTGATAATTCAAGATTCCTTCTCTCACAAATCTTGCTATTTTTTTTTGTTCATTGAAAATTTTGAGATAATGAAGTGTGTAAGACATAATATAGGGACATTCTTTGCACATTTTGCCCACTTTTTCCCCATGGCAACAGTTTTCCAAAATTATAATATATCATCCCAGAATATTGACATTGATACAATCCACCAATCTTATTCACTTTTCCTTAGTTTTACTTACACCAATTAAACTATTCTTGAGCACTTACATTTCTATGTGACATTGAAGATCATTTTGAGCAATCCCAACCCACAACACACACAAGGTGGGGACTCTGATTGCAATTTATTGAAACATGGTGCTATTCATGATGCTAACACAAATTGCCAGGAACAACCTGTAGCTGAGCAAGTTGGGTTTATTATTCTTTACAACAAAATAGCACACACATCATGGGGAACCACAGGATGTCTCAGAATATTAGAAAAGATCTACTATAGAATTTACCCTTAGGTTAAGTAATTTTGTAGAGGATTCAAGGAAGTAGGGCTTTGCCTTGGATTGGATGCCATAAGGAAACCTAAGGTTAATAATATTTATTTATTTATAGATCTCATTTATAAGGCAAAACGAATGAAGTGAGGCTAGAGCTGTCATTGGTAAAGAAGAAGCAGGCATTTGTATTAGGACAAAAGATGTTGGATCAGTTTTATTATTTAGGTAATATTCAGGTTTTGTCTGTGTTCAGACATAATTAAGTGGTACTTTTATTTTTAATTTATTCATCATGGTGATTGATAGAGTAGCCTTGTGTGAAGGTGTTATTCTGTGAAATTCTTTATCTTCAACAGGAGAACCTGTGATGGCCAGGCCAGGCCCCAGGTATCCGGGGTTGCTTTTTTATTTTATTTTATTTTTATTTTTATTTTTTTTAATGTGTTTTATTGATTATAATATTACATTTGTGCCAATTTCCCTTCCCTCTGCTCCCCTCCACCCGGTGGCCCCCCTCCCTCCAGTTGTCCCCCCCTTTTAGATCATGTCCATTAGTTGTGCATACAGTTCTTCTCAACCTCTCTCTGTCTATTCCATTCCCTCCTACCATGATCCTTAATGCCTATATCATCTCCCTCCCTCTCCCCATTCCCCCTCCCTGTTGACCTCCCCCCCAATATGTTCCCCGTACCTATAGTTCTTTTCCACTCTCGTTGCCTGTTTAGTTTGCCTTTGTTTCAATTCCCTAGCTTCTGTTGTTTCTTGTGATGCAGTTTTCATTTTAGATTTCATTGTCTTGATCCTCCTTTTTCTAAACCAGTCCCTTTAACATCTCATATAACAGTGGTTTGGATCTAATGAACTCTTTCAGTTTTATTTTGTCCTGGAAACACTTTCTCTGTCCTTCTATTCTGAATGACAATTTCGCTGGATAGAGTATTTGTGGTTGTAGGTTTTGGATTTTCATTACTTTGAATATTTCTTGCCAGTCCCTTCTTGCCTGCAGGGTCTCCCTTGAGAAGTCAGCTGATAGTCTAATTGGGACCCCTTTGTACATAATTCTTTTCTTCTCTCTTGCTGCTTTTAAGATTCTCTCTTTATCTTTAATTTTTGACATTTTGATTATAATGTGTCTTGGAGTGGTTCTCCCTGGGTCCAGTTTTTTTGGAACTCTCTGTGCTTCCTGGACCTGTAAGTCTATTTCCTTCCCCAAGTCTGGGAAGTTCTCCTTTATTATATTTTCACTCAATTTTTCAAGTTCTAGTTCATCTTCCTCGCTCTCTGGCAAACCAATGATTCTTATGTTGGGCCTTTTATAGCTGTCCCAGAGGTTTCTGATCCTCTCATCATTGCTTCCCATTTCCTCTCTCTGCATTGGTTGACTGCTTGTTCCTTCTCCATATTCCGGTTTGTTGAAATGAACTCTGGACTTTTTTTCCTCACCATCTGTCTCGTATGTGGTTTTGTTCCTTTCGTTATGAGTGTTTTTCGCTTCTTTCTCATCTTTTTCCAGATCTTTTGTGAATTCTGTAAGCCACCTGATAACAATGGCCCAGAACTGAGCATCTGACAGGTTTCTTATCTGTTCATCTGTCAGGTTCTCCATCTGTTGCCTGGTGAGCTGCGCCACCGGGATTTCTATAGTTGTCTGCCTCATTTTGACAGATGCGTTTTGTTTTCTTGGGCCGGCTGTAGGGGGCAGTGCCTGTGTACTCGTAATGACCCAGCGACCGGCGCCGTTCGGCAACCTTTCTTGCTGTGCCGTGGTGCTTTGTCGTCACAATCCAGCGACCGGTGCCTGTCCGCGACCTATTTTGCAGCCCTGTGGCGCTTTCTTTGGGGGCGGGGGTCCAAGATGGATTCACACAGTTATTCCGCTAGGAGACCGGGATCCGTCCTCCTGCCCCCCTGGGCCTCACTGTTCAAGGCGATGTGGTGGCTGCTTTCCCCAGCGTTGGGGTCGCGAGCTGCCGGGGGTTCGACTGCAGCCGGGGTTGTTCTCCCCGCCGCTGTCCCAGGTGCGACCGCAAACAGCGCCACCCCCTTTCGCTTTTACCTGCCCAAAGGGCGCCGCTGGTTTATAACTTCATATGTTGGGCTTCCGTGTAGTTTTATTTTCTGGAATTTCTAGTTATCCTTTGTTTTGAAGTAGTTGTATTCCTCTCTAGTTGTAGAGGGAGACCTAGCGCGTCCGTCTAAGCCTCCATCTTGGCCGGAAGTCCTCCGGGGTTGCTTTTGTTGTTCTAACCAGGAACTCGGTAAGACAGTAAGACTTTCTCTGTGTTCAGATCTTTTAAAATTTCTTTTAATAACATTTTATACTTATCTTCATGTTGTTCTTTCTTGACATATGTATTATTAAGATTTGTTTT
This sequence comes from Furipterus horrens, assembly GCF_987537825.1. Classification (NCBI taxonomy): domain Eukaryota; kingdom Metazoa; phylum Chordata; class Mammalia; order Chiroptera; family Furipteridae; genus Furipterus; species Furipterus horrens. The sequence goes on along the minus strand of NW_028327171.1, from coordinate 185,311,782 downwards.
TCTGTTTTGTTCACTATCAAAAAGAATTTTCCCCCATTTACATGTATAGGTATTTATCGCTAAAATAGAGAAAGCTATTGGGTCTTGCATATTTGTGTTGTGTCTTTCCACCAGGAATATCATCTATTAATTTTGTTTTTGAACATTGCATATCTTGAATTATTTAATCATCCAAATAGGATAATTTTGTCTTTTCCAGCACATATGCTGTTTATTTAATTTTTTTTTAAAAACTTTCAGGACAGTATTTAATATTAATTGTGATAACATTATTTCCTGTTTTTAACTGGAAATATTTTAGTGTTTATTTATTAAAATATGTACCATTGGGTTGTGGTAAGATAGCATGTATATATTTTCCTTCTGTTAATTTTTTATTTAGTTCTTTATTGGGAATGACTGCTGAATTTTGTGAAAGATCTCTTAATATGGTCATTTATTTATTTATTTTTTAATAGTTAATTTTTTATTGTATTTTTACTCTACTAACATTTATCCTACTTATACCCTCTTCTACCTCTACCAACTCTCCTCCCCACCCACCGGAAACACCACACTGTTGTCCCTGTCCAAGGGTTCTTTTTCTTTTTTGCTTGATCCTTTTATTCCCCAATACCCCCCAAGAGTTGTCACCCTGTTCTCAATTTGTGGGTCTGTCTCTATTTTGCTTGTTAGTTCAGTTTGTTCATTAAATTTCACATATGAGTGAAATAATGTGATATTTATTCACTGACTGGCTGTTTCATTTAGCATAATGTTCTCCAGGTCCATCCAGGTTGTTGCAAAGGATACGATTTTCATCTTTTATATGAGCAAGTAGTATTCCATTGGGTAAATGTCCCATGGTTGTTTTATTCACTCATCTACTGAGGGACACTTAGGCTGCTTCCAGATCCTGGTGATTGTAAATAACACTGCAATGAACATAGGAGTGCATATATTATTTCAAATTAGTGTTTTGGGTTTCTTTGGATAAATTCTCAGAAGTGGAATCACTGCGTCATGAGACACTCAGTTCCATTTCTGATTTTTTGCGGTAACTCCATACTGCTTTCCACAGTGGTCATACGAATCTGAATTTCCACTAACAGTGCAGAAGGCTACCCCTTTCTCCACATCCTCACCAGCACTTGTTTGTTGATTTATTGATGGTAGCCATTCTGACAGGTGTGAGGTGATAGCTCATTGTGGTTTTAATCTGCATTTCTCTGATGATAGGTGATGTTGAATATCTTTTCACATGACTATTGGCCATCTGTATGTCCTTCTTGGAGAAGTGTCTTGACTCTCTGTTTGGGTCCTTAGCCTATTTTTTAAATTAAAGTGTGTGTGTGTGTTGGTGTTGAGCTTATTAGTTCTTTATAAATTTTGGATATTAATCCCTTATGAGATTTATTGGCAAATATGTTCTCCCATTCAGTGGATTGTTTTTTAATTGTTGATGGTTTCCTTTGCTGTGCAAAAAACCTTTTTAGTTTGATGTAGTACCATTTGTTTATTTTTTATTTTGTTTCCCTTGACCAAGGTAATATATCACAAAAAAACATTGCTACCAGAAAATGTTTGAGATTTTACTGCCTGTGTTTTTGTCTAAGACTTTTATGGTTTTGAGTCTAATATTTAAGTATTTAATCCATTTTGAATTTATTATTATGTGAAATGTAAGAACGTGCTCTAGTTTTATTTTCTACATATGTCTGTCCAATTTTTCCTACACCATTTATAGAATAAACTATCTTTAGTCCATTATATGGTCTTGTTTCCTCTTTTGAATATTAATTGACTATAAAAGTGTGGGTTTATTTCTGGACTCACTATTCTGTTGCATTGATCTATGTGTCTGTTTTTATTCCACTACTATACTGTTTTGATTACTATGGCCTCATAATATAATTTGATATTAGGTAGTGTGATTCCTCCAATTTTTTTCTTCTTTCTCAAGATCGCTGTTGCTATTCAGGCTCTTTGGTGGGTCCATATAAGTTTTTGGACTATTTGGTCTAGTTCTGTGAAAAAGCTATTGATATATTGATAGGAATTGCATTGAGTCTATGATTGCTTTGAGTAGTATTAACATTTTAATGAAGTTAATTCTTTCAGTATATGCCTCCACTTATTTGTATCTTCTTCAATTACTTTCTTCAGTGTCTTATAATTTTCCAAGTACAGGTCTTTTGCATTCTTGGTTAAATTTATTCCTAACTATTTTATTCTTTTTGATGCAATTGTGAATAGGATTGATTTCTTAATTTCCCTTTCTAATGGTTCATTATTGGCATATAAAAATGCAACTGATTTGTGAATATTAATTTGTATCCTGCTACTTTATTGAATTCATTTAGCAGTTATAGTAGTTTCTTGGTGGAATCTTTGGCATTCTCTGTACACAGCATCACGTCATCTGCAGATAAAGGCAGTTTTACTTCTTCCTTTCCAACTTGGATGCCCTTTATTTTTCCTTCTTGTCTGATTGCTGTGGCTAGGACTTCTAGTACTGTAGTAAATAAGATAGGTGAAAGCAGATATCCTTGTCTTGTTCTTGATATTAAGGAGAATATTTGTAGTTTTTGCCCATTTTGAGTATGATGCTGGCAGTGAGTTTGTCATTTGTGGACTTTATTATCTTGAGGTATTCTTCCTCTAGTCCTACTTTGCTGAGAGTTTTTTTTTATTATCATAAATAGGTGCTTGATTTTATCAAATACTTTTCCGCATTTATTGATATGATCATGTGGTTTTTATTTTTTATTTTATTTATGTGGTATATCACATTTATTGATTTGTGTTTATTGCACCAACCTTGCATCCCTGGAATAAATTCCACTTAATCATGGTGTATGATCTTTTTGGTGTATTGCTATATTTGGATTGCTAATATTTTGTTGAGGATTTTAGCACCTATGTTCATCAGAGATATTGACCTATACTTTTCTTTCTTTGTAGTGTCTTCATCTGGGTTTAGAATTAGAATAATGCTGGCCTCATAAAAATCACTGAAAGAGCCTCTGGCTGTACTCCTCAGCAGGGCTTAAGCTCCACAGAATGGAGCCAGAGTGATTCCTGCAGGTGGGGCTATTGCTTCTCACCTGGCTGATGCTGCATGGAACGGAGTGCTTTGCCTGAGTAAGATGGCATCTGCAGTCTAAGGAATGACTCAGCGCAGGGATTTTGGTGGCTGATCCTTCAGCTCTGTCCTCAGAATCTCCAACCCCTGACTCTTCTTATGTAGCTCTAGTCCACCCCATCCTCCCTCTGCTGGAGTCCGGGGTAAGTTGCTTGAAATAAAATTTTAAGTGTTTTCCCTTTAAGAGGTTGTCTGTGTCTCTAGTACTCTCTGCCTGGAGGACAGAAACCACTCTGCTTTTCATAGCCAGATGTTATGTGGGTGCCTTCCCTGGTTCTGGTGCTATAGGCTGGGGAGCCCTGTGTGGGGTTGGGGCCCCACCCATCTTAGGGGAAACTCCCCAGGCCATTGAAATATCATACAGGAACTTCAACTGCTGCCCATGGGAGCCCATCCAGCCCTATCATATGACTCTGTTACATGAGAAATTTCCAGAAACTTGGTTCTTCTAGCCAATACAGTAAAGAATTACAGATTAGCAAGTCTATTATCATGCATGCAAGCAGGGTTTATTGGTGATCCATCCTCATGGAAGAGAACAGGCTCAGCAAAGGTGGGTCTGGGGGGAAAAGTCAAGATAAAGTGTCTCAAGGACAGGGGTGGCCTGAGGACAGGGGTGGCCTGAGGCCAGGTGGCCAGAGAGAGGAGTACTTTGTTCTGAGGACTTACATAGTTGGCAGGATCAAGGATGGTAAAGAAGTTACATATTGATTGACAGATAAAGGTGGTGCTAGCTTTCCAGGACAGAAGTGTGAATACCCAAAGGTGTTAATGGCCTTCTTCCTTTAGGCCCTATGGGCCCTTTCTGGCCTTTCAGGCCTTGGGATAAAAGCAGTTTCAAAGGCTTTCTTTCCCAGATAATGTAAAAGATACATAGGATTTCAAGGACTGCTGAATCAGTGGGTGGGACATGTATCCCTTCTCCTCTCTACCTTGGTTTGCTACCTCTCCTACCTAACAACATCACACTTTCTACCAGTCTCATTGTTGTGGCGTGGTTTCTTCTGTCTGTCCTTGGTTATAAGGCTTTTCTCCAGCTAGTCTTTAGTTGGTTATTAAGGATGATTTTTCTATAATTTAGCTGTAATTCCAGTTTGGTCCTGGGAGGAGATTAGTGTAGCTTTCAACTACTCTACTGCCATTCTTTATTTTTCTTTTATTACTATGTATAAATAATGGACTTACTGATGACCTCTTGAAAATACATCCTCTTGCATTATTGGAATAAACCATTAGTCATAGATTTTCATTTTTATTTGTTTCTGGGCTGTACTTGCTAATACATTGTGCAGCATGTTATATATCTTATCAAAGAACTTTTAAATTAACAAGAAAGATATTAAGAAGTCTCTAGAAAAAGAGTAAAGATCTTGGCCTAAATGGTCAACAAATAAAGAAAAAAAGTTCAGATTTGATACTAAGAGGAATGTGGACATGAACACACAGTCACACAACCAAATACAGAAAACAGCATATTTCAGTATATTAACAGACCAGTCAAAAAATAAAAGGAACTGTATTTCCACAGCCCATGGTTTGGGGGGATGGGGAAAGAGATAATAAACTTTTAAAGTACTTTGCATAACTATGGCAAGTTGATAGCTAGATAATAGCTGTGCTTCTGCCCCAGGGCAAAAGGTGTACAGACTTTCAGAAATTAAAAAGGAAGGATAGGCAGCCTTGATGGAGGGAGCTTGCTGCGGGAGCATGTTGTAGCAGCCATGTAAGAAGCAGCAAACAACTATGCAGTTTGTAGTCAGGATCTGGCCATGTGGCCTGGGCTAGTAAGGAAGCAGGCATGCTGCTGCTCTGATTGTGCCCACTCTAGCTGACTCTGAAGCCTCCAGGACTCTGCCTTGCAGACTTGGACTCTATCTGGACTCTTGAAACTCAGGACATGTGGAGAGGACACTCTTTTAGGACTTGTGCCTTTTCTGGACTTCACCATGATCCAGTATAACATGGCACATGCTTTTCTGGACTATTATGCAGAGGCTGAAGACAACATACCCCAGATCCTGAAGGAGAGAGCTGACAGATAAGGGATATGGAACTATTGGGCTTGGTTTTAGTTTATAATCTTTTGGGGAGCAAGAAAAGTGCTGAGTCTCATGGGAGAACAGGGCACCAAGTTGAAGTGTTCCCAACAACCCCCCTTCTCCCCCGTCCACCAAGGTTAGAATATTGTAAATAAAGACCTGTTACTCTCAACACTAATTGTTGGGTCTTGCACCAGGGCACCACTTGAATGAGCCCCAGTTTTCTTAGTAGCACTATCACTGGTAGTGACATGGAGAGGAAGTAACTCTTTCACACTCTAGGAAAAGTTAACTGTTGCACTGCCTTTTAAGAAAGTAATCTTGGCCATATCTATTAAAATAAAAATACACATGCACACACCTTTGTTTAAATTCATTCTCAGGATTCTATCAAATCAAATACATAAACAAGAGAACCCTTAATAAAATATGTAAAAATATCTCGAATAAAAGAAAAGTGGAGAAAATAGTGGAAACAAAGAAATGCACTTCAATAGTTGAATGGCTTTATAAACAATGGTGTCTCCACACTATGGAATATTAATATGACCAATAAAAATAATATATTAGTTCTCCACTAGTTCGCCTGGAGAGATTTCCATGATGCATTTTGGAATGAAAAAACAAGGAGCAGTAAAGTGGTAGATATGCTCTCAATTATTATTAAAAAAATGGCAAACTTTGTGCATGATTATATGCACATATTGTTACAGAAACAGGGGTGTCCAAGAACAAACCCCGGAGTTTGCGGCTGGGGGATGAGGAAAAGGAAGCAGCCTTTAAGGCCTTTGCATGCCTGGGGCTAGTTGCCTGTGTCCTTGCTGTGCAAAATGGCTTTGATACTTCCAAGGCCCAAGAAGATGAGATGGTATGGAAGGACCCTACAGAGCCTGCGTAGGGTTCTGCGAATGGTCAGAACTGGTTGCAACACCCACTGCATCAGAGGATGCAGTCAGGGATATATAAGCAGCTGTGGACATTTTAGCTGGGGCTTTCTCTCTCTCGCTCACTCACTCTCGGGCTCTCCCTCCATGTGGTTTGGAGGAGGGGGCTCTCCAGGTTGCTCTCTCTCTCTCTCACTTCCTCCATGCAGCTTGGAGAAGGGGCCTTCTCCATACAGCTTTGAGAAGTCAGGTTCTCCATGCAGATTAAAGAAGCTGAGTTCTCCATGTCATTTTGAGAGGGCTCTCCAGGCTGCCTTAAGAGACTCTCGCCATGCGATTTTGAGAAGGAGAGGAGATCCACGCAGTTTACAGGAAGAAGGCAGTTTACAAGGAGGCTGAGAATCCACATGGTTCTGCATTAAAAGCTGGAGGACACCATGGCGCAGAAAGGACCTCCCCAATCAGATCTGAGTGATTGGCAGCTACTGGTAAAGCTGAACTGTGCCTAGGAAGTAGGGAAACGGTGTTTCCGACTTTTCTAAGACTGGCCTGGTTTGATAGGGGGAGGCAGAACTACGTGCTTGTGGTACTTTAAAGAACATAAGACTCAACAGCAGAAACCCGCAAATAATCTAAATCTATTTAACTATTAAATAAATAGTTCTTTTTCTTTTCACTAAACTCTAGTACTGAGAGTTACAATTCTGGCGGCGGGCAATCAGGCCCCTAACTAAACAGCCCGTGGGTTCTGTTTCAGTCAGAGCAGCCCAGGGGTTCTGTTACAATATTATGTCCTATACTTTTTATATCTTCTTAATATTCTAATGAAAATAACTTAAAACATTTTTTCTGTAAGTATTGTTTTATTTTTTATGTATCCAAATATTATACTTTCTATGTAAATACAAAATTCAGGTTTTTCTGAAAATATACAGTAGCTTTTAATATGTCTGCATACTTATAGATGAATGATCTTTAAAAAACAAAAATAAAAACAGAACCTGAAGGCCTCTGGTCTTTAGAATAATAATTAAATAGGTAAATTACAGAATTACTTATATTACTATTTGATGTCTCCATTATGTAAGAGTAAAAATATGAACAATTTCAGCACTTCAAGATAAAATTTAAATTCTGTAATTCAACATTAAAAACAAATTCAACTTTGAATGAAGCTTTCTATAAAAATGCAAAGTATATCTCAACATATCAACATGCATCCAAAATTGAAGATCAAGTAAAGTAAGCAGAAGTGATACTGTAAAAATGCCTCTTAAAATGATTTGTTATAGTAAATGACATGCTAAGACTGAAAAGGTGAGAGCTGATGGATGAACTTTCCTTCAATCCTATTTCTGTCACAGCTGGAGGTACATGGATTCCTTGTCCTTATAAAAGAATTACTGCCACCTGGTGAGTTTCTGCAACAAAATTTAAATATGAATTGGCTTTACTTCTTAAATATTAACAATCCAATCACATGTAAAGGGAATCTAGTAATGTATAATATAATTCAAGAAATCAGAGCTTCTAAGAACTCAAGATGTTTTTGGAGATTTACTCAGTTGCTGTCATCTTTATGTAATGACAGTCCTTCCGAACAGGTATTTATACTGACAGTGAAATTTCATTTAAAGTGAAATAGTTATCTCTGTGAACTAATTAGTTGTTCAAACTACATGATCTAAACTAGTTAACTAGCTTTTCAATAACTTCCATATTTTGATGCAGTGAATATTGGTCTCTCTCTGTCTTTCTCTGCCCTTTTTTTTCCCTATCATTAAATGCTGTGTGACATAGACTGAGGAGAGGTAGCATTTACTTACCTCCTAGGTTCCCATAAGAAAATAGCTTTAAAAACTTAACCTCTATTATGCTCATGAAAACTTGTCAAAGCTTGAGAAAATCAAGCAACATTTTGTGTGGGAGGGTAGATAAGTTTTAATAATACTTATAAATATTTATCTGATATTCATAAATACTTTCCCAGTGCATATCAACTAGTGTTCTGCTACCACTGAGTATTATTTAAAACGATTTCTTTCAATTAGTTCCTTAAGATATCAGTGAAAATGCAGCACAAGGACAGAAAAAAATGCGGCAGGGTTAGGCATTTTTAAGAAAAATGTAAGAAATAAAAGAGAAAATGTATAGAGAAAAATAATTTTTTTTTCCTGATTTAGTCATTTATTTCTTTAGCAAATATTTATTGAATGCTAGGGACACTTCCAGATGCTATAGATTCAGCCACAGCAAAGAGGAAAATATACCTGGAACTTACTTCCTGGTTGAAATATCCCCAGGTGAAGAATAAAACCAACCCTTAGAAATGACCTTGAACATGCTTCTAGAAAGGGTATTACCCCACAGGAAATAAAGACTTCCAAGTAAAGTAACACAACACTTAAATATCATTTTTACCAATGCTGTAAATATCTAATATCAGAAAGAAAAGTGTAAAAGCACTGAGAAAGAAAATTGTATCTAGAGAGCCATCATTTAATACAATCTCACATATTATTGGAAGATATGACAGTTTTAGTAAGCATAAAAGACCTCTAGCAATGTGAATTATTTAAACATATAAAGGTGATAATTGTATTCTTGTCTTTCCATCTCTACAAACAAATGAACCATAAAAATATCCAATAGAAATAGGCTCAAACACATGTGTTTACTTTAAATAATGCATGAAAGTAGTAAGTACTTCCAAAAAAAAAAAAAAAAAGCCAGAGCAAACTGAGATTTTTATTTCTAAAAGACTGAGGACTAAAACATCTTCTCAAGATATTGGATTAGAGCATTGCACCAGTGAAAGCAGGATATTGCAGGAGCGTTTGGAAGTATAAATTATTTAAGATGGGATCACACATCACACACAAACAAACACAAAGTATTAAAAAAGTGTATACTGGGAAAGAGTAAGTTTTTGAAAGACATAAAATGGTTGCTTGGGCTATAGAGAAGGAGAATTTTGAGGCCAAGTGAAAACAATGCCTTCAAATTCTGTATAGAAGGGGCTGTGCCCATTTCTTGACCCATGTTTTTCTTCATAGTGGTAGGATGCCCTAAGTGTGTTTCTGGAATATGAGAGTAGAAAGTGCCTGTGCTTTACTTTCTTGGAAGAGGTCTTCCAGAATGGAGTGCTCCATAAATAACTGTGTGGTGTGCTTAAGTAGATAAAGGTCTTAGTTTCATCTAGTTACCTATAGCTCAGCTTAGTTATGAAGTAAGGGAATAAATTACTATATATCTCAGAATGTCAAGGAATTAACTGTAAGAATATGGGGCTTGGAAAGGAATTCCGAGTTGCAAAAAGAATTGAGATAGTAGCAACAGGAACGTGTTAGTGACCAAGTACCATATGAGATGAGATGTGAGATCTCCAGTGGTAGGTGATGACTGAGGACCAGGTGAAGTTTTCTTTTTCTGACACATGGGCTCTATTTGTATTTTTTCAACTTGCCTATAAATACAACAAACTGTGTGTGTATGTGTATGCACGTGATACAAGAGGTGGAGAGATATGAAATCAGATTGTACACCTGTCACTGTACAATGAGAATCTGTTCAAAGTATAAATCTGACCATTGAATAACAAAGGTTAACTAATATTATTTTCCCATACATATAGCTCATTCGATTATAAGTTCTGACACCCTTCTAGTGACTGGTAATAAGTTCTCAAAAAATGTTTGTTAATTAAATATAATAGAATTATCAAATGAGTTGGATGATGTCTTATGTTTTCTGTCACTCACTTTAAGCTTTTATATTTCCTCAAAAATAGGAAAAAGTTATAGAATTCCTATACTTAATTGGGCGTGTTGATTATTATGCTCTAAATGGGGAAACTGCTTTATTTCTTTTCTAGACATGCATTCTCACTCCAGCCCAATAGTTGTTAGCATATTCCCCTTGAAAATCCTGCTGAGTTGAAAACCTACAGTTATTGGAGTTTTTTCAATATACAAAAATAAATAGATATTTGTTCAATATACCAAATTAACAGAGATTTTTTACTTAACATTTAATGACCACAGAAGGCATATTAATCTGTCTCCATTGCTATATATTGAAAATACAGAAACCTTCAGAGTTAATAAAATTTTTGAATGTATACTTCAGTATTACATTTGGAAATATATGATTATCTTAAGCATTCTACAACACTGACCAGAGATGTGAAAACTGATGTCTTCATAATTCTGAACAGTTGGTAGTTTTCACAGCATGATCCCATACTAAAGGAACCTTGATTTGCACAGTGAAGTGGAAACCAATAACTCTGTGCTGAGGATATAATATATGGGCAATATATGTATGTGTGTGCATTCAAGTATATACGGAGTTGCATGAATATAAAATATTTTAATGTACTTTGGAACATATGAAAGCAAATGCCTATTTACTTTTATTAGTTTTAACATTATATTATACTTAATTTAAAAATATAGTTTAATTGATGTTTTTTTGGTTTAGAAGCAATTAGTATGTATTGCAGGAGTATTGCAAAGTGAAGACATGTATCAGATGCAAATAACCAAACCTTATGATCCAAATTGTTCCCTTATTCCTCACTCCAGGTTCAAACCCTTCATCCTAATAAGTCTGCTTTAGAAATTATTTTACTTACTCTGTTTTGATCTAAAATCACATCTATTTTTCTTCATTAAAAATGAAACCGATATAATTATATTAACCTATGTGACCCCAATAAATGTAATAAAAAGTGAAAATTAAAAAATAAATGTAGTGTTATAAAACCTAAATCGTAGAAATAGAAAGAATCCTAGAATTAAAATATAATGCTGCATGTTACTCTCTCTTTGGTTTGATTCTTAGCTTCTTGTAGCACATTTAATGTTGGTGAGCTTTTATAATTCATAAATACCTAGAGATTTCTCTGACTTCTGGATCTAGAAAAGCACCTCACATACTATAGGCACTCGGTAAATGTGAATTGACTGTGTCTCTGTGTTAGGTTATGTGATCATTAGTGTCTTTAATAGGCCATGAGTTCATTACCCCTTGATTTAACTACAGACTATACTACAGACCAGCCGCATATGTAATACCATTGTTGCAATGGCTCTTTTGTGGAATTTTTATGGTTTTCCCCTATTTTTGTCTTAACTTTGTCCCATGTGGTCTGTTACGCTTTTATTTTTTATCCAAAAATCAGAAATAATGTCTCTATTGAGATTTTCCATTGGTATGCATAAACGACGTGTTGCTTAAAACTGTTTTTTTTCAGTTAATGCAACATTGAACTCCGCAAGTTCCTACAGTGAAATAAAGTGGCTCTCCTTTGACTGACAAAAATACCCTGAGGCTCTTTGCTTATTTTAATAGAGTGTTCTTCAGCAAAGGTTGCTCCATCAACAATTAGTTTCTTCCTCATAACTCCTAAATTATTCATTAATGCAAATCCAAAAATCTAATCACTTTATTCTCCAGCTAAGTCGACAGAAGAAAACTAATGCTATTTATTTTTAAAAAATACACTCTCTAGTTCTTCTGGTCTTCATGTGTTTGAATAATTATAAATATAATTTAGATAGGCAAGGTGTCTCTAGGAATTTATATTTTTAAATAACAAAAAGAAGATGAAGATTTTGCTGGTTTCTTTTATTTTTTAGACAGTTCTAGCTGATAAACTGCATTTTCTATATACATGAATTTCTCTTTGCTGGCAGCAAAAATTCTGCTAATAGTTTCATATCCATTCCACACTTGTTCGTTGAATACTTTATGGCATATCCTTAACCTGTATCTCCTCTCCTTCTCTGACCCAGGGCTTCATAAACAGAATAAGAATAAGGCTGCAGGTCTCTACTTATGACTGTGGAATCATGACTACCATTTCATGGCGCTTTCTTCAAGGTTACCTTCAGGCCAGTGCTACCTTTTTGTATTTCTGGCTCCCTTCGGTGAGAAGGAAAAATCAGATATTGATAATGGATTGAACTATGTAAAACAGCGTGTATGTTGTGTGTGATGTATGTGTGTGTTTAAAGTTTTATAGAGATTCTGTTTAGGAAGCTAATCATATTCACCTGGGGCTTCCTGGTCTGAAACTTCAAAGCAAATTTATGGTGTTTTACTATTAATTATATACAAATTAATGGCACTTATTGTAGTTTTTTCAAATCTTATTGCTGCTGTCTTACTATTTTTGTCATGATGCTAAAATCCACTTAGTTTTATCTTGTCATATAGCATATTTTCCTTTAAACCACGTTGAAATCTTTTGTGGAATGATGTAGAGTACAAATACAGGTATATACTTAGACAGAAATTCATATATAATACTCACTGTTCACCTCTCCTATGTTGGCAGAATGACAGCTGTTAGAGCCAGCCTGTAAATTCTTCCCTTATTAGGAGAAAATTGTGAATTGAGAGTAAAACAAAGAACAACAGTCTACTTTTGAAACACAGGGAGTATATATTATTCAAGTGTAGAAGAAAAATTTTTATCTAAAGATTAAACAACATAGATAATGAACAAGAAAACCATTTTCTGGTATTTTGTATAGCCAAGACAAGAATGTATTTTTATTTAAAACATACAAATAACGAGAGGAGGAGAGGAGAGGGTGACTCTAAGTGTACATAAGTTACATCTGGTCATGTGACCCAGCTGCCAATCCAAAAATTACTTTAGCTTCCCTACTTGTTAGCTCAGGAATAGGCATATGACATATTCAGAACCAATGAGAAGCAATCACTGTAAGAGACCCAGTCATGGCAGAAGCAAGACCTACCTCTGGATATTTCAGTAAAGTAAGTAATAAATTCCTTGTCCAGAGGATAAGCAGTAAACATTCATTGAGTCCCTACTTTAATTTTTAAAAATGCATCAGATCAAAGTCACTCTAAGTGACCCTCATGATGGCTTAGACAGCAATAATTGAGTGAAACATTCTATAGTACTGACTTGATGCAAGGCTCCAAGAAAGCAATCAGGTATCTTGGGTATGTCCGTGTGAATCATGGCTTATATAATCTTTAATGAGGCAATTTACATAGTCTACAACATAAGTAACAACATGCCCCAGGATTTGTAAATTTTCTGACCTGTACAAAGGCCAGGTTCAAATAATTAACTCTGGGTCTCCGATGAAAATTATTCTAATGATTTATTCAATATTTAATATGAAAATACAGTTTTATGCAGCTTTGTGGACAAGTCAGTTAAGTCATATAAAAATGGCATTGTACCGACATTTTAACACTAATGGAGAATCTTCTTTTTCAGTAATATTCAGATTTCCATATTTTTATGAAAGACATTAGTCCTTTTAAGTACAGATACTCAAATTGAACAATGTAGGTGAAATACAGACCTCTTTTCAGAGAAAGAATGTTGACTTTTTTTGAGATTTTAAGAGAAAGAAACTTCTAATAGTGAATTATCTAAAAACAGATTTGTGTTAAAATGATTTTAGTGACCATTTCCGGGCCTAAAAATACATTCAGTTTTTAATTGCATGGCCTTTGTTAGTGAAGGGTTGTAGCATAATTGTTGGTAAGTTTTCAGAAGTGTTTCTTGCAGATAATGTTTGAATAATCTATTGCCCAAATTTGAATAATTTATGCATGAACCGGTGTCGAGTTTTAATTGCAATTACAATGTGCAGTTCAGTAGCAATGAGGTTCATTTGAAGTTGGACACCGATTACGTTGTATAGCGCAGGCTCTGCTTTTCATCTCATTTTTCACAAAGGATTCTGAGTAAAGGGAGATGGCTCAGAGCTTGACAAAAGTTACCAAGTGCAGCTTTAAGAGTTTCTTTCTAAAGATTTTTATTTTATTATTATCGTTTTTTATTTCAAAGTTTGAAATCCAATCTTGCATGCTTCTGTGCCACAGAGATAAAGCAAGGGGCTGAAAGTGCCCCAGGTTGGACAGAAAGGACTTTTTTCTACTTTCCTTCTGAAGGAGCAGCTGCTCTCATCAATAATTTCCCGAAGCAATAGTTCTGGAGTGTAAACAATATTTTATACGGATGACAGTGGAACAGAAAATGTTATTGCTGAAATGGGTGCACTTCACTGTGGAGAATGCATTAACCCTGTGTAACTCAGCATCAAATATGTTACAGTTTCTGAATTAAGTGAAAGGGTTAAGAGTTTTACTATGATAGGAGTCTCCGAATCAAAAAGAAACAATGCAATGACTTTATTTTCACAAACATATGAAAACTTTTAGATCACGTTACATTCTAAGCAATGATTACTACTAATTTCAGTGTTTTGCCAATCAATTCAAATTAAGTTTTTAATATGACACTGAAATTATACTTTCTTGGGAAATTAAAAAACCCTACTGATGTGTTGAAGTTTTGAAGAGCTAGTTTTCTTTCTTTATTTTAAAAAGATGCCAGTGGCCATGAATAATTTTTCTGTCTTCTGAACTCAACAAACAAACATTTATAAAAACTTTAATTGGTTTGATGAAAATTAAACCAATTTTAGCTATCTCTAGAGAATAAACTACTTTCCTAGAAATCCTTTGCTGCTAGAAAGTTTGAGACTTATTTTCACTCATTGTGGTCAAGTATCTCCTTTCTCCAAATGGTGTCTACTCTTGCTACAATATAAGGATATTTTAAAAAATTTTATCATTCACATTCAAGATACTCTTAAATGGGATATTCACTGTATAAAATGAATCACGAAGCAGAATTGTGTAACTCTTTCATCATGAATACCTTAACATATATTGAGTTGCAGTTTCACGGACTTATTTATACTTGACAAAGGAATCTTGTGCTTATTTAGTTCTGTCCCCTGCTTCAAAACAAAGCTAAATAGTACAGAAATATTGTAGGCATGTTTTGGTAAAAATCTTGAAGTCAGATAAATTATACAGCTTTTTAAATTAACTTTTATTTTTTATAAATCTTACACTCAGGAATATAATGTATTTCTGCTATAATTTATATCATGTGTCATTTGCTACCTTCTTAAATTTTAAATTTACTTTGCAGATCAGCAGAAGACTATTAAAGATAAGTGAATTAAGTATAAACCAACCCCTCTCCTGGGATTATTAAAAATATTAAATATATAATCAAATATTTATTTTATTCTAGATTTTGTTGAATTAAATACATTTTTATATTTAGGCAAGCTAGAAGAAGCATGTTGAATTCCTGTTTATTTTGAATCCTTTTCAAGTCTGAATGAAAAAATAGACAAAATTTGCTTATCACAATTATATATAATTAAGCAAGTTTTAGAACTAATGTTTAGTTAAAAGTATAGATAATGATTACTCTGTTTGAAAATATGCATTGCAAAATCCAAATTTAGATGATGGTAAAATCTGTTGGGGTGTGGGTAGGTAGAAGAGGGTGTGCGGGAATAAATGGTGATGGAAGGAAACTTGGGATGGTGAATACAAAATACAATATACAGATTATGTATTATAGAACCATACACCTGAATTTTATATAACTTATTAACCAATGTCACCCCAATAAGTTCAATATAAAAGAAAAAAATATTATCTTTTTTAAAATGACCAACAGAGATGAATCTATTTGGACTATAGTAATTTGTAATTGGCTAACTCAAGTGGCGCAGGGTGAACTTTATAAAGAATTAATTTTAACTAAAAACATAATAATGTAATCATCATAGTAAGATGACATGTTTTGCCTATTTATAAAAGCTGATTTCCACATTTACTAAAGTAATGGAAGGTAGCATAAACCCTACGCTTACACTGCTCTGCCACTTAGTGTGTTTTGTAGGCTTGGGTAGGTCACTTGGGAAAATCTTAGTCTCCTCAGCTGTAAAAAGTAATTATCTGAGAGGACTGAAATTATTTTACTATATCTAGAAGCATTAGATGCCTTGGCCGGGGAGCTCAGGAGTTTAGAGCGTTGTCTCCATATGCCAAGGTTGCAGGTTTGATCCTCAGTCAAGGCACATACAGGAAGCAACCAGTAAATGCATAATAAGTGCAACAACAAAATCAATGTCTCTCTCTTTTTGTCTCAAAAGAAAATATCAATAAAAAAATCAATAAATAAAACCACTTAGATTAGTACCTGTAATATAGTGAGTACTATATAGTATTTGTTATTTTTATGGTTTATATATAAGTAGGTAATATTTGTTTGAGGTGTACTCAAGTAGTGTCCTCTACTTTAAAACATTGTGAGAAACAGAAATTTTGTTAAAGTTGTATAAAAATTATATTTTGAGGTCTTTTACTAATTTGGACAATACTTTTTTACCCAAAATTACTTTGAATCAGTAAGGATTTTTTGTTTGTTTGTAAAATATCTGCTAATGACTGGAAGTACAAAGGGAAAGGAAGCACTTTCTATCAGAAACTTTATATATTCATTAATATTTTATTTATTGATTTATTAATTTTTATAGAGGATCTACAATGATACATCTATCTGTAGTATAAATGCATACACACATAATATATAATATACACTATAATATATAAGTAAATGTATCTAATATATATTTCTATATATATTAGATACATTAGTTCATATCAATTAGCTTATGGTAAAATTGGGCTTCTTGCATGTCGTTTCACTTGAAGTCACAGAATCTACTGAAGACATTGAGACTTGCTGTATGTATATAATTTTAATCCTCCTAACAGGCTTGTGAAGTTGTCATATTCCCCTTTCATTATAATAGAAGAAATAGGAGCATGGAACAAGATTATGTTAACTAATATATGACAGTACTAGGACTTGAATCCAGGTTTCTCTGCTCTGAAACATATCTTTTTTTTTTTTTTTTTTTTTTGTCATACCTCATTATCCTCACAGATAGTGAATTTAGGCCAGTGGTGCATGCTATAATTAGGGATGACTTTGTATGTCTCAACCAAAATGTCAAGAATATTAGAGAATGAATTTAGGTTAAATGACTCAAATATCAATCTACAAAAATAACAAGCTCAATAAATAAGAACTGACAGTGTTTTCTCTTCATTAAAAATCGTGCTGTGTTTATAAGATTTCCGAGTCAGTGTTTACTAGCTATCTGTATTTTAAATCCAATTTACTATAATTGAACACATTAGATCATTTAGGAATGCTGGAAGAGTACTTTAACAATATCTGATGAAGAAGAAATAAACCATTCCACATAAAATATTAGTATATTTGCCAATCTGCGAGTTAAAATAAATAAGAGATTTTCCTTCAATTATTTCTAAAATAGGATGCCATGCCTTACAGGGTATTTCTTTGCCCAATTTTAGAATTTTCAGGAGATATAAGTGGTGAACATATAGGCATATGTCTGTAATAGAGCATTCACAGAATGATTTTCTAAGGACATTTTTAAATATTTCCTTTTTGCAACTTTTTTTTCTAAGATGATCAAATTGACATTTCTGTCATGACTTGATATAGATGAGAAAACACAACTTCCTGAATGTCTGTCTTTGTATTTAGTCCCAGATAGAATTCCATTAAGCATTTTTTTTGCTGTATGCATTCAAAAAATATCCTTTGAAGGTTTTTAATCAAGAAATTACTTGATTGAAAAATGCTGGACAATACATAGAGGTAATCCTAAAGGCTATATTATTCTTTCTTTTTATTGTCTAAAAACAGAACAACATCTATTGTGATTTTAAAATGGATTGTTTTGAATTAAGGGCTGTTGCTTCTGAAAAATGCAATAGGTTTACATAAGTTTATACTTTACACCTTAGAGGAGCCTGACACATGTACCTCTTGTGTAAAATAGGGTGATAATCAATCTTTATTATCTGAGGGAGGATAGTTGCATAATGACTAAAAACATGAGATTTAGGGTCCGCCACTATTTAGTTCCATGGCCTTGATCAAGTGACTTGACTTTTCTAAAACCTTAGTTTATGTACTTGTGAAATGAGACTCCTGATAACTATATGCCTAATTATTCAGTAAGTCTTAGTGATCATTATGAAAGTCATGGGTAATATTTTCTCATCCCTTATGAAAGGAGATATAAGCAGCTAATGTTCTAATTCTCAATTCCAAATGTTTGTTATTGGCCAAAGAAACCGTTGAAAAATGGTAAAATGTTTGATTTTAATATAAGAACTTCAATGTAAACATTTATTAAAAAAACTCATAAAGTTGTTCCTTTGCAACTGTGTATAATGGTTACATAGTTGTGTTCACACAGGGTCCAGAATTGCATATCCACAGAACTATTAGGATCTCAACTGAGATTGCCTAAAATGATTTTAGCAACAGTTGCAAAACAGCTGCAGTTCTTTTCAATAACAATAGATGAATTTATTTTCTTTGGGCTCTCTTTTATATATTCTGAACTGACACTAACATTTAGGATAAAAAGGTGATTAAATAATAACCAACAAAATTGCATTTTCTTGGGTGAGGAAAATTTGAGAAGTATTTGCATATGCAATAATAATTAACTGTCAAAGTGTAGTTTATTCTTTAAAATCACCCTGAATTGCCATATCAGCATTAGTAGTGAATACTAAGATGAATATGTGCTAATATTTACAAATTAGTTTATTAACAAACAGCTTTGTAGTAAAATTTGATTTAGATATTAGTTTAATTTTTTTTATTCAAAACACATTTAAGACAATGAGTAATTTTCACATTGATACTATAAAGAACTCTTGCCACAATTTGATGTTTAAAAAATTGTTTACTGGTTCTAAAAGATGCTTTAAATCTGAGATTTTGTTAATTATGCCTCAATATGAGATATAATTATAGATAATTGGAAAATATTAATACAATATGTATACTGCATGGTGCTGGAGAGAGAAGAGCTACAAAAGAAGTAAAATGAAAGAGTTCCCCAAAGAGTTTTCAATATAATTCATGTCATGAAATGGCTTAAATAACTTCTAGGTGGCAAAACTTGTAGACTCGAGAAGGATTTGGGACTGAATAACAACTTAGTTTGTGAGATGAAATGTGCTATCAGTTTCTGACAAATTGCATTTCAGATAATGCTGGGGTGTCCAGGAAGGATTTTAGTGTGATGTGGCTGTTACACCTGTTTTCATTATGTCGGTCAACCCAATCAGTGATTTTGTATTTCTTTTAATACATTATTCATGTCTAATGTCTTCAAGTGATTTTTCTTTAAAACAACATGTCTTTACTTCAAGTTTATAAGATTCTACCTTTTCTCTCATCCAATAATAATTCTGCCTTTACTTATGGTTCTTTCTGTTTAATTATTCTGCTTCCTTTGATATCTATTTTAAATTTTATTTTTGCATTACAGTTTACATTCAATATTATTTTGTGTTAGTTTCAAGTATGCAGCATAATGGTTAGACAATCATGTACTTCACAAAGTGTTCCCCCCAATATTTCAAGTACCCACCTGGCATCATGCATAGTTATTACATGTTATTGACTGTATTCCCTATGCTGTGCTTTACATCCTCATGACTATTTCATAACTACCAGTTTGTACTTCTTAATCCCTTCATCTCTTTCACCCAGTGCCCCCTCACCTCTGGCATCATCAGTCTGTTCTCTGTATCTATGAGTCTGTTTCTGTTTTATTTGTTCGTTTATTTTGTTCTTTAGCAACTTTTTTTCTAAGATGAGCAAGTTGACATTTCTGTCATGACTTGATATAGTCAAGAAAACACAACTTCCTGAATGTCTGTCTCTGCATTTAGTCCGAGATAGAGTTCCCCATCTAAGTGAAATCATATGACATTTGTCTTTTTTTACTTCACTGCCTTTTTTTTTGTATTGTCCTTATCTCGTAATGCTTAATTCCTTGGGTGCCTCTGATTTTGTGGATGTGAGGGCTGCTGCACTCCCCCTGGGACCGTCATTCTCTTCTGCTTGCCATGTGCCCTTCAGAGAGGAACGAATTCTGCAGTCAGGGCCGGGGCTCCTTGCCCTGCATTTGGGAATGAGTGTGAAACGTGCAGGTGCAGTGCATCTTCTTTGCCTTGGTTTAACATCTTAAACCAAATGAAATGTTTGCCATCCTGTGTTTTTTCAGGGTTCATTCAACTGATCTGGCTGGCTGGGCAGATGTTACCCTTTTTTGTTACAAACCATCTATAAACATTTCCTAGAATTTTGAGCTTGCTTAAATTAGAAGGATTGTTCAAGATAAAGAAAAAAAGTTATTTTTGTTTTAAAGTACTCCTTGTATCTTTTAAAGAATTTCTAGTTGAGATTTATCACATAAAAAATAAGATATAGTGGGTTAGGTAGAGCTTGTGGGTTTACATTTCATTTATATACACACATGTACATATACATATACATACACACATATACATTTCATAGTCTTCTTGCTAGGCTGGTCTTAGAAGGATATGTGAAGGAGACATATCTATCTTCTTTATGTTCCTACTTTTTTAAGTGTCATTATCCTTTCTCTGATACTTCACCCTATCCTGACCACAAAAATAGCCACTGGGTATTCAGGGTTCTTTATTAAGGACTTAGCCAAACCCAAATCCTTTAAGATCCCACTACAGGGGTATTATTTTAAGCCATAGGAGCCATCAATGGCAGTGCAATTAAAATTCTTCTCTCTTTTATCAATAGTTTATTAGGAGCTATGTTTCCTTTAATAAGAAATGGAAAAATTAAGATTTAAAAGACACTTTTGGTAGACCTGGGCTAAAAAGAGTATGCAGTAATATTCCACATTTTCAAAGAGAAATGGTGTAGCTAAACTTTTTTAAACAATAAAGATGAAGTTGTCTTAATTATCTATATTTGTCCACATTCATTCTGATTTGCTTATTATGATTTCAATGTGCTCTTATTAAATATTTGTCTCAGTTACCATTAATGAGTCATTTATGTCTGTTGACTGTCTGCTTCTGTCATTTATCATCTATCTATCTATTATATTTATGTTGACATACTTTCAATCAGTCTATTATGTAAAGAAATATTAATTTACTGATACAATACTGAACTTTGGTCACAGTTGAAAATAAGGAAATATTTTAAAAGACAAGTCAAACCATTGATGACAAGAACATTTGTCAGTGTTGTAGTTAATTGTACTTTGATTTTACTTCTGAAAAACTGCTTTATGGTGAGTTGTGTGATGCTAGAACATGTGTTTTTGTCAATAAATTTAAACTTGATTTTGATAATTATAAACATGCAGTCCTAACTTCTGCTTCTAATTCATGCTAATGGAAAACAAAATCTAGTCCTCAAATCCAATAATATATTTTGTAAATAAGTTTCAATTGAAAAATTTTCAATTTTAGATAATTTATTTTTCTTGCCATTATTTATTAAAGAGCCATGCACTGTAGTACTAGGGAGAAAAAAAAAGGCCGTGCAATACATGTTGGAGTCTTGCTATATAATTGATTCCATTTAATAACTAATAATAAACCATCTATGTGATAGACATTTGTTGATAACACTGTTGGGGTCTCCTAGGGAAATAAAGATGAATCAAAACACTGCCTCTTAGCTTTATGTAGGAAAAAAATGTACACAATAAACTGATATACATATTATCTATAATTTTGGGTTTTGTTTAATTATAACCTAGAACTCTCATATTTAACTGTTAAATTCCAAAATATGATAGAACACTTAGAAAGATGATCTTCTGTGCTACAAAATACTTTCTACATTTAGATATAATATATTCCTTAAAAATTACTGGAAATATTACCATTTAATTTATTTAGTATTAAGCCCTTTTTACGACTTGAGACAAATAATACTTTTAAAATTATACATGTATGCCTGGGGCTTCTGAAATCTAATAAAAATGTTTCATGCTAAATAATTTAAAAACAAAAATCATTCACAGATTAATTAGAGACTCGAGTTAATTATCCTGTACATTTTATTATTCCTGGCAGACAAATTGTTACAAAGTCAGCCTGTTCTAGCTGAACAGTTATTGTATACCCTCACAATCTGGCTTTATAATGGAGACAGCCACGTTTGGTAGTAATATTTCTGCTTTGTTGGTTAGTGAAGCTGTGACACTGAAATGCCTTTGTCTCCTTGCCTACCAGGCAAACTCTTATTAATCCTTCAAGGTTCAGCTCAATCACTGTGTCTCATTTTCTGTCCTGACTCTAATTTCTCTTCTGTATTCCCACTGCACCTGGCAGAAAGTACTACATCTGACCTTGCTGGAAAGTTTTAGTTATCAGTTTATTTGGCTATCTTTATCTTGAAGTCCCATGACAGCTATTTTATTTATTTCTGAATTTTAGTACCCAGAAAAATGCCAACTACTTGGATAAATACTTGTTTGTATTTCTCCAAGAAAGATGGTGAATAGATTTGAAAATTCCAAGTGGTTCTCCAGATATTTTCAATTCGTGAATGAGAGCTAACTGGCATTAGAGTTACCAGGCAAGTAGTAGCTCGTATTGCTCATAAATGGATAATGTAGGGAGAGACCTGGAGCCTTTGTAAAAATGTGAGACAGCTTATGACCAGCAGCAAAGCCTAGTTAATAAGCACAGTGGGTTGTTGCAGGTTAGCTAATCAAGGGACATTGTACAGCAAAGGTAAAAGATTTTACTTCTAAACCATAATTCAAAACCTCACGTGCAAGGAGGAATGAAGTGGAAACTGTCCAGGAATTTATAGGAATGAACTACTAACTGCAATGTGAGCTTGTTTGAAGGTTCCAGTAGGGGAGCACAGCTACTCATACCCTTGACTGAAGAAGGATCTGCCTCTTTCAAGGGTGGTCATCCTCTTTAACAAAGCTTGTAGTTTATGCAAATGTGAAATCCAAAGTCTCTTTTTTTCAGAGGATTATACCTCTCAATAACCAGGCTTAAAACAGAAGATCCTAGAGAGAATTAGAAAATATAATCTAAAATGAAAACCATAAATGTCAGAATCTTGTTGAAGAAGAAGAAAATCAAAACTAAAGTACCATGTTTATTACTGCATTTTTTTCCATTACCATTTATCCTCCTTATCCCCTCTTCCAACTCCACCACCCCCTGCAATCATCACACTGTTGTCCAGAAGTAAATTATTCAAAAAGAGAAATAAAGTATCATGTTAGAGAACAAAAATAAGACAGCAGAAATATTAGGCCATAAAATCTGTGTAACAGATATGTGGCTCGTCCTATAGAATTTGGATCTGGGCTTTTTTGAGTTCATCATAGCATGTTCTGAAGATGAAAAGGAATAAATCACAAGCCTGTGAGGAGCCCTTCTTTACATAACAAACAGCACCTGGGGCTTAGCAGCTGCTATGAAGTCGATTAAGCATGTTTGACCTGGCTGATTGGTAACTGTGTTGTGGGTATTTTTGTCCCCATTTTTCATATGAGAAAACTGAGGCACAGAAATGTTAAGTAATTTCTATGTGTATAAATGTTAAGTCTTATTTGTTTCCAGGCAGTATGGATTCAGAATCTGTATTCTTTATCGCTATGCTATGCCAGAGAAAAGGGTGGTTTTAATAACAAAAAACAGAATTAGGAAACCTCACTTGATTATTTATCAACATTAGCTTCTTAATGGATATTTTCTAAATTGAACTGACCTACCCTAATGTTGACCGGGTTGGACAACCACAACCTTGTCCCCAGAATCTGAGCTTGTCCCTGCCAGACATCCCCCACTAATAAATAGAGAATGCAAGCTTGTTGAGGACAAAATGCTCCAAATATGAGACAAGGCTGTTGAGGTATGCTCGGCTTTTTTCTCACACACTCACAAGTTAGATCAATAACTGTTCCCTGGAGAACTATAATGGAATGGAGGCTGTACTTCCCTATGGAGTGGGATTTCCCACAGCTTTCAGGAAATGCTCATAGAAAGAGCTTAGATATGATGCACTGGAATTTACAATCAGAATATAGAAAAGCAAAACCATATTTTAGTGAATTCTGAACCAGGAGGTAGAATAGTGCAAGGTTAGGTTCATGGGCTTCAGAGGCAGCAGACCTGGTTTGAATTCCTAATCCACTAATTATTAGATATTTGGTCTTAGAAAATTTATTTTCTCCCTCTGAGACTCAGTTCCTTTGTCCTAAAAATGGAGATAGGAATACCTACATTTTGTAGTTGTTATATTTTATTGAAAGAATGCATCTTATTAAGCTATGTATTCCAGACCTAAGCCTTTCAGGTGAAGAATCTGACAAGTAGTTTTCTGATTGGGGTACAGATTCCTCCCCAATAACTTATCTCGGCAGCTGTAAGATTCAAAAGTAAGGCCTGACAGCTTCTTGTCAATATAGAATGTTGAAGAAGTAGATTTTTCTAATTAACTCACAATGACAATCTCCCAAAGCTGTCTGTTTGTAAGATTGTAGGTATTTCATTTTCATTCTGTTGTCATAAAGAGAAATGTGATGAAGATGATTGGAATTACCTCCCATTATGAGCTTGTTAGTTTGCTGTAATTTTCTGAGTGTTTTCTTGGAACACATCCAGAAATTTATAAAAGAGATCATCTTCCATTTCATACTGCTTACAGACTGTGAAACAATAAGTAATTTGAGGTAATAAGTATTATAGCTTATGTAAACATACATAAATACAAAGCAAGTTAAAAAAATGCACAATGTTTTAAATTCATTGGCAAATACCATCAACCAAGTCTAGAAGCAATATATTTTTAGCAGAGGTTATTCTTGTATAAGATGAGATAAAGATGTGGAAATATGCTATGATATTAGTCTCATTCCATTAATCATTTGTTCAATAAATACTTACTAAGCACCTATTATGTGTTAAGTACTACTTTAAGCAGTGATCTAGAGGGACAAAACACCTGTTCTGGAGGAATTTACATTATAAGATCAACACACTTTTGCTGAAACTTGTCATGGATTTCACCCTAAATTATTTTTGTTCAAAGTTTATATATTCACTTAAACATATTTATTTTTTTTCATTCATCATAGTCAGTGTTTCCATTGTGATGCTAAAAACTGGGTTACTTGTACTGTTACTAATTTTTAGTAAATGACACATACCAACTTGATTCATGAATAGGAAAGTTCATGACTACTGCTTTGATGTGACCACTCATATGTATGATCTGTACTCAGGAACTGATGTAGTTCTGTATTACTGAAGTATCATAGTATAAAATTGATTTCAGTGAGTTTTGAGTATTGAATGTATATAATTGTCATTCTTTGAAAACTGATAAGCATGTAATGTACATGTGATGATGCTTCATATGTCAAAATATGTGATTTACTCAAATGCTCGTTTCTCAATCATTTTCAAATGAAAGAATTGTATCTTTCAACAATTTTCTATTTATTTTACTGTGGTAAAATGTTTGTCATTTACCGTGGGACAAATGTGAAAAATGCTTTGTATAAAATAGCTCTAATCTCCATCATAGTGATGAAAGATTTATTGTTGTCCTCATTTTGTAGATGAGGAATGGAGGCTCACAGTTATTCTATCACTTGCCCAAGGTCACACAACTCAAATGTGGCAGGTCTGAAATTCAAATCCAGATCTGTATATATTAACTTCACTGTCTTACAACATTATTTTACTGCCTTAAAAACTTGAATGTGCATTTGGAGACAGCTTCTTAAGGTGTCTGGCAGAAGTTGAAAGATTTTCTAAGTGTTCATTATATGGAAGAGATGCCAAATAACCAATTCAAAGAGAAAAGTGCACATACCATACAAACCCGCAGTAACATCCAATGAAACAAATTTCTTTATCCTAAAATATTTGCAAAAGTTATTTAATTATATTATGAGGCACATTCACAATATACAGGTGCTACTCTAAATAAGGCTATGACTATTGCTGTTTGTTATATTAGAATCAATTGGTCTTTAAATTTTGTTTGGTATGCACAATAGAATTATCAGTAATACTTTGTTTATTTCAATATAACAGGTTCATTTTTAATTACTTTAATATAATTTCAAACTTTCAGAAATGATGCAAGCATAGTACAAAAACATTCTCACATACCATTTAACCAGATTTACCAGTTCTTAAAACTTTGTCACCTTTGT
This sequence comes from Furipterus horrens, assembly GCF_987537825.1. Classification (NCBI taxonomy): domain Eukaryota; kingdom Metazoa; phylum Chordata; class Mammalia; order Chiroptera; family Furipteridae; genus Furipterus; species Furipterus horrens. The sequence goes on along the minus strand of NW_028327171.1, from coordinate 185,285,762 downwards.
TTTAATCTGAAATGTATGAGAGTAATATACAGAAATCTTGCATTTTGGTCTTAAATACCCAAGGGCATTGCTAGAAAGACTGGGCTGAAGAGAAATCTGTGAGTCAGTTATTTAAAATCTTTAGCAAGTAGGGGGTACCTATTAGTGATCAAGAGAACTAGGAATGTACAACCTAATGGTATTATCAGAATTCCTAGAAATAATGATTTCTATATCCTTGGACATGTCTTTATTGACCTTGTCCTTCACTGACAGGGTAAAATTTTAGTCACCATTCTGATGGGCCCTGCCCTAGATCTTCATCTTTACATAACTTTTTTGCTGCTTAACTGATAAATTCAGATGTTACTTTCTGATCACAACTTCCTACCAACCTATCTCTTTCTGTCTTCTTCCTTCCTCACAGTCTTAGATCCCATGGCTCATCACATCCGTGAATATTCTCCTTAACTTTTCCCATTGTCTTTCTGTTTCATCAACCTAGTAAAACACCCAAACTGGGTAAAGTCAGCTACCTACTTTCTTTGTACTTAAATCTCATGTTCTGGTCAGAGGTGAAAAATTTATTGTTATAAATTCATTGTCTTCAACTTCATCTATAGTCTCTTCAGTGACAGGCAAGACTAGTCAGCAGTCTTCCTTCCTTCATCACGGCCATTGAAAATCTTGTTGTGTTACTGGTTCTTATTTATATCTAGTGATTACCTTGTTTGTTTTCTGCAACTTCAACCTCTTCCCTCAGCAGAATCATTCCCACTACAATGCAATCAGCTATAGTCTCACATGGGGAGGGGCCACTTATGTAGCCCTTCCTAATTCAAGGTTTTCAAATGTATCTATCTAAATATCCTCAAAAATTTCCAGAAGCCACTTCATCCTTATTAGAAGTATAGTGTAACAGTTTTGTCAGGACTGGAAATTCAAACTTTTAGGAAGTTCTGCTGTTCTAAAGATTAGGTCCCGAACCTCATTCTCAATACAATTAGCTCTCAAGTTACAGAAGGTGAATGATTATTTAAGATCTGACAAAGGAGTTCTCTGGATTTCAATACTTTGATTTAAATTGGTGATCAATTGCCATGAATCTGTCATTTTTTTTCCTCTTCAAAGTATCATTGCTACACAGCAACAGCCATTCCATGACAGAGTCTTTACAAATACTACTTCCCCAGTATCACTCAATGCATCTTATTTAGCTTGTGTCTGGTTCCTTGCACCACAGGTAGAAGTATGAATCACACTCCTACAGCATGTCAGACATGATCAATATTACCCCCTTCACCAGTGAGGTGGGCCATTGCCATCCGATGGTGGGTAATCCAGCTTAGAATTCCATAGAATGAGCTTCCTAAGATAATTCTCACTACTAATTTTCTGAGTCAACCCTAGAAATAGAATGTGTGACAGGTTCAGCTGTACATGGTATTCTGAAAGAGTGCTTAAGAAAACCAGCCAGGGAGTGACAGAAGCAAAATATCAAAGGGGAAAAAGTTGAGCAAGAATAAAGTCTGGGCTTGGCCTAATTCATGGGAAGATCAGGCCGTAGAGGTATCCCCAACTTGTGGTAAACAGGCTGTTCTTTTGTCCCCTACATTGGTTTACCACTGACTCTGGGTTGCCCCAAATATGAGATTCCATGAGCACAATGTAGTCCTCCAGAGAAGGGAGTAGCTATCAGCAGTGAACATAGGAACCTGCTAAAAAGTGGAGCACCAGTACCATGGCTACCTGGATAAATCTCAATAACATGATATTGAGAGAGGAGAAAATGAATACAGTGTAGCACATATTGAATGATTTCATTTATGTGAAAGTTAGAACAGACAAAATTAACCCATGGTCAGAATGGTAGTTACTACAAGGTGAGGAAAATATAACTTAAGAGAAAATGGGACTTAAAGTAATGGAAACATGTTCCATCCTTATTTTTGGTGTTCCAGAATCAGGTATGGATGTGATGGGCTGTGGATGGCAGAGCCAGAAAATGCTAAATATTTGGGTCCTGGCTCAAAATAGGATTAAAGATTTGTGCACATGGTAAAAAATAGGAATTCTGTGAGTTGAGGAAGGTCATTTTTACCATTGACTTCACCTCAATTGTGACATTGATCTCTTTCTTGGTTGTTTTCCCCTATTTTAGCAGCATGTTACTTAATCCTACATCTAGTGTGCTCATATTGGGTGTAAGATATTCTCCTGTCCTTTAATTTTTATCCCCACATACTGCTGTATGTTTTTTATTCTTCTGCTTTTCTCACTGATAATTTAGAAAAAAATTCTCTGGCTCAGCTTTTGTTTCAGACATTTTTCCTAACACTCTATATTGCCTTGTATAAAATATGATTACTTTGAGTAAGCCCTGTTGGAACTGCTCCTTATAAAAACAATTTATATGGTTATAAATACATCTCTTAATTTTAAGCATCCAGCTTAAACAACTCATGCTTTTTGCTTGGGACTCACAACTCACTCAGAGCTCTGTATGTCAGAAACAGTAAATCAGATGCGTGCAGTGTATAAAAGTGTCTATCCACACACACCTTTATTCATCCCACACACTGTTTAATGTTGGCTGAGTATATGGATACCACAAACTTTATTTTTTACCAAAATATTTATTTCAGTTATTCCATATATTCACAGCATTAGTATCGGAATATAAATTATGCAGTTGTTTTCAGAAGAAACAATTACAAACTTGTGATGAAAAGATGAAGAATGCGGAATTCACACGTTATTATACTGTGTAAAAAATGACACTGTCATGTGCAGCAGGAGCATATATTATCTTAAAGTCCACTGGTTCCCTTTCATAATCTTTTTTTCCATTGGAAGAAATATAAAATAAAGATTTTAAACAAGAACTATAAAGAATTAGAATTATAAAAATAACTTAAAGTCACCTTTGCTATTTTGGTTTAAATGCATATGTTTCAACTGAGAAAAGACTGGAGAGATATTCTGAAAGCAAACAACAAAGAGAGAGCTTTTTATAGTACCTACGATTATGCTGGTTTCTGGCAGCTCTCAATTATAGTTGATGTCCACTGTAATCCTGACTGATGGTTAATGCCAATCATTTCCAATTATTTTGGTTTAACAAAGGAAAAGTTCTTATGAAAATGCATTTGCCTGATTGACAGTCGCTTTGGAGGTTTACCTAATTGAGAATCTGCTTTTGATATGTCTTCTTGTGTCTTTTAGTATTTTCATTGTGTCCTGCTCTCTATCCCCACACCCACATTTTGTTTAATTCCCATCTCAAGGTCATGTAAACTACATACATGTAAAACTTAACATTCTAGACTTTAGAAAAATATCTATTTGCCTATCAACAAATAGATTATATAGTATATATATATATATGTAAAATTATAAATGAAGTTTTAGATTATTACATACTTTTATATTTTAAATAATATAACATATATGTATATGTGTGTCTATGTATGTATATATGTGGAGTGTGTGTGTGCACTAGAGAGACAGAGAGAGAAAGAGATATTGGTTGTAAGGGATATGGGGAGAACTAAATTTTTCCTTTTTAAAAATTTGACAAGGTATTGTTGTCATTTTTTTACATGATTACTCAATGATTATGGCCATAAATAACATGTTTTTTATTGCTTGGAAACACAGGTGGAACCTTCAGGTGTTTATCATCTGTGGCAATTCACAATGTGTTTTGCAGTTTTGTATTACCAACACCTTTTGATGTATGTTTGCTTGAAATAAATGTTATTGGAGGCTCCAAAAAAGAAACATTATCAAAAAATCCTGAGAGTTTGAGAAAGAGAGAGAGATAGATGGAGAGAGAAATCTTGGTGGCTCTGATACATTCAGTCTGTAGTGCTAATTTGGTACAAAGTCAATGACACTGTTGGGACTGGTTGAAATTTCCCTTGTGACAGAGGTAAAAGATTAAATCTCTTCTGTGTGATTTGGTCTTTGGATTTTATTTATTTATTTGGCATCTAAGTTGGAGCCTTTCTCTCTCAGATCTTCAGTCATCAGGTAAGTGTTGCTGTAGTAACAAGACTAAAAAATCTCAGGGGCTTATGATGCAAATGTTTCTCTCTTGTTTGCTCTACACGATCGTTGATGGTTGGCTGTGACTTTGCTCCACGTTGCCTGCATTCTGGACCACAGGATGCAGGACCAGGCACTATCTGGAATGTTGTTAGTTCTTATGGGAGAGAGAAAAAGGATATAGTTCATTAATGAGCTCTTACAGCTTCTGCTCAGAAATCTTACCTGTCACTTCTGGTCTTGTTTCATTGTCTAAGCACGTCATGTGGCTAGGTCTACTTAAATGGTGTGGGAAACTATAATGACCCCCAGAGAGAGCAGTGAAGAGTATTTGTTGTTATAATACAACCGACAGTGTGTCCTTTTCATTCCAAAGCAAAAAATAAAACAAATGGTTTGAAGTGTCTTTCCACTTAGCAAGGCATCTATTTTAAGCCAATAAGGAAAAAAAAGGCTCAGGAATCACCAGCTCTTGTCTCTAAGTTAAAATAAGTCACAGTCTAACCCAGTGTCAAATGTTGGGAGAAATTCATGCCGTAGTAAAAATTCAGGCTGCCCATTATTACCTCTGAATGTCTTTCTTATAAACCTTCAGCAGTAGTGGGTGGAGATAAGGAACTATTTTTTCTTTTGACTTTAGAAATACAACTAACCTAAATTATGGTCTCCTCCAGCTTTGTTGGGGTGATAAACAAACCCTGAAGTTTTATCTCTTGCTCAGACAAAACGAAATTCTGTTGTAGGCTAGCTCCAGAAAGCAGACTCTGAGATGTAGATTTGTGTCCATGGAGTTTAGTGGGGAGAGCCCTTGGAATCACCACCTGTGGGTGAGGTAAGAAAGTCGGATTTAGCAGAGGGAGGAGCTGAACTATAATGTAGTCTTAACAGAGACCTCAGTTAATCTTACAGGAAGGTCTGGAGCTGGGATAATTCTTCAGAGTTGTCTTGCATGGCTATATATTGACCTGTGCTACCCATGGAGAAGGGTAAGACTTGGCAAAGAAGCTCTCTACTGCTGAGGGAAATTTCCAGAGACAAACTCAGTGGAGGCTGTCACCACCACTGATGAGAGAATCTTGGTGGTGCACCATAGCATCACTGTGATTGGCCAATTCCATGTGACAGGTGGACATTGAGAACTTGTGCTCTCCAAATCTTCCATGGCAGAGAACTAAGGAGTTAGAGGCCTCTGCCCCCCTTTCATTGTCCTGCACCAAGTCAAATGGCTCTACCCTGACTACAAGAGTGGCTGAGAAGGAGAAGAGCTCATCTATATTCATTGAGTGTTAATAGTCTAACACACTGCTCAAATGACTAAGTGATATTTTTTTGTGCCCGAAACTTGTTTTTACCAATAAATGTGTTTATTGCGCAGTTAAAATTTATGTAGCATTCTTCCAAATTTAGAAACCGGGTCATTTATTTGGATTTGTTCTATTTTAGGGTTGCTCTGTATAGAGGTAATAGATATTTAATGCATCACTTCTCTCTTCACGATTCAGAAAAATGCTTCATGCCATCTGTAGCCACAGAGAAAAGAAACAGCTCTCAGTCCGAAACCATGTAAGTTGCCAATATCCTACGACAATGAATTTGAAGAATATAGTAGCAATTTTTGTTAGATTATGGTTTTATCTGCAATATGGGAATTTGCTTTATTCATGTAACAGATAGTAAGTAGAAGATCAAGGTTGGCAGATGAGTTCCACGAAGTCCAGGAACCCAGGCTCCTCCAGTTGTTTCTCTGCAGTCCTTAGAATGTTAGCCTTGTCTGCATCTTCCAACGTGGCTCCCCACCCTATCCACACTTAAAGTAGCAAGTTAAAGGAAGGAAGAGAAAAAAGCCGTCCTCCCTTTCTGTTCCCTTCGCGTGGAATTTAATCATCTAGCCACTCCTAGCTGAGCACTGAAGTCTTTACTCTTAGGCTATCATGGACCCAAGAAGAGGTGAAAGGATACTGTGGGGATAACTATTTCATCTGCCATTGTATCAGGAAACCTGTCAGTTTATAATGGGTAGGGGACTTGCTTATGGCAAGGAATCTCTGTTTTCTTCTATTCTAAAGAATGGGGGAAAGGCATTTATTCCTCTCTCTTTGGGATAGGGCTGCAGAGAATCTACTTGTTTGAGATAAGGTCATTTTCTGTGAAACTATATTCATTAGAGCACAAAATAAGCGGACTGTATTTTTGTTTCAACCTAAAAATAGAAGATTAATTCAAATGCATTTATTTTAATTTAATTTATTTTTTGTTTTTAAATTACAGTTGATGTAAAATATTATATTAGTTTCAGGTGTGCAAGTTCAGGATTAGACGTTTATATAACTTATGAAGTGATCACCCCAATAAATCCAGTCTCCATCTGACCCATATACAGTTATTACAATATGATTGACTATGTTCCCCATGCTGTACTTTATATCTCTGTGACTGTTCTGTAACTACCACTTTGCACTTTTAAATCCTCTCACCTTTTTCACCCAGTCCCCCAATCCCACTCCCATCTGGCAGCCATCAAAATGTTCTCAGTATATATGAGTCTATTTCTGTTCTTCTTGTCCATTTATTTTGTTTTTAGATTCCACATGTAAGTGAAATCATCTTTAAACGCATGTAGAATGTGATTTTTTTCAATCAATATTTTTACACTTTTAAAGTAGTACATAAATGTGTATTATTCTTAATTTAAATTGAAATCTATAGTGTGACTTCTAGAATGGTGAGCAGATGATCTTTGTGATTCTCCAGGGAGCTAGAGAGTCAGTGAAAACATCATTGATGCTGCATATTGATATTTTTGGGGGGTATGAGTTGAAAAAGGGCTAAATGTGTCATATATGTATCTTATTTAATATGCCAACAAAAGTGATATTAGTAAAATCATGTTTTTGCTCTTTCACTTCAGATACGTATAATTTACTGACCTTGGCATTATTCAAACATTTAAAACTAGAAGAAACAAATCAGTAGTTTTTCAGTTAGCAATGTGCAGCTACCCTACCTAGAACCCTACCCCTAGTAGCACACTAATATTCAAATGTATGTAATTTGTTCCTAGAAATAACTGTTTTTATAGATCAAATATAAATCCCAAAATTCTTTTGTAGAACTCGAAAAAATTTTTGAAGAAGTAACTTTTCAAGTTTGAAAGTAGCTTTTCTGTAATCTTGAGCCAGTTCTGAAGCAGCAGGGATGCCTGTGGGAGCCCTGGGGACAAATCCTGCTGTGTGTCTGCTGACGTTCTCTGGATTTCTTGGAAGTTCCATACTACGATGAATATGATTTCTCCTGAAAAGGAAAAAACAAAAACAAAACAAAACGCCCCAAACCCATGACCTACTTGTACTCCAGGAGCCTGTGGGGACTTTTAGGAAAGTCTGAAAGAGCCAGCCTTTTATATCCCAGATACCTGTTATCTTCAGTCACTACACCAAACCCCAGCTTTTTCAGTAATCAATACACTGTGCATGCAGCCATTTTCTTTGTTCTTCAGCCACTTCTACCTTTCTCCTTCCTCTAAAAGCCTTCTCTTCTGCCTTTTGAAATACTCATTCTGCACAGCAAATTTTTATATTTTTCTCTAAATGCTCCTGCCTTAACTTATTCTTAGCTCCAAAAAGACTGTATTCCTTGAAGGTATTTTAGTTAATGTTGCTCATATCCTTCATGCCAAATAGCTCAGTACAGGGAGTGGTGTAAGATTTTCAGCACTCTCATAACCCAGTGCCTGGGATTTTATTTTCCAAGACTTTAATATACAGCAACAACCACCACATTGTGAGAAGAGGAGGCCAGCTAGCTATCCAGCTGGCTGCCTTTCCTCATTTCAACACCTCTGACCTCCATGTCACTCTAAGGACTTTGATGTCCACCTACAGTCTTTCTCTCTGAACAGTATCCTCGACTTCACATCTTCCAATGTCAAGTCGATCTCATATTTGGCTTTCTCCAGAAGAGAAATCTATTGATTGATTTAAGTACTGTAGACTGTCCCCTCACTCCACTTTATAATATCCACCTTGGAAATTTTTCTTAGCCATAAGAAATTGGATTTTTTAACAGTGTGATCTTTGGTATCTTACAAAATAAAATTAGGCTTTGATTTTCTAAGTAATAGTTAATATATGCCAGTCAAGGTTTAAACCTAGCTACACACTTCAGATTCCTTAACCTTTTGATTATGCCTAATATAAAGAAGCACATTTTCCTACCTTTTTATGATTAAACATTAGAGCTCACTTTCTTGTTTCTTCCATCACTTCTTGAACACAGAATAGAAAGACAGGGGGTCCTTAGCAGGAGCACATGCCATACAACTGTACCTGGGTGTGACATTCAACACATGTGAAGGAATTAGAACTATTGTACGTGTTGGTATTGGAAGGTTGCAGGAGCCCAGAATGCTGAATTCTCTTTTGTTCAGTATAGGACCAGCACTAGCAGAATTATTTTAAAAACTAGTAATTATTAAGTGTAGGGTCTGTGGAATGTACTAAATGGCGAATTAAGGTGTTCCTATCATTTCCACTACAAATGTTGCTCAACCCTATTGAGATGGTAGGTTTCCTACTCTCTCCCATCTATCAGCACACATTTATCCAATGGTCCATCACCTCAGTAATTCTGTTACTAATACTAACAAAATCCTTGCCCTCTTGTCTTTTTCTCCCATTCTTCTGACGAAGCAAAATCATATCTCAACCAATTATCTATCTTTTCTGTTACTGAAGGCTTTCTATTGACTACTGAAAAAGTGAAGCAATAATGCAAGTTTCCATCACAATAAATCCATGATCTCTGGCATTAACTGTGCTATTCAAACTCCCTGGCAGTTATTTTCTTTTCGTGAAATATATATTTATTTTTTATTGAATTTATTGAGGTTGAATTGGTCAATAAAATTATATAGGTTTCAATTGTACAGTTGTACAATACATTATTTGCATGTTGCTTTGTATGCTCACCATTCAAAGTCTAGTCTCCTTCCATCATCATTTATCCCCATTTACCCTCTTCTACCTCCCCTACCCCCTCTTCCCTCTGGTAATCACTATGCTGCTGTCTGTATCCATGAAATTTTTCTTTGTGTTTTCTTCCTTTTCCTTCTTTCCTTTTTTCTTCCTTTCTTCTTTCTTCCTTCTTTCCTTCCTTCCTTCCTTCCTTCCTTCCTTCCTTCCTTCCTTTCCTTCCTTCCTTCTCTTTCTTTTTCTTTCTTTCTTCCTTTCTTTCTTTCTTTCTTTTCTTTCTTTCTTTCTTTCTTTCTTTCTTTCTTTCTTTCTTTCTTTCTTTCTTTCTTTCTTTCTTTCAATTAGACATTCTGTTTATCCATTTCCTGTAGCAATTTAAAAAAATCATTTCTATTATTGTGTTATAACTTTCCATCCCCCTTTCACAATATGGCTTATTTCAGAGATTTCCCCTTAACTTCCTGCTACCCTGTTTTAGAATGACACGAATTTGCATCCATATTTTTCTCCTTACATTCTATCTCCATTTAAATAATTGTTTTTCTTACTATTTAAAACAGTAGTGAATCCCATTTATTAAATGAACTCTGCTTCACAAGTAATCATTTTTTCCTCCAGTGCTTTTAAGTTTTCTTCTCTACTAGCATCCCACTATTATATTTGAAATATACTCAAGTCCCTTTTACCCACAAACCCTTCTCTTACCTCATGCCTACTTCTGTGTCCACTGTATCACCTCCTTGAATGTGTATTAACTCCTTCTTCTTCCCCTCTTCACTGTTCATTCATACCTAAACATTGAAATTTTACTTCTGTTCCACTCTTACCAATGTAATGAATCTGCTCTTACTAATGCCCTATGGTGCTAAGTACGATAAATACATCTAAGTCTGTGTCATCTTTACCTTAGGTTAGTATTTGTTAATATTTATCACTCTTCCTTATAAAATTTTTTTCTTGACTTGGATTTTATAATCCTTGATTCTCTTGATTTTCTGCCGATATCTTTTAATGTCCTTTGCAACTTTCTCTTTTTTAATACCCACATCATTTTCCTCCCTGATAGTTTTCCTAATTCAAATAAAACCCAAACTCCTCTAAGCATGGCATTTAAAAGCTCTTGGCAATCTGTCCCTGCTTACCTGTCTTCATTTCTATCATTTTTAACTCCCTCATGCAAACTATTTACTTTAATCATGCTAACCAAACTATTCTTTTTCTTCTGATCTTTATATATCCTTTCCCTCTGCTTGGAACACTCTTCCTTCCCTCTTTGTCTTCATTGTGTCTTACTGGTTTTTCGGTCTGACTTTCCTAACCTCTCTAGCTGGGTCTGGCACCTTGTTCTATGTCTGCAGGCATGCCATCCCTACCAATGACTGGCTCTCATCTCACTCTACTGTCAGTCTCTTCAGCTATGTGGGGAGGAACAATCTTATTCCTCACCATGTCCCCAGTTCCCTGCAAAGTGACTAAAAGATGCTTACTGCATCATTTAGAATGAATTAGTTTATTATAATCCTTAGTCATATCTAATCAAACCAAATGTAATGCTTTTCTTTATGTGAAATGTAACGTTTAATATCATTGTTGATGTTTTTTATCTGATCTACCTGGTAATATGTAATATACCTTTGATAAATTTTCATTTGCCATTGTAGCGATCATAAACTATTTTTCTTTGTCAATGAAATAAAAAATATATTTTCTATCATTCTTCTCCAAACTTGACTCTCTAGTGGGTACTACTACCATTTTAGCAGCCAATGAAGAAAGCATCTTTTAGTAAGTCCCAACTCTTCTAAAATCCTGCCACTGCTTTTTTTCCAAAAGATCTTCAAATATTAGTTCTTATCTCTTTCGAATTTCTGCTCTTGCTGTCTCTCATCCGTAATATTGCAGGTTTCTTCTCTAATTGTATTCTCCTAACTGCGTACCACCGCTGTCGCTCTTCAGTTTCAGCATGCACGTTTTCTTATTGACACAAACCTCTCTCCACACTCAGAATCTTCTCTTAAGTAGTCTTTGTTCATGGACTGGCATTCTGAGAACTTGCTTTCTGTGCTCCCAGAAGGAATTGGATCACATGTGAGTCAACTATTTCTTTATGAGGCCATTTGCTGTCGCTAAAGAGGATAGTTAAGCCTCAGAAAATCCAGAACTGTCATTTCACTGGAAAATAGAAAAACTTTTGCCCAATTCATCTTGATCCATATTTTATCATACTAAATGCTTCAGACATGAATGCTTTTAGCATTTCTGGAACTTTCTCCCATATGTACTGTGAATATTTATTAAGAATAATTTACAAAACACTGCTGAAGAGTTATAAACTTAATTTATAGATCTTATTGTAAAAAACATTTTCAAATGTACAGAACTCTAATAAGCCTTTGAGCAAGAGAATAGTGGAAATCCCATCTACATTCACATTAATAGACCTTTTAACTGTTAAATGATTTTTATTGTACATTATATATTTTGCTATTGGGAAGTTAGTTATAATATGAACACTAATATGGGGGATTATATGGAGTCATATTAAACAACAGAGAAACATATTTGTCTCAAAACAATGTTCTTTACTGAAGGAAAAAAACAAAAAAATCACTCTTTTCCAAAGTTATGTTATCTATTTGTGGTAGTCATTACACTGATGGAATTATCCTTCAACACCATTTCTCTTGCCAGTTAAAAACCATTATGAAGAAAACTGCACAAGGCCTACTTTATAATATAATGTAGATAGAGTACTAGAGAAAATTTCCTGTGTAACTCAGTGCCATCTCTTCAGGGTAAAATTGAATGCAATGACTTAATAATCACTTCTCATAAAGAAGTAAACATGAGTGAACTTTACCATTGGACTTTGTCTCATTAGCTGCAATTGAATAACCCTTAGCATTGTGACATAGGAGTTGGAGGGTAGGTATAGTGAAAATTTCAATTCTGGATGCTAGAAAATTTACGTTGGACTTTAAAATGAATCTGAGATAGCTGCTTAAAATTGTGCATTGAGTGATATATTGGTTAAATCTCAAAACAGTGACTTACTGAAGGTAGAAAACTTAAAAGAACTAAAAAGCTCAAAGAGGAAAATATTATTTTACCAGCTAAAACTAACTAGTTACTTAAAAATTGTTACTTCTAGAATCTTTTATATGTATTTTTTATATAATAAGGATAGATTTCCATTATACTTAGGGTCAGGAAGAAGCATGTATTTCATTTTCTTAAATTAAATTTCTCTTTCTCCTTTCCATATCAGTGAGAAATTTACTCTTCTTCATTTGTACTAGGTTTTATATATATATTTTTTCACCTGAGAACATTTCTTTTTCATTGCCCTTTTTAGAGAGAAAGGAGAATGGAGAGAGAGAAAGAGGAGGGAGAGAGAGAGAGACAGAGACAGAGATATGGGTTAATTGCCTTCTCATATGCACTCCAACCGGAGAGTGAATCCACAGCCCGTGTATGTGCCCTGAACTGGAATCAAATCCATGGCCTATGGTATGACACTCCAACCGAGCCACACAGACCAGGGCTGTCCAAAGTTTTTTAAAATTTCATTTAATACTAATGTATTACATTTTTTGCAAAACCACTTTACCTTTCTTATATTGGTTTTATGTGCTGTATCTAGAACTTTTCAGAGGCTTTTGACCTTTCTTTCTGTTCCTTGATTTTATTAGTAATATCAAGCAACCTTATTTCTAAAGATATTTTAAAGACTGTAATATTAGGCTTAAAATGTTTAAAAATGAAACCTTGATGGTTTTGGATCATGATAATATATTTGACTTTAAAAGTTTAATAAATTAACTTTAATTTTAATTGTAACAATACTTAATGTTTTAGCTAAGAAAACTACTTAGATAGTGGGGAGCTCAATTTTTTCTCCTCACATTTTGCATTCATGTGTACTATCATCTGCACATCTCCCTCTATCAGAACATGGCCTTCCCATTTCTAATTTTTTCTCATGAATTAATTTTGGATAAGTTCTAGTGCAAGCAGAAGGAAGATATCTTAAATATAACAAAAATAAAAAGTTTTATTTTATTTACTCAATTCTTTAATGTCCTTCAGTAGAATTTAATTTTTATGTAGATTTTACTTATTTTTGTTAATTTACTTCCAAATGTTTTCTTTTTGTTGCTGTGCAAATGATATCTTGTCTTCCATGACATTGATTTTTAATAATCAGCAACCATAGAACTCTTTTTGTTTCTAATACTTTATAAGAATTTATTTTTTGATATTCTTTGTATATAATTATATAATCTGCCACTAATGTCTGCTTCTGTCTTTTAATTTTATATCACTTGTTTCTTTCTATAGTCTATTACATTGGGTTTACAGCAGTGTTAAATAGTAATGGTATAAATAGTTATTCATATTATTGATTATATTAGTACATGTTCTAATGTTAAAACATTCATACAGTTTGTAGTTAACTCCACTGTGGTTATGTGTTGTACTTCTGATGCATTATTTTTTATCTTAAGACTTTTGAACCATATTTAAAATAATGGTGTTTTTATTGTGACATCTTGGTAAGATTTTGGTATCAACTTCTTGCTGCTTTTGGAAATAACAATTGGTAAGGTTATGGTTAATTGTATATGTCAATTTGGGTAGGCTATGGTACCTAGTTGTTTGGTCAGACATTAGTTTAGATATTTCTGTAGAGGTATTTTGTAGATTTATAAAGGAAATTACTATAAATAATATGAGTGGATCTCATCCAATCAGTTGAAGGCCCTAAGAGCAAAATTTGAGGTTTCTTAGAAGAGAAAGGATTTTGCTTCAAGACAGCAACAAATCTTGCCAGAGTTTCTAGCCCATTCCCCAGCCCCCAAATTTTTAAGCTTTTTGTTCTGATTGATACTATTTCTGTGGAGAACCTTGAATGATGGAGTAGGTTTTCTTTTTTCCTTCCCTCTCCAGTTTTAAAGAGGTAAAATAGCACGGTAGTTAAGATGATGGGCACTGATAGGATGTGTTAAGTTTAATGTGTGTATAATCATATCATTTGTGATCAGTGACAATTGTGTCTTTTTCCAATCATTATGTTTCTTTGCCATTGTAGCTGTTCTTTTATTATTATACCAATTAAGATCACTAATATAATATCATTGTATAAGATTGGTGATAGGTTTCTGTTTTTTTTCTATCTCAAAGAGAAATTATGTTTTGCTTTAGGTATTTTTTTTTTTTCTTAACATAAGGTATATACTAGACAATTTAAAAACCTATTGTGTAATTTGTAGATGGGAGTGAAAAATAGGTGTCATGATTCAGTAAGCTCAGCATGTGAAGAGCTTCTTCTATTTAATTTTATGTATAGTTGTAAGAGATATTTTTTAATCTACAAAAGCTGTTAAAATCAGGTATAGTGTGAGATAGAAACATCCATATTACTCTATTATTAAATGCTATACAAATTTTTAAAAATAATTAAGCAGATAGTCAATAACATTGCTTTAGTGAAAATTATCAATAAGAATATTCCAATGAGAAAAAATTATTTTTGAATTATTAAGAAATTTTAAAACTACAAAATAAAACTTTTACTGATTGTCATGGTCAAAATTTTGGAGATCACTATACCATAGCATTCTTGGCAATTGTAATATATTTGATAGAACTTTTAACACTACCATTATAATGAGCTCCCAAAATTTTTGGTAAGAGTTTTTAGTGAACATTAGCATGAGATTAAGAACTTTTAAGGCTGGTGGAAGTGAAATCCAGAGTGATTCTAAGGAATTAACAGATAGATAGCAGGAATGTGTGAAAGGCAGAAGTACTGATCAAACTAGCATGTAGTTTTTAACCTCCATATCTAGATTGTCGGTGTACATAAGACTGAAAGAAAAGATCAAGAGAATAACCCAAGACTATTTACTTTGGCAGTTTGGAGAAAATAGTTAAAGTTGGTCATTAAGCCTTTGGTGAGGAAAAACAATAAGGCTCCCTGCTGCAGTTAACTCTCTGATACCTCCTCAGGCACATAGCTGCGGAGGTTTTGGCATTTACCAGTGTAGACAGTCTGCCTCTGAGGTAGGTATAGACAGACACCAGTTATTTGCTAAAATCCTGCTGAGCCTTCGGGACATTCAAGCAAATATGTCAAATAAGTGGTTGTATTATATATATGTGTCAGGAGTTCAGAGGAGATTCAGAGGAGGAGATATTTATTAGATGCGATGGTATTTTGGAAGATAATAGAAGTTTAAGGAGAGGGGTAGATGATGTTGCCTAAGGGGGTAGAGTAGAATGAGAAGAGTCTCAGGTCCAATCTTGGATTTAAAGTGTAGGTAGCAAATGAAAATGTGATAGTAAGGACTAAGGTGAAATAGCCAGAGAGGAGAGAAAGCAGAAGGAAGTGACATGGATACAGTCAAAGAAAATAATGTTTAAGAAAGAGGAAGGAGTCAACAACAGGGTTATGAATGAATGAATGAAATAGGTCTGGTGGAGTGAGTGATGTGATCAATAGTAGAACAAGGGGGCAGAAAAACAGATTGGTGTGGGCTGGCAGTGAGTGGGTGTTCAGGAAGAAGATACAGCCAGTGCTCCCTTAGAGAAAAGTGTTGGGAGTGAAAAAGTAAGGAAAGGGTGGTAGCCTAAAATGGAAAAGATTCAGAAGAGAGTCTATGTGGTCTATAAGGTATCCACACCAACTGTTAGCAGTTTAGCTATTGAATTGTGAAAGCAGATTATAACAAGTGTGGGCTCACTTGAAGATTTGGGCATTACTGACACATGAGTGTGTGTGTGCATGTGTGTGTGTGTGTGTGCGTGCGTGTTTGTGAGAGAGAGAGAGATTAATTATCTGAAGTCATTCTGTATTCTTAGTACATATCTGCTAATACTCAGGTCAATGGGTGCTACATAATAAGTCATCCCATAATACAATGCTCTTTTTATCCCTAAAAGTCTAAAAGTTTCTATTTATACCTAATTTTAGAGAAATCATCAGGATTGATTGAGTGCTTTCTTTATTCATGTAAATAGGATGAATTCTTATTGTGATTTTCTAGCCTCTAAGAAGGTCCTGATTTTTCAACCTGTTCTCTTGGCACCTGGAGAAACAATAGACCAAGAGAAATCACCTGCCTTCCGTTCTATACTTGCTCTAAGGATTTGTCTGCTAGTTATGGCTATTATTTGGCATCAAGCTCCTTGCTCAGGGTGGAGGAGGTCTTCACACTGAGTAACCAGAAGTGGGTGCAGCTATAATTGGTTGGTAGCAGCAGGAATAGTGAACAAGCTGTCCAAATGCTGCAAGAATTCTTTGGAAGAGACATGGGAAGTCAGCCAAACAGAGACATCGCTGTCATGCGGCAATAAGATGAAGTTGTTAGTGGGAGAAAATTTAGCTCTTTTTTTTCCATTTCAAAAATTAACATAAGATCCCCCGCCCCCACCCCCCAATCTGTTGGTAACTCAGGTTGGTAATCTGCAGAAATAACTGTGGAATTATTAAGTCCCCAAAAGAGAGAATGTATTTAACAATTGCTAAGAGATCATGCATAACTAGGTTCAGCCTACACATGCCCTTGTTATATCTCATCTGTAGAAGGAAAAAAGAGAGAGCAAAAATTGGAATCAAGTTATATTTATTAGAAAGTTGGGCTGAATGTGAGGAGAAAGTGAAAAAAAAAAAGAAAAGAAAAGAAAAAAATAAAGGATAAGGATAAAGATAGACTGGGAAGAACAATAAATTAAAGACTAAAATATTTCAGATGAGTAGAAATGGGTTATAAAATTAATTCATTGTTCTTTAATTCTACTACTTTAATAAAAGTAGGATTTTCTCCAAAATAATGTCATTAGCTTGAAAGAGGTGTTTTTAAATCCTCTAAAAAAACTATATTAAAAGTCAATGTCATGTATTCTGGATCTTATATAAGGATTTTCACTGTCTGAGGAGATCTCAATTTTTAATTTGCAAATTGCATCATTGTTTCAAATAACATGGATATATGACAAAATGATACCAATAAGAGATTGTGATTTTTTTCCATAAAGGAGGATACACAATTTTAAAAACTTAATTTAAATAAAGCAAGAAGAGGTATGAGTACTCAGGTCCCAAGTTCTACATGGGAACAGGGATGAGATGATATCAATGCTCAGATTTGGGATTCTTCTAGGGAAGTTCTGCTTGGACTTTCAAAAATATTTATACCATCCTTTTGAACCCTGCTGTATAACCTAAGCCACTTGAGTGTTGTAGAGACCTGGCTCCATGTTTACTACCTTACAAGATGCAAGAAACTATTGAAAAAAAATCTAATAAGTACACAGGGTGAAGATGTCATTTCCCAGCAGCATCCCTCTGTGTCAGACTTTACGTATTTCCGAGCTCGGTTCTCCAGGAAAAAGACCATGAAATAATAGAAAATAACTTATTATCTAAAATATTTACTGCATGCTTCTGTCTACCCTGTTTGTTTCTGTGTATTAGGTAGATATGCTATGACTCCCAGTCTTTGTGGGGTGGCCTTATGTAGTAGGTGTCCTGTGGGACCCAGTGGTGCAGTCTCCTTGATCACCTGAGCTGGGTGCTTCAGGAATGTCCCTTGTGTGGGTTATACAGTCCTCCTGTTATCACTGAATCTTGATTGCTATTGGACTATTCACATGTGGGGTCACCCTCAGACGGTTTGACTGTGGGGATCAACCATGATCACAGTGTATGATCTGCTGTGCAGGTGCTGACCACACAAAGTAGAATTTGCCTCAACAAGGTCTGATGCCTGCCAATATCTGCCTTTGGATATGCCACTTACGAAGCTAATTGGATCTTGTTCTGATGGTTTCTGAAGCTTGCCACTGGCAGTGTTGGTTCTGGAGCTCTTGAGAGGACTCTTGTGCAGCCAATCTCAGGCTCTGCCTATGACTGGCCCTGGGCAGCCTATGTTGTGCTATAAAGCTGTCTGCAGTTTATGGCTACCTGTTCTGGGCCTAGGTGTGTGTAGGTGGAATAAGATACACACCAAGTCCAGATTTTAACAACACCAGGCCTAGGGCAGGTCAGCAAAAGTCCCAGGGTACCCCAAGATCTGCCACCACCTTCCTTCACCTGTCAGCTGCCTATTAGGCTTAGACACCGAAAGAGCCTGTGGAAGTCCTTGAGATGCATGAAGAAGGTTCTTAGTGAGTAACCAGGTAAGGATGATTGGTATTCACCGGATTGATACAGGTTCAAATTCAGTGCCAGTATTGGGTCTGAGGCCACTCAGAAAATGTCCCAGGGTACACCATGTCTAGATGCCACTGACTGGGTCCTTGTACACATTTGTGTTGGAGTGCGGTCTCAGGGAGTCATTAGGGTCTTATAAAGGGAGGGCCCTGCACTGGTCTGATGTGCAAGGGAAAAGCAGCCCCCATTTTAGAGCCACACAACTCAGTCTGTCCCAGATTCTGGTTAGAGCTAGATCTCATCAGGGAAGGACTGCAGGGATTTGGGAGGATGGGGTTAGTGGATCTCACATGAGGGGGACTTGCTGGTCAGGCTTGGAGGAAGGTGGAGTTAGTGGCCCCTGACCCAGAGCCACATAACTCAGTCTGTCCTGGATTTTGCCCAGATGGTGGCAGGGTGGCAGGGAGGAGCAGCAGGAGTCAGGTGCATGGGACCACTGAGAGCCTGGAGTGTGGGGCTAGCTGGTCTTCTCAGAGGGAGAGGTGCCAGTACATGGGAAAGTAGGGGGGATGGTTCCTGCCCCAAAGTCACACAACTCAGTCACTGACACCCCCTGAGCCTGCCCAGACCTCTACAACTCTACCCAGGCAGCTGACTCCTCAGCCAGGGTGCAAGCTCTGTGGGCGGAGCCACGGGGAGTCCAGAGGGTGGGGTTATTGCATTCCCCCCAAGCTAATGCATAAGGAAGAGAATGTTCCACCCAAGAAAGAGCATCTGTAGTATAGGAGAGGGATTCAGCACAGGAATACTATTGGCTGTCTCTTCATCTCGCTCCCCAGAACCACAAACCCCTGTCATGTGATTCTAGATCACTCTGTACTCCCTCCATTGGAGCTGAGGGTAAGTGGTTGCCAATGAGATTTTGGGCATTGACCCCTAAGAGGGTGCCTATGTCTCTAGCAGACTCCTATCTCTCCCTGGCAGACAGAATTGTTGCTGATTTTCACAGCCAGATATTTTGTGGTTGCCTCTTCTTGGCTCTGGGGCTCTAGGTTGGGGGTCCTGGCCTGGGGTCGATGTCCTACACTTCTCAGGGGGAACCTTCGCAGCTGAGATATCCCTCTAGAATCTCAGCAGCTACTCATGGGAGCAGGGCCAGAACTTTTTGTGTCTCTGCCCTTCCTATCAGTCTTGATGTGGCTTCTTCTGTAAATGCTTGGTTATAAAACTTCTCTTCAGCTAGTCTTCAGTTGGTTATTCAGGTTCATTGCTCTATATTTTATTTGTAATTCCAGTTTGGTTCCAGGAGGAGGGAAGAACAATATCCACCAACTTTGTTGCCATCTCAGGTGTTTCCCCAAATGTGCAGTTTAACATCCAGATGTTTCTAACCAATAGTCTAAATGCATTTATTTATTTATTAGCACAAATGCATCTGTTCATTGTATAGTAAATTTATAGCTTGTAACTCTTTAATATCTTCAATATTTTTCTCATTACCAACACTAAATAACATAAACTAATTCTCATCAGCATTTAAAAATGTGAATAATATGAATACATGTGAAAAAAAATGATTTTTATCTTTAATTAACATAAATTAACATTTTTCTTCCTGAATATTTCTTTTATCACCTACTTATATAGTATGTTATAATGTATGTAATTCAGATGTAAAATTAGAATAGGTCAATAAAAATGATTTATAGGATTGAAAACATTTAAAAAATCACATAGCATTTTATAGTTCACAAGTGAATTACCAAGAAATATGATAATGTGACTTTTTTCTTACTATGAAAAGGACTGTTGCAGGAGGAATCCTTGAATTAATAGAAGAAGACTCATGAATAATGGCAAACCAGTGCCTTGTGATACAGAACAATACCGTTAAGCATGGTGGTTTTCAATATAAAATCCCTTTTTGAAAGTTCTTCTGCTTTTTCAGTCAGTTCTCAGAATTAAAAATCGTTTAGACTTTTGTATGTAGTGGTTAGATATTTCATGATCTGAAGGGCCTGACTAATCTCTTGTGAACACTAAGACTCCTGTAAACATAATAGAAGTAAATTCTGTGAAGAAGCAAAGAACATAGATCTAGGTGTGGGTTTTTAAGAACAAATCCTGAAATATTTCATTACATTTAGAAAGAATTGTTGCTTGAAATCTTATATTAAGATGTGTTCATTCAGGTGCCAAAAGTGATAAGTTGATGGATTGCAGTACAAAGTGGAAAACAGGAGAGGAAGGTACAGCACTACATATGTTACTAAACTCATTTCACCTGTAAAAGGAAGAATATTGATTTCATTCATCTTACTTAGTTGGGAGTCTGACTTAAGAAAAATTCAAGTTCATTGACATCAACTCTAAAAATGACAGGATTGTATTGAGAAAAGAAAGAATAGGGAGCAGAAAAATGATAAATGTAATTTCATTATAAAATTTAAAAACACTATTTTTCTTTATGAAAAGGCAACAAAGGAGCCAGAGATTCTGGTTACATCTTTAATCTATAGTGACCTCAATGGCATTTGTGATCTATGGGCTTTAACTTATGAGTGTGCGTGTATGTGTGCATTTTTCAAGAACAATCAGGATACACAAGTCAATAAAACTTTTTTCTGAATGCTCCTTGTTTTGTATGTGTGTGTTCATGTTTTGAAAATAACGAAAAGCTTTACAAAAATAATGCAACAAATATATTTTGCTTTCACATTTTTTCAATAAGAAGAATTGTAGTGTTTTTACTTGCTGAATTTTGCTCTTTTATATTTTTTGCCATAGTTTATTTTATCATGGAAGGTATCAGCATTGTTGCCTGAGTATTAAAAAGTTTACTGTGATTCTCCAATTCTTTCATCAATACATTTAGTGGATGTTTATTGAGTATCTTCTACATATAAAATATCACATCTGATACTATAGAAAACATAAACAATCAAGCCTAGAAGGTATTTTTAAGGAAATTATAGCATATTGCCTTTACCTAATAGTTGAGAGATTATGTTCTCTGGCAAGAGTTTTTCCTACTTCTGGATGATCAGGACTGTCTTTGAAATGAAAGAACTATTGTACTTGATCTAGTTAGTTATTCCATGCAGAATTTGGGAGCATGATCTGCTACTCAGGTGAGAGCTTGGTCCATTCTTGAAGGCAGAAATGGCCATCTAGATCTTTTAAAGCATATATATATTTTTTTTGAGGCAGGAGAAAGGAACTATCAGAAGGCTTTGCAATTTGCCAGGAAAAAGGGAAATTCCCAAATAGAAATATTTATCTTGACCTCATCTATCATTCAACACACACATCTGAATAAGGGGCCAGAGTGAGCGTTAATATCAGAATGAGAGTTGGAGAGTCAGAAGAGTTGGTGGATACAGGAGAGGATCGATAAAGTTTGAGGGTGGAGGGACGCTATTTTGAAAGACCAAATTTCAAGCAGCCAATTAAAAAAAATGCATTACTTATTTCCTATGGCCTATAAATTGTTATAAAAACATAAATTATTTTTACACAGTTTAAATGCCATAGGTTGATCTTTAATTTGACAAATTAGGCAAGGGAACATACTTTATAATTTTATTTAAGTTCTTCTGAACTATTTTGTTCATGTGTATAAAAAGATAAAGGCAAAGATTCTTTAATGGCTAAGAATGGCTTGGTTCATTAAATTATTATCTTTAGCGATCTTGTTCAAAGTAATTAGTAAAGGCTATGAGCAATGAGCTCCAAATGAAGGAGGTGTAAATGACTAGAAGATGGCCAAGGGAATAAATCTCATCCTAAATTATGTGTAAATTCTGTCTTTGATCTTTTTTTCTTCTGCTGTATTAACTCTGTAAAAGAGAGAAGCAACTACCTTTCACCAAAAGGATAAAAAAGCCAGAAGCACTTTATAGCCATATAGAAATAATAAGGCCCCAAATTAAGGTCTTATTTTAGATAAGCCTCTG
Organism: Furipterus horrens; assembly: GCF_987537825.1. Taxonomy (NCBI): domain Eukaryota; kingdom Metazoa; phylum Chordata; class Mammalia; order Chiroptera; family Furipteridae; genus Furipterus; species Furipterus horrens. The sequence goes on along the minus strand of NW_028327171.1, from coordinate 185,263,650 downwards.
TCATCAGGTATACAAGTATTAGGGAGAGCAAATAATTAAAATAAAATATTGAAGTGTTAAGTGCACAGTGCTGGAGCAGAAAGACTAGAGCTCAAAAATGTTGGAGCCCAATTAATGATTTGGGGTATATTTTTATTTTACACCTGAATAAGAGGTTATCCAAACTAAATTAAGTGGTGATAGATAATAGCTGAAATATATGAAAGCAGAATATTTAATTCCAATGCATATTTATGGTTTCCCCTTTCTGTCATTTTTCTCTTAAAATTACTTTTTAATCAATGCAAACTGTATGTGCTTTCATAATTTTGTGATATTTTTTACTTTTAATGATAACCAACAGTTATTGAATCCCATACTAAACCATATGAAATACAACACAGTTAGACAACTATGTATATCAGAAGATACTCTACACTAATTCGACAAAAATATGGGCATGATAAAGTAGCTAAATTCCAGGAAAACCTCCAAGATGAGAGTCCAAAGTATGCACCAGCCTGTTAGCTGCAAAATTCAAAAGGAAGTTATGTCTAGAAGATTCGTGGTTGTTTTCCTCTAAGGGACACAACGTCCCATGCATCCTACGGAATAGGAACTCATTGAACACTGGTTAAGCAAGATGCTAACTGCTTTGCTTGAATGATAATTCATTCCATTAGACATGTTGAGCTACAAACTGGTGACTAAATATTCAGTTCTCTCTTTTGTGCTAGCTGAGTTACTTTATTTGTTCTCCTCTTCAGACCAGAAGAAATACATGAAACATATTTATTTAACACAACTGGTTCTCACAGCTTTCTTCGAAGTACAGCAATCTAGAAAACCCAGAGAGAACACATTGTATTAAAATGTAATGTAGTGTGAAAACTTACATTCCCAAAGAACAGCAGATAGCATAACCTGGTAAACAAAAAAACAGAATTTTATAAAGCTCCTATTTCAGTTGAACTTCACCTTCCCTTTTATCTGTTCTTCTACAAAGGAACTTGAGTAAGGCTTTCTGTCCTTTTCCTTAAGAACTAGGAGCTTTGCGATTTAGTGTGTGTCAAAATAGAAAATCTATTTTTTGAATACTTCAAGACTATTTGTAACCATTCATATTTTTTCTGCAAATGTATCTTTTTTCTTTCCCCTGGAACCTTCCTTTTCCCAATGGTTCTAATATAAAGAACTTAAACATTTCATTTTATAAAATTTCCATTTAATTCAAATTGTACTTTCTAAAAAGCCTTGTTGTGGGCTACAAAACTAATTCCAAAGAATTGACAGTGATTTTACACATAAAGTGCTAAGATATTAACAATTTTATTTAAGGAATAATACTTATATATGCATAATATATAAATTTATTATAGATATATATTCAAACACACTATATGTGCTCACTGTACATATTGTTTCATTGTCAATCAGCCTCATGTAATAATGGAAGGAAGGGTGACACTATTCGAATTACACAGAATTTGCTACAAATAGTTTATGATTTCACGCTTGTTTTAAATAAAACTTAATGTGGTTAAAATGAATCATTCTGTGGTGATTTTGCAGGTCTTGGCCTGTGTGATTATATAAGTAGGGAAAAAGAATTTCTTTGAATGGAATAAGAGGCAATGATTTTTTTTGTTTAAGTTTTCTGGAGAAAATCAGTGAGATTGGAGGCTGCATGGTAAAAGCAAACAACTAACAATAAACAGAAATGTACCAAAATTTGAAAATAAGTGTCTCATCACCTCACATCTTTTAACACATTTTATAGATATGTGTGTACTATGGAAACAGTCTGAGTTTGTATAAAGTGCTTTATAGAATTAGAGTATTTGGTCCAATACCATGGACACATGTAGGTAAATCTGATTTTTGTTTTAGTAGGTACAAAGCTTTGGAAAACAGAAAAATTTTCAAATCAAAAGAATTCATTCTCTTTACATTCCTCTTGGAATATTTATAAAAATAAAAGCCTGATATTTTTCTTGTCTTCACCTTGTGATTGAACAACACTAATTGGACTGTTTAAAAGAACTACTGTGCTCTGAGAAACTGAATAAAACTACAAGATCATATACAATCTCTTTAAAGCAGATAAAAGAAGCTCTAAAGTACCTATTTATTGTAACTTACACATAAAACCCCATATAACATTTTGCCCAATATACAGCATCACTCATTTTTATAAAAATAAAATTTAAGGTGGGTGATATGCAATTTTCTTCAGATAATAATTTATCTGGAATTTTATCAGTTAACTAAAAATAATCTATAGTAGGACATGTCTTGGTAAAGTTATTAGTTGTTAAAGAAAAGAAAAAAAATACCATAAACATTTGGAGAAAATAATTTGTCACCATTGCTAGTAAAAATAAATCAAGCTGGCTGTATATTGTATATATCCTACCAACACAACATCACCTGTAACATGCTTAGCAAAAAAAAGTGTGCTCTAAGAATTTTTTTATCCAACCAAAGTGTTGTTCAGAGTTAAACAAACAGGCAAACATTTTCAAACATGTAAAAAGCCAGAAACTATAGCAACACAAATCCTTCTTAGGAGAACAAAGCAAAATGAAATCTAGCTTACAAAATGAATTAAAAAACCATTAAGACACTGACTGGCATTAAGAATTAAATCATTTAAATACGTAAAACTGGAAATTATGCTAGAAAATATAAGTATTCTAAATCTTGACAATATAGAAATTATAATATGATTAGCAAAAAAGGATGTAGAAGTGGGATATCTGTATCTTTCATAGAGGGATATTTAGTAGATTTTACTTCAAGTTAATGAACTAAGGCTCACTCCTGATTTTTATTCAGCATAAGAGCTTCCTTTAAACTAGTGAAATGGAGTATTTATTTTTTTATTACCTGCATATGTCTTTCACTCAATTTGATTACCAAAGGCAAGATTTGTTTGAAAACAAAATGAATAATAATTATTGTATTACAGAGACTAAAACTTTGGGTTAAAAAAATCTCATCTTTAGTAGCTCTTATTTTTAAAATTTGAATTTTTTTTGGTATTCTTTTTTCCTGTGAGCTTCCCAGGTGTATGATAATTCTCATGAACTGGTTCAACGTAGTCTTTAGTTTCTACCTCTTTGATAGAGGTTATCTCTTCCTTAGCATAGATTTTCCTAATCTAGTCATAGTGGGGAGAAAAGAGGAAAGAATATTGAAACCGCACTACTTCTTTGTATCTTCTTTTAATACCAAAGTAGTTAAATAGAACTATTATGAGATTTTTAATGTATAGAATTTAAGGTTGATGTAAAAAATATCAACTCATTCTCCCCTCCAAAATAATTTAAAGATAGAGTTTGCACAGGCTTTGAAAAATAAAATTAAAACAAACATTAGTACCAACTTTGAAAATAGTTTTTAAAATTCCGTGAGGTTTTATTATTTTAAACTCAAATCTAGAAATGTACTTAATTGATTCTAGAATATAAATCTCTTGACCTCTAGAAAGATAATATTGGGATCTTGGCTCTGGAATATTTATAGAAATTAGAAAATTTCTTCTAGAAACATGATAAGTATAATGTTATTAGGTATATTATGAGTGTTTATCTCTCTTTGTTTATATCGCAAGATATCCTGGGTGCATATTTGCATATTACATTAGAAAAAGTAGTCGGTAATTAAGAAATTCAAATTAGAAATACTGCATACTCACTATTTGATAGGATTAATGTACACAAAATTTTCTCTAAAATATTGACACATTTGAAAATCTAAAAGAAAAATCCATATTATTTTTATTTCATTAATGTAACTCAAGTTTCCCTTATGCTCTTTCTGGTATTAATATTTTGTAATTTAAAATTTTTAGCAGTTTCTACTATTTCAAAGGGTAAATAGACATACTTGGACAGTAACTCTTTGTCAGCTTATAGGTTAAGATTTAAAATTTAATCATGTTTATTAAATTTAATGAGCAACTTCAGTTTTGAGTTTGTTCACAATGTACTTAATTTGTGAAACATTGAAATGATAACTTTAAAGACATAAGCTCAAACTGTATTGAGATTTTCTTTAATGTGCATTGTTAGTGAGTGACCAAAGAAGGTGATAAAGATATTGTGTTTCAGAAGTTACCTAATATGATTTTTACAGTTTTATAATGGTCTCTTTTCATTGACTCTAGGCCATGGGAAATTGTTTCACAACAACTATCAAATAGTTCAGAAAATAACACATCACAAACTTACATATCAACTTGGAATGAGAACACTACTAAAAAAATACAACCATAATTTCAGTTTTCTCATGTTTGATGTAATATTACACAACCTGAAATAATTTCCTCATTCATCCATAAACACATTTTAAAACATGGATTTAGCAAAATTATTAAAAACTATCATGTCACATGCAATTTTTTTTGTCTAACTTAAACTTGTCTATTGTATCATTAAGTAGTTTATATAGAGCTGGCTTATTAAATAGTTGAGCTTAAGTATTTTATTACATCTAAAAATGTAGTTAACCTTTTTAAAGATTTATATATATTAATATACATTGAGGTAAAAACAAAGTGATATATGAGGGAGCACAGTTTTTGCAATGTATAATATTTTCCTAAAATTTTAGAAACTGGAAAATATTTACATTTATATTTATGAATAATTAAAAGACTTAAAAGTGAATATTTATTGATTATAATCTAGATGTTTTTCTTCAAAGATTATTTATTTTTACAGAATGTATTTTTGAAACATTTGTTTCCATGTATTGTCAAATGATTAACATTTTTCTAAATTAAATATTATAGTAAAACATAGAACATAAAGACAGATATAGATACATCACCTTATAGAAATAGTCACTTAGATGAGAGGAGGAATAACAGTTCAATATATTAAACCTATTTAATTATTGATCTCAAATTTAGTGAATTACCACCCTGATTATTTGAAATGGTTTGTAGAAAGCAGTCAACAAGATCTGTTACAGTTTCAAGATTCTTTGGAAAATAGAGGTCACATTTGTACAAGCACAGTACATATTTATTATTATTATTCCTCCCATAGTACAGAGCAATGATTCTGAAAGTTTATTATTCCATCAGAATCACATGGACTTCTTAAAACTAGCTAGTCCAGAATCATATTGTGAGAATCAATAGTATAGACCAGTTGTGGTCTTCATAATCATTACAAGAAGAGTTTTTAGTATTTAGATTTATGGAACTATGTCTCAGATATTCTGATTAATGTGTCCAGGTACCAAATGCCCCACCTGATTCTGCCAGTGGTCCCGGACTATGCACTCAGAAACACATGGCAGAGAATGGATAAAAGAAATTACTGTATCAATTTGTGAAAAGATTCAAAACAAAGAGATGTCAGATCAAGTCAACAAATTTTGGAAATCACAGTCTCATTTCATGATGTTAATTCTTCAGGCTTTCAGGTATTCTATTGATAATAAAATACTGCATACATTTATTACAGACTTAATTAGCTTCAGGTTCAGACACTTAAAGGAAGTGAGGTGACTTCACAGGACAGGAGCAAACGATGCCTATATTCGAATGACTTTTCCTTTAATCCCTGGTTCTCTAGAGCCGATATCATCCCACAGATTTGTGAAAATAACAGAATTTTTCTTTTTTCTTTTCCTTTGGTTGTTATTTTTACTCAGAACTTACCTGACCATGATTCAGGGAGAATTTGACCAATAATTTATAATAATTTGAGCAAGACTCTTCTACTTAAAGAAATGCTTATAAAATTTAGAGTTTCCTTATTCCTTTTTCTAAATACATATTTGCTTTCTAAATATTAATCCATCTAATTTCAGCTCTAAGATGTAAAGGACTTAGAAGTTGTTATTATCAGCTTAAACAAGAGACAAGCTGAACAAACTGAAAATCAACAATTTTTCTTGGACCCACCAGAGAACAGATCCCACAGGGCAAATGACTATGCGAAATTTGGAGACAGGCAAATCCAGATAGGGACAGCTGAGGTCTACTTACCTATAGCAGATGCCTCTGGTGCCATAAGTTGTTGAACACTTTTTACATGGTAATTTTGATAAATGTCTTCAGGTTGAGTGCAGACAAGCTTGAGCTCATCTCCTTGCATTGTCCCTATGGGAATTCTGCCATTTTCTCATTTTAAAGAGTAAAAAAATATCCACTTGTAGCTCTGATAGGGGGTAAGGAGAAAGTAGCATTGTGAAATATAGGAAGAGAAGTTTTCCTAACAAATGTCTACTCTCCCAGGGAAATTACTTCACCAGAACCTAACCCACCTCAGGGAAGGGTAGTTCATAGATTCCAACCCCCTAGCCTTCCTGTCTGGAAAGGCAGCTAAGAAACACATGTGAAGATCACAGCTGAGTGACACAGACCAGCCAAAAGCTTGAGACTTAATAATGATGATAAGATCCTTGCCTTCCCCACATCTTATTTCCACACCAATAGGGCTCCTGTGTAAATATAGTGAATTACAGCTGAGAGAGCTGCAAGATGCAGACTCTAAGTGTAAAGAGATTCTCAGAGAAGCTCAGAGAAAACAAGGAAGAAAATAACAAGGACACCAGAATAATTTGAAGCCTCTGCCACCTACAGCCATAACCAACATTAAGCACAGCCCTGCTCCTAGGGTATCAACAAAAATTCTATTCCTATTAACTATAATCTCAGTTTCTATTACCCAATACATTGTGTCTGGCTTTCAGTAAAGAATTACAAGGCATATGAAAGGGCATAAAAATACTATCTGAAGAGGCAAACTGTACCCCAGAGCCAGACTCAGGTATTACCTAAATTTTGGAATTATCAGCGAGGGAATATAAATTAACTGTAAATCCTATGGTAAAGGCTCTAATGGGTATATAAACAAATGCAAGAAAAGGTATAAAATGTAAGCAGAGAGATGAGAGTTCTAAGAAATAATATAAAGGAAATGTTAGAAATTAAATATTTTATTTCTTTTGATGAGCTCACCTCTAGATTGGCTGTGACCAGAAAAAGAGCCAGTGAGCTTGAAAATAGGCAATTGAGTTCCCACACTGAAATGCAAAGAGATATAAGAATTAAAAACAAAAACAAAGCATCAAAGGACCCTAGGACAAGTTCAAAAAATGTAACATATATATAATTGAAATACCAAAAGGAGAAGAAAGAGAAAACAGAATAGAAGAAATAGTTGATGTGGTAATGGCTGAAAACTTTCCAAAATTAAGGACAAGCACCAAACCACAGGTTTAAAAGCCCAGGGGACACCAAGCAGGATAAAAGACAAAAAACTTCCTAGAAGTGTTGTAATCAAATTAAAGAAAACCAAACACCAAGAGAAGAATTTGAAAGCAGCCAGGGCATGAAAAAGCCAAACCAAACCAAACCAAACCAAACCAAAAAAGCCACCTTACTAAAGGAATAAGAAAAGGAATTATAACAGAGTTACACCAGAAGCCATCCAAGCAAGAGAGAGTGAAGTGAAATAAAATGTTGAAAGAAAAAAATCCATCAACTTAAACTTCTATATCTAGCAAAATCATCTTTCAAAAGTGAAAGAGAAAAATTTTCTCAGAAAAACCAAAACTGAGGGAATTCATCAAATTCCCAACCTGCCCTGCAAGGATTTGTAAAAGAAGTTATTTGGGGGGAAGAAAAATAATATAGGTCAGAAACCCAAAATACATAAGGAAAGAAAAAATTTGGAGAAGGAATAAATGAAAGGAAAATAAAATTCTGTATTTTTCTTATTCTTAATTGATCTAAAAGAACTGTTTAAGCAATAACAGTAAAAATCTGTGGAGAGATTACAGCATATGGATAAGTGAAATTAATGACATGTTATACAGAACAGGAGGGAGGAATTGGGAATACTCTATTATAAGGTACTTGCATTGCATGTGAAGCACTATACTGTTATTTAAAGGTGGGCTTAGATTAGTTAAAAATGTTTATTTCAAACTTTAGAACAACCAGCAAAATTTTTTTAAAAGGTTAAAATTTATAGATCATAGTATAAGAGCAGTCTGTTTTTTTTTTTAACTTTACACAAAATTAAGTCCCATCAGCAGTTAGTATAATTCATATCTTGATATATAGAAACTGGCTTGTGATCCTTGAACTAATTTGAGCACCAGCAAAGATATATAGAGAAGAAAGCAGTGATTCTGCTCAGTATTCTTGACTGATACCAATGCAGAGGGTTCCCGTGCGCCAAAGTGATAATTTTTCTTGCAGTTCAGCTAACGCTCTTGATCAAAAGTGCTTCTGATCTTGAGTTTGGTCCAAGTGCAGCCATCTCAAGTCTTTTTCCTACAAGTTCAATAAGAAGCAAAAAGGATGTAAGTCAACCAGTATTGGCTATTTAGTTTGCTTGTTTGTGTAGTTTGCTTAGTCAACGGAATGTGGGTAGAAGCAACAGTTTGTTGGACTTCAGTTGAGACAATAAGAGGCATCATTTCTTTCTATTCACCCTCTTCTCTTCTATGATTACATGTACCAGGTAGCTGCTATACCATCAGTCTGGCCCTCAGGATGTGAAATATGTAGAGATGACTTCAACCCACCAAAAAGCCTGGAGTCCAGCCTGTCTCAGCTGGAATTCATGAGTGTGAAAATGAATATTGGTGTATGCCTCTGAGATGCTGAAGTTTTTAAAAAAATATAGACACAGCTAATATGCACTTCTTTGTTTTTAATTTAAACCTGGAAAAGACACTAATAAGTCTGTTTTGTATATGTATATTTTAAATTCCACTGCTCAATTTGCTTTTTATCTAAAGAGGAGCAAATGACTTAAGTTTTATAATTCTTGCTATTCTGATTATGTGCTAATATACTCACTATAAAATAAGTCTCGGTTACATTAAAATGATACAGTTCTCAATACATCTGGATTAATATGGACTAATTCAATAACACTGTGAAAACCAATTTCTGAAACTAGTACAGTTAGTTATTTAACTTAGAGAGCCAGCTATCGGAGTGGATACATTTAGTCAAAACGTGAGGCAGTCTTAACAGGGTAAGAAAAGTTATATTCTAAGATTATACTTTATTACTCTTTCCCTTGCTAACCCTTTTGTTAAAAATTGACATGTTTAGTTAGATAATTTAATGTTTCTGTACATGAAGATGACTGTATCATTCAGGGATTTAATTTCTCCTTTCTTCCCTCTTTCATAGGAACTCTTGCTCCCAATGCTTCCCTGTCCAAACATGTTTTCTCTTTTTCTTCCGGTCCTGCAGTCCTCTAGCTTAAAGTTTCTTATTTTCTATTCTTTGATATATTCTTCTTTTATTTATATGGGTGTGATTCTAGTGTATTATACATGCTTTCTCCTTCTAATCCTGATTATTTTATTTTCTTTTATTTACTTTTTGAAAATTCAGAAATAGTTTTTTTTTTTTTCAAGTTTTTCTCAGTTTCTGATGTAGTGTGTGGTGAATAAATGTTGAATGAACGAATGCTGATGATCTAACCAAGAAACAATTATCCTGTCAAAGCTCCTTTTTTCTTTTTCCTCAAAATTTCTCGTGACTGAGAACAAACGTTAACAGCAGAAGCTGTTTCCTAACGTTTGCATATGATTCAGCGGCCTTGAGTTCTATTTGGGTTCATCCTCAGACGTCCAGGAAGATGCTTTCTAAACAGCTGACACTCAGCTTAGGCTCTGTCTGCCAGCGACTGTTAACATTTTTTCTCTGGAGCTAAGCTCCCCAAATTGTTGAAGACCTAATATGAGTGGCATCTTTGCTTGAGAACTCCAGCCCTGTCATTTCATCTGATTTCTTTATTATTTACATCTATTTTTTAAACTGTGCTGTAAACTTTAATAAGTAGAAGACCTTTTTCCTTCTAAGAATCCTCCTGAACTCAGTAACTTTTTACATGTATTAGATCAGGGGGTTGAAGTATAATTAAATATTTCAGAAAATATTTACTAATGAAGGTGCTGGTAAAGCTAAAGTATTATAAAAATAAATAAATGTATAAAAAGCTCCTCATACTTAGCACCCCTGACATATACTCAGAATATAATAGTGAAAACAGGAATTTATACAAAAATATTTAATTTGCATCAAAGCAGTTGTTATGTTTTATATTAATATAGATACTTAAATGAGAAATGTTATTATAAAAAACTCTAAAATAATGTCAGGGCAGATAGTTGGGGAATTATCTTGTTTTTCTTTAGAATTTGTAATCAAAATTATAAAACAAAATGATTTAGTTTAAATTATTAAACTAAACCATTTATGGTAAATAGTCCTTTTAATCGTCAAATATCTGTTAAATGTTTATAATTTGACCTTTAAGGAATCATAGTAAAGCAAAAGCTGTGTGGTATATGCATTTAATGACTTCTGAGGAGAATATAAGGACCCAAAATGCCAGTTCATCTTATGAATTACCAGACTTGCAAGAGGGGTTTGCACACCTGCCACGCGGCATTAGCAGGAGCAACCGCATCAGCAGCCCAGACTCATGCAAAACAGAGGCTCTTTCAAACTCTCAACTCCCTCTAAAATAATATTGAATTTTATCTCTCCCTGATGCTTTCCGGGCTTTATTTCTGTTCAGGGTTTACTTCTTCTGCAACATGAGTCAGTAGATCTTTTCGTCTACATCAATATCTCAATTCTTCACCTTCTTAATTAAATCAATGTAAAGTTTTTTTTTTTCATGTTTCATAGTTATTCTTCAGACTTTTAAGATAATATAGCCCAGGTGAGGGCACAAAGAATATCTGGGAAAGGATTAAACAATAAAAAGATAGAAATGTCAGAAATAGGATACATCTTTCATTTCATTCATATGTTCATCCATTAATTAGTTATCATTGCCATACAGTTTTACTTTTCCTTTTTCAGTCTTGAGGTTGGGAACAAATATTATTGTGAAGAATGGGTGTTTTATATCTCAGTACCTTTTATTTCAAAAGGCAAATGCTTCTTTGAAGTTAATTCAGGTCTGGATATGATTCATAGAAATTTATTTAACATTTGAAATCAGATTGATTTCATCATTCAATTAACTAAATAAGACATTACAAAATAATTTATTGTTGGATTACTTTTCTAACTCTTAGTTAATGGTCTCATTGGTATATTTTATCTGTGATACAATATGCACAAGCATTAGCTCATATTCTGTCTTATAGAATAAGTACTTGTTAAAGAAAAATTTACAGCATCCCTGAAGTTGAGAATCCAAATTATTCTTATAATTTATGCTAATTTAACAATTCAGAGGTCTCTGATTAACACAACAGGCGCACGCTGGTTTTAATACTTCTTATTCCAAAAACTAGTCATTATTTGATACATGCTCAGTTATAATGAAATTTTCTGAAGGACTTCCTAAAGCTTCTCAAGAGAGAAATTAATTTTGGAAAGCTCCACTGTAAAATGTCTGGGCTTGGAGAAGTGCTACATAAAGAATGTTTTTTGTTGTTGTTGCTTTTTGATTTCTTTTTTAAGCAGCAGTCGTTGATACTCTGTGTAGTGAAAAGACTTCAGAGTGATTTCGGGAGATTCTTTTCTCTTCCTTTGTATAATTTCCTCTCCTCTCCTTAATAACAGGCAGACCCTGTAACTTGTTTCTAACAAATAGAACATGACAAAGTTGAAGGAATGTCATTCCCTTGATTTTGTTACATAAGATGCAGTCTTGGAGATACTCTTGTACTGACCTTGAAAACGCAAGCTGCTGTGATGTGAACTGCCTCTGGAGGGAGCTACAGAGCAGGGAATCGAGAGTAGCCTCTAGGAGCTGGGAATATTTGTCATGCATTCACAAGGAGATTAATTCTACCTATCTCTTGAGTTAAGAAGAGGATCTGAGCTCCAGAAAAGAACCTATCCAATGTAACCCCTGATGTCAACCTTGGGAGACCCTGAGCAGAGGACCCAGGTAAGCTGTGTCCAGACTCCTGGCCCATAGAAACTATGAAGTGTATGTTATTTCAAGCAGCTAAAATTGAGGTAATTTGTTTTATTGCAGTAGAAATCTAATAAATCTAATGCATCTTGTCTCATGCAGTGTTGCTGGTAATAGAAGGGGGTGGTAACACATGGCTTATTCAATGAAATGACTAAATTGGACCTATTGTATATCGTCGGCAGCCGTCCGTCTCGAGAGACGATGGTGTAGCTTCTTAAGAGTCTATCTGCACCGCCGAGAATGGCTGTGCAGTCCGACTCGGGAGTGACATGGTATCTGTCTCCTCCCGTGTTGAATCGACATCATGCGATGACGCTGAAGCTACAGAGCCTGGGCAGGGTAATATGGAGGATCTGCTGTTGCCCATGCAGCAGACCCCCCCTCTCTTCGCAGCTGAAGGGCCCAAGGGAAAGACGGAGTCAATACAGCTTGGCTTCAGGTGCGCCGCAGGAGTTGCCGGTGTTGACTACAACGTCAAACCACCTTAGGGACTCCGGCTCCGGATTTTCTGTCGGGGTGTACTCCCTTAGCCTTTCCCCTGAAGAGGTATGCCGCAAGGCAGCGGAGGTTTTTTGGAGTCAGAGTTTTCCTTCTCTGATGTACCCTGACTGGAAGATCGAACCAGCGACACTTAGCTCGCAGGCCGACGCTCAATCCACTGAGCTAAACCAGCCAGGGCACCTATTGTATAACATGCATACTAATTACAATAGACACTAATTGCAATAGTACAGATGCTTGAAGTTTTATAAATTAAACAAGTTTGTGTAACCAGCATCCGGAACAAGAAATAGAACATTACTAGCACCCCAGATATTGTCCACATGTTCCCTTCTAGCCACCATTTTCCATGTCCCTGTAAGCATACCCGTTATGGTTATTTCCAATCCCAAACATTGGTTTCACCTATTTTTGAGTTTATGGAAATGGAACAATCTGAATGTATACTTTTTCACAACATGGCCACTTACTTTTACAGTGCCAGCAGAGAGCATCTCTTCAGTCAACTTTGAGTCTTACATTAGGTAATAATCAGGAATATTACTATGCCAGTATCTTTGTCATATAGTGTAGCTTAGTCAAGACTAACTATGCTATTATAGTCATAGGTCCTGCCCAAACTCAAAGGGAGGTGACTGTACTGGGCATGTGTATCAGGGGACAAGAATCTTGGAGATGTGAGGCTTTGGCCTAGCACAAGAAAAATACCATTGTTTTACAGTTTTGCAAATTTATTTAATGGTCGGTCGGTCGGCAGCCATCCGTCTCGAGAGACGATGGTGTAGCTTCTTAAGTGTCTATCTGCACCGCCGAGAATGGCTGTGCAGTCTGACTCGGGAGTGACACGGTATCTGTCTCCTCCCATGTTGAATCGACATCTTGCGATGACGCTGGAGTGTCCTCTCCAGTGGAGCTGAAGCTACAGAGCCTGGGCAGGGTGATATGGAAGGTCTGCTGTTGCCCATGCAGCAGACCCCCCTCTCTTCGCAGCTGAAGGATCCAAGGGAAAGACGGAGTCAATACAGCTTGGCTTCAGGTGCGCCGCAGGAGTTGCCGGTGTTGACTACAACGTCAAACCGCCTTAGGGACTCCGGCTCCGGATTTTCTGTCGGGGTTTACTCCCTTAGCCTTTCCCCTGAAGAGGTATGCCGCAAGGCAGCGGAGGTTTTTTGGAGTCAGAGTTTTCCTTCTCTTATTTAATGACCGGTGAAATATAAGACATCTGGAGCCTCATTCATCTATGGCAATATGTTTTAGTTGAAATATATGAAGAAAATCTGGCCTTAAAGGTGAAAATGGTAGGGTTATTTTCCACACCTTTTCTTCACTTTGCAACCATCACTTGGAACTATTAGGATTTTTAAAGGTTAGTTGCAACATGCAAGCAAAAACCATAGTGAAGAACTTAGTGTACTCTGTGACATTAAAATCCATTGACCCCACTTGCTCTTTGACTGGATCGCTTAGCCATGCATGGTGTTAGCATGCATGCTGCTTAAGTTTTGGCAAAAAAAAAGGAAGAAAAAAAATATGCTTTCCTTGAAGTGACAAGCTTACCTCATTTATTTTCAAGGAAATGTCTGTCAAAATTCTCGCATACACAGAAAATACAGTAGACATGCTTTTCTTATTTTTTCTTTTTAAAATAAGCAAAAAGGATCAAACTGATGATTAAGTTTGAGTTTTGAATTAACTAACACATATTATCTTGCTCTGCTTTTTCCTATAAATATGGGAAATACAATTTATACAATAACATGTAGAAATATTTATTTATAAAAAGGATTTTTTTATGTGCGACATTTATTATTTGGTCTACAGGACTTCTTTTGTTGCAAAATCTATATTTTTTTACTCCTTTAGAAAAACAAATAGTCAAGGTTATTGGCCAAAAGTAATATTCTATTTACTTTAAGATTTATTTATAATGTATTTACCTTTTTTATATTATGTTAGAAATATTTGAAATGAGTTATTTTATAAAATTCTATAAATAGTGAATCTAAAATTCCAGTTCATGTCTTAAGCTATATAAGCCTAATGAACCATATGTGGACCACCATTCTCTCTGTGCTTATGTGGTAATTTCCTGATTAATACTAATTAATGACATGTCACTCCTCATTTAAAATGAATGATGAAAATGATTATTCAACCCTGGTATTGAAATCACTCAGCAGCTTGGCACCAAATCTCTGTGTCAGGAGGCAGTGCCAGACTCATGATGACTCTGTGTTATTTCCACTTTCTGCTACAGTAAACTGAAATTAAATGATGTTTGTTTTTAGGTAGAGTAGGCCTCTAAAGGCATGATGGATGATTTAACTTCCTTTCATGGCTTCTGTTTGATTTATTTGTAAGTGGCTTTGGGTGGTAAATTAGGTAGACTGCATAACCTCAGAACAGCTAAGGAGGACTTTCCACTAAAGGAGTCAGAAGTACAGACCATCTTGAACATCACTCTCTCTCATTTTTACCATCTTGCTGCGTTTTCACACCTCAAGGGTTTTGTTTAGTCAGGGTCTGGGTTCTCAGAAGAGAGTTTGCACTAAGAGTTCCTAATGTCTATTTTCCCTACAGTTAATATTTTAGCAACAATAGAGTTAACTATGCAAATAAATAATTTTCCAATTTGGAAAATATTGTGTGTATGTGTATGTGTGTAGTGTGTGTGTGCATGGCAAAGTTTTAGAGACCATAGTAATTCATTTAGTCTGGGTCAAAGGAAAACTAACTTCAGCAAATTTAACTTTTTACCTCAAAAGCTACTATTCTATTTTAAAATGGCCCATAATAGACACACACTAGTTAAATAAACTAAAAAAAATAAAATAAAAATAAAGGAATGATTTTGTCTAAAGATCACTAGCAAAGCCTTTGTCAAAAAATAAGTTGGGTTTATTCATAATCTTTTTAGCAATATTAAGGACAGTTTTAATAATGCCTAAAAAAATTACAGAAGTATTTACATAGACACAAGCCATTTCTTACCTCTTCCCCAAGTTCTATTTCTGCAAATGTTCAGTTACAAAGTTTAGTTCTTATTTATGAAAGACCTTGCTTGTTTTGATGGAGATAGAAACTCCCATTGCTAGGTATTAGGGAGTTTTAAAATTATGTAATAGAGAGTTTTAAACTTTGGCTGTCTGATTTGGTGTTGTGTTTGCCATCTAGTGGTTGAAAACAAATACTCATGAAACCAATTGATTCTATAGATGGGACTGGTACTAAAGGAAGCTGGATGGCACCCAAAGAAAATTGGAAACAATATAACTTTTGATTTGACTTTGTCTTTTACCTGAATCATGAGTGAATAATAGCCAGATATTAGATGAAAGATGATAAGAGCAGAAATCAGAATAGGGCCATTTAGAAAGCAAGAATCTTAAACCAATGGAGATAAAAGTAAAATAGCTAGGAAAACAAATAAGATCATGCAGATTAAAACATGATTACCTGTGTTTCTGATTATCTGGATTGTGTCAAATGGTTCTGAATAGAGACTGTTGACATCAACACATGATCTACTTGATCAAAATCCTGGTGGAAGTTGCGTGATTTATGATGTCATCTACATTTGGAGACCTTGTCTTGAGGTCACACAAGAGTCTATATGGAATTGAACGTTTTAGATTGTGGAATGTGGACCCACGTATCAGCTCATTGAAGTTTGATTACTTCGTGTATAGTCAACAGTACTTGTAAGAACCTCTCCAACACAGTTCGAGAGCAGTCTATGTTGACTTTTTCAAAATACCAAAATTCCGGTTGATAGTTGTTCAATGACTGAGAAAACAATGTGAAAAGGCAGTTTTAACTTCTTGATGATAAGATAGTATAGACAATATATAAATTAGCTCTTTAATAGATACCTAACTAAGTCAGCTTAAAAAGGTATTTGAGGCCAAGATAAGTAGGATATCTCCAAGTTATTTTATAACCAACTAAATGCTTACTAGAAGAAATAGAACATATATATATAAACTTTCCTACTTATTAAAACATATTAAAATTATAAAATTTAAATATGTTCTTTTTATACAGCTGATGTGTATACATTTTATAAAAATATTTTATTTTTCATTATTATTATTCATGTTTGGCTTTTTAATTTTTTAATTTAATTTTTGTTTTTATCAGAGTAATTAATGTATATAACTTACAAAGTCAAATAGCTAACTTAAAAAGTCAAGTAGACATTTTTCTATTTGGTAGGTTTTTTATTCCATTTTGTCTTTCCTTTATATTAATGGAATTTAAAAATCATCTTATATCAATTTATGATTATTATATCATAGAGCCTTTTGTTTTGTTTTTAAAGTTTTCTTCTGATAGCAATTTATCTTTTTCATGTGTAACATTCCCCTTTCTCTCGAAGGATGTAAATAATAGTTTCATCAAGGGTTGGTTTGTTTTTCTGCTATTTGCATGGTTGGTGTATTGTTCAACTTTCCTGAGGTTGCAATATTGTAGCAAACAATCCCCAAATTGCAGTGGTTTTTACCAATACAATTTATAACTCACTCACTTTACATGACACCTGCAAAGCGGCTGTGGCTTCTCTCTTGTTTCTGTCATTCTGAGATCCAGACTGAAAGAGAAGACCTTGTGTGCTTTGTCATTTTCTTGGCAGAGGGAAAAGAACCAAGGTGGGACTGTGTGATGGCTCTTACAACTTTTGTTGAATGTGACTCATCTCATTTATACACACATCCCATTGGGAAAAAGCAGGTCAACCGGGTCAGGAAGTAGACCCCTCCCACCAGGGAGAATTTTCTCAAGTGTTCCATAACTCTCAGCTCTGTTCATATTTTAGAGTGAGCCACTGTAAGAACCTAATGGAGGTTTTCTGTTTTGAAAAGAAACTTGTCAGTTAGTATGTCTCACAGAGTTGATCCAAAGACGATTTGGTCCTTTCAGTAGAAAATCGCCAAAGGAGAGTACGTATCTGTAAGTCTTTCTGCAGCACATTTCCCTCTCTTGCTTGCGATGGTACAAAACCAGCTACAGATATTCTGGCAAAAATACAGGAACTAGGAAGGAATATCGTTGTGCAAAGTATTACTAAATTTGCCCGTTTTCAAAATGTCATTCAGTACCAACCTCAGCTCTGCCTCTTAGCTTCAATTCAGATAATTTGTCTTTCAACTGCAGGGGACACACTTTTGCTTTCTGCTAGTGTCACCGGTAGTGGCTGGGGAGGGGACAATCTATTCATTAAACAGGCTTCTAAACAATGCTTCTGTTAACTCCATATTACATTCTGCACCTCTCACATTTGATAATGAAAATCAGCTCATTTCCCATTGTCTTTCTCACCCACACCTTGTAAGCAGAGCTCAGCTTTCATTCAACTTTGATAATATATTCTCTTAGCCTGCCACTCTGGCTAGATTTTATAATATATTGGTATAATGTTATACATAACCCTTTCTTTCAACTCTCTCTTATAGGACATGACAAACATATCTAATTATGATGAGATATTCAGAAAAGTTAGCCCTAATTCTATAATGACTTTGTAGGCGTATTTATGAGGTATTGCACTAATGTGCATATGTTGTTTTTTCTTCTTCTTTACCTTTATTTTGTTTCATTATAAGATGACTCCTTTGTGGACAAAATATTTAGTTACAACTTATCTATTTTTCCTAATATTTGATTCTTGAGATTGAAACTCTTAATATTTTGAAAATTGAAATAATTCTGTGTCAGCCTACATCTTGACATGTTTTAAGTCATTAAACTTGAATACCCCTCAGCTTCTCTATGGGGATTGGTGATACTGAGATACTACAGTGATATAGGAAAGGCCATTATGATGACCGTGAAGAGGAGAAAATTGCTTTTTAATGTGGACCACAATTAAGGTTATATGTGCCATAGTTAAGTGGGGTATAATTATTCCAAAAGTGAAATATCTGAAGAGAATTACGATTGTGAAAGAGAAACCATGAGGGATTATGTGTTCAGAGTAACAGGGGTGTGGAGGGTCTAATGCTTCATTAACAAGAGCAGGCATCTCCCTATTTTGTGAAATACGTTGGAGATAAGAGAGGCCTTTAAGCAATTCATTGATGAAGTCTGTATAAAAAATGAGTTTTAGCAAATAGAATGACTAGACTTCTAAAAATAGAAATAAGAATTCTGAAATAAAGCAACAACTACTCTTAGAATTAGTAGTTGTTATTAGAGCAAGCAATGGCTCTAATAATGTAGTTCTGTCAAACCTGAAAGAGTAAGAATCTAGGGTGAATAAAAATACTTGCTAAAAGGCCCCATTACTTCCTTTTTTTAAAATGTATGTTTTATTGATTATGTTGTTACAGTAGTTCCAATTTTTTCCCCCTTTGCTCCTCTCTGCCCAGTACCTCCCTTCCATCCAGCAATCCCATCCCCATTAGTTCATGTCCATGGGTCGTGCATGTAAGTTTTTGGCTTCACCCTTTTCTATACTATTCTTAACTTCCCGTTGTCTATTTTGTACCAATCGATTATGCTTTTTAATCCCTGCACCATATCCCCATTTCTCCCCCTCCTCACTCCCAGCTGATAAGCCTCCAAATGATTCCCATACCTATGATTTTGTTCCTATTCTGGTTTGCTTAGTTGGATTCTGTTTTTATTTTTTAGATTCAGTTGTTGATAGTTGTGAGTTTGTTGTCATTTTAGTTCACAATTTTGATTCTCTTTTTCTTAAGTAAGTCCTTTTGACATTTCATTTAATAATGGCTTGGTGATGATGAACTCCTTTAGCTTCACCTTGTCTGGGAAGCACTTCATCTGCCCTTCCATTCCAAAAGATAGCTTTGTGGGATAGAGTAATCCTGGTTGCAGGTTGCCTTTCATCACATTGAATACTGCTTGCCAGTCCCTTCCTGCCTGCAAAGTGTCCTCTGAGAAATCAGCTGATAGTCCTATAGGCACCCCCCCTGTAGGCAACTCTCTGCCTTTCTCTTGCTGCCCCCAGGACTCTCTTTATCTTTCACCTTTGGCATCTCAATCATGATGCATCCTGGTGTGGTCCTCTCTGGGTCCAGCTCGCCTGGGACCCTCCGTGCTTTCCAGACCTGTATATCCATCTCCTTCACAAAATTTGGGAAGTTTTCCTCATTTTTTTTCAATTCTTGCTTCCTCATTCTGCACTGGTTGACTGTTTTTTTCCTTCCTTATGTTCCAAATCATTGATTTGAACCCCGGTTTCCTTCCCTTCACCATTGGTTTTTTGTGGATTTTCCTTTGTTTCACTTAGCATAGCCTTCACTTCTTCTCTTGTGCATTTGCCGTGCTCAAGCATATCTATCAAGCCTGTGAGCATCTTTATCACCAGTGTTTTGAATTCTGCACCTGTTAGGTTGTCTATCTCCTCATCTGTTAGGGTGGCTACCTCCTCATCGCCAAGTTCTCCCACTGGAACATTGATCTGTTCCCCTTTTTGGGCCATACTTCTGTCTTCTCATTCTGACAGGCTCTTGTGTGTGTTTGCCTCCACATCCCAGGTAGAGCTGTCATTCCTGTTATGTTGTAAGGGGCGGAGCCTCAGGGATTTGTCAGTACAGGGCGACCTATTTCACCACGTTGTGACGCTGTATGTAGGGGAGGGGTCCAAGAGGGAGCAATGCCGCCTGCCTAGCACTCGCCTGTTTACCAGGCACCTCTCCCACTTCTGCACTGGTGCCCCTCTAGCCTGCTGCCCTGGCTGTTGTTCCCAGAGTGGGTGGGTCTGCGGACACTCTGGGACCATGGGGGCCCTTTAAACAAGTGGACTCTGCTGAGAGACTGGCAATTTATGCCTTCATCCTAACCCCCACTGGTCTGCACAGTCAGAAGCAATGAGGCTTGATTTTCCCCGGTGCTGGGCCCATGAGCTGCAAGGTCTGGTGAGGAGCTGGGAACGCTCCCCAGGTGTCCCTCCTGATTTTAAACACGTGATTGTGCTTTCTGCTGCCTTCCTCTGCCGCTGCTGCTGCTGCTGCCGCCGCCACCACACCGCGTCCTCTCCGCCCCGGCTCTGCCCCTCCTACATGTCTGGATGAGTATTTCTTCTTTATATCTTTGTTTGCTGGACTTCCATGTAGTTTGATTTTCTGGAACTTCTGGTTGTTTCTAGTTTTGAGGTAGTTGTATTCCTTCTTAGTTTTGGAGGGAGATGCAGCGTGTCTGTCTATGCCTCCATCTTGGCCAGAAATCCCCGTTAGTTCCTTACTGAGGAGAAACTAGAAGTATGTGTGCACGTATATATCACAGGTCAATATAGATCCACTGTGGTTGTATGTGCCCTTTTATAATCTGTTATTTATAATTCTTCTCTAGAATGTGACTTAACCATTCTCTGCAAATCCTTTTGCTGTCCTCCTAATCCTAAGTTAAAACTACCCCCTTTAGGCATTGTCATTCTTGAGTAATCTATGTTGCTATTACTGCACAGATATTTTTCTGAATGAAATATACATTATACTGGCACAAAAGAGATATCGCTGATAAAAGTCATTAGTGCCTGTCAGACTTTTGGACTTAAAGCCCTTATCTCTGCCAAGTCCCCCAAATTGGGGTCATTTAGTTCATACTTGTCAGCTCACCTGGGACAAACTCCATCTGAGAGAAATTCATCTCTCTTCTGGGAAAATTGAAACTCTACCTGAGGAATCTGAGTTTTATGAATAGTCTGAGAATGGTTTTGTTGTTTTCAGGCAAGTTCAGATATAGTTTACCAATGCAGTGCAAAAATATAATGTAACTCGTATTTGTTAATTTGATCTCTTAATGCAAGCAATGTGTACGTGTGTAACTTCTGAAAGTTGTAGGATGATTACAATTCCTAATCAATGAAGCTTTATTTTGTGGGTGCCTGTTGCTTTAGTATATAAAAGAACAAACAATGAATCCCTTTTCTGCTGAAACCTTAGCTGATAGCATTGAAGTTTGTGTTGCCAAAGCCCAATAATTAAGTTCACCTGCCTGCATGCTCTGGTCAAAAAAAAAAAAAAAAAAAAAAGCAGGAGCAGAGGTTTGCAGTAAAAATTAGTTTGTTAGAATTGGCCAATCCAGAGAGGGGTGAGCTCGTACTCTGAAAGACACGACTCACCGAGGGCGTGTAGGTTTTAGATTACATAAGCAAAATCACAAGACACTGTAGGTTAGGGACTTGAGGTCATATTAGGAGCTGACTGGTCAGGGGTGAGATAAGGGTAATAAATTATTCCTTCAGTCCTGAGGACAACTCCAAAGGTCAACTCCAGCATCCAGAAGTGGAGTCAAGGAGAGGTAGCTAAGGGAGTTGTCCAGGCACAGGACTTGGACTGGAACATAGCTTAGGTGAGGATGTTATCTTTAGCGTGCCAGGGCCTAAACCTTGTGTCCATCAGTCAGAACTGGGTTCTTGTCTTCTGCTGTTTCAGGGTCAAGGGTCATCAGGACGAGAGACTAGGTCAAGTCAGAGACATTTGCTGAGAAAGAGAAGAAAAAAAATTGTTTAAGAACTACAGTTTAAATCAAATCAGAACTCAAGGCCCCTGTTTCATTTGCAAGCATTGACATAACAACTTTATCGACATTGTAAAATCATTCAGGTAATAAACAGTATCCAGAAATGGCTTTTATGGGGGTGGGGGTAGGGGGGCAGTTGCAACTACATGGTTTACTGATTGCTTTCTAACTGACTCCTCAAGCCATCTAATACTATATATCACTTTGAAATACTGTAGCCACCATTCAGAAAAAAAAAAAAAAAAATACACATGGTTCAGAAACCCGTATCAGCTCATGAAAGACTTTTGCATTTTTGATTAACACTGGCTAGAGACACGATATTTTCTAATCTTTTCATGGAAAACTTCTCATTAAAAGTAGATTCCAAGGGCTCACCTTTACTCACATTTATTTCATCAAGTTTATGTTATTCTATGACAGAACCTTCTGAAGTATGCCAAGTTTATCTTTCTCACTTGCAT
Source organism: Furipterus horrens (assembly GCF_987537825.1). Taxonomy (NCBI): domain Eukaryota; kingdom Metazoa; phylum Chordata; class Mammalia; order Chiroptera; family Furipteridae; genus Furipterus; species Furipterus horrens. Next base: position 185,241,281 of record NW_028327171.1, on the reverse strand, counting down.
GTTGGTATATTTCTACCTCCAGGCCTTTCCTTGCACTTGCTTTCCCAAATTCAAAAATACCCCTTTTCAGGATGCTTTTCTAACTGGTCTCATCTGATCATTTCTGGGGCCAGATTTAGTCCGATATGTAATTAATATTCTGTTCATTTGTATTCTTGGATGTGCTTCTTTGTAATGGTTTTTCAATTGTTTATTGTTTATATGGGTTACTACTTAAGTTACTTCAATATTCTTAGAACTTGTATTACACCTTCAACTCAGTGATTTCTAGTGGCTGAACTAAAGTTAGATGGAGTAGGTAAAATAAGGTAAGATGAGATGATATAATGTATGATAATATAGCATAACAACATGAAACAATCTATATCTAGAATTCCATTGTGAAATTTAGTGTTCAGAGGTACGCATAATTTCTGAGGCTCATTGCTTTAACATTTAGGATTTGAAGCTTGAGACTCCTCTATTGATCTAAATTCAGATCACATAATTGGTGGTATGAAAAACAGCAGTTTTTTCCACACAAGAGTATCTTAGCTATCTATTTTCTGGGAAATAGACAGACAGTAGATGATAAAACAGAATGGCATCCTTTTATAAACTGAGAAAAATAAACACTACAAGAGACATTAATGTCAAAGACTTAGACTGTACAACATAAACTCAACAGGAATGAAAACATACACTGTCCTACTTAGTAATCATGTACTCGCGAATAGACATCATTTCATATGCTACCTCCAGCATAAGGTCCTTTGAGAGAAAACTCATTGCAGGTGATCATCAGAAAGAGCCTAAAGGAAACAGAAATTCTATAAAAAAATCTTCAGAAGAAAAATGGATTCTTTTTTAGCCAAAGAATTAAAAAAATGTAAAGCAGGATATTCAGTACAATAAACACTTTTCTACCTGCTGCCCTTGGGGTTCTCCAAGAAACTATAACACATTTGCTTACAGCTTCATAACATTACTATAAATATATAATCAGAAGACTATAAAACTAATGATATTACCAGCAGCTTACAATTTTAAGCATTTATGTATCACTTATACTATAGTATTTTTATGCACATCATTTTTTCATCAATACAATAGTTCTTTTAAGTTTGACTTTTATTATCCCCATTTTATAGATGATTACATAAATTGCCCCAAACACCAAACTAAGAAGTATTAGAGCTAAGAATCTTATTCTTTCTATTTGATCTAAACTCAATGGGTTTTAACTATTGTGCAATATTGCCTTGTAATTTTATTAACTGGTTAGGATAACACATTAACCCATGGGTTACAAGGGAGTTTCAGGAAGTTTTGAAGGACAAGATTCATAAAATAAATTCAATTAATTTCCAAGAAATTTTTGTGCTAACTTAACAAGTAATTTCACCTGAGAAGTGACATAAAAAGAATTTATTCTAGATAGGATTTTTGATACATAAGTTATAGACTCACTATGAATAGCCAAAGTGGGCTGCATTATTATAAAAACATTATTTATAGACTTCCGGCCAAGATGGAGGCTTAGACGGACACGCTAGGTCTCCCTCTACAACTATAGAGGATTACAACTACTTCAAAACAAAGGATAACTAGAAATTCCAGAAAATAAAACTACACGGACGCCCAACACATGAAGTTATAAACCAGCGGTGCCATTTGGGCAGGTAAGAGTTAAAGAAGGCAAAGCTGTTTGCGGAGCGGCGGGCGGGGCGGCGAAAAATCCCGGAGGCAATCAAGCCCCTGGCGTGCGGGACTCCAATCAAGCCCCTGGCGTGCGCGACTCCGGGCGCTGGGGAGCAGCCGCAGCATCGCCTTGAACAGTGAGGCCCAGGGGGGCGGGAGGACGGATTCCGGTCTCCTAGCGGAATAACTGTGTGAATCCATCTTGGACCCCCGCCCCCACAGAAAGTACCACAGGGCTGCGAAATAGGTCGCAGACAGACACCGGTCGCTAATTTGTGACGCATACACAGGCACCGCCCCGGACAGCCGGCCCAGGAAAACAAAACGCATCTGTCAAAATGTGGCAGACAAATATAGAGATCCCGGTGGCACAACTCACCAGACAGCAGATAGAGAACCTGACAGATGAACAGATAAGAAACCTGTCAGAGGCTCAGTTCTGGGCCATTGTTATCAGGTGGCTTACAGAATTCACAAAAGAGCAGGAAAAAGATATGAAAGAAGCGAAAAACTTTCATTACGAAAGGAACAAAACCACATACGAGACAGAAGGTGAGGAATCCAGAGTTCATTTCAACAAACTGGAATATGGAGAAGGAACAAGCAGTCAACCAATGCAGCGAGAGGAAATAGGAAGCAACAATGAGAGGATCAGAAACCTCTGGGACAGCTATAAAAGGCCCAACATAAGACTCATTGGTTTGCCAGAGAATGAGGAAGATGAACTAGAACTTGAAAAATTGAGTGAAAATATAATAAAGGAGAACTTCCCAGACTTGGGGAAGGGAATAGACTTGCAGGTCCAGGAAGCAAGGAGAGTTCCCAAGAGACTGGACCCAGGGAGAACCACTCCAAGACACATTATAATCAAAATGTCAAAAATTAAAGATAAAGAGAGAATCTTAAAAGCAGCAAGAGAGAAGAAAAGAATTATGTACAAAGGGGTCCCAATTAGACTATCAGCTGACTTCTCAAGGGAAACCCTACAGGCAAGAAGGGACTGGCAAGAAATATTCAAAGTAATGAAAATCCAAAACCTACAACCACGAATACTCTATCCAGCGAAATTGTCATTCAGAATAGAAGGACAGAGAAAGTGTTTCCAGGACAAAATAAAACTGAAAGAGTTCATTAGATCCAAACCACTGTTATATGAGATGTTAAAGGGACTGGTTTAAAAAACAGAAACTAGGGAGATGAAACAAAGGCAAACGAAACAGGCAACGAGAGTGGAAAAGGAACTGTGGGTAAGGGAAGCATAGTGGGGGGAGGTCAACAGGGAGGGGGAGTGGGGAGAGGGAGGGAGATGATATAGGAATTGGGGATCATGGTAGGAGGGAATGGAATAGACGGAGAGAGGTTGGGAGGAACTGTATGCACAACTAATGGACATAATCTAAAAGGGGGGGACAACTGGAGGGAGGGGGACCACCGGGTGGAGGGGAGCAGAGGGAAGGGAAATTGGCACAAATGTAATATTTTAATCAATAAAACACATTAAATATGAAAAAAAAACAAAACAAAACATTATTTATAAATTATTGAGTGTGTCAGTAGATATGTGTGCAGGTGAATACATGTGCTTGGGTCACAACTGCATTTAGATTTGTGATTTCTGAGCAAGTTAGTGTCTCCTTCAAAGACTTTTAATGCTAGGATAAAATTTTAAAAGTAAATATAATGACATGGTTTTTGCTGTGATTAAAAAATAATTATATTCCTTAGTGAAAAACATAGCCTAAAACTAATTGGATTACTGCACATCACTGTGTGTTACTGCCTCCTTCTTAAATTATGCCTAGCTTAAAACAAATTAATAAAAACATCATGGGGTGAATTTTTTAAAAGTACACAGTGAATCAGCTACATGATTGTCACCAATGTCAGTAGGAGTTGTATAGTTAAATTCTTGGTGACCACTTTGAAATATATGCTCCATCTGTTGGAATATTGGACATAGGGTTGGATTTATTTATACTTGTTCACTTAGCAAACACATTTCCATCTTATTGTCCATATAAACTTTTTAAGATTAGACTTAAAAGTAGAATAGAGTATAGATTTTAGAAACAGTCTCCTTGGGTTTGTATCCAGGTTGCAATTCATTAGCTGTGTGACATTGGTTAAATTAGGGCATACCGCTGTGGCCATGATTCATTAGTTAAATGGAGAAAATGACAGTATCTATCTCATAAGGTAGTTGTTAAATTTTATAATTTCAACTGTTAAAATACTTACAGTGTTTACCATAAAGGCAATATCAATGAATGCTAGCTATCATTCTTATATAATATTTATTGCTGTTGTTACTTTACTATGTCCTGAGAGAGTTAGAACAGAAATATAGATAGATATATTTATACAATAAAATTTACAATAACCTTTGATATAAACCCTTGTATTAACAATGATTAATTACACAAAAATTAAGGTCTCAGTTATCCCGTTGGAAACTATTTATCAGAATAACAGAAATAAATATACATAGTATATGCTAAATACTGTGCAACACATTTTACATAAGCAATCTAATGTCATGTTCATAACAATTTACCTTTTAGTCTGCATGGGCTGCTATAACAGAACACTATAGACAATATAATTTATAAACAACAGGATTTTTTCCCACATATTTGGAGGCTGGGAAGTCCAAGATCAAAGAGCCAGTAGATTTGCTGTCTGGTGAGAGAGCCCACTTTTGGGTTCATAGATCACTGTCTTCTCTCTGTGTCCCCACATAGTATAAAGGGTGAGAGAAGTCTCTTTTAGGGGCACTAATCCCATTCATGAGGGCTCCATCCTCATGATTTAATAATCCCCAGAGTCCCTACCTATTTATACTATCACATTGGTGTTTGGGATCCCAACATATGCATTTTGGGAGGCGGGTTACAAACATTTAGTTATTAACATAACTCTAAGAAGAAAGTGCTATTAATATAGTTTTTTCATGAAGAAGTAGGAACTGCAATGCAGAAAACTTTTCCAACTTTCCTCAAACCATACGGCTATCCATGTAAGAAGCTATACTTGAATCAAGGTCTTAGATACCAAAGCCCACACTTGTATCCAGTTTTTTTTGACTAGGAAGTCATCTTCTCTCTCCTTCAAAGGATATTTTTTAAAAACAAATATTATGTTTACCTCCTTCTTGCTAAAGAATAGAGTTTGTATAAACTTCAGATTGATTTTTTTCTAATAAAGTTAATTATTTACTATTAGGAACAAGGACAGAGATTGTGACAGTTACACAGTTAATTTTCCCCCAATAGTCTCTAGATTTTGAGTTTTCTCAAAAATATAATTCTTAGGCATTTACCAGTGGAAACAGGTGATTATCAGTCTCTTATACAACAGTTCCTTTTTGTACATAGACAATCAACAACTTAATGGGAAATAACACAGGAAAAACATTTAAATTTTGTAGTTACAGTTGTTTTGTTTTTCTTGCTGATAACTTGAAACCAAATTTCCTGGTCAATTCATTTCTTAAGGCAATATTTTTGTTTGTTTAATTGTAAGTAATCTCTTATTTGATTGCTTCCCTCTCTTTATTTTTAATAGTAATGCTCAGTTAACTTGCTACAGGTACTAAATCTTCAGTTTCCTCTGCTGTGACCAAAAAGACTAGAATGATTTTTTCTAATAATTTTCATGTAAAGATAAATTAGGAAAACAGAAAAGAATGTCAGAGATTTCCTTGGTTCTGAAATTTCCCTTGCTAAGAACTAATGAGTCACTATAAATCTCAACATCATCAGATGTAGAATGTGCAAACCTGAAAAGTAAACATGTACTAATTCTGTTCTTTTGGTTATTTCCATTTTCAGTGTAATGGGAGAAGAACTTCCTTTCTGAAATGTGAGTTTTTTTATTTTCTTTCATTTAAAAAAATATACTTTACTGATTATGCTATTACAGGTGTTCCAATTTCCCCCTTTTGACCTCCTCCACCTGGGACATGCCTTCCCTCCAACAATCTCACCCCTAGTTTATGTCCATGGCTGTGCATATAAGTTCCTTGGCTACTCCATTTTCTATACTATTTGTAACACCACCCTGTCTATTTTTGTACCTACTGGTTATGTTTCTTAATCCCTGTGCCATTTTCCCCATTCTCCCACTTCTTCTTCCTAGCTGATAACCCTCCAAATGATCTACATATCTATGATTCTATTCCTGTTGTAGTTTGTTTAGTTCTTTTTTTTTTTAGATTTAGATGTTGATAGCTGTGAATTTGTTTCCATTTTAATGTTCATAGTTTTGGTCTTTTTTTTTCTTAAATAAGTCCCTTTAACATTTCATGAAATAAGGGTTTGGTGATGATGAACTCCCTTAGCTTTATCTTGTGTGGGAAGCACTTTATCTGCCCTTCCATTCTAAAGGATAGCTTTGCTGGATAGAGTAATCTAGGTTATTGACCCTTGCCTTTCATCACTTTGAATACTTCTTGCCAGTCCCTTCATGCTTGCAAAGTTTTCTTGGAAAAATCAGCTGATAGTCTCATAAGAGTTACCTTTGTAGGTAACTCTCTTCATTTCTCTTGCTTCTTTGAAGATTCTCTCTTTATCTTTAACCTCTGGTATTTTAATTATGATGTGTCTTGGTGTGGTCCTCTTTGGGTCCAATTTGTTTGGGACTCTCTGTGCTCCCTAGACTTGTATGTCTATTTCCTTTGCCAAATTTGGGAAGTTTTCTTTCATTATTTTTTCAAGTAAGTTTTCAATTTCTTGCTCTTTCTCTTCTCCTTCTGGCACCCCTATGATTCAGATGTTGGTACATTTAAAATTGTCCCAGAGGTTCCTAAGCCTCTCCTTATTGTTTTGCATTCTTGTTTCTTCCTACTGTTTTGACTGAATGTTTAATCTCTTCTTTATGTTCAAAATCATTGATTTGCATTGCAGCTTCTTCCCCCTCACTGTTGCTTCCCTGTCCTGTAGATTTTTCTCTATTTTACGTAGTGTAACCTTCATTTTTTCCTTTATGTTGTTGCCATACTCAATGAATTATTTGAGCATCCTGATCACCAGCATTTTGACTCTGCATCTGATAGGATGGTTATCTCCATTTTATTTAGTTCTTACTCTGGGTTTTTTTTTTTTTCTGTTCTATCATTTGGGTCATATTTCTTTGCCTCCCCAATGTGGCAGGCTCCTTGTATTTATTTCTGTGTATTAGGTGGAGCTGCTTTGACTCCCTGTCTTAGTAGCATGGCCTATTGTAGAAAAGGCTCCTGTACATTGTTTGGGGCAGAGCCTTCGGTAATCACCGGGGGCGAGGCAGGGGGGGCCCAACTTCACCACCTTGTGACTTTGTGTAGGGGGAGGGATTAGAGAGGGATGGTGGTGCTACCTTGCTTCTAGAGGTTTGCCTGGCACTCACCCTGTTTCCAGTCACTTCAACCACTCACTGTGTGTGACTGATGCCCTTCCAGCTGGTGCCTTGGAGCTGAATTACAGAGTGAGTGGTTTTGCATAAGTTCTAAAACCATGCCCTTTAAGTGGAGTCTCCTGAAAATCTGGCCATTTCTTCCATTGCCTCAATCTCCACTGGTTTTTACAGCCAGAAGTTATAGGGACTTATCCTCCTGATGCTGGAGCCCTGGGCTATATGGTCTGTCCTAGGTCTGGGATCACTCACTCCCAAAATATCCCTCCTGATTTTTATCCACCACATGTGACTGTGGGACCACCTGTTCCTCCACTGCCACCACAACTCCCCACCACACCACGTCTCCTTGCTTCTCTACCTGTCTCCGCGTCTGGATGAATGTGGCTTCTTTAAATCCTTGGTTGTCGGACTTCCATATAGTTTGATTCTCTGACAGCTCTGGGCATTATTTGCTTTGAGGTTTAGTTCTAGTTCTTTCTGTGTTTGTGCAGGGAGGTGAAGCATTTCTACCTACATCTCCATCTTGACCAGAACTCTCTTTCTTTCTCTCACTTCTTAGTTAATAAAGAAGCAGGCTGGTGGACTTCTGTTGGTTCCAAACAAAAACAGATTTGACAACACAAAACCCTGATAATTTCAGGGTTTGTCTCTCTTTTTATCAAAAATTCTATGCTTTAAAAACAATAAATGCTTCACTAACCTGACTGCAGAAAAAACACTTAATGGAAATTTTGATTTTCATCTTCTGATCTAATTCATTTCACAGTGAGTTGTGGGCTTAACACAGGATCTTTTTCTTTTGTTTATCACATCTTCACACCTATAGATATTTGTAGGCACATGGAGGGTTTGCAAGCAGCTGATTGTTTCTGAAATTAGCTCAGTACAGATACAGGGCAGTGCCTGAGAATAACTTGTGCTTAAAAAGTAAAAATTGAAAAGGGTAAGGTTGCTTTATAAATAAAACCTCTATAATGCCCTTTAATTTTGTATTTATTAATCGATTTATGAAAACCAGATGATAGTTCAGTTAGGACTTATATTTTTTAAATATTTAATTTTAAGAAAGTCATGTTAGTTTTTGTTGAAGCCATTAATTATTTTGGGAAAGCGTGTCTAATTTTGAAATATGTATACATATACATTTTGAAAATAAAATATTTTTCTTTAAGACAAATAGAATTATGTCAACACATATTGGTTTTGCATTTAATAAGTGAAATTTAATGCTAGGTTCTGGTTTCTCAACAAGAACAGCACATGAAAAGTTTTATAGTCATCTGAGTTTTTAAGATCTTTGTAAAAATAAATGTCTATAAGTCTAGAGTGGCTTATGTTCCTAGACATATTCAAGAAGAAGCACATTTGCCTGCCATAAAATTTATTACACTTATATTTCATATTTCTATGCTATTTTAAATATTACCATTTTCTTTAAAATTTATAATATTTTAACACAATTATTTGTAATGCCTTAAGGGGAAAGATGAAATAGTAAAGTACTTCTGTAGTGGAAATTACCTTTATCTTACATAAAATAAGTCTCTATTCTTTTCCATCACAGAAGGGATAGTTGATTGAATATTACAGATTATCATGTGCTTTAAATATTGGGTTGGCCAGAAGTCTGTATGGTTTTTTCCATAAAATAAAAAAACACATTTTCCAGTTTCACCAATAATTACTGATTTGGATATTTTGAGTATGTCAGTGATATTTTGAGTATAACTTTGATTGTTCTCAATTACTGTCTCAATTTAATTGCTATCAACTTCAACTGGTCTACCCGAACATGTAGCATCATCCAGAGAGAAAGTTCCAGCACAAAACTTAGGAAACAACATTTGACACATTTGATCAGTCACAGTACCTTCTCTCCACACTGCACAAATCTTTTTTTTTGCATTCCAGTTGCATTTTTACCTTTTTTGGAATAATAAAGCATAATATTCAAAAAAATGTACATTTTCTTCCATCTTCACTGTTAAATGGCTACATAAAAATTCACCAATTTTGACAGTTTTTAAAAAATATGTTATTGATTATGTTGTTGCAGTAGTTCCAATTTTTTCCCCCTTTGCTCCCCTCTGCCCAGTACTGCCCTTCCCTCCAGCAATTCCATCCCCCTTAGTTCATGTCCATGGGTCATGCATATAAGTTCTTTGGCTTCACCCTTTCCTATATTATTCTTAACTTCCCATTTTCTATTTTGTACCAACTGATTATGCTTCTTAATCCCTGCACTATATTCTCATTTCTCCCCTTCCCCCACCCAGCTGATAACCCTCCAAATGATCCCCATACGTATGATTCTGTTCCTATTCTGGTTTGCTTAGTTGGATTCCGTTTTTATTTTTTAGATTCAGTTGTTGATAGTTGTGAGTTTGTTGTCATTTTATTGTTCATAATTTCGATCTTCTTTTTCTTAAGTAAGTCCCTTTGACATTTCATATAGTAATGGCTTGGTGATAATGAACTCCTTTAGCTTCACCTTGCCTGGGAAGCACTTCATCTGCCCTTCCATTCCAAATGATAGCTTTGCGGGATAGAGTAATCCTGGTTGCAGGTTGCCTTTCATCACATTGAATACTGCTTGCCATTTCCTTCCTGCCTGCAAAGTGTCCTCTGAGAAATCAGTTGATAGTCCTATAGGCACCCCCTGTAAGCAACTCTCTGCCTCTCTCTTGCTGCCCCCAGGACTCTCTCTTTATCTTTCACCTTTAGCATCTCAATCATGCTGCGTCCTGGTGTGATCCCTCTGGGTCCAGCTCACCTGGGACCCTCCGTGCTTCCCAGACCTGTATGTCCATCTCCTTCACAAAATTTGGGAAGTTTTTCTCATTTTGTTCAATTCTTGCTTCCTCATTCTGCACTGGTTGACTGTTGTTTTCCTTCCTTATGTTCCAAATCATTGATTTGAACCCCGGTTTCCTTCCCTTCACCATTGGTTTTTTGTGGATTTTCCTTTGTTTCACTTAGCATAGCCTTCTTCTCTTGTGCATTTGCCATACTCAAGCATATCTGTCAAGCCTGTGAGCATCTTTATCACCAGTGTTTTGAATTCTGCATCTGTTAGGTTATCTATCTCCTCATCTATTAGTCTGGTTATCTCTTCATTGCTTAGTTCTCCCTCTAGAACCTTTATCCATTCCACCTTTTGGGAAATGCTTCTCTGCCTCCTCATTCTGACAGCCTCCTATGTTTGTTTGCTTCCACTTCCCAGGTAGAGCTGTCAATCCTGTTATGTTGTAAGGGGTGGAGCCTTAGGGATTTGTCAGTACAGGGTGACCTATTTCACCATGTCGTGGTGCTGTATGTGGGGGAGGGGTCCGAGAGGGAACAATGCCACCTGCCCAGCACTCGCCCCTTTTCCAGGCACCTCTCCCACTTCCGCACTGGACTGGTGCCCCTCTAGCTGCTGCCCTGGCCGTCATTCCCAGTGTGGGTGGGTCTGCAGATGTTTTAGAACCATGGGGGCCCTTTAAACAAGTGGACTCTGCTGAGAGACCAGCTGTTTCTGCCTCTATCCCAACCCCCACTGGTGTGCACAGTCAGAAGCAGTGAGGCTTGATTTTCCCTGATGCTAGGACCGTGAGCTGCTAGGTCTGATGAGGAGCTGGGAATGCTCCCCAGGTGTCCCTCCTGACTTTAAAACATGTGACTGTGCTTTTTTCCAGCCTGCCGCTGCCGCCGCTGCTGCTGCCACCACACCGTGTCCTCTCTGCCCTGGCTCTGTCCCTCCTACTTGTCTGGATGAGTATTTCTTCTCTATATCTTTGTTTGCTGGACTTCCATGCAGTTTGATTTTCTGGACCTTCTGGTTGTTTCTAGTTTTGAGGTAGTTGTATTCCTTCTTAGCTGTGGAGGGAGATGCAGTGTATCTGTTTATGCTTCCATCTTGGCCGGAAGTCTCTGATAGTCTTTTTTTTAATGCACACTGATATGACAGCTGTCACAGTACAATCTAACAAATTGTTTTGAATGAAGTTAAAGACAACTAAGTGCTACGGAAGCCATCTTACAGAAAAAAGCAAATGAACTTTTTGGCCAACATGATAAGCGTCCTTATAAGGTTTATATTAGTTACAATCCTATGTTCCTAAATTATTTGATGAAAATCACAAGTATTTTTAAAATAATTTCTTTGTTTGTTTGTTTCTTTTATTTTATTAGAGAGAGTGGAAAGGAGAAAGAGAGGGAGAGAAACATCACTGTGTGGTTGCCTCTCACTTGTTCTTCCTAACTGGGGACCTGATGTGCAATCTAGTCATGTGCCCTGACTGGGAATCGAACCAGCGACACTTGGCTCACAGGCCGATGCTCAATCCACTGAGCCACAGCAGCCAGGACAACACTAGTAGTTTTTGAAGAGAAAACACATCCACTCCACTTTATGTCTAACTAATCCATATTTACTTCTACCACCAGTTCATATTTCTGAAAATAATTCTTTAAAATTTATTGTTGAGTTTTCTAAATAGGTCACCTCATGTTCCCTTCAAGCTCAGAAACTATCCTTCCTTAGGTCAGAACAACTGTTTAAAGCTGGCACTATATTTAGCAACTATTTACCCTTTGGAAGAAGAGACCTTGGGAGAGTTGAACTTAGCATTTGAGTCATAACTGGCAATTCTTCCTTGTGAACAGCTAATTTTATACAAAATGCTTTTAACATGGCTTTAGTTATGCAGCATTTGAGAGTAACACTTAGAAAGAAATCAAGAAGTAGTTCCTTATCTTCCTACCCTACCCTCTGTCAATTGGAAGTTGAATTTATACCTTCAACAACTTTTTGGTCTCACTTTAATTTTGATTACTTAGTTTCCTGAAAGTATGGAATGAAATCTTAAATGGTCACTGTGACAGTTTTTCTTGAAGAATTGAAGAAACCCTGTAGTAATGCAATGAGTGTTAGTACTTTGCTCTTGTATTGTTATGTATTATTATCTTAGCTGACTCAAGGTACATGGATATATACAATCTTGATATGACTTCTTTGTTTTCTACAGCTGATGTGATCTTGCAATGTAGCAAGGGGAAAGAGAGGCAAACAAACTCATGAAACTAAATTCAGTTAACCTAACAAACTCAGTCTCATGAATTCATGTATTTGTCTCTTTTGAATAATATAGTCTTGTAGATATCTGTCTCTTCCCTGCCTCTCTGCAAGGTGATGCTTATGTGATGGTGAGCTACGTACACCAATAAAGGCAGCACATCTTGCTATTCATATCTGCAAGACTCAGCTTGGTTTTCTGGCTTCTCTGATCTCTGCAATAATGGCCTTACCTGGTGTCTGAGTGTTCTGCTAGCATCCTGCGACTGTAATAAGGAGCTCCTGCCTGGGGACTTATTTCTCAGATTGGTCAGGTGTCCTTCCTTGTTGACTTGGCTTTTTACCTCAGTCTCTTCTGAAATCTGGCTGTAACTTCTCTTTATTTATAATTTGCTCCTTAAACTTGGGTCTTTCCTGTAGACATCAGACAAATGTTCAGCTATATTTCATTGCAATTATCTCCTCCCACTTAAGTCTAGAAATATGTTTTGTGCCAAATGGGATTCTAGAAAAACTGGGGGAGGAGATGTCCAGACGTCATACCCCCAACCCTGCATTGTCTTTGTAATATACCTCGAAATGGCTTTCTTTATACATAGTTCCAAGTGGAAAACAGCACAAAACCCTCTGTTCCCTGACTTTTTTCTCAACCTATCTAGCATGGTCTTCTTTCCATGACTTTATTGTAGAGAGAGGTGCCTTTTTATTGATTTCTCATCAACTTTATTGTCTTTATTTGATAATCACCAAGGAAACAAGGACTGGGCTTTACTCTTCCTCTTTCTGTCTGCTCAGCAAAAATAGCTTGTGTCACAAGGTGGCATCTCACCTTTCCTTTATTCAGTAATTGCAGATGGGCACAGGTATTTCAAAAAGAATTTACCTGTTATACTTGAGTTCGGATTTGGATACAAAATGTGGTACATCTGCTCTGCTAGTTACTCATTAAAGAGATCACCTTCCTTTTCTGGTTCTTGCTAACAAAATGAAGAAGACGTTTTAGCTTTTCCTAAGTTACCCTTAAAAAGTCTGAAAACCACACAAAAAATTGAGTTTGTTATATCTGAGTGACCCATTCTACATGGCTATTGGAATTTTAATTTACCTTTTCCTTTGGGCTCTATGGGGCTAACATACAGCATAGGCACAAATGTGACTAAACCATTTTATTTGCAGAGTCTGCATCTTTACTTCTCTTCCCTCCTGGTGTTCTTCCTGAACAAAGGATCCTAAGCCAAACTATAGCCACAGCCAGGTGTGAACACTTGGACACAAACCTATAACTCTTAGCCCTTAGAAGTTCATTTGAGCTCAGCCGAGGAAGCTTAGAGCCTGCTATAGTGAAATTCCATCAGTAAATTAGGGTCTTGAGCTATTGGAACCCCCTGTCAGAATCCATTCATCCTCCCCACCCTGCCCTAAACCTGCTCATCCTAGCTGTGCTCAATCCTGACTTCCTGTGGCACATTGGAAAGCAGGGATTGGGGTACTTTCCTCTTATTTAGTGGGATGACATTTGGGGATTATAATCTCCATGGACAGGTTGCTGGACAGCCTTCCCCATGTTCTTCACACAGACAGCAAAGCAAGGATTACTACCTCTGTCTCCTTCTGCCAAAATGGGAGTTGGGGAAAACAAACTTTGGGTTCTCTTCCCTTGAGAAATCTCTCCACGGGTGATCTGATGGAGCAGAGCTCTGAGTTGGGAGGAGACGGGCTCAGAGTGGCGCAGCAGTCCCTCATTAGCAGAAGAAAAGGCAGCAGCTTGCTGAAACTAACGGGTTCCCACTACCTCTTCCCACAGAAGCTGATGCATTGGGCAGTATGGCTGAATGGCTGGTGCAGAGAAGGAGTTAGTGTAGAAGTTGTGCAAAGTGCACCTAAAAACAAGACTGTCCCAATAGTAGGCTTACCTACTGACACATCAGGGCTGATGAACATTAAACACATGGGTGCTTCTTGGGAACAGAGAAAACATCTAATCTCCAATCACCTACCTATTAGAGGACCTAAGCAAGATCATGGTGGTTAGGTGGCTGGGACTGTCTGCTTTAGGGAGATGAACCAGAAGTTTGGCATGTGCAGCTGGTGCTGTAGTAGTTACTTGAACTTTGTAGCAGCACTGAGAGGTATAGAAGAGGTAAGCCCCAGCCTGAGCTGTTAAGTAAGATAGGACCAGTGCAGCCCTGGACTCCCTCCAGCTGAGACCAGTGTTGTCTCTCAGCAAAGTGCAGGACACTTCGAGGCATGGCTCTCTGGTGGTAGATTGGCATATCATCTGATTAATGGCATGAAGAGGAAGCCTGGAGTGTGTGTGTCTTATGTAAAACAAGAGGACCTCTGTATCAATTTGCTAGGACTACGGTCACAAAGTGTTACAAACAGGGTGGCTTAAGACAACAGAAATGTGTTCTCTCAGATTCCAAGGGACCAGAAGTCTAATACGAAGATGTCAGCAGGGCAGTGCTCCCTTCAACGTTGCTAAGGAAGAATCCTTCCTTGTCTCTTCTTACTTTTTAGCGGTTGCTGGTGATCCTTGGCATGTATTGACATCACTCCAACTTTTTCTTCTGTGTCACATGTCCGTCTTTCTTGGGTGTCTCTGTGCCTTCACATGGCCTTCTTACAAGGAAACCTGGCATTGAATTTAAGGCCCACCTTTATCCAGTGTGACCTCATGTTAACGGATCACATTTAAAAAGACCTTATTTCCAAATATGATCACATTCCTAGGTTCTGGTTGGATATGAATTTTGGGGCGAAGCACTATTCAACCCAGTAAAACCTCCATCTCCTAATACAAACATTTAGTTGGTAATTTTTAAAACTCTTTCAATAATGTCTATTCTTTCTCTCCTAGAATTAGATGCTAACTTGTGTCCAAGAGACACATATACAAGCTGTCTGGCCAGCAGTGTACGGCCTCCTTACACTTTTTGTTTCTCGGTGGCTTCTTTTATAGTCTCACTGCTCCCTCTCTCAATTCCTTGAAGTCACTGCTCAAATTTCTCCTTCCTATGAGATGTTCCTCGATCTTCCAAAATGGAATAAAACCCACCCCTTCCTCTCCAGCCTCCTTCTTCCTTTTTTCTCCATAGTTCTCAGCCCCATATGATATTTTGTGCTTTTCTTTTTTAAATAAGTTTCTTCTCCCCTACACTAGGTGGAAGTTTCATAAAGGGAGACTTTTTCTTTTCTGATTCTGCATTCTTAACATCCAAAGCAGTGACTGGCACATAATAGAAAGTCAAAAACTCTGTTGAAGGCATTTGTGTGTTGAGAAAAGGATATACGACCTGTTGGGAGGCATGCTTACCAATATCTGAATGAGGCCTATTTAGAAAAGGAGAGGATGCAAATATCCCATCACTGGCAACAAGCAAGGTGAGCTGAGCTATGGGGGTGGGTAGAGAGGGAGGATCTTTGTGGCAATGAATCCATTATTTTGTCTTTAAAGTTTGCTTCTAGCATCTTATTTTCTTTTTGGCACACTAGGCAATACCATGTTTTGGTTTTGAATTAGGTTTCTGAAACTTTCAGTTGTGACCAATGCACTGTCACCCCTTGAGAGTAAAGCCATCATTTCACACACATGGGGTTTTGTTTTGATGCTGAACAAACCACCAACAACTTTCTGTTTTATGGTCACCCACTGGAGACATAAAGGAGCGATGCAGAATCTGATCCAAAATAATAGAGAAATAATCTTGCAAGTCTCGCCATATTGTAAGTTCATCCCCAGAGACCTAAGGAATTCGTTTTCAAAATGATCTTCTGTGCTTCACTCTACCCAGGAATCTCAGAGACCCCCGAGGATGTGGTCTTCCCCAAGTTGTGTGTCTGTGGGAGGCGCCAGGGCCAGCAACAACCTGAATGTGATCCACAACCTTTTCCAGGCAATTTGAGGAGGGAGAAACCAACTGAAGCATGAAGGGCACAATGAGCAAGGCTGCAAAAACCCATTTTTAAACATCACACATTGCTGAGAAGCACAGGAACTCTAAGTCATATTCTTCCCCACCAGAGGCGAAGCCTTACACTGGACCTGAGACGGATTCTGTGTGTTTAATGCCCTGAAGGTCATGGCTCTGTTGAGTTCCTTCCTTCTGTCTTTGTGCCCTGAGATTTTCACAGAACTTTTTCTTATCTTTCAAAGATTTCTCTGATGCAAATAAATGTGACTTGAACCAAATTAGGGGAATTTCCATAAGCCATGCAAAGAAAAATAAAATCAGTGGGAGCAGAAAATGAAGCATTTCAGACACTGACTTCAACTGTGATGCTACATGTGATATAAACATAAAATTCTTATTGTTATAGTACTTTCAGGCTGTTTCAAACAAATATTTCTTGATAACAGAAGACAACAAAAATTAAAGGGTTGTTTTCAAAGTGGTGCTTAATTGGAATCATTTCCTATTAGAGTTTGTCTGCTACCCAAGGGGCTGATTGCACCAATATAAGAGTCAAGAAGGAAATGCACATATAGTTAATAGTTATTAGGGACGTGGGGAAGCAAACATGGGCCTCCAAGTAATGCCATCTTTAGTGTCTTGGGGAGAATGTAGAAAGTCCATTATCGTTTCTTCAAAAGTAATTTTAAAATGCAAATACAGGTGCTAACAGATTCTTGTCTCCATAAGATTGTCAATTTTCTTGCCCCACACTCATTTATTTTTCATAAAGAATGATATATGGGCAGAGATTTGTTTGTTGACAGTTACCACAGCTAACTCAGTATCAACTCTGACCTAAATTCTTCACGCTTAAAAGCAGCGAAGTAGAAAATAATGAAGGTTGAGTTATTCCTGAAATGTAAAACCCGATATTGCCAGAATTTACTCAAGTTCCTTGAAGGTAGAAAGTTCAGAGCTTTTTATCTTTTTTTAATATATAATTATTATTTTATTCTGTGAAAGGTAACAAAATATACAAAACTTTCTCTTTTTTTAAACTAATGTTACAAACTCATATTATTGCTTATATATAAATACTGTATTCTATAGCTGGTCATTAACTAGGTATGTAAGTCCAGCAATGTAGCTCTCTGTTAAAAAAGAAAAAAAACAAGGAAAAATTATCCAAGAGTGGAGTATTCTCCGGTGCTGTTCATCCTGAATGATCACAGGATTTGATCGACTGAGGGAGGAAATTGCCGTGTTTGCACATGTGTGTAAGAGTGTTTTAGACCCAGTTTTCAAAAATGATTATCACCCCTCAAAAATCATAAATATAAAAATATGCGTCTTTCATAGAAATTAAGTATAAATCAATCAATCTGAGCTAATTTCAAATACAGAAAAAACTATGGTACAGAGTAGAAGCCACAGTGTGGTTTTCTTTCTGTATTACACACGCCAACATGGAGTTTGTTACTCAGACTTTACAAGCATCTTGTTCTATAGGTCAGCCAACCCTACTCCAAGAACAAGACAGGAAGTGATTAATCATCATCATCATCATCATCATCATCATCATCAGGCCCTTTCGGCACTATGATACTAATGGGAAAAACAAACCAGGGGAGCTTCCACTGTCCCCAGCCCCAGAATATTCCCACTGAAATAGCTACTCTCTTTTTAAAGGAATTGGAGGAAGGAGCGGTCTAGATTTAGAGAACTACAAAAATTTCAGTCTGTGTGTGACCCTCAGCAGATCCCAGGCTGGAGGACCTGCCCTGCCCAGGCCCTGCCCAGGCCCTTCCCAGCCTTTACATGGCCCTGAGCTCTTGGATGCGCTGCTGGGTGTCGCCCTGCCGCACCTGTCACAGAGTCTTATACTTGTCCCAGCCTTGCCTCGTGTTCTCATTGTGGATGATGTTGTGGGTCCTTTTGCTCTCGTTTCTGGCCTGTGACAGCTCACTGGACAGAGTCATCAGCTGCTGCTGCATGCACTCATTCTTCTCAGCCTTGATAGTCTAAACCACCTGATCAAAAAGTTGTTTTCCTGTTTCACTTGGCTGGATGGTGAACTCCAGCTCCGCATCCATGGTGGTAATTCAGACGTTGATTGGTTTCGGCATTTTTCGTTCCTGGTGGGTTTTCCTCAATCCTTTGGAAACGCAGGTTACTGGCAGCCGCTGAGATGGCTCTCTGGACCGCAACCCTGCAGAGGACCGCTAGCTCGGCTATTGGTGCACCTGCACTGTGTGCCCGCGGCCCACGCTCCGGAGCTTTTCTGCTGAACTTCCCCCCAACAGTGATGATGCTTGACCCTTTACTATGCTTTAACATTAAGCCCAAGTCTATTCCCACTGACCCCTAATTTAATTTTCATGCCCCATATTTACTTTAGTCTTTACTTTCAGCCTATTTACAAGAAGCCAACTGTATAATATGTACATTTTTCTCCCTGAAGTTAACTTGAAAATGGTAAAACATGGAATGCTGTAAGGTCTTTCAAACATATAACCTAATTCCTCTGACCCGATTATTTTAAAAATACTGAGCATATTTATTTATGTAAACAATATTGACATTTATAAGCAATTTTTTTTCCAAAGACGCAGGACAGAAATTTGATAGGAAGTTCACATAATAAATTTATATTTATATTTAACTATTAATACTTAGTTCTTATAAGAGCTGCTATGATCTCATAGAGTGCAAGAATATTTTAAAACTATCATTCTTGTGTCCATGCTTAATGTATTCACTTCTTAATAGTGTCAACAACTGCTCTCTAACGAAGGAGGAGAACTTATTACTTGACTGTTACTTATATGTACAACAGTCATCTATTCTAAATGCTTCATTGATACTTAGCATATTTCAGGTTAGTCACGAAGGACGTGTACAAGAACCTGATGAAGTTTCAGTTTAGGTGCTGAAATCCTCTCTTCTGTGTTCAGTCACAACCCTCTTCATCCAACACACACAGCTTCGGATCCTATGCTTTTTCCTGTGTTTTCTGCTCTATCAGGTCCATTTATTTCCCCCCATTCAATCTTACCTTCTGTGAAATTATATGAGCCCTTACATGTATAGGGTGTATGTCAGCATTTGCCAAACTCTGTTTTGAATTTGAAAGATGTGAAGCAAGCATGTTCTGGGAACACAGTATTGCACACCCCCAAAGTGCTTGGGGAGGACACATTCTAATTTACCCCCTTTGAAATTGCAAAGTGCAAGTTGTTGTGTGAAAGTTTGTGATAGTGAGGCAAGAAACTTATTGAATTTGTTTTATAGTTAAATAAGCCAGCTCATTTGCTAAGGGGAAGACCAATCTGGCTGTATCTGTTACTATCCCTAAATAGATACGTCTCTGAACAACAGCTTAAGATGGGCTAACTTTTGTCGAAAAGGAAAGATAAATGATATCTCTGAAATCCGAGCATAGAGATAGCCTTCTAAGTCCCTCTAAGTACAGGTATTGTAACTCATGCTGAGGTCAGAAATGTTTCCTCTAGCATGCGTATGAGTGCAATTCCTATGGGCAACTCTGCTTTAGAGATGTGCTAAGAGCCAGATCATAAAACAACAATAAACCCCCCAAAATGAACTAACCCAAGAAACCTAAACTTATAAGGAGTTCGAGATTTATTGTATCCATATTGGGGAGCCACCAGAAGCATTTAAAGAAGAAAGTCCATGAAAAGATCTGCGTTATGAAAGACGACTGAGGTGGCAAGGTAAAGGGTGGGGTGAAAGAGAAATGCGACTCAGCCAGCCAATTTTTGGGTGCTGTAGTAACCTTAGTGGAAATTTGCAGGTCCTGACCTGAGATCACAACCAGGGAAAGGAATCGAGAAACACACTTAAGGAAGACTTAGCACAAGAGAAAAAAAAAAAGGGTAAAGTAATGTGACACAAAGAAGTTTTGTGTTGTGGGTTGACACTTGTAAGGTAATTACCTTAAATGGAGAATAAAGAAGAAAAACTTAGGATGATGGAAGGGCAGGGGTATGAGTTTGATTCTGGTCCTCTGGGAGTAATGAGAACAAGCGATTTTAAATGAAGCTATTCTTAGTAGAGTCACCTAGGGGTGAAAAGAGCAGTGAGCTATTCTCTGCGGGTGTCTTGCAGTGCCCACGTACTGCCAGCGGGCCAAATGCCTCTTGTTGATTGACTAGTGACCACTCTGACACTTTCCATGGTTTCGTATCACAGGGTTCTGTCTACCTGTCAAAATTTTCTTTCAATCACTGTGAGTGAAAGGCAAGGACAAAATGATTTAAGGGGAAGAAAATTGGCAAAAATACGACCACAACTTTAGTCCATAAATAAAAATAATAAGGCATTGGTGCAGTCAAAAGTTACATTATGTCTTTCAGAACAGGTTTGATTTTTAAGGTTAAAATGACCAATTCTTTCTAAACCAGATGAGTATTAATATGACATGTAAGTGTCAACTTATGTGAATGTCACCCCAAGACAGAGATAGTGAACACAGATCAATTCACGTCGCTAGAGTAGGAGGCTGCCCATTCAGTGTAATGTGAAGTAATTAAAGGATTCTCAAATACGTATACCTTTTGCTTGCTCCAGTAACAAAATTACTGATCCTGCCTTTAGGTGGGTGGTGTCAGGATTAAAATTGCTCCCACTAAGGCATAAATAAAATGAGCTTTAGTATTTATTTTATCAGGACTCTTTGACTTTGATTAAGTTAATCAATTTTTGAAGTTCATTAACTTCATCTTACAAATGGCATCATAATAGCTACCTTGCTTTTATTATAATGTTATTTTAAGTATCAGCTGGCATTATATGTATTTTATAGTCTATAAAAAGATAAACTCATGTCCAAGATTAATATTTTGAGTTGAAGAACAGTTGTTCATTAGATATGGAATATGACATTTTAAAGAGATAGCACCACTATTAAAATTAATTTAAGAGAGTAGCTGATAAGGCCAATGAATAATTTATATGGAGAAGTAGGTTAAAATATTTAGGTAGGGGGCTAACATGAACATTTGACTTCTGGGAAGAAGGAAAGCATTTTTAGAGTGAGAACAGATGCATGATCTGAAATAGAGGTCACTACAGGTTTTTCATACGATTTAGCATAGAGCTAATCTTGTTGAAATTAGATATTTTGAGTTCTGAACAACAACTAGATAAATTATTTAATAGTAAGTAAGGATGAAGTACCTAGGACTATACATTTTGACTGCACGAATGCCTTATTATTTTTATTTATGGACTGAAGTTGTGGTCGTATTTTTGCCATTTTCTTCCCCTTAAATCATTTTGTCCTTGCCTTTCACTCACAGTGACTGAAAGAAAATTTTGACAGCATTATAGAAAAATCATGGGCATTATTTTATGTAAGTTTTAGGCCATCTCCTTTCCTTTGCTCCCTCCCATTGCCACCCTGAAGATAATGCATGCACCCACACACACATACACTCACATATATGCACACCATTTCTACATACCATGCTGTTTCCCCTATCCAGGAAGGTCTTTACTCTTCTAACCTTCACTTGAATAATATATAGTGATGCTTCAGGACTCAGTTCAGGTATCATCTCTATCTTCCCAGACCTAGAAAGTAGGCCAAGTATTCCTTTTTTTTTTTTTGGTTCTCATGCACCCTGTGTAAAATTGTATCATGGTATTGATTCTATTACATAGTTATAGATAACATCACATAATAACACACACACACACACAGTTCACATTTGCCTCCCCCTGAGGACTGTGAGCTCTCTGAATATAAGGTCATAAAGAAATAATCTTTATTTCCAATGGATCTAGCACAGTGTTTCATATATTTAAAAATGCCCACTAAATGTTCAGAGTCAACTGAATCCAAGGTTTTTAGATAACTGCATGATGCAATGAAAACTACTTGGTGAGCTTCTAAAATATGTGGTGGTAGTGTGGTTATAATGGCAGTGTGTGGAAAGTTTATTAGATTTTAAGCTTCATTAATTCATTCATTTGCTTATTTTCTGAAACGATCCAATGCTTTGTATATTCTACACAGTTTAAGGAAAAAGATAAATCAGATGTAGTACTAATAGGGCAAAAGAGAAGGTATCCACCTAACTGCAAGGCACAAAGGGAAAACTGTTCAGAAGGGAATGGCAGCATCTTACAGTGCAGGCTTTCAGTTCAAATTGCCCATTTCTCTTCGCTCTACCGTTTACTAACATGAAACCTTAAGAAAGTTACTTAACCACCTGTGCCCCAGTTTGCTCATCAGAAAAATAACACTACATATGTTATTGCTTTGTTGTAAACATTACATGAGTTGGTCTCCAACAAAACTATTTCTAGTTACTGTTGTTTGGGGATTTTAAAATTATTTCCATGCAGCAGTGGGACTATTGTGTCAGTCAGTGGGCATCAGTGCATTTCTAGGCTTTTGATGTGCATTACTAAATTGTCTTTAAAATTATTTACCAGCCCTGGCTGCTGTGGCTCAGTGGATTGAGCGTCGGCCTGCGAGCCAAGTGTCGCTGGTTTGGTTCCCAGTCAGGGCACATGACTAGTTTGCACATAAGGTCCCCAGTTGGAGGCACGAGTGAGAGGTAACCACACAGTGATGTTTCTCTCCCTCTCTTTCTCCTTTCCCCTCTCTCTAAAAACAAACAAACAAATTAATTCAAAAAAATTAAAACAAATTATTTACAAATTATTTTAATGACAGTACTAATGAATTCATTGTTTTTCTGGAAACCTTGCTGACATTTGTCTTTTGCTAATATAAATGCAAAATCGCATTTCATAGTTTTAAAAAATTACTAGAGATGTATATAGTTGGCGTATTTGAATATTCTTTCTTGCACTCTGATTCTATTTGCGTTCCTTTTGTGTGAATTACTTGTGGGTTTTTTTCCCTCCTTTGGTAGAATGCGATCTGAATGATTCCAATAGCCATTTGTTATTGCACAATAAATGTTAAGCATTTTCTTCTTTGTAAAGAGTTTCTTCCCTTGGTTTGAAATGCTATCCGTCTTCTTCTGTGTTTCCTATAGCCTCTGTTGGATGTGCCATCGGAGCTTGTTTTGCTGGCTCATCTTGTGACTGGCTTTTAAATATTAGTGCTTTATATTCTTCCCACGTTGAACAAGCGGGTTCATGTACCGTCTATATGCTGTGATTGGCACATTTATATTTCTAGCCCACATTTATTCTCTAACTCCAGGTTTGTTTACCTCCATCCCAGCCTTGGAGGTCATAACAGCAACCCATCTCAATATATCCTAATAGGCTCTTATGCATGTAGGATATTTAAAATCTCAAACGAGTAGTGCTGCCACTATTCATGTTAAACAATCACAAAAATTTAGGGTCATTTTGATATTTCTTTCTGTCATCCAAAATGATCACCGTCTTTTCAACTGTTGGTTTCTTTGTATCAAATCTGTCCCATTTGCATCTCTGATATCAATCAAACTCAAGAAACTACTGTCTTGTCTAAATGACTATAAAAGATTCTTGAGAAATCTCCCAGCCTTGTACATTGTAACCACAGTAATGCTTTTAACATTCAAATTTAACATGCAAATTTTACTGCTTAAAACTGTTCATGACATCTTACATGCATTAGAATTAAGATCCCAGTCCTGAAAAAAGTCTACCAAGCCCTGTATTGTCTGTCTTGCCTTTCCTCCACCGTTATTCCAGCTGCTCTCTGTTCTTTCACACCATCGCGTCATGCTCCTCCCATCTCAGGGTGTCAGCACAAGCTGTTTCTTCTGCACCATTTGCCTTTCTCTGTCACTTTGCCCTTTATCAGTCAGTTCAGAAGTAATTTACATAGGAAGCATTCCTTTAAGTCACCACTAGATAAAGGTCTGCCTGCTGGCTGTACTCACTGCAACCTTCATGACAGTTATCAGAAGCATAATCAAATATTTACTGAAGTAATTAGGTAAATGACTGACTCCTCCCATAGACCTTAAACTCAGCAACAGCGGGGCTTTTATGGAGAAGAAACAGTAAGTCCTGATGATTAGAAAACATCTATTTTGGTCTAATTACATAACCTTCTTAAACTTCATCTTTTCTGTTTTTAAAATAGAAATTCATCTTTTTAGTACTTTATAAGGCTGCTGCAAAGATTATACATGACAGTGATATAAGTATTTTTTAACTTTATTCAAATAGACTATTTCTGTGTAAAGTCTGTGGTATTTGAAACTTGTACTTGAATAATATTTGGGGGTTTAATTTAGACTTGAAATAGGCTCTGTGGGTCCCAAATTGTGAAATAAACTGCTTGTTAAATTTGCCCTCTCTCCTACATTCTGGCAGGCTTCTGGCCATGTGTCACTATTAAAGGTCAACTAACTTTGATTGACTCTGGATTGCACAATATCCTTCTTTTTCACTAAATGGAAAAAAATGTGACAACTGAAGAGAAGGTCTAGGTGCCTGGTATCTTGAGACTGGTTACAACCACTGTGATTTGGGAAACGTGTATGATAAAAATAAAGAATGTGTGTTTTCCTGATATATAACATATAATTTAGAACTCTCTGTGTGTGACACTCCAAGAGGCGCATGGTCTGATCACAGAAGATCAAAGAAGTTTCTCAAAGGCAATCACAGAGTCTTTCTTCCCACCTTTTCTGTTCTGGTCCATGTGGCAGCAGATGAATGTGGGGTTTTGGAAGAGGAAGGTGTGGTAGACGACCATATGTTTGCTTTGTTGGGTCAGCAGGATTTCACAAACTAGATCAAGTTAGTTATGAATTAGATACTACATTTATCAATGGATCTGCCAATAAATCCTGGAACCCTAAGAGATCATGCCCAATGGGGGGTGGGGTGGTGTTATATTCCAGCATCAGTGGTGCATGCATGGAAGAGATAAAGCACAAATCAGGGGGAAAGGATGCTCCTATATTAAATACTAACTCAAAGGTAAGAACTATGCTAAAGAGATGAATAACAAATATCTTTCCAAAGAAAATGCACATTTTATGTTTGTCAATGCAGTTACTTGAACTTTATTAAATGTTCATTGAGTGCCCCATACTTCCTAATTGGAACTGATTATAATTATGTAAGAACACAATATATAATTTGGAGAAGTATTTTACACTACCTTTTATTAATTACATATATAATAAAATACACATATTATATATTAAGATGATTATTATTTTCATATATTATGAGTAATAATATATGTTAATATGTTGGGAGCGCTCTTTTTATATGTGAATGTGTTTGTGCCTGTGGGTGTGTGCATATTCTTTCTATCATCTATATATCTCTCTGTCTTCGCAGGAATACAACAAATTAGATAATAATTTGTTTCAGAATTTAGGAAGATCCCAACTTTAGAACCTCCCTTTTATTAGCTCATTGTTACTGGATAGATAAAATTCACAATAAAGGCCTAAAGTTAGTTAAATACTTAAGAAAACATTAACAGCAGTTACAGCAAAATATACTTTGGGAGGAACTTTAAGTTGACTTTAATTTTTTCTTTTTGTACCCAATAATTTTGAACTAATTTTAATAATCCAATTTTAAAGATTCATATCAATAATTCTAAAAAACTGAACTTAAAAGGGTACCATTTTATGATTAGATTTTCTAGGTTGATCTTTATATTTTTGGATAACTTTGTAAATAAAAACATGAATATATTGTTTTATGGTTTACTGTAATGATATATTAAAATTATATAATGAAATATGATGCTTATTTTTAAATCTGTAATGTAATTCAGTATTAGAGAAAAGATAACTAAAATGAAAGGCCCAACAATGTTGAATTGGGTTCTTTATACATGACATAGGTTTGTTTGTATACGATGGAGAAAGGATAAATGTGGCAAATATGATATCGACATTTATTAACCCACATATAAAGACAATCCAGATAACATAACATTTTCACTGGATATATATATATGTGTGTGTGTATATATATACAAATGTATATTTTAAATCCTTGTTTCTTTTTTTTTTGGTCAAAGTTTATGACCCAATTTAATTAAATAACTGAAAATGTTCAAGTTTGTGTTGAGTAGAACCAATATATGTATCCTAAAGCATTTTGCTAATGGATATTGTTTTACTAATATTTTATTAATATATTTCTATATTGTATTTTAACTTTTGTATTCAGCATTTATATGATCCTATGATTTTTCTTTCCTTTATCATTATGTGTGACACTAAATAGTTCGTTTTACTTTTTTAGCCATATATCATCTTAGTGGTATTATTATCTATGAAAGCAAATTTTTCTTGTTTTTAACCACATGCATACTCTAGAGTATTAATTAGGTAGTGCTTAAAAAATTGACATATATATCTCTATTTATTATATACCTGTACACCATATTGGATATTTAATGCCTTATAATTTACCTATTTTACATTATAATTGAACATTAAGAAAAGGCACAGGAATACAGAGCTGAAATTATTTAATATGTCTAATCTAATTACAAAGCTCATGTAATTATTAATTTTTAAATTCTGATTAGTTATCATGAAGTGTGCTTTGTTCTACTAGTACTTTTAATTATTCATTTTCAGTTTAATATATTCAGAACCTGTATTTTTCTGATTCTTTCATTTCTTATTTCATTTCTCTGTTTTTACTCTTATTATTTTATTCTTGAGCTGCAGTTTTACTTTTTTCTGTATTTCTTTTTCTTAAAAAAAAATTTTTTTCCCCAGCACAGTAGTGAAAATATTTTATCTTTCTGTGCATGTCTTCTAACTTTTTGCTGGGTTTTTGGTGATGTCCTGACAGGTTTTTTTCTTTCCCCCTTTTCTGCAGCAGTGGATACATTGCCCCTAGATACATAGTAATTGCTTACAAAAAGCAGGGCAATGCTACCAGCCAGCTATAGATCTGAAATAATAAAATGACAAGAGTTAAAAATACCTATGCACCATAAGGAGCAGAGCTTATGAAAGCAGTTTCCATGTTTCTGATGAAAGTTAGGCACAGATAAGGAAGGGTCAAAATGAATGGATTATTTAACACAGCTTTATTGAGTGTTCATGGGTATTCCCAAGATTGTTCTGGCTATTCTGAAGAATTGCCAGATTTCTCACATTGCAGTGTGGTGGAGGAGTATGTCAGACATATCTGAAAAGTCAATTAGTTACTACATCAGAGGCCTGTCATTTGATCCAATGTCCTAAAACGTTTATTGCAATTTTGAAAGTGAAAATCCAAAGAGCTAGTTCATCTAAGGAGGTGTAAGAAGCAATATAACAACTGCTATCTAACCTTATATAAAAACTGAACTCATTATAGAAGTATAATATTTTTATTTTAAATATTTTATTAAATCAAATTCAAATAGAAATATGCCTTTAGCATGTGCTGGTTCAGTGGATTGTGTAAACTTATAAAATTTAGGAAATTTTAATTTGACCTCAACTACCTCTCTGTATGTTCATATATACATTTACTTGCTTATTAAATGTACATATTAAAAAGTCATAGCTTTTTAAATTTTAATCTTTGGTTCATAATTTTTAGTAAAATATGTTCTAGTTTAAAATTATACAAAGGAAAAAAAGAGATATTTCTTAGCAGTTTCTGTGTTTTAAAATAACTTCTAAGACACATTGTTTTACATTTGAAAATTTTAGAAATAGAAATCAAAATACATCATGTTTTATAATCTTCATGAAAATAAATGATAACCACTAATAACAAAAATGTTCAAAAATAAAAAACAGAGTATATATGTGTTTTATGTTTTTGCAACTGCCTCTCATGTAAGAATTATCATTAGACTGTCACCTTAGTTGAATTATTATTTTTTTGTATTTTATTGATTATATTGTTACAATAGTTCCAATTTTCTCCCCTTTACTCCCCTCCCCCCAGCATCTCCCTCCCCCAGCAATCCCCCCCCCAAGTCCATATCCATGGTTTGTGAAAAATAACTATCCCTCCCTCTCAGATATTAAGACCCTTTGTAATCTTGTAAAGGACAATGGGTGAAGGTCTCAAGTTCCTCTAGCTGCTTCAAGCTGGACATGGTCATCGTCCTACCTACCCTTGGGTCCAGAAAACCCTAATATTAGTGGGGGTGTGGAGGGGAGGGTGGCCTTCCCACATGGGGAAGGATCGTGCAGACTCCAGGTCAGTTGGCTGTCCCTGGACAATGGCGTGCTTGGTTTAACAGGCTGGCATCCTTGCTGTGTTCTGGAGGCAACAGATTTGGCGAAAAGGGTTAAAAGACATCATTCAATCCATAACCACTAGATGACAAAAGGAAGGGATTAATTTTTCAGTGTCCCACATTAGGGAAGAGAAGGGCTTCTTTGGAGGAAGGTGTGCCAGGCACATCTCACCTGTCCAAAACCCTTTTGCCCACCATACTTAGTTTGGGCTGAGGGAAATAATTTAGGTTTCCCCCCTCTCAGACCTCTGGGACCTTTCTGTCCAAGCCATTAGGATAGAAGAGAGAAACCAGTTTTAAAGTGAAGCCCACAGACCATCCCATTCTTCATTAACCCAGCCATTTAGGAATTATTTGCTTTTGTAATACCAGGTATAGCTTGATTTTTACATAATTGTCAAGTTCTAATTTTTGCTATTTTTAGAGGTAACATGATGTTAGAAATAGAAAACTAAAAGTGTATTCTCAGAATAGTGTCTTTCACATGCCAATCAACCTAATTAAAGACAATAGAAATAGTCAAATTTTTCATATGTGTGTATATATAATAAAAATTGTAATGCTAGCATGGCAGAGGAAGAAGTGAGACATATGTGTTACAAAGGGCTATCATACAGGAAAAATAAAATCATCTAACCTCCAACTGATTTCAAGGTAAGTAGCCTAATTTTTCCAGTGCATTGTGCTCCTAGGGGGTGTGTGGAACTAGACATGCCAGAGTTTCAAGTTAATTGAAGATTATCTACCTTAATTTTTTTTAAATTGCAGAGTCAGGGAAAGGAATTTTTTTTATTTTCCAACAAGAAATTATCTTTTCTATGTGCTTTCATAATTGTACACTGCAGCATTTGCCCACAAGGTTATTATTCCTATTTACTTGCTTGTATCTCCTATTAAATGGTAAACTATTTTATAAAAATACTTTATTTATTTTTAGAGGAGGAGAAGGGAGAGAGAAAGAGAGGGAGAAAAACATCAGAGAAACATCAATTGTAAGTGCCCTGGCCCAGAATAGAGCCGGCAACTTCTCACTTTGTGGGATGATGTTCAAGCAACTAAGTCGTGACAGTCAGGACCAAGGGTAAATTTCTTGAGCCATGGGCTCTGTGTTCTTAGAGCACAGCACTTTTCCCAGAACATAGTAGGGAACATTATTTAATAAAGGAATAATGGCTGATTCCCTTCTTTAATATGTGACCCCTAACATATAATTGAGAACATCATGGCTAGGTAATTCAAAACAATACATAGTGATAACTTTTATTTTTAAGATTTGTTGTTACTTCTCTTGATGTAATGGTCTTATCTATATCTTTGTAAATGTCACATTTAACTAATTCTACTACTTTGTAATCATAAACAATGGTTCCATGCTCTCTTCTAAATGGCAGTATATCAGATATTTGGAGGCAACTATCATATTCCTTCCCTCATATCCATTTTACACTTTCTCTGATTTATTCACACCACCTTTTTATTTTATTTAAATCATTGTTTGTTGTGGTGGTAGTTCATTAAACTATATTTCTCTTTAGCTCTGCAAAAATGTATCTATGTGCTACCGAGTACCCTGCTAGATAATCTAAAGTGCAAGGATGAATGGGCTGGGAAAATAGCAGATAAACTAATAATTTCAAAATACTGTGGCATTTTGTCATATAATATATCATTTCAACATGTGTCTGAAATTCAAATATGCATGAAGTGCAGTATGATCATAGAGAATAAGCTTTTAGTCCAACCAAAGAGATCAGATGAGCACTTACTTTATTATTTCATTTTATCCTCTTAGATGTATCTGATTATTCACACATGTCGAGATCTACTTGGATCTATAATACAAATTTTGTTTCTTCGAAGCTTTCCTCATCCTTCACAGGTTTTATAAGTTGAAGAGAATACTAGAGACTGAGGCTTATTAGATATCTTGGGGACTTTTTCCCAGGTTGATTTACCCATTACATGGTTCAAATAAATATTCCTTGTTACTGATGATGAACAGATTACATTATAAAGATGTTCTTAAAATAACCCATTATAGTATAAAAACCATATTTCTGTACTTTAAAAACACTGAAGAAACCAACTTTAAAACCTTTCTCACGGGCTTGTAGATGTTGATATTCTTGACATATGATAAGTTTTGGATTACACCAACTCTTTTGTGTCTGAATTTTGAAAATATGCTACATTTTTATTTTGCACTTTTAGATATGGTACACAGAGAAATTATAATAAAAACTTAAATATGTTTTATTTTCCATTAAAAACTTTTTCTTTAAAGTTTAAATTTGTTTACTCATGCTTTGCTACAGTGATGACATTTCTGACAGCTGATTACCTAAACCCTATGCCCTGGACCACTTCTGAGTATCAGTAAGAAATGGAACAGGAGGAATAAAAGCAAAGTTGCTGTATTTTCCAGTGGAGACATTCATTAACTCAAGGAACACCAAGTGAACATGCTTCCGTAGATATTATAAGGCAATTTTGCTTTTAAAAAACTTCTCTGCAGCATTTAGCATCATAGACTAGTTCTTCCTCTTTCTCTCTGCTTCCTTTGACATCACGTTCTGATTTTCTCACACTTCCTATGATTCTTATCTCTGGTTGCCCATTGGAATCACCTGGTAATTTAAAAAAATTGACACCCACATCTCACCCACAAAATTGTGACAATAGATCAGGGGTGGGAGAGGGGATGGGCTCTGGAACTGGGAATTTTAAAAGTTCTCTCAGGTAATTGTTATATGTAGCCAGAAATAAGAACTAGTGTCTTAAATTATAAATTGAACTGAAAGCCTACAATTGTCTAGAAAATGGAATTTCAGATAGTTCAATGTAATTTTTATCTTTGTATACATTTACATTGACACAAGTCAGAAAGATGATAAAAATTAATGTTTACACTATAGGACTTACTCTGTGCAAGACACTTTATCCATATTAACTGATTCACTACTTTCCAAAACCCTGTGGGGTAGAGAGTATTAATATCCCATGTTTGCAGGTGAAGAAACTGAAGTACAGAGAAGTTAAATGACTTGCTCAAGTTACACAGCAGGTGTCCATGAGGTGTGTTTGTCTATTGACTAGGTTGTAAGCTCCACAAGGACAGGAATCATTGTTTTGTTCACTTCTGTCTTTCGAGTTGAGTTCCTGGAACAGTGGCTGGCACATACAGTAGCTTAGTAAATATATTTTAAAGAAAAAAGGATGGGAAGAGAATGTTTTTGTCTTTTAGTAAAGTATATATGTGAGGTTCTAATTATGAGGATTATAGTTTAAACTTTTTCTCTTATATATTTAATTCACTGTATGTATCAAAAGCTAGAAAGGACTTAGGATGCATAGAAAATATTTACCCTTCATTTTAAGTAAGCTGCTGATAAGTGGACAGCATGTGTATCTCAGAAACATCTATAACTCAGTTGATATGACATTTAAATTCACACTTTAGTTTTCAGGCTGGGTTTGTAATTATATGGCAAGTAATTCAAGTTTACTCTGGTCTGTGTACCTTTACTGAATATTTGTAGAATTTTGCATTGTGTATGCTTTTATGTCTTTATATATACTTTTAAAGATAAAGAAACTTTAAAACTGTATCAAATATTTTACTGAAGGATTTTAAGGAAAAGGACCTTATTTTCAATCTTCCCACCCTGGCAACAACACATGCTGCTTACAAAGCAAATGCTTAAGAGCTGCTATCAAATGTGATATCCACAAACAGAAAATAAAAGCAATATCTATATTTTTCTTAAGTGTGTGTTACCATAAAATGCAAAAGATAAATATTTCCTATTTTAAACGGTGGATTAAAGTTATTACCCTATTTGTGAATAAAATTGTATACCTGGGACCATCAGCATAATAAATTAATTGTACCAAAAGAAGAGAAATACATATCTTTTGTATATGTATATAAGACTACAGAACATTTGCAAGAATAAAGTCTGTTGGAATGATATAAGATCACACTAACCTCCTTCATTTATATTCTAAGGACAGGTAAGGGGCATTTTGTGGTAATATCTGCAAGCTTTTAGAGACAGAAACATAATTGAAGCATTTTCTCTTTAGGGAAAGATGAAGGCCTTTTTGTCTTTGGAGTAGTGAAGGGAGGCACAATAGGCCTGATCACTGCTTGCCAGATTGCTTGTGAGTCATTTGGTTCTTTTATTAGCTCTGCCTTACATTGCCATCTTGTCTCCTTCCTGCTTGCCGCTCTTTCTGTGTTTTGGACAGCCAAGCTGGGAAATGTGTTGCACTTGTTGAGTGGTGGGAATCGGGAGAGAGCGACTGCCTCGTTCCCATGTGGTAACGTTAGCTCCGCTGCACATCTGATATTTAAGTGCGCGTCTCTCAGCACTGACAGATGGGCATGAATCTGGGCTCCCAGGACCCGGAATCCTAAATTGATCAAGACACATCGTGAAAATAGTAGCTGCTTTTCATTGAGCTGTCTATTCGCTGGGAACGCTGCTGATATTCCCTAATATATATTACCCAGAGACTTTTAAACTTTTGATTTAGTTCTTGTTTAGGAGAGCTTTGGGGAAGGGTCTCACATAAGTGCTTCAGGAGATAGAGTTTGGCATGTGGCAAAATATATAAAATGTTTTGCAGTAGAAGGAAAGCTAGTTTCAGTGAGAATAAAATCTGTTTCATAATGAGATTTAAGTAGTAACTAAATCAGTCTATTTTCAGAAACACTGCAAGATATCTACTTTTATATAAATGCAATTTACATATAATCATTACTATTTATCAATTACTATTCCTGGATCACTTGCTATATAGCACATGACATATGATTTACATAGTCACCGAAAGCCTCCCCCAGATCGGAAAGAATGCGCACCGGCGGGTTCCTCAGGGGCTTCCTGTGTGCAGCAGTGTGCACGGACCATCAACCAGTTTACTGCCTCTTGTTTCTTCCAAGTTTTTCATTGCTTCCATAAACCCCAAAAGGACTCATTAGGCTTGCTTCCTTTCCATCTCAGAGTCCCAGTGCTTAGAGCACTTTTGCAAATAATGATTTGAACTTGGGTGAAAGTTTCTGAAACATAGTGAAGATCAAACCAATCATCTAATATCAAGCATTTCGAACGACAGGCCCTGGAAGTAAAATCTATTACTAAAATATTCGTCATGAATTTGTTAGGCGGTTATATGGTAATTATACCCCAGAAAATGCGTCCTAATGAAAGAATTCAGAAGCAATAGAGGAGATAAGTGCATTGGCATGAGTCCATATGTACCAAGGTGTGCATCAAAAATGGGGAGAGTAAGGTAAGGGGCAGAGAGAATGATCAAAATAATTAATGCTCTGTTTATTCTTCTTTTTGCAAAACTAATTGCCACTTCAAATACAACTAATTGACACAACTTAAGACTATTACAACTAGAATTAACTTTTATATCCTTAGTAGGCTTAAGTTATATAAATACTATATTTCATACCCAGAAAGTGGGGTCATGCAATACTTGGGGATAGGGGAACGTACCTGGCAGCAGACCTGCGAAGGCCAGGAGATGGTTTTAAAGATGAATTTGAATATCCTGGGAGAGATACATTCTTCCAGGGAACAACTAGAATAATGCTGCTTATTGAATCACACTTGTAATTGAATTATTCAGTTTCATCCACTTACATTACATTTAGACCCAATTCTCAAGGCATTTGAGATTTGTGAATGAAAGGGGTAATATACTGAACCTGACAAGCTCTGAGGAGGCTGTGTGGTGGCCTTACAAACTCAGAGACCTAAAGTAACCACATTGGATCGTTTGAAATAAAAACTTATTAACTAAAAGCAGTTTTTGGCAGGTAGGCATCTTCCCTGACGAAAGTCATCTTTACCTTAGTTAAGCCTGTGTATTGTCTTTTTGCATCTATAGCTAACATACCATTGGAATATCAAAGTGATGTGCCTTTTCTGGACTCCTCAAAGCACAAACACCGCATCAGAGGGAGACCGCAAATCCCCTCATTGTTACTGGTATCTGTTAACTATCCTGTACCCACCTATGTAAAAGAAGTATGTGTCTATCGTTTTACTTTTTATCCAGTCCCAGAGGTTTCCCTGGTTTCCTGTCTCCCGCCTCCCTAATCTGTCACCAGTGAATTCCATGTAACCCACTTATGTCTTCTCTCTTGATTGTAATGTAGAAAGAAAGGTGTGAAACTGCCATTTTCAGGAGCATTTTCTCAATCTGTTGAGATTTTGCTTCCCGCCAATTGTTGTCAGTTTGGCTCAAATAAACTCACAAAAATTCTCTACAGGTTTGAAGGTTTCTTATGTTGACAGGTTTTAGACACTTTCTATATTTTCTTGTCTGATTAAGACAGTGTTTTAATTAAATAATTTCTCTTAAACTTAAATGAATATGCATTTTTCTGAAAGGTACATAAATCATTATTTTTCTGTATACTATTTAAGTATATATTCATTATTACTGAACAATTTGACTTATGTGAAATTTCTCTTGTGCTCCAAAAATAAGTTTTAGCCAATCTCAGCTTGCTCTTTGGCACCAGAGAATATTCATGGCACTGACTGATTCATCTCCAGAGCTTCTCATAGACCATGCATGTATGCACACACACACAACATGCCAGGAAATAGTGGAGAGATGCATGTAATAGACACATCTCTCATTGTCCCAGCGCAAGTCTTATCAGTTTCTCACTATTTGGAATTATATTTACTAGGAAAATAGTTTTAGAGCATTTTTGATTATTATGTTTAATTTATTGCAGCTACTCTTCATCCCTTGACTTATGGAAGTAGTTAGGTTACTTACACATTTTGCTCCTAATTTAGTTGACTTTACCAGTTTCTAAAAATAAAAGAGAACACAGCATTAGTAAATTAAATTAAAATATTAGGATTTCTGCAAGAAGGTCATTAATGACTTCTTTCCGGGTACCCTTTTCCCTCTGTGATGAAGACTTTAAAGGCACAGGAAGAGGAAGGAGCCTTTGTACATAAGTTAATCATTTCCTTGTTAACCTTTTGCAGTCAGCCACGATGAAATTCATTCTTCACATCACAGTAGATTTCATCAGCAGGGATATACTTTTAAGTTTGCCTCTTGGTGTTTACAGGACTGGAAGGAATTGGCACCACCAGGGAATTATTAAAGATATAATGAACAAATTATTTTCTCCTATCTTTATTCAGACCTCTCTCTTACTGGTGCTCTCGTTCTCAGCATCAATCAGAATTATTCATTGAGAACTAAGGGATAAAATAGTGTCTGAGGGTGTAAGGGGAGAAAGGGGTAAAAAATATATGGAAGCAAGTATGATTCAGATCCAGTATGTTAAAAAGTAATGCTGGGGTTATTTTCTATTCAAATTAAAGGAGTGGGGACATTACTGAAGCAATTAATTTACTCATCATAAAGCCATAAAAGCATTGGTAGCTTGCAATCTTTATAAATTCATCTCCTGCAAAAAGAGTCAGCAGAAGCTAAAACATCTTCCTTTGTAAAATAAAAGATTTTTTAAAGAGCTGTTCAAGCAGTGAATGACTAGTTGCTAGTAATTAGGTTTCAACATCTGTTTCACTCTTGTTGAGAAAAAAAACAAACAAACCAAAAACCGGAGTACTGTAAAAGACAAATTGCACCAAATCAGTTAAAAAGTCAAGGAAGATTTTATTCAAGGATATTTCAGTAGGGGAGAGAGACTGAACTCAATTCTTCTAAAAGAACTGGCAAGAGAATTTTTAATTTCTGGACTGAGCAAAAGGAAAAGCACTAAAGAACATTAGAGGTAGGCCATCTGCATTTATTACTTGTTGGTTATTGAAGTTGAGCTCCTGCCTTGCCACAGAGAAACTGGGGGACAGGGTGCTATCTACTTCCATGTTTACATTTCAAAGAGGTGGCTTCTAGGACCTTGAGAAGGGTATTTCTGGGTAGTAGAAGGTTTACATTTCAAAAGGACAGAGAAAAAATTTACAATTGGACGTTTTCTAAAGTAAATACTCTAAGAAAAAGAAAGGCAAGAAGAAACCTGTCTTAGGTTTAATCAAGCTGAGAGGAACATTAAGACCATCTTAGTGGCAGTTAATAAATCTGTTTTAATGTAGGACTTCTCCTCCTTCAACAGATGGAAGTTAGGCAGCAAGGCTAATGCCTTGGGAGTCATGCCTCTCAATCAACCTGTCTCCCAGAGTAGGCTGATTCAGGCTGTCCTAAATCAGGACAGGTTTTCATAGAAATCCTGATTTAGAGACGAACAAGGGCCCAGTGCATTTTTAAGAGCTGATGTAAACGTGGGGCTGCAGAGGAACATCCCTTTATAAGTGAGGTGACTTAGCATGTTTCCTTCTGGCCTGATGGCTTTGCATGAGCCCTGTTGTTCTCTGAGCTGAATTTACACCTCTGGGTGGGGAGGGAAGCAGGATTCGATTTGTCAGTCTTTTTTTATTATGTGTTAATGGTTATCAGATGCCAAGCAGACTTCCAGACACACAGCCATCACAAAAATTCTTTCAGACAATGTCGTAAGTGACAAGATGTTATTATCCACTTCCATTTAATACATATAGAACTGACACAGATTTGTGTTTACAGGAATAGTGAGGAAGAGTATTTTCCCATTGGAAAGGTTCTTGATTTTTAATTTTAATTTCCTGTAATTAAGCAAAAGAGTATAATATTGTTTATTTTTACATGAATGAAAAATAATATTGTAAATTCTTTCCATGGGCAATGAACAGAAACATTACAATTTCTATTTGAAGTTTTAATGCTGTTTCTTTGAACTCTTCCATCCTTTTCTGTTCCAAATTTAGCAGGTGGATGCACTGTATTTAACTTAAAATTGGTGTAGGCTACTTTATAAAACATGAGCAAACGAAGCTATGAATTTGACATATTAAATCTATGAGGAGAAAAATGATGGTATCACCAATGGCCCAAAGTAACAAGGTTATAAATAAACTGCTCACTGTTCTCATGTATTTTTAGTAAAGAGATTTTGGAATAGTGCTACTAATTCCCCAATGCCCAATTAGTCTCTTAACTAATTTAACAAACTTATTGTAGATGTGTAGCTGCAGATGCTTTAAATAAACATACTTTTCATGGGAGGAAGTTTAATAGCTAAATAAATAGAAAAGCACTTCTAATGTTTTAGTTTTTTAAAGTTCTTTGCAAAACTGTTATAAGAAAAGAGTCAAACATAATGAATAAGCAAATACCAAGAGATTTTCTTCAGATGATAATATCCTACAGTATTTGCCTTTTAAGAAAATCTTAAGATTTTTAAAGATTCCCAATAATTAAAAAAAAAAATCACCCAGTCTTTTCTGTTGTCTCTTTTTCTGTGTGATTTTATCGTACATAAATATTGCTCATACATATGGATGAGAATAGATATATCCATAGATAGAGAGATGAATAGGATACCCCCCCAATCTGCTTAAACAGATATATGTTCCTTGCAACAGAATGAAAGCTGACCCACATGGAAATGCAAAATTCATAGGTAACTGTCCTTACACTTTGGCGGCACTTTCTGCAGAGGCTGCCAATGAAATGAAACCTCTGACTTTCTGGCGAAGCTGGCTCTCGATTTCCTCTTCACAGGTTTGGTCCTGACGGAGTTCGTCCAAAGAGTGCAAACTGTACTTCAATTAAATAACTCTGCAGGGCACATAGAGCAGATGAGTAGCAAGTGCTGTGGGACTTCTCTTGACAAGACTCTGGCAGGTGGGAAGCCACATGCAAGGCAGGCATTTGGAAATGCTATACGGGAGCAAATATTGGAGATACTAGGGGATTGGGAAGTAATGTTGATTTCTCATTATGTTTTCATTTTCTTTAAACCTCTAGAAGGGAGTGCTTGTGACTCCAATTAATACAAAGAGTCCAACTCTTCCAAATATGAACAGTTGCAAAATCCAAACTTGGTGCTTTTAAACAGCTGTCAGGAGGAAAGAAGGTAGTTATTAACAAACTAGTGCCATCTTTTCTAAACTAAAATCCTGACTGTGTTCATTTTGGCTCAGGTGATTCTTGGAAGCTTTAAAAATTCTCATTGAGACTCTCATTTTTGTTAGTGCAGATGATTTTCTGTTGGCTTTTGCTTAACTTCTGCTAACCTTCATGTAATGTACCACAGACAAGGGGTTCAAACAGCCAGATGGTCACTACAAAATATGGTTCTGACTTCTATTTCCCTTCTCTCTTACCCCTTTAATTTGCTGCAATTTCCAATCTATGGAATTGTGTGGGAGAGAAAAGTGAATTATTTTGATGAGTGTTCTGGATGCTTTGCCAAGTTAAAAATAGAGTAATTACATGGTTTCATTTATTTAGTTGAGACCTTCACTTCTCTAAAAAGACATTCTCAAAGAAGCCTATATGGTATCATTTTAATTAGAATTAGAATTATAAGTAGTTATAATAATACAATTAATGGCCAGAATAACTCAGCTTCTGAACAACAGTATCTATTCATTATTCCCTACTATACTTGATATCTAGAGCTTTCCATATTGCTAGCATTTACCATAGACCAAACCAAAAACCTGAGGAGGTATCTATAGAATCCATGAAAGAGACTTAGGAGGGGGGACCCACAACAAACTGGAATTATCTTTTGCAGGGCAGGCCCCTTGTAGTACAGGCTTTCCTTGCTAAGTGAGTATTCTAGAAATCCATCTGTATCAGTGTGCCAGCTGGCATTGTTGTGAGAGGCTATGTTCAGTTTCAGGGAATATTTTTTGAAAACTTTCAATGCATTTGCCCCTTTCATGATGGGTAATTTATGAACCTATCCACCCTCAATGCACTGAGTGTTCAGTAGTTTTTGACCCAAAATGGCATGACCTGAGGCCCCACCCTCCCTATTCACCCAATCTTGCCCCAAATGAATTTATTTATTTTCCTGGATGAAAAATGTTTTCAAACAGAAGCATTTTGCCGTTGTGGAAGAGGTGAAACAAAAAATGACAGAAGCACTAAAAGGCATCAAAATTGATGAGTTCAAAAACTGTTTTGAGCCATGGAAAAAAGTCTTGATGGGTGTCTTGCATCAATGGAGGATACTTCAAAGGTAACTGAAGTTTAAACATCTAAGAATAAATACACAGTTTTTTTATAAACAAATTCTGCTTTTTTTGGTCCCTCCCTTATATATGAAGAATGTTAAGAGTCAGAATGATTAAACTATTATCCTGACTTGTTTTGAGGCCTCCTGGAGCATTAGGATAGTTAAGAAGGCTGGATAGGCTGATGAGTAACAAAATGATTGGCCTATGATAACTGGTTAGTTTGGAGCTAGTTATTTTAAAGATCTTTAAGGTAATGTAATATTCAAAGAGCAGGAGAATAGATAACCTTAATTGTAATGAAAAAATAATCATAGATTTTGCAGATCTGAACATTTCACTTAAGCTTTGTTACTTTAAAACATTTTCAATAATAGCTTTATTTTTTAATAGCTTTATTTATTATAGTAAAAGTGGTAGAATACAGAGTGTAATTCTGCAGGACAGGAAAAATACTCTTCCTATAATTGATCAGTTAAGATGTACTAGGAACTATGCTAAGAATTATACAAATATTAATACATTAAGTCCTAATATTAACCCAATAAATAGAGCTTACCCCCATTTTACAGATGATGAAACTGAGGCTTAGCAAGCCTAATCAACTTTGCCAATGCAAGTTGCCATGCTGTTAGTGAGTAGAAGAGCAACCATGAGAACTAAAAAACATCTGAATCCAACTTCATGCTATCGACTTTGCTACTTTGCTAATAAATTTAGATTTAGTTAGGCACTACTTATTATATTTTATTTCTTTCCAAAGTAAGTATTATTTCTATGCATGTTAAATGTGAAGGAGACAGAACATGTTAGTCAAACTAACATGTTCTTTAAATTGATCATTGAAAGCAACTCTACAGTTTTAGTGGAATATGTCATCCACACAATTAGCTAATTAGTTAAGTTTACACATTTAGAATGGGAAAATCGACCTGCCAGGTTTCAGAATTGATATAACCTAATTAGATATGTAACTTTTAATGCAAATTAAGGGCAACAGTAGAGAAAAGGTAGCTGAATTGCATTTGAAAAGCTCTTCTGTTATGGCCAAGTTTTTACATGGACCAAGGCTATTTCTATTCAATGAAACAGATGCAGAAATTCCAACTTGATCATTCTAATTCGTTGTGAATGATATGTTTATATAAGCAAATCCAGCCCTGTTGGTTTTGTATTACGGAGAAGAATGTAGTGGGTTCTTGTGAGAGAGGGTCCCGTCGAGCTCCAGTATGTACCTCTACAGCAGCCTGGTTGACACTGAGGGGAAGTTTGTTCTCTTCTATCTGTCCCATTTGATTGTGAAGTCTTTGAAGACAGAGAGTAGATTTATTCATGACAAAAGTGCCAGTAGCCTACATAGTCTCTGATACATGGATAGTGGGAAAGAAGGATAGAAGGAAGAAAAGAAAGAAAGAAGGAAGGAAGGAAGGAAGGAAGGAAGGAAGGAAGGAAAGGAAGGAAGGAAGGCTGATCTTCAAGCTTTGATGTCCCAATGATTGCCTGTAGACATTACATAAAGTCTTTAATTTCCCTCAGCATCAATTTCTTCCTATCTAAAATAGAGATAATATGTAATTATATTGTTGTGAGTTAAGTGAAGAATACATTGGGTTACATAAGTTCGAGAGGTTATTATTTTGAATCTAATAATGAGTATAATAATCACCTAAGAATCAAGCTAGATATACTAAATACGGAAAATTAATGAATATATGAAACTCCCAAGAATGTTAGCTCTTCTAATGTAACAACAAAACTGATTAATGTTCATTATTGCCATTTAGCTAGGCAAATTAGATAGGAATTTATTTTTCTGGCATTTGAGCCATATTTTGATTTTCCTAATACCAATACTTTCAAAAGAGTTTTTTGCTTAAATCACCTTTGAGTTCAAAAACAATGTTAAATGATCCTTGGAATATAAAACAATTCAATGTGCTAAATTTTATGGTGATGGACTTTAAAAATGTGCTGTTGTGAGAGGAAAGGTAAGGATGGATGATGGGATAAATGCCATTTACAAATTATTAAAAGTAGGCAGATAGATAACCTTGTGAAGTCCTGTTTACCACTGAGAGACCTCCCAAGAAGCAATATTAATTTTCTTATATAACCTCACTGGTGAAATGTCACACTATCAATGACCATAATCAAACATCAATAAAATCAGATTCTGAGAGATGGAAGTGATCTTAGAAACAACAACTGTTTCAAATGTTCGCAAGGCTGGCTGGCTCTTGCTTGCCACTTAGGACTCAGCCTAAATATTGTGTCCTCAGAGAGGTTTACAGAACACTCAATTTAATATTACATCTCTCTATTTGACTGCTTCACATCATTTATTACTCTTTGATATGTAACCATTTATTTGTTAATTGCTTATTCCCATTGCCTTTCTCACTCTTGGAATATAAGGACATTGAATTTAAGACTTTGATCATTTGGGTCCCCCTGTAGCCCAAGCATCTGGGAAATACTTAAAAGGAAATCAGTAAAATTTTTGAAAGTTGGATCAATAAACCCTTCATTGTACATTCGAGGAACCAGAGGATAAAGCCAAGTAAAGACTTTGCTCAGGGTCTCACACATTTTCACCAGGTTATCCAGGGATAGAGTCAGTTCTCTTGACACACAATTTAATGTTCTTTTTTTCTGTGCTCTCTTATATATGCCCAGAGTGAGATGTTGAGCCTATACAAAAAGGCACAAAACAAAGCCTATTTATGCGCTGTCTCCATTCTCTTCTGAGCAGTGCACTTTCTCTAGTAGTATTTTTCCCCAGAACAGTAGCCTATTCATCACTGTAATCTGATAAATCTACCCTGGCTGGTTTGGCTCAGTGGATTGAGCGTCGGCCTGCGAGCTAAGTGTCGCTGGTTCGATCTTCCAGTCAGGGCACATCAGAGAAGGAAAACTCTGATTCCAAAAAACCTCCGCTGCCTTGCGGCATACCTCTTCAGGGGAAAGGCTAAGGGAGTAAACCCCGACAGAAAATCCGGAGCCGGAGTCCCTAAGGCGGTTTGACATTGTAGTCAACACCGGCAACTCCTGTGGCGCACCTGAAGCCAAGCTGTATTGACTCCGTCTTTCCCTTGGACCCTTCAGCTGCGAAGAGAGGGGGGGTCTGCTGCATGGGCAACAGCAGACCCTCCATATCACCCTGCCCAGGCTCTGTAGCTTCAGCTCCACTGGAGAGGACACTCCAGCGTCATCGCAAGATGTCGATTCAACACGGGAGGAGACAGATACCGTGTCACTCCTGAGTCGGACTGCACAACCATTCTCAGCGGTGCAGATAGACTCTTAAGAAGCTACACCATCGTCTCTCGAGACGGACGGCTGCCGACGAATCTGATAAATCTCTTAATTCAAATTCTATTAGTGTCCTGCTAGTCCTGTAGTCCTACCATGTAAAACAACAGAAAAGACTTGTATAACTGGACTTTATACTCTGAATTTGCTGTGCCACTGTGCATAAAGGAAAACAGAAATATCATACATTCATTCATTTATCCACTTATGAATTAAATAAGTAAATGTTTATCAAAAACATACAGACATTTTTTTAGACACATTGCTTGGAGATGCAAAGAGGAACTGAAACTTAGTGGGGTGGCAGGGATGTCATTGCACTGCCATATGCTATGAGAAGTGGTATAAGGATTTTTCCAAATGATATTAGGTCAGAGGGTAAGCAGCAATGGACGCTGACTTGAAAAGACAAGTTGTGAATAAAACAAGAAGAGCAATATATGAGTATATGTTTAAGGATGAGTCATTGTATCCTGAAAAGGAAATGAGACAGGGATTCTCATTTATTGTTGGTAAGAGAGCTAACATGGCCTCCTTGAAAGACAATTAGGCAGTTTCTTACAAAACTAAATATACTTTTACCATATAATCCAGTAATTAGCTCCTCAGTATTTACCCAAGTGAGTTAAAAATTCTTGCCCACACAAACATTTGCAATTTTATTTATAATTATCCAAACTTGAAAGAAATCAAAATGTCCTTCAAAAGACAAATGAATAAACAACCTATGGTACTATTATTCAGAAATAAGAAGAAATGACCTATCAGTCCATGCGAAGACATGGAGGAAACCTAAATGTATAATTGCTAAGTGTAATAAGCCAATTGGAAAAGGCTACACACCATATGATTCCCACTCTATGACATTCTGGAAAGGCAAAACTACGGAGACCATAAAAAGAAAAATTATTGCCAGGGTCTGCGTGGGGAGGGAGGGAGGGATGAATAGATAGAGCAGAAGGCATTTTTAGAGCAATAAAACAATTTTGTATGATAATACAATAATGAATACATGTTATTATACATTTATGAAACGCACAGAGCTCTACAACAGAATGATCCCTAAATCAAACTATGGATTAAAATTAATAATATTGTGCAAATATTGGCTCATTAGTTATCACAATGCACCATGTTTATGCAAGAGTTAATAACAGGGACACTGGGGAGGATTGTATGGCAACTATCTGTAGTTTCTCATCAATATTTCTGTAAACCTAAATTGTTAAAAAAATAAAGTCTATTAAAAAAAGTGAATGAGACCAACTGAACATTTTTGACAGAGGCAAGTGAAATCAATGCAAGTTCTGAGAAGAAGAAGTTATTGGTTAATCTAGAAGACATTTATTAAGTGCATATTTTGCATTCATCTCTGTGCCTGTCATTGAGATAAAACAAACAAACAAACAAACAATAAACCATGATCCTTGCTGTCAAAGATCTTATAGTCTCATAGAGGGAAGTAGCTCTGATAACAAGGCCACTAGAAGGTGTTTGGTAGACTATAATGGGCAGTAAAAAGAACAGTTTTACCTGTTTTCAAGGGAGGTCTGAGAAAGTGTTTCCAAAAGAGTTGAACCTGGAGCCAAGTCTTTGCTGTTAAATAAAAAGGGTGAATGTAAGTAGGCTAATAGGTGATTCTAAAGAAAGAGATAATTTAAGTTATGTAGCATGGATTGTATACTTGATATGGAATAAAATGAAGATATTTCAAGACTGATGTTATAGAATAAAGGGG
Source organism: Furipterus horrens (assembly GCF_987537825.1). Classification (NCBI taxonomy): domain Eukaryota; kingdom Metazoa; phylum Chordata; class Mammalia; order Chiroptera; family Furipteridae; genus Furipterus; species Furipterus horrens. The sequence goes on along the minus strand of NW_028327171.1, from coordinate 185,196,955 downwards.
AGTGGCCAGGGCCCTCAACAGCCATGATGAAGTTATGGAACACAAATGGTGGGGGTTAGAATGTAAGAGATATAGAAAGATGGAGATTAGGAATTCATAGATTAAATTTTTGGAGTAGAGCTATTAAAGAGAAAAAATATTGAAAGATTTATGTCTAATTTACTTGGATTTTTAGATTTAGTTCTTTATCTATTTTACTTTAGCAGCTTTAATATCTGGAAAATGTATAATTGTAATCACCACAAACTCTAACCTGTACTTTGAATGTGATACTCCAATCTGTCTATCTATCATAAGGCCAGGGAAACACCATAGAAAAGGGATGCCACGTAAAAGATCGAGGATGTTTGAGGTAGGGACCCAACAATTGGACAAATATGGAAGCATCTTGTGGTCAGAAGAAAACAGCCAAATTAAAGAGTAGAAAAAGGCACATAACTAACTATCATCATGTTAAGTTTATTATTTTTATTATTACCATAATAATGCTTGCTTTTTGTGCAAATGTCAGGTATCTATGGTTTAAAATTTTTAGTAGGGAGTTGAGGAAATGTCAGTGAAGCCCATGATTTTGGAGATGGAACAGCTTCTACCCAGAGGGCTTTGAGGAAAGAGATGATCTTGTTGAAAGTTGGGTTTCAATTTAGGCAAGGAAATAAAGGGAGCTACTTGGATATATTTTTCTTTTTACAGTAGGTTTTATTCTGGCTTGGATGTTCATAGTTAAAACAATGGAAATGAAAGCCCTATAAGTAGATAATAGATAGTGAGAAAATTGTAGACTGCAAAGTCTAGAATTTTGACCAGTCACTTGGATTTATGGAATTTCTGCAAGATATATCTTTTTCAAGCAGCTTGATCCCAATTCTTGATCAAGATTCTTAGAGGCCTGTAATATAGAGACTCAAAGATACATGAGGTGAGTTAAGCACACATCACACTTGATTATTATTCTCTTTAGAGAGAGAAGATTTTCTTTTATTGTGGTTGGAAGTCTAGGCTGAATGTTTTTAGTACAAATCCCATGGCTCTGCTAAGGGAACTGTCACAGATTTTTATTCACAGATGAATCCTTTTGCCATAATCAGTCTTGGGGTGACAGGATGACATTGGTGAAACCCCAAAGGCCTGAATATTGAATAAGACATTGCCGATTTAAGTGTTGAAAGGTGGTAGGTGATGACTAGGAACAATGGAGAGAAACAGCCAGAAGCTACCATAGATAGGATATAAAGAGTGAAAACAAGGGGGGTTCAATCAGCCGTGAGAATTAAGGCTGTCTTCAGAGGGGCACTCACTCATGGAATCTCCTGAGATTTATATAAGCTATTTTTTAAAAGAAACACCTTTTAGGTTTAAATTAAAGAAACGGAAGCTTGTTTTGAAATGTTTAGTGAAACAGTTATTTTCTCATTGTCGTGACAATAGAAATCTATTTATAGAAATTGCATGGGACTAAAAAAGTGTCATGACACAAATTCAAAAATATTGTGTTCTTTACACTTAATCACATCTGGGGGTGTCTTCAGTTTCCTTTTAAAGGAAATATATTTCCAGAAGTAAATTTTCTTGGTGGTAAAGAATATCTTTTTAAAATAGTATGAATTTCAAAGAAATGACTAGTTTTACAAAGAACAAATTATAAAGCAAAATCAGAGTAAAAATGACAGCGGGAACACTGGAACATCTTTGTTGTTTAGCAAGTGTACACAGGATGGGGCTGCTTCCTAGCTGGCCTCTAAGGCTACCGATAAAAACCAGGAACCCCAAGGGTCAGGACTGCATGGCCCACGTCCACTCTGACCCAGTGTTGTCTTCCATCAGTACTGCTAAAAACCAAAATTCAGCCAAGTAAACTTGAATATCTAATTGGTATTATTAACCAGCTCAAGAATCAGGCCACATCCCTTCTAGCCACTAGAAAGGTGCCCCCAAGGGTTGTACAAAATGGAAGGTTTCTAAGGAAGAAGGGTGCAGCAAAGAAGCAATTGACATAAAAAATAAAAATAAAAATAAAAAATAGAAAAGAGAGAGAGAGAGAGTGAGAGAGAGAGAAAGAATTGCTTTTGAGCCAGGACATTTTTCTTTTGGGGGAAGAGAAAAGGAAGGGTTTTTATCATGCAGGCTGCCTCTTCTTGTGGGGAATGGTGCTTGACCAGGAAATTCCAGACTGGAAGAGACTGAAACTGTAATTAGATCAGGTGTTAAATCTTGGTTTGGTATCTTTTTTTTAGCACAAGTGATGCTATTTTGGGCCTGTGGTTTTCTCTTTAACAGTACCTGTCAAAAGCCCAATGGACCCAAGATATCTGGATTTCTAATGGTAAAGTAATAATCACCCCCATGGCCTACTCACTTTACTGTTTGAGTTACTTATTTATTTGGGTTACAAACTTCTCCTCACCTTATTTAAGCCTTTGGGGCTTTAGTTTCCTTAGGTACACACCATTCCAAAGGGTTGTTATAAGGAGTAAATAAAGTAATGGTTAGTAGAGTGCCTGGAATAGAGTAAGGTTTTAATAAGTAAGTTATTTTTAAAAGACTACGCTCAGTAAATAAAAATGACCAATCACAAATTTTATCTGAGACCAAGTATGTAAAGTGGACATATTAATAGAATATCTCTCTTATGTTGTTAATGTATTATATTAACATAGTATTTGTTAAGCATTTCAAACAGTCCAGCTCACAAAAAACAATCGATGGATGCTACTTCTTATTTTATAACCTACCTTCTCTGCCTTGTTTCTTCTTACTGTTTTCTGGGGCTGGCAGTGTCTAAAGAAGAGGCAGAAAAATAGCTGCCCACATGCTGAATCTAGGTCTTGCTTCGCCCACGCGCTATAGAAGCAATGAATTTGAATGCATATGGAGGTCGCACGTGCTATTTCATTTGCCACAGTGCCATGTTGTCTTCTGTCTTACACCTGGCACATTGGACATACTTAGGCCACCTGATTGATGCCTGAACTATTTATTCTAAAATACTTTGCCAACAGTGTTTTCCTTTGCTCTTTCATTCTCATTTTTAAATGTACTACTTCTCCTCAAGCTCTATTTATTATATGAAAGATAAAAATAGTTTATGCATTTGCAGAAACCCTGACAATAACACTTCATTGGCTTGCAATAGGAAAATAAATGTTAGATCAATATGCTATCTCAAATTTAGCTCCAAAGAGAATTTAATTAATTACCTTTATCTGGCTTTTCTTCAGTTTGGCTTTTCTTCAATAAGACACAAATAAAAACGAATAGTATAGGTTTTACTTCCTCTGATTTTTTTGCTTCATGGGATATTTTATTTTTGAATTTTGTATTGTTAATTGTTCACAGAAAGTATTTTAAATTTTAATTTTTTTAGAGTAGCTAGCATATGTCTAACATAAAAACTCACAATAACAGTAAGATATTAAATGAATGCAGAATAATAGAAAGATTGTCAGGTAAAAAGAGAGTCTATAGAGATACATTATTTTTTTCTTTCATAGGAGGTGATAGTTACTGCCCCAATGCTTATGTTAATTTAATCTGAAGTATCTATTATAATCAAGATCACCACTTGGTGGCAGAACTAATTTTTTCACTGAAGAGAAGGCCTATGAGATTTTCCCCCTGAAACAAAGTCTTTTTCAGAATACTTTGGATACATGTATAAATGTAGTGGGTTATCTTTAATGGAAAGAAATTTTTGTCATGTAAAAGAAACTGGCAGAAATACCTTATTTTATACTTTGTATTAATTATCTTTAATTTTTTTGGTAGAGGGGATTACTCTAAATATTTTCACTGGCTTCTTGGTAGGTGTGGCTATTAGAGCAATCCAAGAATAGAAGATATAAGCGCCAACATTCCTTTATGTAAAGTGTTTGTAGAACAAACACTGTTTGTTCTACTGTCTCTCATTTTTTTCTGTTTACATTGTTTTAGTTCATTTTACATATTAAGACTCTTAGTTTTTCACATGTTATTGAATTTTGTCTGGCACCATTTAAGTGTCCAAGTTTTCACCATTCTGTTATGAAAAGATTACCCAGTCAAATATGTTTGGGACAATGTTACATAAGAGATCTAGGAAATTGATTCATAAAGCATATAAGTATATTGAAGTTTCTGATGATTTTGGTATTTTAAAACCTATTTGATATCCTTTCATTTAATTTCTCACAATGGTTCTTTTTTTTATTATTATAGAACTCTTTATTGTTGAATATCTATTAACTTTCCAAGAGAACTAAATTCTATGGATGCATTGATAGGCTTTAAATTATTTCACTGTATTATTTTTTCTTATAATTTTGGCTTAGCATATTAATCTTAACTTTGTCTCAAATTTCTCCTTCATACATCCTTATAGTCTTAGTACCCTCTGCTACTGATTTGATCCTTTTTGTTGCTTGTCTGTTTGCATTTGGTTTGCCTTTTCTTAGCACAGATTCCTGAAAGAGGGATTTCAGCTTCCAGCTATGATGGAGTGGTTTGCAGTCAGCCCGTGCTCACTGAGGAAAACTTAGAAAGCCAGATGAAAAATAAACGTTTGAAGGTAATGGATAACCTTTACAGCAACTAGGTCTGGGGACAAAATCCTGATAAAGCAGATTCTGAGTACAGAGACAAAAAAATATTCTGCAATCATTATTTATCTCCTTCAAGGCATTTCTGATTCTCAGAATGAGGTAACAGTTAATATTACCCAGAGACAGAGAAACTGGTAGAACTTTTGATAGTCTTATAGGGCTCAAGAGACAAAACATTGAGATTGAAGGAGCCAGAATTCCCTCAATAACAGAGCTCAGTATTTTTCTGAGAGACAAAAAATCAGAGCAGAGAATTCAGTCTCACAGTGGTGATTAGGTTTTAACCTCTCGGTTAAAACCTGTGAAGGAATACACCCTGGGATCTGCAACAGGGAGGAGGTTAATGGACTTTACCAAATCTGCAACCCAGCTTCAGGTTCAGCTCAGTCCCTGGTTGGGAGCACTTGATCAACCTCCATTCTATCTACTCATTGAAGGAAAGGGTGAACCTCCCCTGGAGGAGGATAACATCATCAGAGCGTCAACATTTTTCACATGCAGCGTTCGATGTGCAATTTAGAATCCAAGGAGAACAAAACAGACAGACAATGAAAACAAATGCAAGTGACCCAGTTACCAAAATAATCACACAAGGACTTCAAAATAGCAATAATTAATTTAGTTAAGAAAATAAGAAAGATATGTGAAATGATAATGAGAAAGCTGAAGAATGTAATGAGAGAATTAAAGTCCTTAATTTTTTTTTCTGAAAGGGAAAATGTAATGGTCTGAGTTTATGCTCTCATGCCAGGCAATAAATATTGGCAAGCCAAGATTGGTAGATTATGAAGTCAGAAGCTCATACACTCCAGTTTCCCTGAGCTGGGAAGGGAACTCATATCATGTAATAATTTGTCTACATAAGTTTGTTGCTTTAGCAAAATCTGGGCTACGGGAAGTAAGGAATTCACTAGTAAGTCTAGTATATGTTTCATGAAACATTTAAAATATCATACACCACTCATATAAACAAAATGATTTATAAGAAAGGATATTCATTGCATTACTGTTTAAATATTCATTAAAGAGGACTATTCATAAAATGCATCTAGTAAGCATTAAAAGTAAAGCTATTACAATATGGATGGAACTAGAGAGAATTATGCTTAGCGAAATAAGCCAGGCAATGAAAGACAAATACCGTATGATATCACCTGATACAGGAAACTAATGAACAACACAAACAAATGAGAAAAACTGAACTAGAGGCATGTAAACGAGGAACAGAGTAAAGTTACCAGGCGTGAGGGGGGGAGGGAGAGCAGGGGGAAGCGTTTAGTAAAGAACTGGTATAAATAACCCATGGGCATGTACAATGAGTTGGGGATTGATTATGGGAGAAGAGGTGGGCAGGGTGGGGGGTGCAATGGGGGAAAACTGGGACAACTGTAATAGAAAAACAATAAATCAAAAATTTAAAAAATCAATAAAAAAGTAAAGCTAGTACAGATATAGAAAATATTATTTGTCAAAAATATCTTTCAAGTAATTGAAATCTTTTCAAAATAGGACTTACCTAAAGCTTGGAATTGGTCATGGGAGTTGTCAAATTTATAACATAGACAAAGAGAAATGTAAACAGACTTTTCCTGTGGGCTTGATTCTAAAATATTTATTATCCAAGACCAAAGACCAAGTTTCTTTGGTGATAATTTGGAGGTCTACATAAGATATGATTTCTATTCATGTCCAACCTAAATTATAATATGGACATTTTCAATAGATTTTGGGGTAAAAATGCTTCCTCTTGAATTTTAGTGTATAGTATTTTAATATATCACTTTTTATTTCTTATATTTTAGCCACACGGTCCTTGATTGATTTGTTTGGGTCAACAGTAATATATTTTTTAGGCTTTAAACATTTGGCTATTATTTTTCCTTTATTCTAATTGACATATAATCCCAACTTTAAAAAATTATTTTATAGTTCTATTATATCATTTGTAAGATATATGGTCTTTTTCTGGACTTAAGTTGTGGACATATAGCTGACTAATTCTCTATAAAACTGTGTTCTTATGAAACTGGATTATTGCTTTCTTCTGATGCTTTTGAACATCACTCTGCCTTGGCTCATACCCCTAATTCTATTAGGAACATTATATTTATTAACACACAATCACACCCACATATTTTGAGTATCAACAAGTTTTCTCATAAATACTGCTAATTCAACAGTCAAACTAAAAGCTAACAATTTCTGCATTCATGGAGCTTACAAACTAGTGAAGGGTACAGAAAATAAAGACATTTGTAAAAAAAATTTAATTGTTGGCAGTCAAAGGTGAGGTTATAATTTTAAACAGGTTGTTAGGGAAGATCTCACTATGTTGACATTTTGAATATCCTTGAAGGAGGAGAAGAAGTGGGCACATGAACATATATGAAAAAAAAAAATTTCAGACAGAGGGGATAGTAAGTGCAATAGCCCCATGGAGCGTGAGGAATAGCAACGTTTCCTACTAAAGGCAATGGGTAGATAGAAGCACGTGAAAGGACTCAGGTGGTCTGTCTAGAGGCATATAGCTTTCTAATGCAGAATTTCCTCATGGTTTTCTGAAATCTAACTATAGCTAGTCTTTTCAATTAAATTTTCTGATAATTACTTATATGATCTCTCTGCTTTATATTCTCTGGCCTCAAGTCACTTTCTTGTCTGAGGCCACTGATACTCTCCAGAAATACCATGGCAACTCATAAGTTTGGCTTAGAAATTCTCTGTCTCGCATTTGTTCCAAACTTTCATTTTTGTGTTTTCTTTCTTTATTATTAATTTTTGGCTTAAATAGAGTCTCTTTCTATACCTAACCTTACTGGATAGATTGCTTGGCTTTTCTTTTTTCTTTTCTTTTCTTTTCCTTTTCTTTCTCTCTCTTCTTTCTCTCCTCTTCCTTCCTTCCTCCCTTCCTTTCTTTCTTTTTCTCTTTCTTTCTTTCCTTCTTATTTTTTTTCCATTTCTTCCTATATTGGTATCTTTCTTCAATTATTGACCAATAGTATTACTATCTGACACTCACAGAGAGACTAAAACTTCAGACTGAATGACTATTCCTGTGAGGCATCTTGGAAGAGGGTTTTGTCCACAGATTGGTCTGCAGAAATATCATATGATACGTCTGGAAACTATCACTATCCATTTCAAACGTTGAAATGGGAGTTTCTAAGTGATTTTCACTATGCTGAGTTCCTATTATCAGATTAAAGCAGTAGAGGAATCAGGGACACTACAGATTTGTGGTCCCAGCTTTGGTTTAGCAGTTCTGGTTTCTACCCATTCCAGGGCTTCTTCTATGGGGGTAGACACTACTGACATACACGTGTCACTTAGACCCAGTGACCCATTAGATAATGACCATTAGCTACACACAGTGGAGTATCTCCAGAAAGAGAGATTGCCTGTATCTCACTCACTCACTTATCCTTAGTTGTTGGGCAATCCCGGTTGGATATTCCTCAACTTGATATTTTTCTAAAATCTTGTGTTATTTAATTCACTTTACATTTTTGTACTACTTTGATTCTTTTCTCACTTTTAGTTAGACTATGTTACATTTATCTGAAGCCTACTTACTTTTTTCATTTATTATCAGAAACATCTTTATGATATCAGCTCATTGTGATATGGCATGTCCCTAAATTTCTGCAATGCTTTTTATATATGTAATGCTCATCTGGCAATTATATATTGCACTTTGTTGTTAGTTTTCTATTTAGGTGGATGAACTTTATACCTGCAATTAGAACATAAGCTTTGATTCTATTCAAACAAGGATTATTCTTTGTGTTGTCTAATTATAACTGGATGTTCAGTGACTATGGTAAATATGATATGATAATGTTAGGCAATGACTGAGCATATTATCTTTGGTCAAATGACTAGTTTTTTGTTCTGAATATATTAAAATATAGCTCAATAAGTTTCACTGGATGGGTTTGATCACCCTATGGAAAGTGACTTGTTTTATACTTTGGTGACATGAAATGTATAACTTAGTTTTTATTGCACCTTATATTATTGATCATTTTGTTGTGAAATATACTTCAGAGATTTAATCTTACTATTTCCTCAGACTTAGTACAAAAGCTTCAAAACAATCAGTGAATAACAGAATAAAAGCCTTCATGTGCAAATTTTCTCCTGGTTTCCCCATCTCTGCTCTCTCCCTAACTTAAATTTATTAAGTTGAATTGGTATCAACAAGGATATCCAATAAACAATGCAGAAGAACTGACCAAGAGTGCTGTGTTAGATGCTGTAAACAATCAAAATTGCCTTTCTAGTACAGTGTTTGCAGTCAATGATTCAGATTTCTTTCAGGCCTATGACATTTTCTAACATTTCCAAATGCTGCAGAAAGTGTATAGGATGACTAACTAATCGAATCACCCCTTCCCTGGAAGAAATGCCACACTTTAGATACTGGCTCCGTGGTGTTCTTTTCTCTACTGGCCTTTCATTTTTCAGGTAAATGGAGCGCTTCAGAAGACTGAAGTCTTCTAAAGAGGTCTTTGAGAATAATCTATATGCATAGCTTTCTGTTATCATTTAGATGCAGCCTTCCTTTGTATCACATTTTGGACTGGATGAAGTTAGGTCATACATATTTGGTGAAATTTGGTGATATATATTTCAGAGGTACAAATAATTTCTCCTCTTAAAACATTTCTATTAACGTTTTTATAAGACTTATACATCAAGAATTTCTTTAGTTCTCAAAGGAATCCTTTTCTTTGTGTCTCTGTAGGAGAGAAAAGCATGTGCACTCATTTAGACTATTTTGTATTTTTTAGAAATAATTGGGTCAAGTACCTGCTCTTTGTAACTTGCTATAATCATATGAGAAATATTTGTGCTAGTTTTTTTCAAAATATTGTTAAATTTATAGTGTAGATAAATCATTTGGAGGGATTGTCATTAATAATCATGTTAAATATAAATTTGTTTAAAACATTAAGAGCTGCTGGCCGCCCCAGCCGGTGTTTTACCCAGATGCCTGTGTGCGCTCTGCAAAGGGCCTCTGAGAGCGATCACCGAGTGAGTGACCTGGGAGACAGCCCTTGCCTGGGACTCAAAAGCGGGACCTGGGGGACAATAGTGGCTCTAACTTCACCACCTGCACATTGAAGCAACAACTGAAGGAACTTCAGATGATGTGACTCTTGTAGATGCAGGTTCATGAAGACAACATGTAATCAAACTAAATTGACGTATACAATTTCCAGAAGAGTAGAACAAGGAACTCACTAAAAGAGAGGTGGTCATGTATTCAATTACCGTAGCCTTTTAGCTGCTTAATAGCTGGCTCTGGTTTCACTGCTAGAGGTAACCTGTGCCCTCAAAAAACAACAACAACAACAAATAACCCGTCTCAACAGCTGAAAATATAAAGAATTTTCAACTTCCAACCCCACCATGGTTATATATGGATAGAGAAAAGATAATACTATAATTGGTTAGTATGACTGCAAAATTGTACATTGTAAATATTTTAAAATAGTGACATTTAATTGTATCAAATGTGAATTAAATATAAAATTTTAAAATTTATCACATTAATGACACTATTTACTTCTTGGGTTTTTTTTGCCATAAACCATAACTTAGGTTATGAGAGGAGTGAGATTAATATAAGATAAGGAAGAGGCATTCTTTTGAAGCATTTAACTCTGAACTACATTAAAGCATCCACAGGTCCTATATCAAAGCAAGACTAAGGATAGTATAAAAAAAAAAAAAAAAAAAAAAAAGAACTTATAGACCAATCTCACTAATAAATACAAAATTCTAATTAAATATTATCCAATTGAATGCAGCTTTATACTTGTAAATCATATTAACATTTATATCAGGAAAGCAAAGGTTGTTCAATATCAATGAAATTATGTAAATGTTATTCTAGTGACTTCATAGCAAAAAAAAAGTATTTTTTATGATTGATGAGGCATTATAAATCAGTAGGTAAAAGATGAGTTATTTGATAAATGGATCAGGACAATTAGTTTTCCATATTGTAAAAGTAAAATTAGATCTTAATCTTATTGCATACATAAAAAGAATAAATTCCAGATGTTTTAAGAATCTTTATGTGAAAATAACTTTAAAAGTTTTAGAAAACATTAAAAATATTTTGATAAGTTCTAGGTAGAAATGAATTTCTGGAGTAAAGCACACAAAGAAGAAATCAGATGGAGAATGAATTATAAAAGCAGTCACACCAAAATTAAAACCTTGTATAATAAATATACTGTAAATACAGTACATAGATATAAAACAAATTGAGAAAGATAATTGTAATATTTACAAAATGACATGTCTATAGTAAAAACTGTTAAAAATAAAAAAAGATGAATATCTAATTAAAGGTTATAAATAGGTTATTCACAGACAGAAACACCTAATCAGCCAATAAGCATTGAAAAGGTGATCAACTTCACTAGTAAATGGAGAAAAGCAAAATAGTATAGGAAACCATTTCATCCCTCATGCACTCTAGTGCGGGCCTCCTTCAGCTTTGTGACCCTTCTTCCTTCCCCATGAACACCATCTTAGATGTGGCCTTGGTCTGCTCTGAGGAGCCCAAATTCTTTCAGATGTTTGGTGAAGCATGTTTTCAAATTTCTTAAATCTCTGTCAGAGCTTCTCCCAAATCATGTACTGCATCTCAAATTTCTGTTTGGTGATTGATAATGGGAAGTAGGGAGTAAATACATTTACATGTTGAGTCTTTGCTCTTTATTTCCTCTTTACATAGATCCAGCTTAAATAGTCTCTCCTCTTAACAAAAGAAAGGGTTTTCTTAATTTATTTCCTCAATTTATTTTTTACCCCATGGAGATGGAAAAGCTTGGGTAAGTCTAAAGGATAAGTGGAAAGGAAGAGTAGTAAATAAAGATAAAAGAATGAATAAATGGATTAGGTAATGGTGAAAGTCCAATATTACATTAATGTTTTGAGAAAGTCTCAGAGCATAGATGATATCATTTCTTAGTCCAATTATTCCAGATGCCTGAAAGGGTGAAGCCATATATTGCTAAGACCACTCCTGCTTTTGTAACCTCACAAAATCATTGGAAACTTGAGTGACATTGCTCTGGATGATTTTTTCTTTTATCATATGCTATGATGAAAGACTGGACTAATTGTTCATGACTAAAACCAGTAACGTTTGGACATGGTTTGATTCCTGGACTGCCAAAAGATGAACAAATGGATCCTAGAGAAAATTAATCCTGAAATACCACTGCAGGCAAAAGTTACAAAACTGAAGATGTCCTACTTCGGTCATATAATGAGAAGGCAGGGTTCTTTGGAAAAGATGATGATACTGGGAAAAATAGAAGGTAGCAGGAAAGAGGAAAGCCACATATAAGATGAATTGACTCCATACAGGGTCATAGGCACGGTAAGTCTCCAGGAGCGATGCAGGGCTATTGTGGACAGCACTCATTCATATTGTCACCAGGAGTTGGAACCAACTCAATGGCACATAACATATACACATATTTTGATTACTTTTATGTTATATCTACTGGAGTACTGTGATATTTTGTAACACCGACATTGTTGGTAAGGTTATCATGCTGATATTGATGGTCAAATGTTAAATTGAGTTAAAGCCTATTCAGGATGTAATACCAATGGAAAATGAGGGGCTTGAGGAAAAACTGGTTTTATCTAACTCTTACCTTATTTCTATGCTAAATAGTTCTGCAAAAGTTTGTCATAATGGCAAATCTAGGGAATAGCTTTATGGACCGGATCAGTTGTCTCTTTATTTATTTATTTATTTTTTATTTTGGTTTTTCAATTACAGTTGTCTTCTTTTCCCCTAATTTCTCTCCCCCACCCAACCCACCCCCTAGTTGTTTCTTTAAACTATTGCTCCCCTACACTGGCTCCTCCAAATATTAGGTATAGTTGTAAAGATGGCATTACTCTATTTGGCATATTGATGCTATATGAAATGTACATGCCCAGACAAACAAACTTATTTTGCTGTAAGAGATCCTTGAACAAAAGCCAAGTGATAGATTATCTGTGTAGTAAATAAGTTGGCCTTTCGTGAACAGAAGTCTGATTTTCTCGATTTCTAGCAGGTAAACCATGTCAGTTCTGATAAGAGTATTGTTAAGGTGGGGGCTGCCATTCCAGATCTTGGGGGAAAAGGGGAGTGACCATACCCGATAGTCTTAAAGTAAGGGTTTAGAATGCCAAATGGACAACAACGTGACTTAGAGTAACAGCTTTGGATCATGCAATATCCATCATAAAACTGAGTTTAATCAGGTGATCAATCACTCAATCAATCAATTATGCCTACACAATGAAGCCCCAGTAAAAACTCTGGACATCATAGCTTAGTTTAACTTTTATTGTTGACAATATTCCTTGTATATTTTCATATATCGATGTAGGGAGAGTAATATGCCCTGATTTCATGTGTTTGGAAATTTCCTGGTGTTCACTCTATGTATTTTTTTCCTTGGCTAATTTTAATCTGTTTTCCCTGTAATAAACTGTAGTCATCAGTATAATTGTTTTTAGTAACTTCTGTGAGTTTCTTAAGTGAATGTTGAAGTGATGGTGGTTTTGGGAACCTCTCAAACTCACAGGTAGTGTCAGAAGTGAAGATGGTCTTATAAGGACCGTGCCTTCAAACTTTTTGTGGTTTTACTAACTCCAGGCGCCCTGTCAGCATTAACATCAGTAGTTTGTTTGTTTGTTTACTTTTAAATTTGCATAGAGGATAATTTGAATTATTTATTTGTGTATATTCTTTTATATTGATCAGGTTTTACATCTCCATGAAAAAAGATGTTTTTACTTTTTGTGTTTTGTAACTGAAAGGGGTGATAAATGTATAGCAACAATCAATTTGAGGTAAGTCACATATGAAAATGGGTTCCAAATAGATTTCTTGATGATGGAACCATACTATTCCCTAAGATTATTTCTACTATTGGGTCACAAAGTATTGTTTGCACATACTTTGATATCTTTTCTTTTCAAAGTAAGCATAGTGAGATATTGCAAAAGGACTCTGGTCTCTACTGGTTAATCTAAAAAGTGCTCTTTAGATGATTAGTATAAAGATGATCTTTAATTGATGTCTCAGTTTCTTATTATATCTAATTGACTACATTTTTCATAATTATAGTATGTAGTTAGAGCCTAGAGTTATTAAGATAAAAGGAAGCTGAACAGGAGAGGTAAACTCTGCCATTAGCACTTTTAGACCTGTGTTCTTCTCCAGCTAAAACTTACTATAGTCCCTTAATTCAGAGATAGTCCAATAGGACTTATTCTGAAGTTCTTTTCAGCAAGAAAGTACATATTCCTTAGCAAAAAGACTGAAATTTTTCTCAAATGCTTCATATATTCTTCCTTATCATGATGGTAATAAGTTTTTAAAAATAAAATGAATGGAAATATTTTACTAGCTTCCTTTCTTTGTTTGATGGATATAATTTAACTCTACCAGTAACAGACAACAGACAAAATGCCTTTTCTTTTTATTATTTTGAAGTTTCTAATCATTTTTCAATGTTTATTTATGTAGAACAGATGGTATCTATAGTTCCTGAAGAATCTCTATTAAAACATGTTTATTTTATTATTTTGATGATAAAAGGAAGCATATTAAATATCCATTTTCTATCTAAGATGATTTTTTTTCTTTTTATATAAACTTTTGCATTATTACTGGGCCATGCAATGGAAAGATTTTATGTTCACAGCTCATAAAAGCTCTATAGATGGATGAGGTTTTATGGAGAAGTGTTGACCTAAAGCACTCTTGATTAAACTGGTCTTATCATGGTGTGTCTATTCTCTAAAATGCTGGACAAAAAAAAAATAAAAAGAGAAAGACCATATAGGACTCACTTGGGAAGCTATGTTATTATTCACAAAATGCACACATGACAACCCTTTATCTAAATAATATTTGTGCAAATGTAGTATTTTCCTTGAATATTTAAAGTCCCTGAATATTCTTTTATATATGAAGCTTACAAAATTAATTAACTCAAGAGACATTTGCTTTTTACTTTTTGTTAACAATAATTCTTACCAGCTGCTCTTGTACTCTGTAACCTGCTTATAGCTGTCTGCTACAGTTAGAGTTGCAGCCATTTAATGACATTTCTAAAACTTTCTTATCTTTAGTATACACAGTAAAAATGATTAAATGGCAACTAAGGGAGTCTGGGAAACAATAGCATTCATTAATTATAGTACTACTTAAGAGGAAGAAATAGGAAACCAGCAACAAATATTCCTAATAGCAAGGAACCAGAAAATAGAGACTGCAGCACTGAGAACCTAGAATAAGAAATTAGACTCCATGGAGCACCGGCGACATAAACCACTCTGCATTTAATTGATAGATTGTAGGATTTAGCCAGACAGGTAAGCCTTCTAGGCTTCTAGGCTTCTTTCCAATTCTGCACCTGAGGAAATAGCTTAGTAAATAATACTTATCTGGTATCTTAGGCTCACAGGAGAGAGTTGCTATGGAGCTAAAAAGGATTATAAGGGCACCCTAGAGGAGGCTGGGGTTCATACACTGATACCCGAGGAGCTGGCTATGAGTCGGCCCTATAAAGATGAGCTTGAGAGAAAATCCTTTAAATAAGATCCAGGTGAAATCAGATCTGACCAGATTCATCTCACATGGAAGAGAACTGTTGAGCTCTCTTTGGTGGGGGTGACACATTCTTTGACCTCAAAAGCATTAGAAACTACAATGTATATTTATTAAATCATGAGTATGTTTTATATATGTACATATATACACCCCAATTTAAACTGATATTTCAAGGTGGGTAATGTGCTTTGGTGTACAGTTTTTATAAAAAAAAAAGATACAATTAAATTATTCTAATTCAAAGAGTTGCCATCAATAATTTACTTCTATTCAAAAAAATTGAAATTCTGGCATTGTCCAGAAAAATTTTAAAGATTTATATATAGTTGTTATACAGTTGAACTGATGTTATTTGTTCAATGACACGTTTTCTACTTACATCAAAGCTTTATGTGCTTGCATTTATATTTAAAAAATTCACATGCAAGTGAAAAATGGAAAAACTGCCGACACCTGATTTCTGCCCCCTATTTTCCACTTGCAATCATACTCAGGCAACTTTTGACCCCATGCGTGGTGGTGGTGGTGGAAACACATTCAGAACTACCAATAACAGGAAGGAGAGGATTATTTTTTAAGAACGAAATGTTTTCCATCACAGTGGAGTAGAGTACATATGTGATGTTCTAGTTGGTGTGCTAGTTGTTACACATTCGCCATGGATAGCACAGAAGTTGGTGTCTTCAAAAAAGGCCAACAAGATGGGCCCCACTTGCCTCTACAAAGCACTCACAGCTGCACTCTGAAAGTGCAGATCTGTCTTGAAGTCCTGAGCAATTATTCATACCAGACGTTAGACAGGAAGTTTACAAATCAGAAGTTCAGTGATAAGATCTAATGTCATGGAGTGCCACAGTACCAGGTCTGTACAGTGAGGTGCTTCTGAGCAGCTTTTATAGTCAGTTGCTTCCTCGGTGCTTCACCACCGGTAGGTTTGTGGGCAGTCTGCTTCGCATGAGCCAGCCATGGTATAAGGACTTTCTCCTTTGGTTGGAACTCGGTGCACTTGAGGCGGTGTCGGTGTTAGAGAGTGATCGGCTGTGGTGGCAGCTGCAAACACGCATGCATTTTTAAAGCCTATTTTCTTTTAGGAACATTAGACTCTAAAAATTAAGATGTATTTGTGACAAACAAACATCATTTATTTAGGCCTGCTATTAAAATAAAAACTTATAATTAATTGAGAATTAGTTAACACACACATATGCAAGATCTCTCCAGAAAGTATCTAACCACATAATGTGAAAAATGGAGACATTTATCAAAGAAAGTACAAGATACAAGAAACACTGTACAGAGGACAATGACACCCCAGTCTCCTTCAAAGTAGACACCTTGGGACCTCACACAGTTCTCCCAATCACCATCAGTTGCCTCATCATATTTTCCTGAATCTCATCGACAGTGAAATCTCTTCCCTTTCAAAGGTGATTTTAGTTTTGGGAAAAGCCCAAAGTCACAGGGTGCCAAATCTGGGCTGTAGGGGGTGCTGAGTTACCTGGGTGATTTGATGTTTCACCAAAATCTCTGCACGAGACATGATGCATGAGTGGGCACACAGTCAAGATGAAGCTGTCAGTCACCAGTTGCCCATAGCTGTGGTCTTCTGAATCTGAATAGTTTCTGTAGAGGAGTGTTAAAGCTTAACACAAAATTTCATGCAGATTCGTTGCTTTACTCGCTTGCCATTTTTAACACGATAGCCAACCGGTACACATGCTCACTCAATGGTGTCTACTGCCCTCACTGATTAGTACAGTGAAGTCATCATTGTTCATGCATGCGTGTTCCAGTCCACTGTCCTTGGCTGCCAGTTTACATCAAAGTCACAAAAACCTTTCTTATTATATTAATGATAGTTTGACTTTTTCTGGACAGACATCATATATGAATATGTATATGTATATATAGAAAACATATATGAATTGCCATGTAGCCACTGATGGACAAACTTGGCTGTCACAAACAGACTTGAGAGCATACATAATGATTGTGTTCCCTGTCTGATGACTTGAGGCAGTCTGGGAAGGCATTTGTGTGACACAGGGCAGCAAAAACATAGCTCTTAGGACCAAGACAGGTGATAGGGTGAAGGAGGTTTTGTTTTAAGAATACTTAAAGAGGTGAGGCACAGGCTGATGGAAAAACACTGTTCAAAGACTTCAAATTCTCTGAGTATTTTCCAAGTTAAAAATGGCAAGCTAGCGGTGAGAAGAAGGCTGGAGATGTGTATCTCAACAGGAGGGATGCAAATGGGAAGAGGCCTGGGAGGTAACAAAGATTCTCTCCTTGTCCAAATTCTAGCCAGATTCCTCTGAGCCCTTTCTCAAGGGAGCGTCAACCCTGGCCTGTAGGACGTGAACAAAACACTTTGTAACAGTCCAAGTCTACATCCCACTTCAGGACCCTGCCTAAAGATAGACCCCTGTCACCTAGTGTCTGTGGGAGGGTAGGAGCCTAAGTTTGATAAGCACCAGTTAACAAACTCAGGTTGGTTACACATGGGCTGTTAGTGCCTTCTTCACACTTTTTTTACTTTTTACTTCCCTGACTGTACCGAGCCCCTGCTTACCCCCTCTCTGTTCCTCATTCTCTCTTTAAAAAGATGAGTCACCTCTGTACAAATCAAAACTCAGTTTGGTTCATGCTGGAAACTTTTCCCTTTTGCAATAGTGTGTTATGATTAAAATCTGTTCTTACTTGTTTGTCTGGCTATGTTTATCTTCAACAGGGAAAGAGGAAAAACACTGAAATGATGCAGTTGATATTGGGGATACTTAACCACGTGTGTGGTGCCCTAGCCTTCCAGCTATCTAAGACAAGTTGTCATTTAAGGAATCACATAGTACTTTTAGGTACCAGGTTAGGTACATAAAAATACATTATATGAATGAGTTTAATCAAGATAGCAGTTCTGTGAAAAAATAAGTCACATAGAGTTTTAGAAATTTGTTTATATTCATATGACCAGTGTTAGCTAAATTCTGACCTATATGTCTGATGCCAAAGGTTACATCTGCTTTTCTCCACATTGTTCCTATAGATGAAAACCAGACAAATTACTGAAATTGCAATGGGATAAGAAATAAAACTGAAGTCTACTGATACAAATAGAAACAATCCAGAAGGAAAAAGAAGATAGTTGGTGCCAGCAGGCAAAACAGGGGTCCAATGAACAGATCTGGGATAATGCCTTGAACTTGACAACTTAGTATGGAAGACATCGTGAGAGTGGGCCTTGGAATCCAGTGTTAGATTTGGTTTATTCTTCTTGTCAGGGCTCAGAGTTGGCTTTGAAAACAGGGAGGAAGGCTTCAATTTCAGGTGGCCATTGGTGGTGCTGGCAGTGGATGTACAGCTGTGTAATAGCTCTGTATAGAGTTTGGTATCTGAAAACGAAGTGGACGCAGTCAGTGCAGTAAGAGTCTCTCAGATAAAGAGTGAAATTATTACCTAAGGCATAGTGAAAGCTATGCATAAGTGAATTATCTACAGAGGATGACTTCAAGTCATCAGTTCCAGGGAATGATTGCAGTTTGTAGATTTAAAAAATCATATATTTGTGTGTAGATAGCTACCAGCAGTATATCATTTCCTTTGAATATGCTGGATGCTAAAATTTATGACCACAGCTGCTAACAAGCCACCACATATGAATGGTTATATTGCAGATATAATGCTGTTAAGATAACGTTTTTAGGCTAAAATCTTCCCATTGATTTATTTTCCTTGTTTCCTCTCTATTATTAAATTGCTCAATAAGCTTGCAATGGATTTTGAGGCATGTGCTTCTAAAACTGTTAAAGACTTTTTAGGAAATTTGAAATTGCTCAGGTGGAAAGAGTCCATTAAGTTGCCTTTTAACTTCATCAAGGCAAAGAAAATTTGGTATCTTATAGCAGATGTCCATTAAAAAAAATTGTATTATACTGTACTTATAGCACTCTGCTGTCATCCCAAACCCACACCCTAAATAATCCTATTTTTTAATTCTTTCTGAAAACTTTTTGAAAATAATTTATTTGAAGCTACTTTACTGGACAGTGTTTAGGGGTCATAGCTTCAAGTCTCTGAATGAGGATGAAACACTTCTGCTTGAATTCAAGTTGGCCAAATAGGTCCAGCATGAATTATCGAAAGCCTATACTCTTATGACTGATTCATTTTATCTTTCACTCAGTAAGTACCATGGACGTTCTTAAAAGAGGAAAAGGAGAAGAAAATATACTTGTGTTAGTAAGAGTCATCCTTATTTACTCAGTCCAGGAGAGCCCAGCCCCTAATTTCCAGGGGACGGTTGCTCTGAGACACTTGTGGCAGATCAGCAGGCCGCATGGACATAGTTGCAACATGGTGACCTATGATCCCACCCAGGCTCTAGGCATGTGTGTATCTATAACAACGTGAAGGAGAATGGAAGGCTGATGAACAGAATTTTTGAAAAAAATCATCAGAATCAAGATAAACCAAAAAGGTCCTCTAAAATCTTTATTTCCTCAGACTCCTGTTTCCCTAGTACAAACCAACCAAGGTTGTTGATAAATGTAATTGCAATGAAAAACTCAGCAGGTATGAACATTGTGAGAAAAGCCTTAAACATAATTTAAAATTTTTATAGAAATTAAAAAAAAAAACAAGAAAAAAGAGAAAATTGCAGATCAAATTACAAAGTGAATCTTAATTTAATGTCTTGTTTATATATTGTGTATATTGGGAAAAGGCAGTGAAAATTTTTACCTAGGATTTGGTCAGGACACTAGAGACACAGTACTTGCCAAGAACTTGAGCCACATTCTATCATAACAGACAGTCTCAATGCCTTAATAAGTGTTATTCATAGTAGTATTGAGTTAAGTAAAATGTGCATGCCTGGCACTTTCTAAGTGTTTTATATGAAATATTTTCTTTTACCTACCCAGCAACCTCAAGAGGTAAATACTAATGTTATTCCTATTTTACAGATTAGAAACATGAAGCCCAGAGTAGAATTGAGTTTCAGTAAGGTAAATAAGGAACAATACAGTTCTATCCAGCATAAGAGCTTGTGTTTTATTTTAACCATTGATGTGATACAACCTCCCACTGGGTTTATATATCTTCTCTAACTAGAACTTTTGCTTCTCTGAACTCTGTCTAAATATCTGCTATGTCCCTTAACCCTTCTTGTCTTGCATTATGACTGTGTGCACATTTTCTCTCCTTGACAGCAGGAATAACACCTCAATCATGTTTTGAACTCCTCTTCTGTCTTTCACATGTCATTCATTAGCACTTGTTGATGAATGAATAATGAAGTATTTCATTTCATGAGAGAGTTTCTGATAAAAAGAAAATGTAAGAAAATCACAGATAAAGTAAAAGACAGTCCTTCAACATTTCAAATAGTGAAATAATGCTGGTTGTTTTTATTGTTCATATAGAACATAGTTTCTTTGAAAGAAGAATATCAAATTTGGCCAAAACATCAAAACAAACAACGTGGATATTTCAGTTTTGGATGCACAAATGATAACATTAATACTAACTGCTTGGATATTAGGTAATTGAAATTGCTATATAGTACAGTATAGTGTTTCAATGGAATGTTTAACATTGTAGAAATCCTGAAATTTTTGTTAAATATTAATGAAATGAAAGGAGATGTAAAACCGATCAAAATGGAGATTATTGTTCATAAAACCTACTTATTCATGATACATCCTATTGCTTTGGAAAATCCAGTTGAGACATTTCTGTAAAGAAAATAGGTAAGTAATAATTATTTGCATGTCTATCTTCTTACATATCTATATGCACATTTTACAAAAACCTGTAAAAGCTAGGAATCTTAAAAAACTAAAATTACCTACAAATTTCATGCATGTAAAAACTAGTAAAATCGGAACAAGTTCTGCCATTTAATTAAAAGTTTGTGTCAATGTTAATTTTCTGGTTTTGAAAATATGCTATGCTTATACAAGATGTTCATTGGTGAAAGTGAGGTAAAGGTACACAGATACTCTGTACTATTTTCAAAATTTCTTGTGAGTCATAAATTATTTCAAGATAAAAAGTAAAAAATTTACATACACACCCACTACCCAGAGATGACAATTTAAAAATTTTAAATCTATTTTTAATATTTAAAAAATTTCAACACCAAGTCATTCTTAGAACTACACAAGTTGGAATGGAGTTCCAGAATCTCATTTAAAAAATAAGTGTCTGTCTTTTTATCAATTGATTGATCACTCATCTTTCTTAAGAATAAGAAAATTTATGATTTATAATAAAAAATAATCTATAATAAAGTAATGCTCAGGTCATGAGTAGTTTATTTTTACACAATTATGACCCCCTATTAAATACATTAAACTGTACTTTCATCACATATTTTTTTCTTAAGTCTACATTTAACTCCCTCCCACTTCAAAGGGCCTGCTGTGAAGCTGCACTGTTCCATGTGAACATCCCCAGGAAAATGACAAGAGAGAGAAAAGAGAGCACAGATTTCCTATTTTTGTTTTGATACTGTGTTGTCTCATGTTTCCATAAGATGGCGTTATTCATTTCTTCTCTTTTTGAAGAGCACATTTACAGCCTTTTATTTTCTTTTGAAATTTGAATTTTATTTACTTTTTATCTTCATTTTATTTGTTTCCATTCCCATTTAGTCCCCTTATACCTTCCTACCCCCGGCGACCACCACACTGTTGTCCATGTCCACGAGTCCTTTGTCCTTTTTGCTCAGTCCCCCACAACTAGCTGTCATCCCGTTCTCCATCTTTGAGTCTGTCCCAATTTTCCTTGTTAGTTCACTTTGTTCATTAGATTCCATATATGAGTGAAATTATATGGTATCTGTCTTTCTCTTTGGCTTATTTCACTTAGCATAATGTTCCCCATGTCCATCCATATTGTCACAAAGGGTAACATTTTCTTCTTTTTTTTACAGCCAAGTACTATTCCATCGTGTAAGTGTCCCACAGTTGTTTTATCCACTCATCTACTGATAGACTCTTGGGCTGCTTCCATATCTTGGTGATTGTAAATAACACTGCAATGAACATAGAGGTGCTTATGTTCTTTTGAATTAGTGTTTTGGGGTCCTTTGGATATATTCCCAGAAATGGGATCACTGGGTCAAAAGGCAGATCCGATTTTTATTTTTTGAGGTATACTGCTTCCCACAGTGGCTGCACCAGTCTGCATTCCCAGCAGCAGTGCAAAAGGGTTTTCCTTTCTCCACATTCTCTCCAGCACATGTTGTTTGTTGATTTATTGATGATGGCATTCTGACAGGTGTGAGGTGATATCTCATTGTGGTTTTAATTTGTACTTCTCTGATGATTAGTGACGTTGAGCATCTTTTCATATGTCTATTGGTCATCTGTACATCCTCCTTGGAGAAGTGACTATTCAGGTCCTTTACCCATCTTTTAATTGGATTGTTTTTTGGTGTTGAGTTTTGTGAGTACTTTATAAATTTTGGATATTTACTCCTTTTCAGATGTATCAGTGAATAAGTTCTATTATTCAGTGGGTTGTCTTTTTATTTTGTTGATATTTTCTTCTGCTGTACAAAAACTTTTTAGTTCGCTGTAGTCCCATTTGTTCATTTTTACTTTTGTTTCCCATGCCTGGGGAGATACATCAAATAAAAATTTGCTATGAGCAACATCTGAGATTTTGCTGCTTATGTTTTCTTTTAGAATTTTTATGGTTTTGGGTAACATATAAGTCTTTAATCTATTTTGAAGTTATTCTTGTGTATGATGTAAGAAGGTGGTCTAGTTTCATTTTTCTGCGTGTATCTGTCCAATTTCCCCAACACCTTTTATTGAATAAACTATCTTTAGCTCATTTTATGTGCTTGCTTCCTCTGTTGAATATTAATTGACTATAAAGGTACGGGTTTATTTCTGGACTCTCTCTTCTGTTCCATTGATCTATGTGTCTGTTTTTATGCCAGTACCATGCTTTTTTGATTACTACAGCCTTATAATATAGCTTCATATTAGTTAGTGTGATTCCTTTAACTTTGTTCTTCTTTCTCAGGATCCCTGATACTATGTGAGCTAACTATGAAATGCTTAAGTACTTGTCCTTTGCAGCTTCTGTTTCTGTTATGGTGCTTTAAATACATTTCCCCAAAAGGTAAATAAAATAAGACAAGAAGATGGAACATAAGACTATATTTTATTAGTCAATTTTATTTTTTCTGATGTAAGCTTATTTTAGCTAAGCTTAAAGAAAGTTGCATTTGTTGATAAATTAATATCTATTAACTTTTAAAGAATATATTTATCTTAAATAAATAATAATTATTCTAATAAAAAATGAGAAAGAGGCATCTTTATTCCTCTACAAGCAATACATTATTGAAATTATAAAAATAATAATTAAATAGTACTGAACTGTCTTTGGTTGAAAAAGTAAGCTTCCATGAATAAAGAGTAGGTGCTCTTGAAGTTACATTGGTAAGAGAATTATGGGAATTCTTTGGTTGTAGAAAGGTTTTCAGAGATATAGATGTGTAGATGTGTTAATTTATATTTTCTACATAGTGACTAACCACCAAATATTTGGGAATGTGTATATAATTAAATATTTTGTTTTCTTTCTATTTTACAAGTTATACCATACAGCTACTTTTTTGTAATTTCTACAACACAACTGTAATGAATATAAATAGTATATAATATATATTAAATTATATAGATAACATTAAGATAAATTTTTAATTTATTTTGAAGCAGTTATTTGTTATTATTAATAAGAAATTAACATGTTAAAATTACATTAAGTCCTTTTATAAATCAAAATGGAATCAGACAAGATAAGTTAATGACTTAAGTATCCCTTTCAGTTTATTTTTGGTTTTCCCACATTTCATAAAGAACTACTTTTCTATCATGAGAAAAACAATACTACTCTCCTAATGATAGAGACACTGGGCCTTCTGCTTGTCCACTCAGGATATTTCGGAGAGGGGGAGTTTGTGGCAAAAGGGAAAATTGATTCTGATGCTCCCACCAATTGCTGCCAAATTAAAAACAAACAAAAAGTAACCGGACATCTGAAATTACTAGATTTTTTAAATGCTGAAAATTTGATTCTTAAAAATAACACTGTGTAGACCAAACAGAACACTCCTGGAGGCTGGACTGTTGCAGTTTGTGTAATGTGATTTAAATAATGTAATGCACGTACGTGATCATACCCTTGAGACCTATGCTGTCTTCTCACCTGACCAGAAAAACAAACAATACTGTGGTAATTATTATTTTTTCACATTCACATTATAAAAAAGGTTGTGGTGTTTTCTTACAGTTCTACAAAAGGAGTAGTATCATAGCTTTGCCTTTTAGCCTATGTTCTGAGTTTCCCTGCTTGTTTTAAATTCCTCCAGTACCAGCGCTTTCCAAAATTCTGATTTCCAACTGCTTTTTTTTTTTTTTTTTTTTTTTTAGTTTACTGTCATTTCCTGTATTTGTAGAGCATTTGGATGATGGGATCCAATGTATTTAACTAAAAGCTCTTATGATATTCAGGTCATAAATTAGACTTGCAGTTTCTAAATGAATTTTAACTTAGGCATTTAACCTACCTGTGAATTTTATAACACTTTCCCATTAAAAAAGGGAAAAATATAAACTGTTGAAAGATGATTGCTAGTTATTCAGCCACATGTGTTAGTGAGCTTAAAGATTTTATTTTCCTCAGAAACTACTACTATTTATAAAGCTCATCCATCATACATAATGAGAGCTGTCAGGAATATTTAGTGAGAAATAACTGCTTGATATGCTAATAGCAGTCCCTGAGTGAATTCATTTTGTTCTGCTTCTTGACATTAATGGTTTTTATAATCTAATGAATGATGTGTGCAATAGAAGCAAGGCCACAGGGAAAGATCATATGAAGTTAAAGTAGGGGAAATCTTTATCAGTATTTGCATCCATTTAGTGGAAGGCATTTGATATATACCCATATTTACCTTGATATTCACTGATTTCCACTTGAAGATGTTTGAAATTAGAGATTTAATTTACTTAATGTCAGTTTGTCTTCCCTAATAGTATAGTTATTTTGTCTTCTCAATTGGTCTGCTTATAAAAATACTGGTGAGGAATGATTTCTTATATCGTCTGAAGTAGATGAGAATTTGGAGTCTTTAAGATGCTACTGATTTACAAGCTAAAAGCAGTTGGAACTATAGAAGTGCTGATGCAATCAATAATAATACGATTGGTTAAATCAAGACTGTCATTCTGAACTCTCCATTCTCTAGAGCAAAGTGTGTAATTCATTTATATGAACCTCCTTTGCAGTGTGGCTTTAAAACAGGATAGATGCACATTAGTCAGGGACAGTTAAATAGGGTGCCGCCTGAGAGTGGAGCTGTAAATGACCTCTCAAGGTCCCTTCCAATCTTCGATTTTATGAATTTATAGTAATCAAATGGAGTCACCCAAATCAGTACTTATAAAAGAGCATTGTATATGCTTATCAGCTTAAAGATAACTACAGAACTTATATCACAGGAGTTCCTAATATTTCTCAGCAGCTTTCAATTTCATTTTTAAAGCAAGATATTGAAAAGAAAAAATAATCCCTTTAAATGTAAGTATTAACACATTTTAAACTCTAATGACAACAAATTGCACTTTTTAAGCTAATGAAAATAATGCATATTTTTGCCAGCATTCTTATCTTGCATAAGCTGTATATGGTGAAAAAACAGCACACTTTTTAAAATATAAATATAAAAGAGCTCTTAATTCTTTGGCTAGAGAAAAAAATAACTTTTTTCAATAAGAGAAAAATAAATTTCTATCAAATCTGTAATAAAGCAAGTGAACAGAACTTATAGGCTTCAATAGGCTTATTAATTACTAATTTATTATACCTCTTGCTGCTAATCACTTTTTTCTTTTATATCTATAGCAGATTTTGTATTTGTGTACAGAAGTTTTGAAATTGGGAATTAAGTAGTAACTGATTACATATTCATTTCATTTTATGTCATCTGGTTGCATCCTGTGGGGTAATGTTTTACACGATCCACTACATTGTGAATACCCGAGTAGTTTATAATATCTCTGAATTGCTTGCAAGAGAGATTGTTTTGGTGATAACCTAGACTTGCCAACTGTGGTGCTCTCAAAGGCATTTAAATTCTCTGTATACTACAGTTTTCCCGAGTGCGAATTGGTTATAATGGAACCTTTATCAAAAAGTTGCTGTAAGATTTGAAAAGGTAAAAGTATTTAGAACAGATCCTTACATATTATTGTTTAATATACCAGCTCTATCTGGCAAAATTCCAACCATTGTTAATATAATGAGAACAGTTTGCATGACATTGATGTAACTTGGCAGCCAAGGACAGTGGACTGGAATGCGCATGCATGAACAATGACGACTTCATTGTACTAGTCAGTGGGGACAGTAGAAGCCCTTTGAGTGAGCATGTGTACTGCGTGGCCATCACATTCAAAATGACTGAGAGAGGGTAGAGCAAAAAAATCTGCATCAAATTTTGCATGTTAAGTTCAAATATTTCTTAGCAGAAACTATTCAAATAATTCAGAAGGTGTAACTATGGGCAACTGGTGATTGATGGCTTCTTCATTAATCACATCTCATGCAGAGGTTTTTGGTGAAATACCAAGTTACTCGGGTGACTCAGTCTCCCTATAGCCCAGATTTGGTACCCTGAGACTTCTGGCTTTTCACAAAACTAAAATCCCCTTTGAAAGGGAAGAGATTTCAGACTGTCAATGACATTCAGGAAATACAACAGGGACAGCTTATGGTGATGGGGAAAACTGTGTGAGGTCCCAAGATGCCTACCTTGAAGGGGACTGAGGTGTCATTGTCCTATATACAATATTTCTTGTATCTTGTTTTTTGTATCAATAAATGTCTCTTTTTCAAAGTACACAGCTGGATACTTTTTGGACAGGCCTTACATGTTGGCTATTTTTATTCATTTAGGAAAATAAGGCAAATAACACCAGAAATGGGCTACTGATATGGCAACCAGGATTATTCAATTGTATTGTACCAAGTCAAGAGTGGAAAGTATGATATTAAGGAAAAAGGGCTGATTGTGAGATCATTAAAATATTTTTCAATTTATAGAGAAATCCATAAATCTGTGCACGATCACTCTTTTAGCTTACAGTGGATGAGCTATCAGGGAGATATTGTAAACTTTTCATTCAAAAATAATCTAACTCAAAATTGCAGGTTACAAAGTCAGAAATCGAAGGCATTTCTGTACAGCAACAATAAAATATCAGAGATTGAAACTAAAAGAAAAATCCCATTTACCATAGCAACAAGAAAATAAAGTACCTAGGAATAGACTTAACCAAGGAGATAAAAGACCTGTACTCAGAAAACTAAAACTCTGAAGAAAGAAATTAAGGAAGATACAAATAAATGGAAGCATATACCATGTTCATGGATGGGAAGCATCAACGTTATTAAAATGTCCATACTACCCAAAGCAATTTATAGATTCAATGCAATCCCTATTAAAATACCAATGACCTATTTCACAAACCTAGAACAAATAGTTCAAAAATTTATATGAAACCAAAAAAGACCCCGAATAGCCACAGCAATTTTGAGGAAGAAGAACACAGTAGGAGGAATCACAATACCGGATATCAAACTATACTAGAAGGCCATGGTAATTAAAACAGCCTGGTACTGGCATAAGAACAGACATATAGATCAATGGAACAGAATAGAGAGCCCAGAAATCAACCCAGCTCTATATGGTCAATTAATATTTGACAAAGGGGGAAGGAACATAAAATGGAGTGAGAAACCCCTCTTCAACAAATGGTGTTGGGAGAACTGGACAGGGACTTGCAAAAAAATGAAACTAGACCACCAACTTACACCGTACACCAGAATAAACTCAAGATGGATCAAAGACTTACATGAAAGCTGTGGCACCATAAAAGTCCTAGAGGAAAACATAGGCAGGAAAATTTCAGATATCCCACGTAACAATCTCTTCACAGATACATCTCCTAAGGCAAGGGAAATAAAGGACAGAATAAACAAATGGGACTACATCAAACTAAAGAGTTCCTTCTCAGCAGAGGAAAAGATCAACAAGATGAAAAGGGAACCAACCATATGGGAAAACATATTTGCCAATGATACCTCAGACAACGGATTGATCTCCAAAATATATAATGAACTTATATGATTCAACACCAAGAAGACAGACAGCCCAATTAAAAAATGGGCAAAGGGCTTGAACAAACACTTCTCCAAAGAGAACATACAGAGGGTCCAAAGACATATGAAAGAATGTGCAACACCACTAGCCATCAGAGAGATGCAAATAAAAACCACAATGAGATACCACCTCACACCAGTCAGAATGGCCATCATCAACAAATCAACAAACAACTTGTGATGGCGAGGATGTGGAGAAAAGGGAACCCTAGTGCACTGCTGGTGGGAATGCAGACTGGTGCAGCCACTATGGAAAACAGTATGGAATTTCCTCAAAAAACTAAAAATGGAACTGCCTTTTGAACCAGCAATTCCATTGCTAGGATTATAGCTGAAAAATCCTGAAACACCAATTCAAAAGAACCTATGCACCCCTATGTTCACAGCAGCACTATTCACAATAGCCAAGTGCTGGAAACAACCTAAGTGCCCATCTGTAGATGAATGGATCAAAAAACTGTGGTACATTTACACAATGGAGTACTATGTAGCAGAAAGGAAAAAGGAACTTCTACCATTTGCAACAACATGGATGGAACTAGAGAGAATTATGCTTAGCAAAATAAGCCAGGCAATGAAAGAAAAATACCTTATGCTGTCACCTATAACAGGAGACTAATGAATAACACAAACACATGAGCAAAACTGAACCAGAGGTATGTAAACAAGGAATAAACTAACAGTAACAAAGGGGGAGATGGGAGGGAGAGAAGGGGTAAGAAGGGGAAGGGTCTAGTCAAAGAACATGTATAAATGACCCATGGACATGGACAACTGGGTGGAGACTGAATGTGGAAGAAGGGGGGGGCAGTGTGCAGGGAAGCAAGAAGGGAAAAAAGTGGGACAACTGTAATGAAAAAGCAAACAAAAATGTTTTAGTGGGGGAAAAAAATATCAAGAATGGAAATGCCATTTCAGTGAATATTAGAAGGACAAGGATTTTTCTTCACACTGTATATTTTTCTCCCTATCTGATCCCTCCAGAGTTTGGCATTCTGAAGAAGTAAGTAATGACATAAGGTTCTTTGCATAAAACTAATAAGACCAGTTGTTAATAGAGGGTTTTTTTTTTTTTTTAAACTAAGACTTTGATGGGAATGTCATGCATAAAGAGACATGCTTGGGCTCTGGTTGTTACCAAAAAGCCCTGAGGAACTAGGATTGACTTTCAAAGGTAATAAAATCCCATGAGATAAAAGGCCTGGTACCTTGGTTGGTTGTGTGGTCCACAGAAATGTTTCCAGGGAAGGAAGGAAGGTTGTTTTCCTGAAAGATGGCTAGGAGGGACATTAAGGCACAATGGAAAACCTGAAGGACTTGGAAAAGAGAGGTGTTTACAGGCAAAGTTGAATGGCAAGTATGTGGCTCAGCTTCTGTGCCGTGAAGGGCAGACTGAAGGTCAACCTAAGTGTTCCTTGTGTAAGTTCTAGCAAAGCAAAACTAAAGATCATAAATTATCATTTGCTGCTCTTGTGTTTATGCAAATGAACAGGATAAATTAAAAATGGACTTAATGCAGTCCCTTTAATGACAAGGAGGGTAATCTTAGGGAAAAAAATCATGATCCAGGGAAAATCACAATGCTTAGTGGTAGACTATAAAGTAGTGCAGCTAACCGTCTTTAAAGTTTCTTTAAAATTTGTTTTTACTTGAAAGTTAAACTACGTTGTGGTATCATCAAAGGTGTTTAATTTATAGGCAAGAAGAATGTCAAGTGCCTGGCAACTGGATGTCTTTCCAATAAGACAGTCTTACAGATGTAGAGACTTGTTTGTGGGTTATGTTGCATAAATTAACATGTGTTTTCTGTTTTCAAAGGGCATAAGCCTATGATCTCATTACCTGAGTGATTATCTGTACGTATAGGCCTCACTTAATCCTGTCTGTATTGCTGCCTCCTGAGACTCAATGGTTTGGCTGAACTAAGTGGCTGGGTTGGTGAAGCATGGGGTGGTCTGTGGGCTTCACTTTAAAACTGGTTTCTCTTTTGTATCCTAATGGCTTGGACAGAAAGGGCCCAGAGGTCTGAGAGGCAGGAAACTTAAAATCTTTCTCTTAGCCCAAACTAAGTGTAATGGGCAAAAGGGTTTTGGACAAATGAGACGTTCCTGGCACACCTTCCTCCAAAGAAGCCCTTCTCTTCCCTAATGTGGGACACTGAAAAATTAATACCTACCTTTTGTCATCTAGTGGTTATGGATTGAATTATGTCTTTTAACTCTGTTGCCATATCTGTTGCCCCCAGAACACAGCAAGGATGCCAACCTGTTAAACCAAGCACACCATTGTCCGGGGACAGCCAACTGACCTGGAGTCTGCAAGACCCTTCACCATGTGGGAAGGCCACCATCCCCTCCACACTCCAACTCTTATTAGGGATTTCTGGACCCAAGGGTAGGTAGGATGACGACCATGTCCAGCCTGAAGCAGCTAGAGGAGTTTGAGACCTTCGCCCATTTTCCTTTATAAGAGTTAAAGGGTCTTAAGTCTGAGAGGGAGGGATTGTTATTTTTTATTTTTTTATTGTTTAACAAATTAAATAATTAATTAATTTTTAAAAAGAAGAATATAGGAAAAGATGAAGCTGGAGAACTTGTAGGTACAACCCATGGGCATGAACTTGGAGGGGGGGATTAGGATTGCTGAGGGAGGGGTGGTGTTGGACAGAGGGGAGCAAGGGGGGAAAAATTGGAACTATTGTAACAATATAATCAATAAAATATACTTAAAAATAATCTATACTAGTACCTCCAAACTAACTATTAACAATCCACCCCTTGGTGTTACATGTGGGCTCTCAGTTGTCCAGATATTATTTGCTGAACAAACTATTCTTTCCCATTAAAATGTCTTGGTGCCTTTGTCAAAAATAAATGTAAAGATTTAATTCTAGGCTCTCAGTTCTATCCCATTGGTTTATGTTTGTTCTCATTCTAGTACCAGAGTCTTGATTTTGTAGTTTTGTGGTCAGTTTTCAAATTAAGACGTGTAAGTCATCATAATTTGTTGTTTTTCCAGATTATTTTTGCTATTCTGAGTCCCTTTCATTTTCGTATAAATGTGAAAATCATCATGTCAATTTCTGCAAAAATACCAACTCCAGTTTTTATGGGTATTATAGTGAATCTTACCAATATTACTTCTTAACAACATTACTTCTTCCAATTCATAAACATGGGTGTCTTTTCATTGTTTTCAGGTTTTCTTTCTTTCTACAAAGCCTTATATTTTTTAGTGTACAAATCTTCCACTCTTTTTGTTAAATTTATTTCTAACTACTTTATTAGGATGTATATTATAAATAGAATTTAAAATATACTTTAATTTTGATTGTTTATTGCTAGTGTACTAGGTAAGTTACTAATTTTTAAATGTTAATCATATAAACTATAACCATGTTGAAATCCTTTAATAATTCTAATGTGTGTGTGTGTGTGTGTGTGTGTGTGTATTCCTTAGGTTTTGCTATACACAAGACAATATAGAGAGAAAATATTACTTTTTTATTTCCAATTTGGATGCTTTTTATTTCCTTATAATTTTTAAATGTAAATATCACATTTAGCCACAAATATTTAATGACGTTGATTTTGTTAGTCCTTCCTTTCTAAGTAATGAGAAAGGTGGAGGTAAAGAGACTTCTAAATTATATAATAAAAGTCAATGAAAGAAGAAACAAGGGTCAAAGTGACTCACCTAGATTAACTTTACTTTTTCACCTGGGATGCATCTAGGTCCTTGATTACCAATTTCAATTTCCTTCTAACTTTAGAGAAGTTGAGAGGTATGTCAGAAATCAGTGTGTCATCTTGTATGAAAAGTTCATAAGAAAGAGATTTATGAGTAGGTTTTATTATTAATTTGTATACCTTATTCATTCTATCAACATATTTAATTGTTTCCATTTTCAATAAGAAATGCCAGATTATGTAACACAATTAAATCTATTTTTCAAATCATAATTCTGAGTCATTACATCAACTCTATGAAATATAAATCTATCACATCTACTACATTCACTTCATCTATGAATTATGTATCTCAGTTGAGAAAGTAATTAAGTTTACTTGACATGATTTACTTTTCTACAAATGCATTGAGCTCATTGCTCATGTTTTTATTATATTTCACTCATTTGTAGTTATTTTGGTTAATGGTTTATGAATTATGTCACAAGAGATTGAAACTTGACTTACAAGCAGCCTAAGAGTTCTCGGGTAAAGTTAGCAATAAACTTCTCGCTCATTGTAGTTTTCTACATTAACTTCTTTTCATAACAATATACTATGCATCAATTCTGAAAATGAAAAAACTGTTTTTTTTAAAAAGTGAGTAGAAATTACTTAAAATGCATTATTACAAAAATATTACTTTTTTTTCTGACTATATGAATACCCATCTTATCAGTATGCTTATAATTTCTGAATCATTAAGTAGAAAGTACATCTTGGATTTGTAATGGAGTATGTCTTTTTTTAAGTATATCTAATTGATTGTGTTGTTACAGTAGTTCCAATTTTTTTCCCTTTGCTCCCCTCTGCCAAGTACCCCACTTCTATCCAGCAATCCTACCACCCTTCGTTCATGTCCATGGGTCATGCATATAAGTTCTTTGGCTTCACCCTTTCTTACGTTATTCTTAAGTTTTCCTTGTCTATTTTTTACCAAAAATTTATGCTTCTAATCTCTGCACCATTTCCCAATTTCTCCCCCTTTCCCCTCAGAGCTGATAACCCTCCAAATGATCCTCATACCTATGATTTTGTTCCTATTCTGGTTTGCTTAGTTGGATTTTGTTTTTATTTTTTAGATTCAGTTGTTGATAGTTGTGAGTTTGTTGTCATTTTAATGTTCATAATTTTGATCTTTTTCTTAAGTAACATGACATTTCATATAATAACAGCTTGGTGATGATGAATTTCTTTAGTTTTACCTTGTCTAGGAAGCACTTCATCTGACCTTCCATTCTAAATGATAGCTTTGCTGGATAGAGTAGTGTTGGTTGTAAGTTCTTGCTTTTCATCACCTTGAATACTTATTGCCAGCCCCTTCTTGCTTGCAAAGTTTCTTTTGAGAAATCAACTGATAGTCTTCTAGACACCTCTTTGTAGGAAACTCTCTGCTTTTCTCTTGCTGCTTTTAAGATTCTCTCTTTATCTTGAATCTTTGGCATTTTAATTATGTTGTTTGTTGTGGTCCATTTTGGGTCTAGCTTGTTTGGGACTCTCTGTGCTTCCTGGACTTGTATGTCTATTTCCTTCGCCAAATTTGGGGAGTTTTCCTTCATTATTTTCTCACAAAAGTTTTCAATTTCTTACTCTTCCTCTTCTCCTCCTGGCACCCCTGTGGTTCAGATGTTAGCAGGTTTAAAGTTGTCCCCGAGGTTCCTAAGCCTCTCCTCATTTTTTTTCAATTCTTGTTTCCTCATTCTGTACTGGTCGACTGTTTCTTCCTTCCTTATATTCCAAATCATTGATTTGAATCCTGGTTTTCTTCCCTTCACCATTGGTTTTGTGTGGATTTTCCTTTGTTTCATTTAGCATAGCCTTCACTTCTTCCCTTATGCATTTGCCTTACTTGAGCTTATCTGTCAAGCCTGTGACCATCTTTATCACCAGTGTTTTGAACTCTACATCTGTTAGGTTGGCTATCTTCTCATCGCGTAGTTCTCCCACTGTAACCTTGATCCATTTCTTCTTTTGGGCCATTTTCTCAGTCTCCTCATTTTGACAGGCTCCTGGGTTTGTCTGCTTGTGTCTTATGTAGAGCTATGGCACCTGTTACCTTGTCAGGGATGGAGCCTTAGGTATTCATCAGTAGAGGGTGGCCCATTTAACCACGTTGTGGCACTGTTTGTGGGGGATAGGTCTGAGAGAGAACAATGCTGCTTGCTCAGCACTCACCCCTTTTCCAGACACTTCTCCCACTTCCATATGGGACTGGCTCCTCTCTAGGTGATTCCCTGGCCGTCGTTCCCAGAGTGGGTGGGTATACAGATGTTCTAGGATCGTGGTGGCCCTTTAAACAAATGGACTCTGCTGAGAGACTGGCAGTTTCTTCTTCCTTCCCAATCCCGACTGGTTTGCATAGTCAAAAGCAATGAGGCTCTATTTTCCCTGGCACTGGGACCATGAGCTGCGCGGTCTGGTCTGGTGCTGGGAGCACTCCCCAGGTGTCCCTCCAGACTTTAAAAAATGTGTGAGTGTGCTTTCTGCTGACCTGTATCTGCCACTGCTACTGCCACTGCTGCCGCCACCACACCACATCCTCTGTGCCCCAGCTCTGCCCCTCCTGCCTGTCTGGATGAGTATTTCTTATTTTATCTCTGTTTGTTGGACTTCCAGACACTTTGATTTTTTGGAACTTCTGGTTGTCTCTAGTTTTGAGATAGTAGTATTCCTTCTTAGTTGTGGAGGGAGATGCAGCGTGTCTGTCTAGGTATCCATCTTTGCCAGAAGCCTCTGTAATAGATTATGTCTTACTCTTATATCATTAAAGTCTCTTTCATATCCTGATATAGCAAAATAAAATCAAATTATTACGATGAATTATTGAGTGACTATTATATGCCAGGAATTAGGAGGCATACAAGGATGTGTGAAATTTGATTTTTGCTTTTGAAATATTAAATTATCAATTTAATCTTTAAAAATGCTTAACATTTTATACTTTCATGAGTGGTCTACATTATAATATCTTGAGAATCAATTTATTTTTATTACACTATAGTATAGTATTAATTAAAATCAATTTTACCACTTTAAATATATAATGTTATTCTTAATATTTTTATTTGGACTATTTCAAACATATACAAAAATAGACAATACATATTTATTATCCAGCTTCAGCAATTATTATGTAATGGCTAGTGTTTTCTCATGTATATTCCCACTCATTTACCCCCTTGCATATTATTTTAAAGCAATTTCCATGCCTCATGTTAATTTATTCATAAATATTTTATTATTTATTTCTTAAAAATAATGAATATATTTTAAAAGTAATCACAATGCCATTGTAGGACTTTAATAATAATTTCTTAATTATTAAATATCTAGTTGATGGTAAAATTATATATATCTCATAATGTCATATATTTTTAGTTGTATGTTGTTTGTCTCTTTAGTATATAGATTTCCACTCTATCTTTTTCTTTTACAATTTATTTGTCGAAATAACTAGGTCATATGACCTGCAATGTTTTCTGATTGTGACCCTTAATTGACTGATATGATTAGTATGTTCTAACATATGATAATAGTTTCTAGTTTCTATATTTACTGTGTTTTGGTAGTTGTGTTTAGTGGATTGAAAATAATCAGGAAGATTTATTTTTTGTTAAGTCTACTTCATGGGCTGTGGCATGTCCTTTTCTTAGGAGGCACAAAATATTTACATGGCTTTCTTTTCATTAGAGTAATAACTGTTGATTTGCAGTTCTTATCCATCAATTTGTTAGAGGTTGTTTTACATATGTGTGTATAGATATTGAAATATCATATGTATGAATTTACATACATACTATATATATAATATATAACTATATAACTATGTATGTAGAGGGCAGGAAGGGAGAGGGGGAAACGATTCTTATTTTCTCATTTACCAACTGTTGCATGTAAGTTATGGTCACTAGAAGTAAGGACCCACTTGGGCATGAAGAATTATTGTGTCTTGTCCATCCATAGGGCCAGAAAAATGCTGTTTTCTTTGTTTGCTTTCTCAACACAACCACTTAGAACCATTTTTTCTATCCCATCATGGGAACTAACTTACCCTATGCTGACTCCTACCCCCAATGTCCTATTCTAAAGTCCTCCTAAGCTGCTCACCATGAGTTGCTTTGCACCACTATGGCTTTGAATTATTTCTTCATTTATCAGAGATATCATATTCCTCCTTTTGAATTTATTAAAAAAATTTATATGTAGCTTTATTTGTGTTTGAGAGTGGGTGTTTTTCCACATCAGTTCAATTATCTATATTTCCTAGTTCTATCAACACATGTGTGTGTCTGTGCATAACA
Organism: Furipterus horrens; assembly: GCF_987537825.1. NCBI lineage: Eukaryota > Metazoa > Chordata > Mammalia > Chiroptera > Furipteridae > Furipterus > Furipterus horrens. The sequence continues at coordinate 185,160,450 of NW_028327171.1, read as the reverse complement.
CTTTTCAAGATCTGATGTCTTTCAAATGTGTAAACATACGATGAAATAAAAATATATTTTTCTTTAAAAAGTAACTTCAATTATTCACACATAACTTCTACTTATTTGAAGTAATGTGACTAAAGATTGAGCTTATTTAATATTATGTATTATAATGCAGTTTATAAGAATTTACACTGTACGATGTATCTAAATTATTAAGTGGTACAGATATATAGTTGAAAACAGACACAAGATGTGTTCCCTTATTTGAAGATATTTAAGATCATGACTTATTACATTTTAAGTTCTTCATGCAAGTCCTAGTATAAATTATTAATCCATGGCTTACAAGAAGTGCTTATTTTTAATATTCTACATTGACTTAAATTTAAAAATTAAGTTTCACAAAATTTATAATGTTATTTTTCATAGTGACTCATTTTTGCAAGCACAGTCACGCTTGACCTACAGTTGGAGTAATGGTGAGTTCCCATGGTTACTCTACAGGAGCTCAGTCCTACTACTTCAATGGCTGCTGGTTCCTTTACTTCACCTGTTAACACTACTTCTTGTGTCATGACTTTTGGACTTCCTAAATTTCTAAAATGACAAGCTATGGAAGAATCATTCAGATTGAAACTGAATATTTATTATAACAGGCTACTAATTTTTAAAGTTCAATAGCTCTCTAGTGGTACTCATAAGAGAATATAACTACTTTTAAATTATAGCTTTGTAATAAATATGGAAATGAATGTTCTCATTATACCTCTCTTGTCTTCTTATCTGAAAGGAAGGAACATTCATCAATAACTAAGAGAAAAATCAGGTAGATGTTCTGTTTCATAGATCCTTTCATGGTACCATCAGATGCATATTCAGCAGTCTGTTTAGTGACTTGCCTGCTAAAAGCAAAGAAGCTGAAAATTTTTTCTTCATCTGTTATCAAAAACTCATAGCATGTTACCATATTAAAACAGATATCCATGTTAAGTTTTGTCCCAATTAACTGGCAGCAAAATCTACAGAAAGAAAGAAACAAGCAGAATTAAACAGGGCCTTGGTTTTAGGGAACTGAACTGAGCCTCCTTGGGGAAAGACTGATTAATAAAATACAATCAGCTAAAAGAGAACATGACAGAGTTGGTCCAAATGCAGATCAGGAGAAGAGATCCAACATAGTAATGTGGGATAGACATTTGACATTCTTGGAAATGGTCTAAAGGTAAGTATATGCCATTTTTTAATGTATTTGGCTATGATTACAAGTTTACATACCTATAGCAAAAGGTTACTTATAATGCCAAGAATACTATTAAGATTACTTATTGTTTGCTTCTACCAGGGAAGTATCTTTGCCTTTAATCTCTTTCAATAGCTGTCCCTAGTGTGGTTCCTTTGGTCTCTGTCTATTCAGACACACTGTGGGTAGTCTCAGAAACTAGAAATGTATGTAAAGTGGGTCTTATGATTTTGAAGATCCAAAATGATGGGAAATTTAGCTCATTTTACATTCTTTCTCCATCACATATTTTTATATTTATTTATTTATTTGTAATTTTTGTTTTATAATTCTTATAAGATATAATAGAAACAGTTGTAACTATCGTCGTCGTCGTCGGCAGCCGTCCATCTCGAGAGACGATGGTGTAGCTTCTTAAGAGTCTATCTGCACCGCCGAGAATGGCTGTGCAGTCCAACTCGGGAGTGACACGGTATCTGTCTCCTCCCGTGTTGAATCGACATCTTGTGATGACGCTGGAGTGTCCTCTCCAGTGAAGCTGAAGCTACAGAGCCTGGGCAGGGTGATATGGAGGGTCTGCTGTTGCCCATGCAGCAGACCCCCCCTCTCTTCACAGCTGAAGGATCCAAGGGAAAGACGGAGTCAATACAGCTTGGCTTCAGGTGCGCCGCAGGAGTTGCCGGTGTTGACTACAATGTCAAACTGCCTTAGGGACTCCGGCTCCGGATTTTCTGTCGGGGTTTACTCCCTTAGCCTTTCCCCTGAAGAGGTATGCTGCCAGGCAGCGGAGGTTTTTTGGAATCAGAGTTTTCCTTCTCTGATAGTTGTAACTATAGACATACAGATATCCACATGACTTATATTTATAGCTTCTCATACCTATATATGGTTCATCCTTAGAAAGTTACACTTTGAAATCCCCTTATAACTTTACTTTATGCCGTGGGAGAAGAGAACTTAGACATTCCAGAAATTATGCATAGAATAGATAGGTAGTAATGTGAGCATTCATAGAGAAATGTGAGTTATTAGGAAAAACTAAATGTAAACCTCCAACATAGTTGGGTTCCAGAACTCAGTTTTTGGAATGGAAAGATCCTTCTCCCTTCCTCTTATCCAGTAAAACACCAAGAACTTTCAAGTATACCTACTAAGTAGCTTTCAAATCTGTATATATGTTTTTATTGCTATCATCTTAATTCCTGACACTGTCTTCTCTCTCAGAGTATTTCCGTTACTATTGCTCCTCTTATTTACAGTCCATTATTCCCACGATACCCCAATCAATCATTTACAAAACAAATTTGATTATTGCACACTCTTGTGTAAAACCTTTCAGGCAATTAAGACTTATAGTAAAATCTAAAAATTCCTTAATCTATAAAGCTTTTACATAGGACTTGGTCTCTAAGTGTTGTGCTTCGTCGATTGATAACCTTCTTTCTCGACATTGATGAAATTAACAATAGAATCTTTGCAAATGGTGCTTCTTTGCCTGGCATGTTCTTTTCCCCACATTTTGCCTGAATAAATTTTTAAAAAAACATTATTTAATCAGATAAGCCTTTGCTTCCTGTCATACATCAATTGTGTTCTTATTTTTCATCAAATTCCTTTTTCTCAAAGTATTTCTGTTAATTAGTAATTATAAATATATAGTATGATTCTTTAAAATGTCTGTTCTAATTGAAAATTAGTTCAATGAGAGTTTAATTGCAAGGACATGATCAGGTTTTTACACATAGAAAGTACTCAGGAAAGAGATGGTGAATGAATAAATGATTCCCAGGTGGAGAGACAAGAATCTTGGGGAAAGGAGTCAGGTAGATTTCATATTCTTTCAGATAATAGTGGCTGAAGAAAATCATGATTATTGATTATCATTTTAGATTTGGAACAGATCAAATAATATTATATTTTCTTTTAAATTTTTACATTTATTTTCAGGTACAACTTTATGTCTTTTATAAAAACACATGAAAGAGCAGTAAGTGCAAGTTCTTGGATACTTTCTGGAATCAGTTAGGTTAGGATTGATAAGGGAATGTCATTTGACCATATATTTCCTGTTTATTATTTAAAACCAATTTAAATCTTAACTAATAGCAAAAATGTTTACGAAGCTAGGCAATGCAATAATAGTTCATATAGTGGTCCTTTGTCTCTAAGGACAATACAATTTTACTTCACTAAGAGTATTTTCTTGGTGTAGAGGAATAAATTGTACCATTATCTCCCATTAAATGAGACTTCAAGTAAAATTAGATTTCTCCATTCAGATAGGAATGAATTATATAGAACTGTATTGGAATATACAGGTTATAAGATAAAATTAAATTTTGTCATATAATATAAGTGCTGTATTTATTTCTAGAACATAATTATTTGTGGTCATTAGTAAAGCAGTGAAACTCTCTCTATATTATAAATATTACTACTTTCATTTATCATCATTTATTTTTCTGTTATGATTGTATAAAAAATAGGATCCAGTAAACTTTTGGTGGACTGTTGGTTTGCTGAAAGAATTTTATATAGTAGAATTCCCTGATTATACAAATATAATATTTAGGGCTTGAAAAATTTGGAAGCCAAGGTGGTATAATTACTGGGCCATCCCAGACTTTGTCCTTTGAGGATTTTTCTTCAATTGTCTTGCTCACATTTAGTGTGGATCAGTGGGACTATTATAGTCATTAGCTCTGTTCATTGATATTTCCAGGTCTTCTTCTTCTGACAATATAAGATTCTATTTCTCTGCCCTTATTCAGTTAGATGTGGTTTTGTGAATTAATTTGACAAAGGAAATATGAATAGAAATGACACATGTCACTTCTGGGATTAAATATTTAAGAGCAAGTGCTCATTTTTTCATGTTGATGTCTTCTACTTCAGTGAACAATGATGATCCAGATGGCAGAAGTATCAAATCAGTCTGGGTCCCTGAGGGAGATTGACATGGAACAACTCACTCTTCTGACCTAAGATTGTATGTAGCATGAAGAAGAAATGAATTTTCCTGTTTAATGCCACTGAGTTTTGGGGGTTGTGACTGTAGTCCTATCTAGCATGTCTCAACTGATACATAGTTTTGTAGTGGAGGAAAATTACTAGTATTAAAAACAAACAAACAAAACCAAACCAACAACAGCAACTTCAAAATATATGTCACTGGTTTAAGGGTCAAGTGGAAGATGGAAAAGAGCGTGTTATTGGAGACTGACATGTTGACAGTACATGGTAAAATATTTGTAAAACTATCACTTGTGGTGAAATGGAAAGCAGATTATGTACCTAAGGAATTTCTTTTTTTGCTCTAGGGAAGAGGGTAAAAAACAGTGTTATTGGCTTGTGTTAGTTGTTGTTTGGTAAGTTATGTTAAGAAAAAAAAGGTAACTTCAAAAATAAATGCCTAGTTTGTAAACATTTATGCAATTGAATACAACCCACAAATTCAGAGCTGTGGATTTGAGAAAGTGTTCAAAAGATGAGAAACAATTAAAATCCTGTTTTGCAGCTAGGGTAAAATTAATAGGTTGACAGTCATACCCACTATAAACACATTTGAATATATTAAATAATAATGAAATTAAATATTTGTTACTGTTATGAGAAACTAAAAATATGTTTCAGTTTCTTTCTCCCAAACTTTACCTGAAATAATTTATATTTGTTTCATTAAGTAATTATATAAGTTTAGAGTGATTTTGTTTTTACCCAGAGATCTCTCTTGACTGTTCTTGTTACGTAGACTTTGACTGGGGCCCTCCCAGAGCCCCTCCCCCACTGTAGCTGTCCTCAGCTGTGCGCCTATTGGCTGCTCCAGGTTTTTTCTCCACCATTTTGATCCTGTCTTCTTTCATTCACTACTAAAATTCTTACACTCAAATATTTGTTATGTACAAGTACTGTTCTAAAATCATTATTTAAAAATATTTGGGGAAGAATGAAACCTAATGTAAAGTATCGACTTTGGATGATTATGGTGTGTTCATGTAAATTCATCAATTGTAACAAATGTACCACTCTAGTCGGGATGACAATCATGAGGGAGGCTATGCATAGGTGGGAGTAGCAGGTATATGGGAAATCCCCGTACTTTCTCAGTTTTGCTACATTTGAACATAAAACTGCTCTAAGAATTGTCTTCAAATTAATATTTCCATTGCTATTTTAATATTGTAAAGACTTTAGCTCTCATTGACCTGAAATATAGCAAGACAGTCTATTTTAGTTATAATTTATATTTCATAGATTTCAGTATTTTCTTGAACACTTGGCATAAAGCTGCCTCAATAGCTTATTATTTAACTTATCGGTAAACTATTTTTGGTAGGCTCTATCTTTCAATCAACACTGGCAAAATTTATTATTTCCAAAATATATAGTTAATATATATATAATTTATATATTTGAAATACTTATTATGTGTTAACATGGTTTTTTGAAGGTGTGTTTTCATTGTTACCTCAAGTCCTAGCAACATTTTTCTAATTCATTATCTCCACAATATTAGTGAAATGAACCTCAAAGAAACTAAACCCACCTTTACCATTCCATAGTCTTCTTCAATCTCCTGTCATTCTATGACACTGTATGGCTGTACAATGACACCACTTCTAGAAACTGAACATATTCAAAGTTAGATACATTTAATTATGTATCTCACTTTGGGAAGTAATCTGGCTAGATTTTCATGATCAGTAATTTTAAGGTGGGTGGTGTAGAGCAACGGCTCTCAGCCTCAGCACTATTGACATTCTGGGCTGGATAATTCTTGGCTGTGGAGAGCTGCCCTGTGAATTGTAGGATCCTTGGACATCTTTGACTTCTACCCATTAGTGGTTCTACTAGCCAGTAGAACTCCCCAGTTGTGACAACCAAAACTGTTCCAGAAACTTCCAACTGCCAAAATCTCTTGGGGGACAAAATCCCCTTAATAAAGAGTGATTATACTAGATAATAAATATATATTATATAATATATGTGTATTACATAGGTACATTTATAATATATTTAATACACATGAAATAAAATGTGTTTACAAATACTTAGAACACTATTATTTTTGCAAAACGATAGTTAGAATATTCTGCAAGGTCAACCATGAATACATATTTACATCTAAAGGAACTAGGTGTATATTAAAGGAAAGTAAAAAAACCTTAAACTTTAATTTTATTTAACTAAAGAAAAAGAAAGTCTTTGAAGATTTATTTTCTCATTGCATTAATTTATAATATACTTTTAAAACAATGTCAAAACTACGTGAATGGAAAATAAGGGAACCTAGGAAAGCATAATCAAATATCCAGAATCATTGCGCCCAGATGGAAAGTTGAACACTCACAAGTACATATTTACAAATCTGTAAGTGGGAGCTGTGCACACAAATCTCATTAAATTTAAGAACATTTTTCCCTGGCTGCTGTGGCTCAGTGGATTGGGTATTGGCCTGTGAACCAGAGGGTTGCCAGTTCAATTCCAGGTCAGGGAACATGCCTGGGTTGCAGGCCAGGCCCTCAGTTGAAGACATGTAAGAGGCAACTGCACATTGATGTTTCTCATCCTCTCTTTCTCCCTCCCTTATCCTCTCTCTAAAAATAAATAAAGTCTTAAAAGAGGACATTTTGCTCTTATTGTTCTACAAATGTGCAAGGGACAGGGGGATACATATTTCTGTAATTAAGCAGCTAACATTTATTAGAAGTCCTAATAAATTAAAAAGAACATGTTTCTACACTTTGATATTCCATTCAACTTTATTATCCACAATCAAATTTGCTTCATTCCTTAATGACATTTAATCTTGCGTCCAGCTCAAATTAATGCTTTTTCTGTGTTCGCAAGGTAAGACAGGATATCTATATTCTTTTTTTTATGAGCCACAAAATGTCACTCTTGGACCACAGATTGTTTCATATTTCTTCACTGTATGCTCATGCCATTCTCTGTAGTTTTGAACACTAAGAAAAATAAGCTTTTTAGAAGTAGCAACCACAGGAAGAATAGCACTGGGTAGCAATAATACATAACTAGTCTGGACTTGAACAACTTGTGTGATACATTCGAGTGACAAAAATATCTACTTAGTACCAAGGAAGTGTCATATATGGTTTCAGAAAACAAACAAAAACAAAGCCAACAGTATAGGCTATGAGAAAGTTATCACAATCACTGCATTAGATTATGGCTTCCTAAACTAATTTGTTATTACCTGATGAAAAGGAACCAAACAAAACAAAAAAAGAATCTCCAGCATGTCACCTTTCATTAAAATTGTGTTTGTCTGAGATTTTGTTATTTGCAATTGCTCATCTGTTAAATTAGAACTTTTAATTCTTCACAGTTTGTCACCTTTTTAATTCTGGTCTGTTGACATGCACTTTTATAAATCCAAAGACATTTGAAAATGCAATCTGAAAGCAAATTACCAGTTATGCAGGCTATTTAAAAAAAAAGCCTCATGCTTCATCTATGTTAAGTTATACTTTTAAAAATGAACTAGCTGTGTGAGGATGTTGTTAAGCCAATATGGTGGGGTTGCTAGTATTTTAAAGGTCTTTTCCTTGTCATTTACTCTCTTCCATGGTATGCCAGAGGACATTAATGAATTGAAATCAACATTTATTTAAAATAAAAAAGCAACAAAGTAACCTTATTTGATATCATAAAGGAGAGGAAAAGCAAATAGAAAATAATGAAGATGTTAAATAAATATAAAATATATAATGAAATAATATAATATATAATGAACCAAGCAACAAAGAAGAAAAATAGTCTAAGAATATTTCTAAGAAGTTTAGAAAAGTACAAAATTACAAATGCTCAAGCCACATGAAAAATATTATATTCAACATCACTAATAATTAAAGAAATGCAAGTTAAAGCTAAATGGTGAAACACTTAGAATAAAGAATATTTAAAAAGTTAAGGGGCAGTATTGCCAAGAGTGTAGGAAAATGAGCTCTCAGGTACTGTTGATGAGAGTCTGGATTATTGCAACATTTTGCAGTTTATCAACACTTAGGAATATATCCGTGGAAAAAATACAATGATCATTTAAATGTTAATGAGAGCATTGCTTGAAATCTCAAGCTATACACTCGTGGAGGAATGGTTCAATAAATTGCAGTACATCTCTACTATAAATAGTAGGTATTATCCCCTTCTTTAAATAAGGCCAATCTGTGTGTACCACCTTAGGTAAATGATTATGATAAAATAAATGTAAAAACCAGTTGCAGACCAATATGCCTAGCCTTTCCCATAGCATGGAAAGAAAATGAAAAAAAAAATTTGTACTTTGTTTTGATCTCCATATATGGTAAAAACTATGTTGTGTTTTGATTTAACTATTTAAGGGAATATTTTAGATAGATATAATTCATGGAAAAGGAGAACATTTAGAGAGTGATAGAGAGATGAAGCAATAGAAAAAACAAGTTGGTTGCCAATATATTGAATAGTTAGTATTGATCACCATGAGGGTAAGCAATGGGGTAAGAAGGGCAAGGGTCTTTTATTTTTTTAGGTGTATAAAGTAAATTTAAAAGAAACAAAAACAAAGGAAATATAGTGTGGCTCATTTGCTTTATTAATAAAAAAGATGCTAATCTTGCAAGATGATTGTGAGAACTTCAATAAAAATATGAAGTACACTTTTAAGAACAGAACAAAAACAGTCACTACTATCCAACATATTGCTAGTGCTAATATATACCCCAATGTAGCCACGCCTTTCACCCAGCACCACCTAGGATTGACCTGGGAAGTGTCAGACTCAAGTATTTGAGAAGGAGATGATCTAGGAATTACTTAATAGAAGAAAATTGCAGTTTGTATTTGGGTCATGCACAGAGACAGACGACTCAGAAATAATGTGCAAGACAGAACTCAGGGACAAGAAAGTTCAGTGTGCTGAATCATCCCTTAGAGTAATGTTATTCTAACTCCTTTGTGCAGGTTCTTTTTCACCCTTGTGCACATTTTTGATGCCACTTTCATGCCACGTATGGCTTTTCATCTGACGTTTCCAACAACACGTTAAACCTATAGGACAGACACTGGAGACCTTGGCTTGGTGTAAAATGTAAAAAGTCCAGTGTTCATGCAAAAAAAAAATTCTGGGAGTTCCTGAGTTGCCTGCTCCTAATCTAACAGACACTTTTGTGGAGGGTGGGGGAAACTGGGGACATTCCTGTTGTACTCAGCTAGCAGCTAAGCATTCCACTACAATGCTATGTGTTTTCTCTGAGTAAAGAGTTATTAATTCTGAGATTGTTTTAGAGTGGCTGTGTACCCTGGCACCTGGTCTGAGCTCTATGCCTCTACTGTTCCCATCCCTTTTCATGCAGGTGGTATGCAGAGGTATAGAAGAAGGTGTCTTTGATCAATTCCTTCATTAGGTTCAATCTTCCCTTCTACAAAACAGTCAGCAGTGGAGCGGATGTTCTCCCAAGGATCAGAGCCAGGGGAACTATTCCTTTCTCATCCACAATCTAACGCAATGCCTGACCTTTGGGGTTCTTTCTTTGCCAGTCCTCTTAATCCAGAGAGGGGCATCTACCTTCTCCCTTCCAAATAGGCCAGTATCTCATTTTAATTACATTTTTATTGCTATCATACTAACGTGTACATTTAAAGTAAATTGGACATACTAATTAAGAATGTTTGCACTTTTCAGATAGCTCTTCATAGTCCACCGATTAAATGACAAGGCATGTGGACAATGGGAAGAAGAGGATTCTGCCACTTGTGTTGTCAGGTTTCCAAGTAAAAACAGAGGTTGATTGGGAAGTCAAGCATTATAACATTAAAATATATGTAAACATTTAAATATATGAATTTTAAATTTAATATTTTAGTATTCATTCATGGTGGGTATACGTGGAAGCTACTTTCTCAATTTTCTTTGTTTTAACCTAGAGTAAATGAAATTGGATTGTTTTAGTTTGCTTTATTTGGCTTAAAATTATTATCTTTATCTGTAAGCAATTATTTTGAGGATATCACAAATGTAACTAACACATTATATTGACTGAAAGCATTTGGGGTGGACAGAATATAGAAGATGTGTCAAAAAAAGGTGTGTATTTGTCTTATTTTATCTTAATTTTGTTCTTTCAATATCATCTTTTGAAAATTTTTTTACTAATAAGCTTACTCTAACTTATTTTTAAAAGACGGGGCAAAATCAAAATGAATAATAGCGATATTTCCTTTTTGGAGAGGGCCTCCCACCCCATCTCAGCTTGGAAAAGGGTGACTTGGGAAACAAGCCTCTGAACTTGAGGCTTTTCATAGCATTGACACAAGATTGAAGGACTTGAGAGAAAGAAAAAGTTGGAGGCTGAGAACCTGTCCAGCTTTTGTTCAAACAATCAATGAGAATGATACTGGCCTTTTATGTTCTCAGCAGTCTCTTTTACAACCAGAGGTTGTCAGACTTCTCATTTTTTTTTTACCTTGTTGATTTTTTCCCACTATGTAAAAGTGTAAAGAGGTTACAGTATAAATAAAAGAGAACTTCTCATAGACAAGCCAGTAATGCTACTAATGCACCAAGCCAAAACTCTCGATGAGTGGGTTCACTGTTCCAGAAAAAAGAACTAAAGTACTGTGATTTGGTATTCCTAAATAAACACACAACACAACTTGAGGTAACAAGAAAAATAATTTTTAGGTGCCCTAAATTGAATTACAGCAGGCCAGAGTGTGGGAAGAAGGGACAAGGAGAGTCAATCAGTTAACAGAGCCACTGGCAAAAACCAACAAAAAACTGACCACATTCCTGAATGTATGTGGAAAGTTGGAATCAGCTCCTAGGCAGGTCCCAGGCTATTTCAGCTCTTATCTAGAGAGAATAGACAACCACCAGAGTTTAATGCATTGTACATATGCATGAACTTTCCAGTCTGTTGCCCACAACCAATCCCAAAGCAGTAAACACTGCTTTATGAACTATACACCTTTCCCAGAACTAGCCCTTCTTCACCTTCTCCCCACCTCCCTTATCTAAAACCAATGTAAACTCTTTCAAAGCAACTTTTTCCCAAACTTATTGTATAAAAGAGCCTTGTCAGCCCCAGGAAGGAAGACACGTTTGTCTTACCCATCCAGCCCTGTTGCTGGTGCACCTAGTCTTTTTCTCTGGCCAGCAATAAACTCTCTCAAAAAGTTTTGGCCTTTAGGTTATTGTTAATACAGGGTATATTTTGAACTCTTTGTAATGAAACAAATGTGAAAATTACAATACCTACATAGTTAATATTGAATAGAAATACTAAATATTTTGCTGTTAATTGTTTTGCTTACAAAGATTTAATGCAGCATTATATAAAGTAGCTATTTATAAATTGATATACCTGACATTGGGTTGCCCTTTTTTTTTCAGTTCAGGTACTAAACAAGAAAAGATAAATCAGCCTTGGCTGCTTCACTAACCCAGGATATGACAAGGCTGGTAAAGCTAAAATTTTTACCAATTATATTGCACTTTTGAGCTCTATAGTCATTCTAGTGGAAAATTGGTTGCAGGAAGTTGAATATTTATAGGCTACTAGACTTTTCAGAATTACTAATTCTTATATTTGTCTTTATAACCACCAATATACTCCATAGTACTTTCTAACAAATAGTTATTCTTTGTTTTCTTTATATAAGTAGAGAAAACTGGGCTAAAAACTTGAATAGATTTATAACCATAACCCAAATAGCTTTTAGGACTAATTGCTGATAGCTTTCCTAAAGAAGTTCTGTCATCTACAAAATGGAGGAAATAACATTTTGAAGATATGCATAAAAATGCGAGATTTTTAAGTCAACTAAAGACTAGAAAAAAATAAAAATTTTGTTTGAAAGGACAATGTGAGCATCAAGATGTTATATATATATCGTCGTCGGCAGCCGTCCGTCTCGAGAGACGATGGTGTAGCTTCTTAAGAGTCTATCTGCACCGCCGAGAATGGCTGTGCAGTCCGACTCGGGAGTGACACGGTATCTGTCTCCTCCCGTGTTGAATCGACATCTTGCGATGACGCTGGAGTGTCCTCTCCAGTGAAGCTGAAGCTACAGAGCCTGGGCAGGGTGATATGGAGGGTCTGCTGTTGCCCATGCAGCAGACCCCCCCTCTCTTCGCAGCTGAAGGGTCCAAGGGAAAGACGGAGTCAATACAGCTTGGCTTCAGGTGCGCCGCAGGAGTTGCCGGTGTTGACTACAACGTCAAACCGCCTTAGGGACTCCGGCTCCGGATTTTCTGTCGGGGTTTACTCCCTTAGCCTTTCCCCTGAAGAGATATGCCGCAAGGCAGCGGAGGTTTTTTGGAGTCAGAGTTTTCCTTCTCTGATGTGCCCTGACTGGAAGATCGAACCAGCGACACTTAGCTCGCAGGCCGACGCTCAATCCACTGAGCCAAACCAGCCAGGGTTTATATATATATGTGTCTATGTGTATATATATACAGTTATGTAAAAAACATGTATGTGCATATACTTTATGCTTATCTGTATATCTCCATGTATATTTACAAAATTATATGTATTAAATATAAGTATGTTATTCTAACTCAATTTTAGCTGACTTAGATAGAGGAATGTGTATTTATATATTCATTTTCTCTAGGAATAGTGTTTCTGTTAAACTTTCACTAAATGTTAGTATTAATGGATGTAACAAGATATTGGTAATGAATTTTATTAAGATGTGGTATTAAGAAGTATGGTAGAAATGGTCCTGGATATAAAGTCAGAATAACTAGTTTTGAGTTACAGCTAGGTCAAATATCTGAGGCTTTTAAAAACTTCAATTAGTTTTTCTGCAAAAATGGTAAAAATATTACTGAGTATACAGAACTGTTGAAAGCTTAAATGTGATTATATTAATGAAGTTACCTTAAAAGATAAAAAGGGGGCCATAATGATACTATCTTTATACTATTATTTCTGTGTCAACTTTTAGAAATGGTGCGTCAGGATGATACGTGATATATTTACTCCGTAGAGCAAACCAATATATTTGGCGGAAAGGTTGGTGTACAGGTGACGATACTTGAAGGAATGAGAATTTATGTGCTCTCTCTCCTTAAGGGCAGAGTCTCTACATAAATTATTTATACTTCTTTTGCATGGGAGATTGTTTTTATCTTCCATGCAGAATATTTATTTATTTAATAATTTATTTATATAAGTATAGACTCAAAGGCATTTATTTTATTGTGGGTTGTAGTCCAAAATAATTTACTTTCTTGCTCTAGTTGTTCCAGTTTTTGCCATTGGGAGCTCTTTTAGTTAGCCCTTGTGTCCGTCTGACATTTTTTTTTTTTTTTGGTCACTTTCTTACTTTCTGGCACTGTAAGATGCTCCATCATATCCATATCAAATCTGCCATTTCTCCAAAGATCTGGTTCTTTTTCTTGGAGAATTGTATTAGAAACTAAGGTCTAAGTGCTAGGTGTCCTTATTGCAGCTGAAGTGGTTGCTTCTAGGCTCTTGGCTGACAGCAAAAAACAAAATATGTGTGTAACAACATGCAGAGTATAACCAACCAAGAAACCTCACTTATCCAGTTTTTACTGAGGTTTCATTAAACAGGCATGATTGATTGAATCACTGGCTGGGGGACTGAAAGTCAATCTCTAGCTCCCTTGTGGTCCCTGGGGGTTAGGCTAATACCAGGTGACGGTAACCTTAATACTCCTATTGCAGGTTGATCTTTCTAGCAAGGCCAGTCCCCGAACTGAATTATCCCTTTAGTGTAAAATATCAAAAGGCCCACTGTGATTCTCCTCATTAGTGTGTACTATCAGGTTCTACCATGAATGACAAAGACGATTCTTTCACCTGGGAAATACCAAGGATTTAGAGACTGGCCCAGGAACCTGGGACAAAGGACAGCCAAATTCTTTATTACTCAGGAATTGATTTTCTAGGTAGGTGAATGTATAATGTGAAATGTCATTATAATCCAGATATTTATCAAATATATTTATTTCCCAAAACTGAATTTTGCAAACATATAGAAGCAGGCAGTTGAAAACATTTAAAAAGTCATATATAAAAACATGTAAAGAAATAGGAAAAAATGACTTGTGATTTCAATTAGTGAGGATGATGTGTTGAGAGTGGACTTAAAATATACACAAACTTGGATACTAATCTGCAATTTTTCATCTCTATAAAGACAAAAATGAAATTGTGTAAATGTGATTTAGAGAATTGAGATTTGTTTTTCTGGCACTAATAAGTGCTGGAAAATACTATTGAAATTAAAATTTGAGATAAATGATTTTGAAATCTATAGAAACTTGCATTAGGGAATATATAAACACAACACAAAGGGCATTTAAAATACCTAGAGAATGGAAGATTTAGAACAAAACAAGATGTTAGTCAATTCTCTTTAGTAAGCATCAGGATATGAAAGACTTAGGTATTAACTGCTAAGGTACACAGATTATGGAAAAGTATAATTGCTAAAGTATACAAAGGAAAAACAGCTTGCCTAATTATATAAAGCTTATTTGTAATAACTTAAAACAGATGAGATTTTTATAAAAATAATTTCAATAATAAGTATAATGTGATGTGTAGTTGCAGAGGGATGCATGAAAAAAAATGTGTGAGAACAGAGGAAGAAGAATAAATTATAAACAAACAGAATCCTATATAACATACTTCTGTTGAGGTTTATTAAAAACTACCAAGATAAACACAGTAACAACTTCCTAAGAAAAAGGACTCTAAAGCAAGCTGACAGCACTATAACATCTGGAAAGTGTCATGTCTAAAAGTGCTAGGTCCAGCTGGCCAAGATTTGAGAAAGAAACAATACCTTTCTTTTGCAGCTATAGTTATGAAACGTGGTCAGGAGGGACATTGTTAGACTTTAAGGAGAAAGACAAAGAAATATGTTTCAAGGCATACTTTAAAAAAGTGGATGGAAAAATAGATCTGATATTTATTTATTTATAGATCTGACTTTTAAAAGATGAAAGGAGTAAAATAATGTATGGAAAGATAATGAAAAATTGAATACCTTATTATCAATTTTAATATTTAATTTGTTTTACATAGGGAAAATAGTAATGTTTCTAAATATTTTTTTAGTAAAATATGTATCATTCTTTTAAGTTCATTAGATGATGCTTTCAATATGATCAATTTCAATGCTTCAGAGGTAAATGTCTTCTTAAGGATCTTTTATGCCTTCTGATCCTAGGGCTTTAATTACCATAGTTTTCTTAATAGCCATCAAATATTTTATATCCTATAAACAGAGAAGTGTGAGAGCTCTTTGGGAAAATACATTACTCTCCACAAAAGAAACACTTGGATGTCATGTTTGTGACATTTCTTTGACATATTACATACCATGTTGATTTTTAGTTTGATTCATTTGTATGATGCAAAAGAAAAGCAATAATAATTTATTGATTTATAGTTTGTACTGTAATTACAATTGAACTTACTTTTACACTGAATTTCTTAAAGTGTTATTCGAATATGATAGGTAACAGAAAAAAAGGTGTAGGGCAAATAGCTTTACAAAGCATACTTTGCATTTGCTAATTTATTAGCATTTTAAAATATCATCAGAAGGAGACTTGACTTGGGATGGTGAACATACAATACGTGTACAGATGATGTATTATAGAATTGTACACTGCAAACCTATATAATTTTATAAACCAATGTCACTCCAATAAATCCAATGTAAATAAAAATATCACTGTTCTTGCAGTTGGTTCATATAAACTAAACACAGCCTGTAATCAATGGGATACGACTCTGAAGTCTGCATAAACTTAACTTATATACTTCCTACCCATCCCATATTCTTGGCCAGATAACATTTTTCTCTCTAAATGTATAAAAAAACATTATTAAGACTTTACAAAATTACCCTCTTCTTTCATTTTTTAAAAAAAGTCATACTCTATGAATTTGAATTACTTGGCTTAACATAAGGTTATCTAAAGAAATTTCGACACCTGATAAAGAGAAAATATGACTATATTTATAATGTACCAATTATTAACACACATGAAACTGATTTCAGAGATGGCCTTTTGATAAAAGGAAAGTAAATTTTATCAGTAGCATGAATAAAGTAACAACTGCAATGGATGGCCCAGAGTTTCCTATGAGTAATATTAATAAGGGAATTGGAGAGTTGGATAAGAGTAATTTGAGAATCTAATATTACCATTTCTGAATCGACAATTTGCCTATGGCTTGATTGATTCTAGCTCTACTGGAATGATAGAACTACTGGCAACCAGCTCTACAAATCATTTAGTTTGAAGCTCACTTTTCAAATGAGCGATTATCAATGGCAATTATTATTTAAGATGTGTTTATTGAATTAATAAGTGAGGTAACAGAGACTGAGAGAGTCTAAGTAAATGCAGCAGAATTTTATGGCTGGTTATTTAGCAAATTGACATCCGCGTCTTCAGAATCTCATTCAGTGTTTTAAAAATTTCATAATTCTTTCTTGATTTCATATTAAATCTCTTAGTAAATAGTTGTTGTTGGGCCTATGTATTGAATTATTAACTGAAAATGTGGTTATATACTATAATTTTTTGAAGTCGAATAATTTACATGTTCTCTGAACTGTATTGAAATGAATAATAATAACCATCCTATCTTCTGTTAAACACACACATAGAATGTACACACAAAAAACATGTGCCAAGATATCAGCAGGGGATTTTTTCAAATAGTAGAATTTAGAAAGATTTTGTAGGGTTAAAAAAATATATTTAAAAAAATACTTAATAAAATTATTTAAAGTTATGTATATTAATGTAATAATTTTAGTATCTATTTTATTAATGTAATTAATGACTTAAAATTAATAAAATATAGTCTTAATTCCTATAGAAAACTTTATAATTATCACTGAGTTTTCAATCTGTTTTTAAACTTTCCTGATTTTGCTTTCTTTTCAATGCAAGTTTAATATATTATGTAGTCCTAGTTTATTCATATTTGTGGATTTGTTCACAAAAAGAATTTCACTAAACTTAGTCAAAGTATATACTAAAAGTAAGGTGGCTTATATAGAGATTCACTTGGCTTCTGCTGAAAGAAGATACTTGAAGTGAAGGTCAATTTCAGGTACTGTGATGCAAAAGCAAAATGACAAAAAACCAAGCTAACAAAATACCGTTTTATATGGTTGATGCATTGTCATTCAAAATTTAGAAATGGCTAGATTTATAAGTGCTGCAAGTTTATTTGACAGATAATTTTTGAAACTAGAATGCATGCACAGAAAAATTTGATTGCTATTCTTCTTTAGCAGAAATAATTTTGTTACTGCCTTTAGCAGAAACTCATTACTGAATGCCTTTGGGGAGGGGGTGAGGCAGATATGAATAAAATAAAGAAAATAGGAACACTTTCTTAAAGTAATACAAGGAATGGATCTTTTTCATTTTTTATTTTTTGTTCTGATCTTTATTATTATTATTTCTTTAAAGTCCATTTTATTGATTATGTTGTTACAGTAGTCTTGATTTTTTCTCCTTTGCTTCACTCTGCCCAGTACTCACCTTCCCTCCATCAATCCTAGTCCCCTTAGTTCATGTCCATGGGTCGTGCATGTAAGTTCTTTGGCTTCACCCTTTCCTATATTATTCTTAACTTCCCCCTGTCTATTTTGTATCAAGCAGTTATGCTTCTTAATCTCTGCACCATTTCCCACTTTCTTCCCCTTCCCCCTACCCAGCTGATAACCCTCCAAATGATCCCCATACCCATGATTTTGTTCCTGTTCTGGCTCGCTTAGTTGGATTTTGTTTTTATTTTTTAGATTCATTTGTTGATATTTATTAGTTTGTTGTCATTTTAATGTCCATAATTTTGACCTTCTTTTTCTTAAATAAGTCCCTTTAACATTTCACATAATAATGGCTTGGTGACGATGAACTCTTTTAGTTTTACCTTGTCCGGGAAGCGCTTTATCTAGCCTTCCATTCTAGATGATAACTTTGCTGGATAGAGTATTCTTGGTTGTAGGTCCTTGTTTTTCATCATTTTGAATACTTATTGCCAGTCTCTTCTTGCTTGTAAAGTTTCTTTTGAGAATCAGCTGATAGTCATATAGGCACCCCTTTGTAGGTAACTCTCTGCTTTTCTCTTGCTGCTTTTAAGATTCTCTCTTTATCTTGAACCTTTGGCATTTTAATTATGATGTGTCTTGGTGTGGTCCTTTTTGGGTCTAGCTTGTTTCGGACTCTCTGTGCTTCCTGGACTTGTATGTCTATTTTATTCGCCAAATTTGGGGAGTTTTCCTTCATTATTTTCTCACATAAGCGTTCAATTTCTTGCTCTTCTTCTTTTCCTCCTGGCACCCCTATGGTTCAGATGTTGGCGCATTTAAAGTTGTCCCCGAGGTTCATAAGCCTCTCCTCATTTTTTTTCAATTCTTGTTTCCCCATTCTGTACTGGCTGACTGTTTTTTTCTTTCTTATGTTCCAAATAATTAATTTGAACCTGGTTTTCTTCCCTTCACCATTGGTTTTGTGTGGATTTTCCTTTGTTTCACTTAGCATAGCCTTCATTTCTTCCCTTATGCATTTGCATTTGCCATATTTAAGCATATCTGTCAAGCCTGTGACCATCTTTATCACCAGTGTTTTGAACTCTGCATCTGTTAGGTTGGCTGTCTCCTCATCTGTTAGGTTGGCTATCTCCTCATCACTTAGTTCTCCCACTGGAACCTTGATCCATTCCCTCTTTTGGGCCATACTTCTCTGTCTCCTCATCTTGAGAAGCTCCTGTGTTTGTTTGCTTCTGTGTCTTAGGTAAAGCAGTCGCTCCTGTTATTTTGTAAGGGTCAGAGCTTTAGGGATTTGTCAGTTCAGGGCGACCGGTTTCATCATGTTGTGGCACTGTGTGTGGGGGAGGGGTCTGAGTGGGAACAATGCAGCTTGCTCAGCACTCACCCCTTTTCCAGGCACTTCTCCCACTTCCGTATGGGCCTGGTACCTCTCTAGCTGCTGCCCTGGCTGCCGTTCCCAGAGTGGGTGGATCTGTAGACATTCTAGGCCTTTGGGGGCCCTTTAAACAAGTGGACTCTGCTGAGAGAACAGCAATTTCTTCCTCTGCCCCGACCCCCACTGGTCTGCACAGTTAAAAGCAATGAGGCTTTATTTTCCCTGGAGCTGGGACTGTGAGCTTTGTGGTCTGGTCTGGTGCTAGTGCTGGGAGTGCTCCTCAGGTGTCCCTCCCTACTTTTTAAAACACGTGACTATGCTTTCCACTGGCCTGCCGCTGCTACCATCGCTGCTGCTGCCACCACACTGCATCCTTTTCACCCCGGCTCCACACCTCCTGCCTGTCTGGATGAGCATTTCTTCTTTATATCTTTGTTTGTTGGACTTCCATGCAGCTCGATTTTCTGGAAAATCTGGTTGTCTCTAGTTTTGAGGTAGTTGTATTCCTTCTTAGTTGTGGAGGGAGATGTAGTGCATCTGTCTAGGCCTCCATCTTGGCTGGAAGTCCAAGGAATGAATCTTAAAGGGATATTATTTTTATTCTCTTATGTAATACTTTGGGGTTTCAAAAACACATATGACATGCATATTTACACTACTTTTTGATAAAATATTGAACAAGTATTTTTATCCAAGTGACTAAATTGTATACATCAAGTCCTTATACTAATTTTAGAGAGATAAAGCAGAACTAGAGACACAAAAGACTTTACATTACTATGATTATAAGTATTTACTTAAAGATATTCAAACATTTGTCTAAAAGTAAAAGGATTGTTTTTATTGAATTTTGAAAAAGTTATATGCTGGATACTCCATTGTACAGTATAAAATATTGTAACAAGAAACATACAAAAAATCTTACTAAGAACCTAGCAGTGATATTTATTTATAACAAATTACACATCATATAATTAATTACAGGGTTTCTGTAGTTATTAGCTTACACATAATTAATTAAATGATGGTTTTGTCACAAAGTAGATAATCAATTCAAAAATGGCTAAAGAGCAGTAATGATAAACATGTAACAAGAAAATCTCTACAAATCAACAGAAAATTTTATTTGATTTCTTCAAGGTCTAATATTGAACTTGTGCTGATTATTAATACATTTCAAATTGTGTCACATAGAGTAAATATTTACATTTAGAAAGGGGAGAAATCCAGAATGGAAACATGCTTTTGAAAAGCTGAAACATTTATTTTTAAATGTTTTGCTGGTATGTAATTTATAAAGCATTAGTACAGGAATATGAGACTGGCCTTCTAGTTTGTATTGTAAAATGTCTTGAACACATCAAATCTATCCCATAAGTAAAACAAATAGCAATCATAAAACATTATGTTACCAATTAAGTAAAATATATTGGGAGAAGTGTATTTGATATGTGCCCAGTAAATTATGTAAAAATGGATTACTGAATTAAAATTTAAGTATCAATTATTAAATGAAAAATTAACGTGCTATAATTCTGCAAATATGTAAACTCTAATCATTAGAGAGTAACTGAATAAACTCCCTTTTATTGGTGTCCTTTAGTAAAAATCTATTGGCTAAGGAAACATTAGCTGCAATAAGTAATCAATTCCAACATTTCAGTGACTTAGCACAAGAGTCCACTTTTCACACATGAAACAGCAAATGAGGGTATTCATATCCAGTATCGGTTTCATCTTATAATTTGACCATCCCCTAGTTTCTCAGGGTCCTCTGAATCCAGAAAGTATGTGAGAGAGGATAGGGTGGGAAGCCTTGCCTGCTTTTTAAATGCCTCAGTCCAGAAACAACACAAATCACACTCTCTCATTTCCCTTTGGTGAGGGTTTGGAAATGGAGCTCTAATCTGGGAGCTGCTTCCCAGCAAATACTCTATACTGTGGTAAAGGAAGCACCGATTTTGGTGGGCAGTTGTCTGTCACCAGAATGATGTATATATAGCTAAGTTTATTTTCTGTGTAGAGAAAATTAGAATTAAAATTTCAAAATTTAGACTTCCGGCCAAGATGGAGGCTTAGATGGACACGCTAGGTCTCCCTCTACAACTAGAGAGGAATACAACTACTTCAAAACAAAGGATAACTAGAAATTCCAGAAAATAAAACTACACGGAAGTCCAACATATGAAGTTATAAACCAGCGGTGCCATTTGGGCAGGTAAGAGTTAAAGAGGGCAGTGCTGTTTGCGGTCGCAGCGGCGGGCGGTGAGGAATCCCGGCTACGCAAGCCCCTGGCGGTGCGCGACTCCGGCGCTGGGGAGAGCGGCCGCCGCATCGCCTTGAACAGTGAGGCCCAGGGGGACGGGAGGACGGATCCCGGTCTCCTAGCTGAATAACTGTGTGAATCCATCTTGGACCCCCGCCCCCAAAGAAAGTACCACAGGGCTGCGAAATAGGTCGCAGACAGGCAGGCGCCGGTCGCTGATTTGTGACGCCAAACGGCGCTGGTCGCTGGGTCATTACGAGTACACAGGCACTGCCCCCGACAGCCGGCCCAAGAAAACAAAACGCATCTGTCAAAATGAGGCAGACAACTATAGAAATCCTGGTGACACAACTCACCAGACAGCAGATAGAGAACCTGACAGATGAACAGATAAGAAACCTGTCAGAGGCTCAGTTCTGGGCCATTGTTAACAGATGGCTTACAGAATTCACAAAAGAGCAGGAAAAAGATAAGAAAGAAGCGAAAAAATTTCATAACGAAAGGAACAAAACCGCATACGAGATAGAAGGTGAGAAAAAATCCAGAGTTCATTTCAACAAACTGGAATATGGAGAAGGAACAAGCAGTCAACCAATGCAGCGAGAGGAAATGGGAAGCAACAATGAGAGGATCAGAAACCTCTGGGACAGCTATAAAAGGCCCAACATAAGAATCATTGGTTTGCCAGAGAATGAGGAAGATGAACTAGAACTTGAAAAATTGAGTGAAAATATAATAAAGGAGAACTTCCCAGACTTGGGGAAGGGAATAGACTTGCAGGTCCAGGAAGCAAGGAGAGTTCCCAAGAGACTGGACCCAGGGAGAACCACTCCAAGACACATTATAATCAAAATGTCAAAAATTAAAGATAAAGAGAGAATCTTAAAAGCAGCAAGAGGGAAGAAAAGAATTATGTACAAAGGGGTCCCAATTAGACTATCAGCTGACTTCTCAAGGGAGACCCTACAGGCAAGAAGGGACTGGCAAGAAATATTCAAAATAATGGAAATCCAAAACCTACAACCACGAATACTCTATCCAGCAAAATTGTCATTCAGAATAGAAGGACAGAGAAAGTGTTTCCAGGACAAAATAAAACTGAAAGAGTTCATTAGATCCAAACCACTGTTATATGAGATGTTAAAGGGACTGGTTTAAAAAAACAGAAGCTAGGGAGATGAAACAAAGGCAAACTAAATAGGCAACGAGAGTGGAAAAGGAACTGTGGGTACGGGAAGCATATTGGGGGGAGGTCAACAGGGAGGGGGAATGGGGAAAGGGAGGGAGATGATATAGGAATTGGGGATCAAGGTAGGAGGGAATGGAATAGACGGAGAGAGGTTGGGAGGAACTGTATGCACAACTAATGGACATAATCTAAAAGGGGGGGACAACTGGAGGGAGGGGGGCCACCGGGTGGAGGGGAGCAGAGGGAAAGGAAATGGGCACAAATGTAATATTTTAATCAATAAAACACATTAAATCTGAAAAAAAAAATAAAATTTCAAAATTTACAAAAATGTTTGATTTATAAATTTACACACACACACACACACACACACACACTACTGTGTGTGCCCATGCTGGTTAATTCTAACAGTCCTGGAATTACCCAGAACTCTTGTACTGAAATCAGAAATGCCCTGAATGGCTCTAAGCCCTAGACAGGAAATGAAATGTGCTGGCTTGTAACCATGGATTCCAGGAATTTCAAGGCATTGAAATTAGTATTGTTTTTGACAAGTGAGAGTGACGGTTTGCCTATGGCCTCTGTGAGACAGCAGAGAAACTCCAGCAGATACTCCATTTTGGCATCCTGTCTCTTAGATACTCTACACATAACATGGTTCCCAAATTGAGAGGAAGAACTATGTCCCTATCACCCTTCCAACAGAGGACAATGGTGCTCTCACCAGGCCATTCCAGACCTCTTGAGGCACCTTTTGGCTGTGATGCATATCCTGACTCTGATCTATTGTTGTATTTTCTTTTATGTGAATAAAATGCAGATTTGTCATTTTGATTCTTTTTTTAAAGTATATTTTATTAATTATATTGTTACAGTAGTTCCAATTTTTCCCCTTTGCTCCCCTCCTCCCAACACTCCCCCTCCCCCAGCAACCCCCCCAATCAATGCCCATAGTTCGTACATACAAGCTCTCCCGCTTCATCCTTATATACTATACTATTCTTCTTTTTTTAAATAAATAAATGATTAATTAATGATTTTAACATTAAAAAATAACAATCCCTCCCTCTCAGACTTAAGACCTTTTATAATCTTATAAAGGACAATGGGCAAAGGTCTCGAGTTCCTCTGTCATTTTGATTCTTGTGAGTCTTCTTCAGCAATCCAAGCCTAGTTATCTGCCATCTTTTAGTAAAGTGCTATATAACTCTAGTCACTATTGAACAAAAGCGAATGCTGAAGAGAATTTAAAAAAATACCACCTTTCTTGGACACGATGATTCATTATATAATTTTAGATAATAACAACACTACATTAGGCAAATGACATAGGACAATGGAATTTGGACTGACTGAAAATGAGGAGATGCTAAATACAGTGCTGAGCAAAACCTTCTAGGAGGAAGAGTCAGTTGGAGCAATTTATAAGGAAATGTTAAAATTGTGATTGAGGTCAAGGTCTGAGAGAAAAGTGTTTCCTGTGAGGAAATAGCAGGTTCAAAGACTAATAGATTTTATACCTATACTCAGCACTCCAAAAATTAAAAAAGGAAACTTATGTTCAGACTTCCAGTCAGGATGGTAGCATAGGTAAACACAACTTGCCTCCTTGCACAACCATATCAAAATTACAACTAAAATATAGAAAAATCATCACTCAGAACCTTCAGAAATAAATATTAACAAAAGTCTGACAATTATGGAATTAAACAAACCACATCCATCCATAATGGTAAGAGGGCAGAGACATGGAGTGGGCTGGTCCCATCTCATGCATGGTAGGTAAAAATCCTGGAGGGATACTTCAGGAGTGAGGAGTCCCAGCCCCACACTAGGACCTCAGCTGGGAGTGTCAGGAAGATAAGTCTCCATAAGTTCTGGCTGTGAAAAACAGCAGGGATTGAGTCAGTGGAAGAAACTCATGGAGTCCCAAGCAGTTCCTCTTAAAGAATCCAGACATGGACTTACCTACTCAGACTCACTTCCTCTCCACTCCAGCAACAATGATGTACAGAGAAAAACTGAAGTGTCTGATGTACAGAGAAAAACTGAAGTGTCTGGCATAAAGGCGAGAGCTGGGTGGACAGCTTCTTCCCAAACAGAAAGGCAGGCAGAGGCCAATGTCCCTTTTCTGAACACTCCCCCTACAGACCAATAGAACTGGCAAACTGGTGCCACATCTTATACTTCATCAATTTGGCTAACACTGTTTGCCTCACCCTGGAGATCCCCAGAGACTCAGTTCCACTCTATTTACAGGTATATCTAAGCTTTATTTTCCATATGAATGGCTGATCTTGGCTCATGCTTCACAATTTACTAAGTCGTCTTAAACAAGCAATAGCCAGCCTCAGTGAGCCCCCAGACCCTACACCTCTCGTTAAGTTGCCCCAGGCCTGATATAGCAGCAGCCAGCCTAGATTCACAGCTTAGCTTCACCTGGGAATCTCCAAGCCTAGCACAAGTAGCAGCCATCTAGGATTGCTTTCTAGCTTAGACAGGGTGTTCTAAGGTGAAACACAGGTGAGGGCTGACCTTGGCGTGCACCACCCAGGGAACTCCAGAGCCTATGCACCCAGTGGATAGCTACAGATGATGTTGGAACACCACCATCCCGACCATACACAGCTGATCCTCCATAGAGGGTGGAGGTTGGTGGTTAATGGCCACAGCCAGTACTTGCAGCTGACTGGCCTGGGTAAATCCTTCCCATTGACCTGCCAACAGCAATCAAGGCTCAACTACAAGAGGAGGGTGTACTCAGTCCACACAAAGAGTGCATCTGGTGGTAGGGGAGGCTGTGTCTCTGGACCCTACATACACCCAGTACATTAGGCCACACTACCAAGACAGGGAGTCATAGCAACTCTACCTAATACATAGAAACAAACACAGGGAGTCTGCCAAAATGAGGAGACAAAATAACATGGCCCAAATGAAAGAACAGATCAAAACTCCAGGAAAAATACTAAACAAAATAGAGATAAGCAATCTATCAGCTGCAGAGTTCAACAGGAGCCATGGATCTTTATTTTTTTCAGAACTTAGATATATTTTAAAGGGAATTGGTTCACTTTTCACTTTCTAAATGATGAGATGTGGGAATCTCAGATGAATATAAATGTTGATATTGAGGAGTATTTGACTTTCTTATTTAAAGGAATGCTTTTAAAAATATGACTTTTTGAGGAAGTGGCTTTGCAAAAAATGTGTTATAAGAGATGTTACAAAGTTCAAATAAACTTATTCGTTATTTCTTCCTCCAAACATATATTTCTATCCCACTGATTCTAAGGGACACATTTTCCCCCACGTTTTTGTATATTTAAAGTAGGTTTGCATTTGCAGACACTGATATGATATAGTTTAACTAGAGATGTTTTTTTCTTCATTCATGGTGCAAAAATGTGTTTGTATATTAGATGATACTTTAAATTTGAGGAAATTTAGTATATTATCAATGGTAAATGGCACTCTTCACAAAAGTCTTAAAGGAAGGAAGAAACAAATTTACAACTTGATTATGCAGTAGACTACTTAGTAGCTCTTTATTCTTTAAGCCTTAAATATTTTCTACAATCAACAGCTATTTGTTGTGTATTGTTTCTTTTCATATCTTGGATATGGAAAAACTCTAGAAACAATTGAACACCTTAATTTTATAAAGTATAAAGTTTGTTTTATATAAAAATATATAAAGATGACACATTGCAATTTTGCATTTCTCTCAGTTTTGAGTTATTTAGTGTGTTAATAGAAAGATAGCAAAGAAAAAATTATTTGTAATTAACTAAATACCATCTTTACTTGGAAGTGTCCAAACTTCCATTTAACAGGTAGATAAATTAAATCTATAGAACTGTGATTAGTTGTTGCCAGTGTTTTTATTAATGAAAATATTTATTAGCCTTTGAAGAAACATCTTGCAAAGCATGTAGACAAAGTTATTAGTGAAACCACAGCTATATTTTTAAAAACTCAGAATATCTCAAACCACATTCAGCACAACATTAATATTCATTGAGATTTTAATATGTAAGCTGAAAAAATAACTTCTATGATCAAATATATTAGTCATATCCTGAAGTATTGAATATTAACTTGTTGCTATAACTTTCTGTTTCAGGAGCTTTTTTGATAAATAGGAATGCAGAAATTAATTCTTATTTAATATTAAAACACTTGATTATGGAATACTTTGAGGATAAATATTTTCAACATATGAGATATTGATAGTCTATAAATATTATTTTTGGAGTGATTATTATGATTTCCCCCAATTAAATTCACTAAATTGTGAGAGGTTATATTAGCAGTTTATTTTGATGTAACTTAACTCATGGGCTTTATATCTTATTCTAGTAAGATTTTAGTAAGAGTTAGTAACATATCAGATTTTTGTATGCACACTCTTCCTTAAGTACTTTCTATTTATCCTCCAATAGGATCAACTTCTCAAAGCTATGCTACTATAGAAGGACTCCATGTCCTCTGAAAGTAATGAACAGAGTCTGACACACAAACTTACAGCCTTTTGTTATTGTTGTGGACTAAATGTGAACCGCCAAAATTCACATGCTGAAATTCTAACTTTCAGCGTGATGATATAGGAAGTAGAGCCTTTGGGAGGGGATTAGGTCATGAAAGTAGAGCTCCCATGAATGGGGTGTATCCTTATAAAACAGACCGCAGAGCTCTCTCATCACTTCTGCCAAATGAGGACACAGCAAAAGACAGCTGTCTATGAATCAAGAAGCAAGCCCTCAATGGACACAAAGTCTGCTGGCACCTTGACCTTGGGCTTCCCAGCTCCATGACTATGAGACATAAATGTTTATTGTTTAAGCCACACAGTCTATGGCAGTTTTTCTATACCTGCCTGAATGGACGAGGACGATTATCTTAATATGGTTTGTTTTCCAGGGAAAATGGAAGACCAGAGGTCAGGCTGGTTGAAGGGAAGCAAAATTACTAGAGGAGAAAATGTGGGAGCCATACAGTAGCTTCTGCAGAACAAATAATTATGGAATCTCATGGACAGTCACACAGCAAACACTGCAAGTTGTAAATGTTCATCTCTAATGGTAACTGGAGTCTTTGTGGAACATAGATAAAGTTTAGGTGCCTGCTTATGGATTGTGTAATTTTGTATGATTAAAACATAAATTTCTAAAACATAAATTTTAGCTAAAGATAGAACTTGTTTGGAAACCAGAAAAAACACAAATTTATAGAGACAGTGTTGGCACTATTTTATAGTACTATTATGAAATACAGTTGTTACTTGAACCTAGTTAGTTTCCTTAAAACTGGCATTATGAAGTATAGCTAACCATTGCTGGAAATTTCATAAAATCCAAACTGAGAAATCCATGATTTTAAAAAATATTTGGCAATGTTATTAATAAAGCAAGAGCACCTCATAATAAGCAAATAATTATAAATGACAATGGAAGTGTAACTGACATTAATTTCAGACTTTGCTAACAAATATCTTCTTATGTTGTCATATTATGGATTTGATTCGTTTTTAAGTGTTGGTAGCATGGCTGTTGGAACGTAAGGTGCTGATTTTTCTCAGACTTATAAATGTTTAGGAACTTCAGTCTTTAGGCAAAATAGTTATTTAAAAAAATACATTTGACTTTTAATCTTATTCTGAGTGCTTGTTTTACATGTTTAGTGCTACAAGTGCATTCCTACACCACATACTTGATGTCCAATATGTAAAGTATGCTCATACTTTTTTCAGGAGCATGGAAAGGTCTTGCACAAATGTGATTAATTTGATTAGACCAATGCAGAAACTAAAATATATGTTTATCCTTTATTTATTTACTTTCCTTCCTCTCTCTGCCTGTTTTCTTGCTATTTGTAAAATTTTTCATTAGCCATCCCTGAAGTGCAGTAACCTATCTGATATAATCTCTCAATATGAAAAGGTCATGCCTAAATGAAGAAGAGGGTGAACTTAATGTGAATCTCATACTAAATATGTTGAGATATTTCTGAAGAGTTTATAATTGCTCTTCCACATTTTGGTGAAAGGTTTATTATTATATAGAACTTTCATAGCAGAATGTGTCGGCAATATGACAAAATGCTCAAAAACTAATGAACAAAACTACTCATTATTCAACTGGAAAATCAGATATACTAGAAAAAAACACTTTCATATCTTAGACAATTATTACTTGTTCTTGTTGAAAATATTTCTCATTTTTCACTGAGTAATAGAATAAAAGGCCAGTTTATTCCTATATTCATTTCTAATTCTCCCCGTCGGCAGCCGTCCATCTCGAGAGACGATGGTGTAGCTTCTTAAGAGTCTATCTGCACCGCCGAGAATGGCTGTGCAGTCCGACTCGGGAGTGACATGGTATCTGTCTCCTCCCGTGTTGAATCGACATCATGCGATGACGCTGAAGCTACAGAGCCTGGGCAGGGTGATATGGAGGGTCTGCTGTTGCCCATGCAGCAGACCCCACCTCTCTTCGCAGCTGAAGGATCCAAGGGAAAGACGGAGTCAATACAGCTTGGGTTCAGGTGCGCCGCAGGAGTTGCCGGTGTTGACTACAACGTCAAACCGCCTTAGGGACTCCGGCTCCGGATTTTCTGTCGGGGTTTACTCCCTTAGCCTTTCCCCTGAAGAGGTATGCCGCAAGGCAGCGGAGGTTTTTTGGAGTCAGAGTTTTCCTTCTCTGATGTACCCTGACTGGAAGATCGAACCAGCGACACTTAGCTCGCAGGCCGACGCTCAATCCACTGAGCTAAACCAGCCAGGGCAGTTTCTACCTACAAAATTATGCAGTTGGGAGGAATCTCTAATATTCACCTGTTCAATTGATTTTGATTCATGTTCTTTCATTTCAGTGTGGTTTAATTCAAACTAATTCAATTTTCCAAATATATATTAGAATCCATGTGGAAAGTAGCAAGTAGTAAATTATTTGAGCACAGTGCAGAAAAAATACCTGATGTTTTAGTTCAACTACGTGTAGTGGACATCTATTTTCAAACTCCTTTGTTTTGGTAACTGCTTGTTTTCCCTCCAATAGATCATACACTCCTCCCTCCTGTCTTACATGTTTCCACTGGCATTTAGACCACATAGACCCAGTCTACACAGTTCAATACATTGTTCAGGCTTCTATGGTGGGTTTAACTATGGCCACTGAAGCCAGTTAAAACTATGAAAAAGAATGAGTTTGTTTCCAAATGTTGAAAAAAAAATCTCCTTATTTTTGATAGGCTTCTCTTGAAACCCATCAGAGAATAAAATTACATAGAGAAAATGTACAGGAGATACAGAGGAGAAACCAGATTCTGGTGATATAGTTAGAGCTCTGGGTTGAGCCAAGACATGATGTTTTAGATGAATGAATTCCATGATCTAAAATGTTTACTTCTTAAATCATCTTTGGGCTTTTTTGTTGCACTAGATATAAAAGCATTGAAATAATTTGTGATGGAAAAAGACAGTATTAGGAGGGATTAATAAATCCTCTATCCTTAAAAAACAAGAATCTAGAGCTTAGCCAGTTATCTTTCTTGTAGATAATTTACAGTTGGGCCCTGTTTTTCTTAAAGTAATTATTGATATAGTTTGATTAATATCTTCCATATTTGTGACTGTATATTAGGTAAAGTGAACTGAGCTAGATAAGCCTTTAGCGGGTGGATTAAAAAAAAAATCTTTCTGAGATTAGGTCATATTTATTGTTTTCTGTGACTACTGTCAGACCCTACAATTTCTTCTAGAGACCTGGTTTTTGATGTTTTATTGTCCTTGATATTCCCTAAGTAAAGACTGAGGCTTGCATTCCTTTGAGCTGCAATCTCTTGTTATTATGCTGGATCTCTGTTGAAGCATCTGTAGGTTGTGGTAGAGGGTGAGCGTTCTATAGTCCTGTGATTAGGAATCAGTCTTTCAGTGAGCCTGAGTTGGGTATTTCTCTTCCTTAATGTGGGAGGCTAGAGGAGGCTGGAGTTGGGTGTTGCTATTCTTCAAGGTTGGTTAGATTTGAGTACAACGCTAGTCATTTAGGCTCTGGTTTTCTTGAGGGCTCATCTTATTAAGGAGAACTGAGAACTCTCTGTGTATTTTAAAGTAGTTACTTTTTCTCTCTTCCTGCCTGAAGTACAAAAGAATTTTTCTTTAGTCTTTACAGTGAGAGCAATGGGCTTCCCAGAGGTAAAACTCATAAGAATGTGGGAAGGCCCCTAATACTGGGCTTTCTCTGAGTTTTAAATTCTCAAGCTAGTCTGCCCTGAGCTTACAACAAGTCATTAATTGTAGTCTAAAAAGTCTTCCTACTGATACTGGCTCTAGCTGTGATATTGGTTCTAACTGCAGGCTATTTTGCTCCTGGGTGTTTGCTACTGATAAGTTGTGATTCCCCGTATCTTCTTTGTCTTTCTAAATTTGGGGCAAGAGTTTGCCGGGTGATCTCAGTTCTCTGATGGGTTTCATAAGGATTTCTGATTTTTAGTTATTTTTAAAAAATGTTTTTTTCTTTTTGTGAGGATGTGAGTGACTACAAGCACCTGTCTTTCCAACAATTTTTTTCTAATTATTTTTGGAAACTGTGAAGGAGTCTTGGTCATAAAAATATTCACTGAAAGAACCTCTGATTTGCATGAGTTTCAAAGGTAACTTTAAATTCAAATTCACTAAACATTATTATGACCTGGGAGACTTGGGAGGTGTTTCCACATATTTGTGGTCTAACTTTTGAGGCAAAGATATGAAGCTGCATAGAATTCAAAAGGCTGGATTCCAGAGCCAGATTTGCTGGGGTTGAATCCCAGCAACAGCAGTTAGTACTGGGTTGGCCCTTGGTGAGTGAATTAGCTTTTCTGTATGTCAGTTTTTTTCTTATTTTGCTTTTGTCATACAGTAATTCATTTTTTCTGCTAGTTCAAAAAATCTTCTTCTAGAGGTTTTTGAATGTTTTGTCACTGAGAGCAGCCCAGTATATTCCTTTTATGGATTATTACAATTTAAATAACAACTGATATTCTCTACTCCCTTTGAAAATTAAGAATAATATGCAGTGAGAGAAATTTAATTGAAGAAACAAGAACTTTACCAATTTTTGTAAAGGATATCCAGGAAAGTTTCCAATATTGCTAGAGAAAGTTTTGCTACATGTAATGATATGGCCATTGTGCATCTGTTATTCAGTAATATTTTTATGATTGTAAGCAGACCATAAATGTTTAAAAAATGATGAAGTGGCATGCCAATGACTACTCATTGTTATCAATCAGGATAAATGTTATGTAGATAAGCAGATAATCCACTGGATATCAAATCAAAGGAGTTGAATAAGCCACTCGATCTTAGACTAGGTGCCAAATCTTGAAGAACAACAAAGACAATAGATATTTCTAAAAAAAATTATTTTATAACATATAGATATTTATTATAAAATTTTCTTTATTAAACTTTATATCAATCAATTCAGAAATAAAAAATGTAACAATAGACTAAAGTGGTAATGTTAATGATAAATAAAGAAGCTATGGTTAATGTCAAAAGTGAGCTATTACCAAAGAAGGAAGGAGGTGGAAACACACTATTAAAATAATAGTCATTGGTATGTTGTTGCTGTTGTTGGAGAGAGAGAGACAGAGAGCGAAAGAGTCAAAGAAGAGATAGTGAGAAATGTGTGTTTTCTATTATCTGATTAATCAGTGGATTGTTTCAATATTTTAATTATATTTCAATATCTTAAAAATACCAAAATTAACTACATTCTAAATTATCTATATTCTCTAGTTAGCATTTATTTCAGAGAAAGGAATACATAATTCACTTTTAGTGTTTTTAGTAAGTTCATGAAATTTAGGCTGATACAACTAGCAAATGGTGGATCAAATACAGAATCCCTGTTATGACTTAATATTTCTTGTTCTTTTCAGTGCATTGCAGTGCCTGATATCTGATGTAACACAGGATTTTATGATTTACAGACTCTGTAAAATCATTCAGTCCAGTAACCCATTTTATGCTCAGTTCAAGATTTCTCAGCCAGGTAGCCTTTTAATCCAGCTATTACTAAAGTAGCTCCAATGCCTAGATGTGACCATTTGTGGAGCAATATCACTCATTAAGGAGGATTAAGAAAAACAACATAAGTAAGGCTCACTTTTTTTTTCCTCTTAAACTAATTAGCCCAGACCAATTTTACTCCATACCTAATGTATCCTTAGCATTTATTCATGCCAAATGTCTTCAGGGAATGAATGGCATCAACTATTTTACTCTATGGCAAAATCTCCTAATAGCTAATGTTCTTTGGCCTTTCTTCTGGAGGCAGGGGAAAAAAATGGTTAAAATAACACAACTCTGAAAGTCTAGTTAGAAGAAGGCTTTTTTCCTTTCGTCAAAAACATCTTAAAGACGTTATAACTTCAGAGATACTTACCTAAGCCAAAAAGAGCACCATCATAAGGCAAACTGCTGCAAAACTAACTGAGAAGTAAAAACAAATGTGTGAAATAATAAAATAAAAAAGTCTTTTATTTGTATACTCAGCTCTTTTTTCTTTTTTCATGTAGCTCTTTAAAAATCTCAAATTTTCCACTAAGTCTTCTCTAAACTCATAAGATAATCACACAGATCCTATTTAGCTGCCAAATTATGATTTCTTCTTACATACTGTCTTCCACTATCTTGTCTTTCTTCAACTATAAGGTATATAATTGTCTTATTTATTTATTCACTATTCAACTGCTTTTTATTCATTTTGATTCTGTCAGTGATGTTTGTTTCATATTCCAGTTTTTGAAGATGGTAAAGATTTCTATGCATCCCTTCTCAGCAAGTGAGGTGCTAATGATAAGATCACTGCTCAAAAGGAAGAATAAGGGAGACAAGAAACAAACAAACTCATAGCATTGCCTGAGTATATGTTTAATATATGACGGGGAATGCAAAAAAAAAATCCCGAATTTATTTATAAAGCATTGTATATTTATTTTTACATGTTTAAACTTCAGTCACCTTCAAAGGACTCTCCATTTAATTCAGTATACATATTGAGATTTATTTTTTACTGCTCAAAACTGTTTTTGAACTTGTTCATTTTAATGCCTTTTAGTGATTCTATGGTTTTTGTTTCACTTCTTACCCATGGGCAAAATGTTTCCCTTTGAGAACTTTTTTTTTCTATCTGGGAAAACAAAAAAAGTCACTTGGAGTGAGATTGGGTTAATAGGGAAGGTGGGAAAAGGGGATTATGCTGTTTTTGGTCAAAAATTGCTGAACACTAAGCATGGTATGGGCAGGTGTACTCATAAATCACCCGTCATGAAATGGGCAAACAGCTAAGTCTTCAAAAAAATAGTCAAGGAACGTGTATAAATGACTCATGGACATGGACAATGGGGAGGGATATGATTGGGGGAGAAGGGGTGGGCTGGGTGGGGGGGGAGCAATGGGGGAAAAATGAGACAACTGTAATTGAAAAACCAAAAAACAAACAAACAAACAAACAAAAAAATTCACTGAAGCCAAACCTCTTAAAACAACACCAGCTGGTACACTGATACAGTGTACCATTCCTAGAGCACTCACCTAGTGGGGGAAGCCTGTACAACAAGGGGCCTGC